>NC_089589.1:118305954-119045954 GCF_019320115.1 Miscanthus floridulus | reverse complement strand
CACCATCTAGGGCTTTGACTCATACTATTCCTTTCATTCCTGGTGCTCAGCCATTCAGGTTAAAACCTTATCGATATACCCCCTTTTAGAAGGATGAGATTGAAGGGCAAGTCACTCAATTACTCAAGTCCAATATGATCAAAGAGAGTACAAGCCCTTTTGCCTCACCTGCCTTACTAGTCAAAAAGAAATCTGGTGAATGGAGGATGTGTGTATATTATAGAAGATTAAATGCTTATACAGTGAAAAACAAATTTCCTTTACCCATTATTGAGGAATTGTTTGAGGAACTTCAAGGAGCTCAATGGTTCACAACCTTGAACCTCAGATCTGGGTTTCGTCAGATTATGGTTGAAGAAGCTGATCAACATAAAACTGCTTTTCAAACTCATCATGGCCACTTTGAGTATATGGTAATGCCTTATGGTCTTACAGGAGCTCCAGCAACATTTCAGTCTGTCATGAATCATGTTCTGTCATCATTACTCAGGAAATGTGTGGTTGTTTTCATAGATGATATTCTCATCTACAGTAAGACCCTTGAAGAACATGTCAATCATGTGAAGATGGTGTTTCAACTGTTACAAGAGCATCAGTTGAAAGTGAGGCTTTCCAAGTGTACCTTTGGTCAACAGAAACTTCATTATTGGGGCCATGTTTTAAGCACTATAGGTGTTTCTGTTGGCCCACAGGATCACCGGCTCAGGCGAGTGAACCACTCGCCGGTCTTGCCGAGCACCCGCTAGTGTTGCCGAGCACCCACTAGCCGTGCCGACCACGAACAAGCGTTGTCCGTCCCACACACTATGGCTAGAGCTAGAAGAAAAAGGGAGAACAGAGCAGGCACGCACAATGCAAGACAACAGCGTTGGTCGAAGCCGTGTCTGTGAGATGGCAAATCTGAACTCTCTTTACTGCGTTGCCGTGTATGTCTATTTATACAACTCTTTCTATCTAGTCCTAGTACAGCCCACATGCTACAACAGTAACTAGATAACACTGACAGAGCTGACTCTGCGCCGACCACTGCATGTTACTACAGTGCTGCAGGTGAGCCGTGCGGCGCCTGCACCTGCAGCGGCTATAGTATCACAGCAGGGGGCCTTTTCGGCGCTGCCTTCCATTGCTGTGTTCACATAAGGTAACAGCTAACAATCTTCCCCTAATCCTACTGCTAACCCTTGTACCCCCTCCATGCCGATCATCTCCTTCAGCTCCGTGAGTCGAAGTCGTCCGAGCGGCTTGGTGAGGACATCTGCGAATTGCCGACCAGTTTCGACGAACTCGATGACGATCTGCCCTCTATCGACGCAGTCCCTGAGGAAGTGGAACTTCACGTCGATGTGTTTACTCCGGTCATGCAGAACCGGATTCTTCGCGAGGGCGATGGCAGGCTAGTTGTCCACCATCAATGCTGGTGGGTGAGCTTCCACGCCGGTCAGCTCGCCCAGCAGCCGACGTAGCCACACAACTTGGCACGCCGCTGTGGCCGCTGCTACGTACTCTGTCTCGCACGTAGATAGCGCCACCACCTTCTGTTTTAGCGACAACCATGAAATTGGGGCCGACCCGAGGAAGACGAGTACGCCAGAGGTGCTCCGTCGTCCGTCGATGTCCCTCGCCATGTCTGCATCGCTGAACACCGTGAGCTGCAGCCTACTCCCGCCGGTCTTTGGGAAGATGATCCCATGATTCACCGTCCCCTTGTCGTAGCACAGTAGCCGCTTCACCGCAGCCCAGTGATTCTCTCTGGGATCCTCCATGAAGCGGCTGACGTAGCCCACGGCGAACGCAATGTCCAGCCTCGTGTGGACTAGGTAGCGCAGACCGCCGACGATGCTCCGGTAGAGTGTTGCATCCACCTTCGCCGTGGTACTGGCCTTCGTCAGCTTCAGTCGCTCCTCCATTGGAGTCACGCATGGCTTGCACTCCACCATGCCGCTCCTCTCCAACAGCTTGGAGGCATACGCACTCTGACCGAGCGTGAGTTCCTCCTTCCCTTGTCTCACCTCTATGCCAAGGTAGTAGGAGAGAGCGCCGAGATCGCTCATTCAAAAATGAGCTGCCATCTCGCGCTTGAAGCTGTTGATGTCCTCCGTGCGCGCGCCGGTGACGATTTAGTCATTCACATACACACCGACCACGAGCTCTTCCTTCCCCCGTCCTCACGTGTAGAGCGCATGCTCGGTTGCGCACCTTTGAAACCCAAGTTCGCCCAGCGTGGCGTCAAGCTTGGCGTTCCATGCTCGAGGGGCCTGCCGCAGCCCGTAGAGCACCTTGCGCAGTCAGAGCACCCTGTGCTCCTCTCCCTTGACGACGAACCCTGGAGGTTGCCTGACGAAGACCATTTCCGCTAGTTCGCCGTTGAGGAAGGCCAATTTAACGTCCAAGTGATGGACGCGCCAGTCCTTTACTGCTGCCAAAACTAGTAGCAAACGAACCGACTACATGCGCGCTACTAGTGCAAAGACTTAATCGAAGTCGATGCCCTCGCGCTGAACAAAGCCTTAGGCGATGAGGCGCGCCTTGTACTTGATAATGGCGCCGAGCTCATCCCTTTTGACCTTGTACACCCACTTCAGGCTGATCGGACGGCATCCTGGAGGTGGATCGACGAGCTACCAAGTCTCGTTTTCCTCGATCGCCTTCATCTCCTCTAGCATCGCCCGTCGCTAGTTTCCATCGCGCTCGGCTAGCACAAACGTGGGTGGTTCCTCTGCACTGACGAGTAGTAGCTCTGCGTCGTTGAGCAGCCTGCCCGCCAGTCCTAAGGGACCTGTGCCGCCGACAATGTCGTCCAGCCTGTGGAACCGCACCTCCTCACCTTCGTGGTAGGCATCCACGAACTCAGTGATGTCACTTGGAGGTGAGGTGAACTCGATCGGCATCGATGGAGTTCCCTGTTCCGCTGGAGTGCCCGACATAGCACCTGAAGTGCTCGGCACTGCTTCTGGATAGCTCGTCATAACTCCTGTAGTGTTCGGCCACACTGTAGGAGTGCCCAGCCTCAGTCTTGGAGCAGTTGGCACCACTGCAAGACGTCTTGGCTCTGCCATGGGAGTGCTCGGCACCCTTCTTGAAGTGGTCGCCACCACTGCAGAACCTCCTGGCACCACTCCTAGCGTGCTCGGCATCCCTCCAGAAGTGCACGACACTCCTCCCGGAGTGCTCGGCATCCCTCCCGAAGTGCTCGGCACTGCCCCAGGAGTGCTTGACTCTACCACCGGAGTGCTTGGCGCTCCTCCCGAAGTGCTCGGCACCTGTTCCCCAGCGTCTCCACCATCATGGATGACCAAGTACATGACGACGAAGGTGCTGGTGAAGCTGTTAACTTCCCCCGTGCTCAGACTGCTCCAGTCCCAAGTTGCCTTCTCGTCGAACACGACGTCGCACGAGACAAGGACTTTGTCTCCGTGAGGGTCGTAGATCCGGTATGCCTTGGTACCCTCCGTGTAGCCCAGGAACACCATCGGTGTGCTCCTGTCCTCTAGTTTGGTGAGGTTCGGCTTCGTCTTCCTGACGTGGCCGATGCAACCGAATGTCTGGAGGAATGACACGTTCGGCTTGCACCCATACCAAGCTTCGAATGGCGTCTTGCCCGTCAGGGCCTTGGTCGGAGCACGGTTGAGGATGAACACCGCCGTGGTCATCGCCTCTCCCTAGAACCTTGTCGGCATTCCTTTGGCCTTCATCATGGATCAGGCCATGCCAACCACCGTCTGGTTCCATCGCTCCACCATGCCATTCTGTTGTGGCGAGTACGGCGTGGTGTGGTGTTGCCCCACACCCTAATCCGCGTAGTACACAACGAACTCCACCAAAGTGAATTCACCACCACGATCAGTCCTCAGCACGTGGAGCTTCTTGTCGCTCTCGGCCTCCGTACGCGTCTTGAACTTCTTGATCGCCGCCGCCGCTTCGTCCTTGCTCATCAGGAGTTGCAGCCACATGTAGCAACTGCAATCGTCCATGAGCAGGAGGAAGTACCGTCGACCACCACATGTAGCAGGCATGATCGGCCCGTAGAGGTCGCCGTGGACGAGCTCAAGAGCTTCCTCCGCGCGATACTTGGCCGTCTTTGGAAAAGGTAGCCTTCTCTACTTCCCGGGCAGGCAGCTGTCACATAGCTTGCCTCCGTGCTTGATGTGTGGTAGCCCTTGGACCATCTTCTCTAGCCGACCAAGCGCGTCAAAGCTGAGATGTCCGAACCGGGCGTGCCACATCCACGGTTCCTCGGAGTGCCTTGCCGCTAGGCACACCAGCTGCTCTACCTTCAGGTCGAGCAAGTACAACCAGTTTAGGGACCCCTTCTCCTTGGCAAGAAGTCACTGCTCTCGGTCCCTGATCCTAAGGACGCTGTCCTTGATCAGTACCTCGCTACCGCGCTCATCCAGCTGACCAATGCTGATGATGCTTGAACGCAGCTGCGGGATGTAGTATACATCCGTTAGCGCGCGGTGCTCCCCGTTCTGGCATCTAAAGATGATGGTGCCACGCCCTTGGATAGCCACCCTTGATCCATCACCAAACTTCACCGTACCGGTAACATCGCCGTCGAGCTCGGAGAAGGATCCCTTGGAGCCCGTCGTGTGGTTGCTGGCACCAGAGTCTAGATACCACCGCTGCTCCTAGTCGGCGCCCACACGCCCGAGGTGAACTTGGGCGTGCGGTTCATCGAGGTTGACGGTCTTTAGGGCCTTCCCAGGTCCTTCCACCGTCGTCGCCTATTCCTTCTCCTCTGCCTCGATGTCGTGCAGTGAACAGAACGTCGCCATCAGGATAGTGGCCTCATCCTCATCCTCAGCTTGCGCCAGGTGAGCCTGAGCCTTCTTCTCCTGCTTGCGATTTGGGCACTCCCGTGCCCAATGGCCCATCTTCCTGCAACACCGACAGGCGTTGGGGTCGACTTGCTTCTTCTCCGAAGAAGTTCTACCACGGTGCTTGCCCTTGCCACTGCGACTGGAGGAGGCTGCCTTCTCGGAGTTCTTCCGAGCAGCCCACTCCTCTTCCATCAGCAGGAGTTTCCCGCTGTCCTTCGTTGCTGTCGCTTGCTCTAGGCGCTCGTCCACCGCCCGCAGACGGCCTGTCACATCCTCAATGGTGAGGGTGGACAAGTCCAGCATCGTCTCTATGGAGAGAGCGATCTGAATGTACTTTGCCAGCATGGAGTGGAGGTACTTGGAGACCGCCTCCTCTTCGTTGATGGTGACGCCGTGGCTCTTCAGTTTGCTGATGAGCATCTGCAGGTGGAGGGAGAAGTCCTCCACCGTTTCACCATCCTTGAACTTAAGGATAGTGTACTCCTGGTTCAGAAGCTGGGCCGTCGCCTTCTTTGTGCGGTCGGAACCGACGCGCATCGCCGCAATAGCCTCCCACGCCTCCTTAGCCGAGCTCTTCGTCCCCAACGGCTCCCTGTACTCCGCCGGTACAGCAGCGAGGATAGCCTCCAACGCTAACATGTCATCTTTCTCATTGTCGGTGCCCTTGTCAACAACATTCCAGAGTCGTCGGGCTCTGAGCTTGACCTTCATGGTCACCGACCACTCTCCATAGTTGGTGCGAGTCAGCGTCGGCCAACTGGTGCCGCTGACCTCCAGCATCGTGCGAACAACGACCTCCGGTCATGGCTGGGCAGCCACAGTAGTGCCACTGCTGTCGCCCATCTCCGAACCGCCCGTCATCGCCAGCAGTTAGTCTGGCGATGGCGCTTGTACGGCTCCGATACCACTTGTTGGCCCACAGGATCACTGGCTCAGGCGAGTGAACCACTCACCGGTCTTGCCGAGCACCCGCTAGTGTTGCCGAGCACCCACTAACCATGCCGACCACGAACAAGCGTTGTCCGTCCCACACACTATGGCTGGAGCTAGAAGAAAAAGGGAGAACAGAGCAGGCACGCACAATGCAAGACAACAGCATTGGCCGAAGCCCTGTCTGTGAGATGGCAAATCTGAACTCTCTTTACTGAGTTGCTGTGTATGTCTATTTATACAACTCTATCTATCTAGTCCTAGTACAGCCCACATGCTACAACAGTAACTAGATAACACTGATAGGGCTGACTCTGCGTCGGCCACTGCATGTTTCTACAGGGCTGCAGGTGAGCCGTGCGGCGCCTGCACCTGCAGCGACTACAGTATCACAGCAGGGGGCCTTTTCGGCGCCGCCTTCCCTTCCTGTGTTTACACACGGTAACAGTAGATTAGCTAACAGTTTCAACTGATCCTTCTAAAGTATCTGATGTAAAGAATTGGCCTACACCATCTAATGTCAAGGAATTGAGAAGTTTTTTGGGTCTGGATGGATACTACAGACGCTTTGTCAAGAATTTTGATATGCTGGCTAAGCCCCTTATTGAGTTGATTAAAAAGGGGACTGTTTTTGTGTGTACTGATGTTACTAAGAAGGCATTTCAACTACTCAAGACTGCTCTTATTACTGCTCCTGTCTTAGCCATTCCTGATTTTCATAAACCATTTGTCATTGAGACTAATGCATCTGCTCATGGAATTGGAGCAGTCCTACAACAAGATGGGCACCCTATTGCTTTTGTCAGCAAAGCATTAGGCCCCAAAACTCAGGGCCTGTCAACCTATGAAAAAGAGAGTTTGGCCATTCTTCTTGCCAACTCAATGGAAAGCTTATCTTATGCCTACTGAGTTCACTATCCTAACAGATCAACGCAGTCTGATTCATTTGCAAGATCAGAAACTCAATTCTTATTGGCAGCAGAAAGCTATCACTAAGCTCATGGGGTTTCAGTATAAAATCTTGTACAAAAAGGGCTCTACCAATTGTGTTGCAAATGCTCTTTCCAGGATGAATCATAGTACTGGAATCTTGTCTACCTTGTCTATTGTCTTACCAACTTGGTTACAATCTGTTCAGGATAGCTATAAGGATCAACCAGCTGCTCAAAAGCTCTTGCAATCTTTAGCTTTACAGTCACCTCAAGGCCATTTTTCTCTGGATCAGGGTATTATCAAGTACAAAGGTGCTATATGGTTGGGTCATTCTGATGATATTCAACATACTGTTATTGAGCAGTTACATGCCAGTCCCATAGGAGGACATTCTGGATTTCTGGTTACATATCACTCTTTTATTGGTCTCACATGAAGGATACAATTCAGAAATTTGTGGCTGCTTGCTTACTTTGTCAACAAGCAAAGTCTGAGCATGTGCCTTATCCTGGTCTCCTCCAACTGTTGCCTATTCCTGATCAGGCCTGGAAGGTGGTAACTATGGATTTCATTGAAGGCTTGCCCTCTTTATATCAGTATAACTGCATCTTGGTGATTGTTGATAAATTCTCCAAGTATTCTCATTTCATTAAGGTGAGACATCCTTTCTCTACTCTCTAGATAGCGAAGCTCTATATGGAACATGTATATAAGTTGCATGGAATGCCTCAAGCTCTATATGGAAAGAGTTGTTTAAACTGTCAGGCACCAGTTTATGTATGAGTTCAGCATATCATCCACAAAATGATGGTCAAACTGAACGAGTTAATCAATGCATTGAGGCTTATCTCAGATGCTTTATTCATTCTACTCCTGCGAAATGGTCTCAATGGCTTCACCTCGCTGAGTTCTGGTATAATACCTGCTATCATTCTGCTCTTACTCGTACACCCTTTGAAATATTGTATGGTCATCCACCACGGCACTTTGGCATTGATCCTGAGCAAGATTGTGTTATTCCTGAACTGGACGATTGGCTCATACAGAGACATTCTATTACTGCCCTTCTCCATCAATAGTTACTTCGAGCACAACAGAAAATAAAGACTCAAGCTAATAAACATAGAGTGGATCGCCAGTTTTCAGTTGGAGATTTAGTCTGGCTCAAGATACAGCCTTATGCTCAGTCTTCTGTGGCTTCCAGGGTTTACAATAAACTGGCTTATCGTTATTTTGGGCCCTATGAAGTGGAGTCCAGAGTTGGCCAAGTTGCTTATAAACTAAAGTTACCCGGTCATTCTAAGGTTCATCCGGTATTCCATGTCTCGCTTCTCAAGAAGGTAACTGGCTCTGCACCAATTCAGTTTTCTCCATTATACCTGAAGAACCTTCTGCCATGCAAACTCCAGAAATGGTACTGGACTGTCATGTCCACAACAAGGCTCATCGTACAAGTTATCAGTTGCTGATCAAATGGAAGAATTCTCGTGCTGAGTTGGCTACTTGGGAGGAAGAAGATAAAATCATTCGGCTGTTCCCAGAGTTCACGGCTTGGGGACAAGCCATTGCTAATGGAGGGGGAAATGTCATAGTGCGCAAGGTACCTACAAGCCCAGAAGGGAAAAGGAGCAAGCGCGCTAGGAAGCCCAACCCAAAGTTCCACGGCCCAAGCTGGAAGAAGTAGAAGAAGCCCAAGCCCAGCTGCGTCTGGTGATGTGCTGTTGGAAACAGCCGTAAGCGAACTCGTTTAAGAGGTGAACCTGTTGCGAACTCGAACTTGTCTTGGAACGTGCCGGTAGTAGATGGTGGCGAGCTGCGGCTCGAGTTCACCGGCGGCGACCAAGTCCATTTATCGTTCCTGTATGCACTCTACTACTATTTGAGTTCGCAATCCAGACACTATCCGTAGCAGCATAATCCGTGTTGTTACAGGATCGTGAAGGCGCTAGCATGGACTAGGAGAAGGAATTGATGGCTATGCTGTGGCATGCCAGTAAAATCCACCCCAATCATCCCAGCCTTACCATAAACGGCTTCTCTGCAGATACAGGTGCTGCATTTTCAAATTCTTCCCGTATAGCTTCGTGTCCTTTTCTGTTTCTTGTGAGATTAATTTATTCTTTTTTCTGCCTCAATTTCAGTTTTTCGAATGATCCAAGAGAGACAAGATATCTAGTCGTACAGATATCCACATGCAACCGCAGCCCATCCTAATTCGCCAAGCACATTGGGGTATCCGACATGAATGAACAGGTGAAAAATTCGCTGGCTACAACTCTTCTCTTGCCTCTTCGTCCTTTCCCTTCCCGGTTTTTTCTCCAAACCTTGTTTTCTCCTGTTTCCCTAAGAAAGAATCCTGTGTTTCACTGACAGAGTTTGGTATCAAGAACCTACAAACGGTGACCTGGAGACCAGGAATGAATAGAAAGAACACAATGTTCTTCCGATGAGGCAGAGTTGGGCCCAGACCTCACTAACCTTGTTTGTAGCTACCGGAACTGGTTGGCCGCAATTTGCAGTAATAACTGTTTACAAGATTGTAGGGTGTGTTAACGTTCCTGTTGAGTGCAGTTGGTTTGGATACTTGAGGCTCTCAAAATGCAAATTCATTTGCTCTGTTTCTAGTGCACTGAATTGATTCCACGTTATGTACGGTCACATGGATCTTCAGGAGTCTATCCTGTTTGGCGAACAAGAAGAAAATAGCCGTTTGCGCGTTAGTTTCCAGCTTGTGGCTATGGTCATCATACATAGATGCCGGTATGCATGGTGACTAGTTTGGCCATTCTCTGTTTTTTTTTCCTTTCCAAAAAGATTACAGCCAAGGGCAATGAGACTACTTCGCTGGGCAGTAGTGACGGCATGCTCTGTTTCATGCCCCTCCCCTCCCCACTGGCGCTGCCACTCCTCCCCTTTCTCCGTTTCCTCCCCCGTCCGACGCTCATCCCCTCCGCAGGTTTGGGCGTGGAGTGCGACAGCACGGGGAGCCCCTACTGCGAGTAGGGCAGACCAGCAGACGGCCGTTCAGGAGCATCATGGGCGGCGGTCGTGGACCCGGCGGTACCCTCAGCGTTGGTCGGCCCTCTCAGGTAATCAATCCCCTCGTTCGTCCACTCCTGCAGTTCATTAGATTCTGAGCCAATAAGTCTATATGGGTTTCTAGGGCATGGAGCCGGAAGAACTCGGGTGCTGATCGCAAATTGTTTCAGCATGTTTCTAACCTTGAACAAAATTGCAGCGCTTCTCTACATTACTTGAGCTATTGCCTCATAGTTCGTATTGTGGGCTTGTGGCGTGGTGGCTTAATAGGAGTAGAAAATGAACTATATCTGTTAAAAGGCTATGTCTGATAGGATTGAAGGACCAACCAATCACGATTTGTACTACAACGATGTTGCGTGCACTTGTCCTTTTTTTTTTTTTTTTTGCTTTGTTTTCCAAGGGTGTAGTAAGGACTAAGGAATTGGTCATTCTCTTGTCTTTGGAGCTTCATCGTGGGATATGTGTTACCTTCTTTTGACTACCTTTAAGCATATGCTATTGTCATATTTCATGCATGCTAGATTTCATCTATGTCAAATACTCAGCTTGCATGTATTCTAATCTAGATGATATTGGTATAGGCAAATGGTTGGAACAGGTGTCTTTGCATTCATGATTGCTAGAGATTTATTTTGGGACAGGGCACTAGTGACGGCATGCTCTGTTTCATGTGCTCTGTTCTGTGCATCTCAGACTAGAAGTCGGGTCCCACGAATAGCAAGCATCCCTGCCGTTGTCTGATTAACAATTTGACACACCGATGCGGCAGGCAGGTCCCGAGTGGCCATGACGGTTGACAGGCACCAGCGAACCATGATTGCAACCCACCCTCCTGCAAAAAAAAACGCGTCATCGGTAGCCCTGAAGGCCACTGTGATAGTTTCTCGAGAGTTTCAAAGATATTAAATAAGCTCATATGACATAGTACTTCATCCGTCCCCAAAAGAATACAATTATAGAAAATGTGACAGTCAAACTAGCTCAACTTTGATCAAATTTATAATAAATAGTATTAGCATTTATATCTCCAAATAAATTTATTATAAAAATATATTCTATAGTTATCTAATAGTATTTATTTTGTCTCATGAATGTTAGTACTTTTTATATAATTTTAGTTAAAGTTAAAACTGTTTGACTTCTCGAAATTTGAGAATTGCATTCTTTTATGGGCGGAGGGAGTATATATGAAGAGAGATGACAAAAATTTAATCGGATGAAATGAGTTTCTTGGGTACGAAACTTCTCTATATTGCTTCTATCACATGACACTCTTGGAAACTAGGATATGAAACCCCTACAAAGACTGGCCACGTCAGGTTTCTAAATTAAGCCAAGCCAAATTAATTATTTTCTACTCCACCTCACCTCACCTCACCTCACAAAATAGATTACCTTAGTATTTGGCTAAAAAGAAACCTCCACATTCATCCTTCTACAAGGCCCCTAAATTACGATGTTAATATGAGAAAACTAAAATATACGTTCTCCATGTAAGTTTCGATAAATTATTCACCAACTCATTTATGATGCGCACGTGTCGTTTCACTTAGCGGCACGTCCGTTTCTTCTTCCATGCCTCTTCCTGTGCTTCGTGTTTTTTTCCACACCCATCCACCTCCTGCCGCCGGCCTCCACCACCGGCAAGGCCACCAGCGACCACAATACCAACCTCACTGACCATCTTCCGTAAAGAGGTCAGCTATGCGTTGAAGCAAACGTCTTAAACTCAACCGGATGATCGAAGTGAACAGTGGAGACCTTTTAAACAGCATCTCCTCTCGGTTCGAGTAGGCTTAGGCTGCAGCAATAGTGTTCAGCTTGACGTTATCTACTCTGTTTCGACGTAAAGCAGGACTGTAGCAGCACATTTTAAGATCTGAGGCTTCAAGTTTAGAACAGTGTTCTAGAGTATACAAATGAAAATACTGACTGTATACCGAGAGGCAGCATTTGTAGTGCAGAACCTCCTCGGTGTATATTTACCGCTACTGTCATTGATCGTATTGTTGGTAACTAGAATGTGCTTTTTTTGAGGTTCTGTGCTTTATTCAAGCAGCGGCCAAATGTATTTTTCAAGACCTCCATGTAACGTTCATGGAAATTATTACAAACTTAATTTATCAAAAAAAAACAGAATACTGTCGTTATATCTAGTACCATTGGCAGCATATATATTGTGCAGCACCTCCTGTTTGTAAGCACCATAGTTTCCTGGTTCTGGAGTATATCTGAAATTTCTTACACAAAACGAAGAAAAATGTGGTCCACCACTTGCTTAATCACAGCTTGTACCCACACAGCGTTGGTACCAGGACGTGGATGTTGACCGCAGATCGAGCAGGCTGGGTTGCATGTAGACGACGTACGCAGACGATATTTTCAACCACCTGCACAAAAAAGAAGAGCCGCTGTAGATTAATTTGCTCAAATTAGAGACACGAGTGGACAACTGATGAGTGGACAGCAAACAGTATATATACAGGAGAAGAAAAGGAGTTTAAAAAAAAACAGAGAGAAGAAAAGGAGGAGAGCGTACATGCAGGGTATGTCTCGACATTCCAATCAGTTTATCGGCGCCCGTATGCCTCGACACGAATGTAAGGGTGGTTGGGGTGGACATCCGACTCGTGCCTCAGCGTCTCTTCCACTTTTATTACCACCTCCTTACTATCGACCATTCTATCATAAAGGCGGGCAATCACTCTTCGAAGGGACGGTAGGTGACCCAGGGCCAGGTCATTAGTAGTAAATTCACCTTTACCGAAATCCTCATGTCGCATAGAGAAACAGAAATTTTCAACCCTGGGCATAGCTCCTGGTGGGAACATAGATGGCACCACATGAAAACCATAGAATCTGCACTCTCTTGCACATGGGAAGGAATTAGAGCCAACCATGAACCTTTCAGCTGCTTGAACGTCACCAGATACCGTCACTTCTAGAAAATGAAGAGCCTGCAGCATCCCGAGGACTTGGATGTCCTCCCTTCGCAGTCGAGCCACCGTTATGTCTAGGTAGGAGAGGACGAGAAGCGATCCAGGATTAATCCATGTAGGAAATGAAGCAGTTTGATCAATAACAAGATAGGACAGGTTGCCTAGAGACTCCACTGAGCCTTCAAGATTCAGCGGCACGGAACCTGAGGCTATTGTTAGCTGTTCGATCTTTTGCAGTTTGCCTAGGGATGCCACCAGAGCTTTGCAAATGCTCTCATCACATCCACTTTCCTTGTTCATTTCGAGTTCCACCTGGAGCTCCCTCATTTGCCTCAAATGGCCTATATCTTCCGCAACGTCAACAGAATCCACAATCGCAAACCATAGCTCTTCTAAGGATGTTAGATTTCTCAACCCATTTGGCCGACAATGCACAGAAAGAATCAGGCGCATCAACTGTTTTAACCCTACAAAGCTCGATGGCAGTTCTTTTATACGAGTTCCATATATGTCCAATATCTGCAAATGGTGTAGCTTCCCCATCTCTAATCGGAGCTCACCATCATATCTAGTATTTAATAGCCCTAGATATCTCAGGTGAAATAAGTTCCCAACAAAACTCAAATTTGGATGGCCTCCAAGGTTGCAATTTTCTAAATCCAATACACGAAGAAGCTGATAACAAGAAAGGGATGGCATTGAACTAATTATAGCATTATTGAAGATAGTAAGTGACCTTAGTTTTGACATGTCCATTATTGTAGGCCAAGTAGTATTATGGAGGGACAACCTGCGAACCTTTCTTGCCCAAGAAGGTGTGTTTTGCAAGGTATCACCTAGTATAGACGCAACAAAGCTTTCTTCTCTTGACAAGGAACAAATGAGGTCAAGGACCATATCATGCACACGACAAGCCTGAGGCACATCATCATAATCCATAACTATTCTTGCTGGTTGGATCAGGCTTCTATTTAGGAGCTCACTGAAGTATCCCTTTCCAATGTCAAATAACCTTTTCCCGCCTTCTCCAGGTGAAACAAAACCTTCTGCTATCCACCTCCATATCAACCGATCCCTATCAATTTCAGAGTCTTCTGGAAATAAACTTATATATAATAAACAGGTCTTCAGATGCGCTGGTAGATCATAATAGCTAAGAGATAATATCCTTCTCATATTTTCCATATCATGATTGTTTCCATGTCCTGAACCAATAGATTCACAGAACTCATACCACTCTTTCATATTTCCCAACTTATTTGCCAACAAACTTGATGTGGTAATGATAGCTAGTGGCACACCTCCACATTTCTTAATTATTTGTTCAGATATTTTCACAAATGTTTTAGGACATTTTTGTTCAGAGCCAAATATTCTCCCATAGAATAATTCTTTAGAACTCTCATAGGGAAGGGGTTTCATGTTATAAGAACAACCAACTTTCATGGCAACATCATGCTTTCGGGTAGTTATGACAATTTTGCTTCCCAAGCTATTGTCATACAGAGCATACCTTATTATGTTCCATGATGATACATCCCATACATCATCTATAACAATGAAGTACCTGTATGTTTGGAAATTAATGATTTATAACTGAATGTAGAATACGTATAAGAACTAATTCAGATGACACTAAGGGTCCTTTTGGATCCTTTCATTTTGGGGGAATTGGAATCTAGTTAATAGGCTAGGCTATTTGGTTTGCAATTTGACATTCCACAACTTTCTAAAGTTCACATATAAGCCTATCTCAAATTCATAGGGTGGGAGAGGAAAATTAATTCTATAGATCAACATACTATGTTTCTACTTGACAACTTATAACATGCTCTTTAACTTGCTCCCCTACTGTAGAAATGTAGCACATAACTATCTGTCTCGTATATCGAACAATAATATACAAATATAATCCATATATAACCATATTAGCTTAATTAATATGTGTCTAAATTATGATTATTAAAATGAATTCAATTCCAATGATCCAAACGGGGCCTAACAATTTTCAACGTTGTTCTTATAGAGGAAATTAGTTGGAAGATAATGTAGTGAGGATCAGAATAAGAACAAAAATATGGAAGCTAAAATAAATAATTTTCTAGCCAATTTAATCTGCGGGTTGTGCAACTTAACTAAAATGCCGTGGTGTATGATTACGTGTACCTCTTATTCTTGAGGAATTCCCGAAGTTCGTCAATGAGCTGCTTTTCATCCAATAAAGTCAAATTGAATTCCATGGTGTAACGTTGCTTGCCCAGACCAATGAGAATGTCCCTTAACACTTTCTTCAAGTCTGGGTTCTGGCCGACAGGAACAAATGCTTTGAAATGTACATCAACTGTTAAATTCTCATACACCGCTTTAGCAAGAGTAGTCTTGCCTAACCCTCCACTCCCAACAATAGAGACTATCTTCATTTCCATTTGCTCCTCAGCAGTCAGCAAACTTATGACCTTATCCCTTGGCTCTTGGACGCCAATGAGCTGTGACACTTTTGTGTAGAGAGCGGAGAGGCGTGGATCAATACTTGTTGTGGGAGCTGGCGTGGCCACAAGATCATCGACCCTATACCTGGCACGCCGCTCTGCCACCTCCTGAAGTTGCTTCCTGATGTCTTCGATGGCGCAGGAAATGTCATGGCGAGCCTTGCCCTTGCTGAACAGGTCTCCCATCTTCTTCATGGCACGTTTGAGCCTGCTCAGGTCAGCTGGCTCTTGGCCGTCGACACGAACAACAAAGGTGTCGAGTATATCTTCCATGTCGTAGGAAGCCTCCCTAACTTCACGTGCCCAGACTTTGACTTGCTCGTCGAGCTGGTCCCATGGCACTGCAGCCACCTTGTGGAGGGCGGCGTGCATGCTCTCAAGCTCCCATGAGACGGACTGAATTTTTACCCTTATGCTCTTCTGCAGCTTGTACTCGTCCTTGAGCAGCTCCAGCAGCTTGGAGGGGAGCAAGCTCAACGCACCGGTGACCAGATCCATACCCACAGGCTCACAAACTTAATCAATAACTCTGCTGGTAATCTGATAGGTTGCAGAGTTGTAGTGTGTTATGGGGATTCAAGTCAGCGAGCGCTTGCAGAGTTCGCTAGCGTGTTCCAGTTGCTATCCCCCTTACTTGTTTCTTTTGTTCAGTGCAACAACAGATCAAACTGAACCAAGAAAACAAACTATAAAGTTCGACTGATCCCAAAAAAGACTAAGGACAAATATTTGTAATTCAACAACAAAGATTTGAACCTAATTAATAAAATCCAAGTAAGATGTTCCTGTTTCAGCTCGAAGTAGAAACATCTTAGGAGTGTTCTAGAAAAGAAAATGCCAACTCACCGAGGTGTCCGTGGAAGGAGCTGCAGAGGAGTTGCATCGATGGTCTGCTAAGAGACAGAGCATGACCAGCGAGTTATACAGTAAGCTAAGGCAGACGATTCATATAGCTTCAGGATAAGAGCGGCCCAGATACTACCGTGAATATAATTTCATTTGCACATGAAAAACTGGACCTATATATGAATGTGAAAGGTGGGTGAGTAGTCAAAAGGGCAATAATGCGATGACATGATGGGGACTATTTTAATGCTTGAAAGAGGTCCCGTTGACAGTTCAAATCATTCACCCAGCACCCTGCATCCCGATAGTCTATCAGCCTATTCGTTTGGCCGTGGCTTGTTGTAAATGATCGTAAATTTTTAGTCAGAATAATATTTTTCTCTTACACAAACCAGCCAGCAGTACTTCTTCATGAACCAGCAACGATATGAACTAGCCAACCGAACGGGCTGTATACTCCCTTCGTTCCACAAAGAGTGTCATTTTTATTTCCTGACAAGTCAAACATTTTCAACCTTAACTAAATATATAACAAAAAATAACATTTACGGTGCATAATTATTATCATTAGATAAATCGCTAAATATATTATGATAATAAAATTATCAGGAGAGACAAATGTGGCTAAAATTTTCTACAAATGTAGTCAAACTTATAAAAGTATGACCGACAAAAATCCCATGGCGACACTATTTTTGCAACTGAAAAAGTATAAATTATTGTGTAGATAACATTATAGACTTTTTTCCTTTTTATTTTTGGTCACGTCAGATTTTCTGTGCAGATTTTATTGCAGTAAAGTGACATGCTTTGCACCCATCACATTACTGATCATACTATTACTAATTAGGGGCTCCAACGGAAGCTCCGCGTTGTTCTCCTAAAATTCTCTAGAAAAAAAAATCAATGCTAGAAATTTTCACAGAAACTAGAAGCATATTCGTTCATCAGTCGGGTACTCTAACAATCATAACCATCGTATTGACGCTAATTTCGGTCACATATTGGTAGGTGCTAAATTGCTCGAGACACCACACACCCTAGCACTCGGTGAAGGGAGGTCCCAATACCGAGGCCAACCAACAAGTCCACATGGCTGATTAGATGCTCATTTTTCGCCCAATAAACCCGTGAACACTGCTGGGGAAGACCCGTCAAGGAAGAGCACGTTGAAGTTGTTCTAGGATCAGCAAGATCATCTTGAACACCGGCAAAACTCGTGAAGAGAAGTGCCGGACAGCAAGGGGTCATAAAAGATTGGATTTTGTGATGTTCACTTTATATAAATGAGATGTTTCATGATTATCTTTGAGTATTCACGTATACCTGGGCATGTTCTATGTATATTTTAGATTGTTCTAGTACTATCCATATGATGTTCTATGTGTTTTTATTATGTTTTTTTGTATGAATTGTTTCCACTTATTTACATTTGATTATTATTTTCTTTTATTTCATATATTTATTTCATTTTCACTGTTACATGGCTTTTTTCCATTGTTTGTTTCCCTTTAGTTTCCCCATTTTCCATGAGATGTCCCATGGTATATTTTTTTGTTTAGAATATTATTCTTCTGTGATGAACGTTTTACATCAGACTTGAATGGTTTGATAATTTATGATAAAAAATATTTTATATCTAACACAAGCAACTATGTGTTGCAGTGGTAGGTGAATGATATTCTCAGACCTTAGGTCTCACGTTTGACTCCTTGCACGCACATTGTTTTTACTTTCTTTATTCTGGACAAACCAGAGCGACGAAGCGGTCGAGCCAGGACCCGTGCACGCGAAACAATGAAGGAGAAACGCGAGAAGCCGGAAAGCGAGGACGGGCACACGTGCGCGGAACAGAAAGCACGTGTGGGCGGGGAGGGCGAGAAAGCTGGTCGATGCATAACACGACCCAGGTGCTTCACCAGGTTGGTGAATTTAGGGCAGATCAACCTTTTTGGTGGAGCAGACCGATGGGCGGTGGAGCTGCTGGATAAAAAAACATTTGGCTAAAAAATGATTCTAGATCTGTTTTTTTTTTTGGTCCGATGGAGCTCTATGAAACAGGTCCTAAGTGCTAAACTTGTTGTGCCGTGTAGCCTAACAGGCCTAAACTCAAGTACAGGAACAGCACTGGCGTGCCTTAAACATGTTGCGTGGTCTTGGCAGGCCTCTCGTAAGCCCACTACAAGGCCATGCCAGCCCATTAGCCAGACAAAAAAGGCCACATCGCGGAGGCTAAGGTTAATGGTGGTTAACGACACCGGGTTGTTTTTGAATGTTTCGCAGGGGGGCCCGGAGAGAGCCTTCGGATGAGGCCCAAGATGGCACCGAGGCTTGGGCGAAGGTCGGCGCGGGGGACTTGGAAGGCGGCCCAGAGAGTCTTCGTCGGGCATTGGGAGGCCTCCGCCTGCAACCACCAGATAGGGCGGAGGCCATCCTACGGGCTTGCCAGGGAGCTACTGGAGAACGCGGTCGAAGGCGGAGGCTCCTGCGGCATGAGCGAAGGTCGTGGTTTGGATGATGGAGGCTTCTCTAGCGGAGGCCCCGGGACCTAGGAGAACTCCTACTTGGCGGTGGCGTTGGGCTATGATATGCTACGTACCGGAGATCGAGGGGGCCAACAGGACTGTTGCTCTTCTAGATAATACCATGTTGCAACATGTCTATCGTCTGTCATGAAAACCGTGTTGTAAGTAGGAACCGACAGTGATGGGGGTACATCACTGCTGAGCCATTCTTTAAACCGGGAGTGATTTCCGTGTAGGGGTTACAGATTAAGTAACTTATCTTTACCACTTCTTTCGAATACCTCCTGCTGACTCAAAGGTTAAGACCCCGTAACTTAATCCCCGATACCCGTGTTCGAATCCCGGGCGGCCTATTTTTTGTTTAATTTTATAATTTATTAAGCGGTCTAAAGGTCAAAAAGATAAAATAAATAAACCTTGCCACACATCCAATACTAGCGCAACGGTTAAGTGTCTGAACTCTATAGCCCGAGACCCGAGCTCAAACCTGAGGGCTGGCACAATTATTTTTAATTTTTTATATATCACTGCCAGTTTCAAAATAAACCGACAGTGATAACAAGCATCATTGTCGGTTTTTCAAATCACTGCCGGTTTTTTGAAACCGACAGTGATGTTTATATATATTAAAAAATTCTTTTATATACTGAATAAATAGAAGCATATGTATTCCTATGTCAAAATGGCCTGAAATTTTTTTGGCAAGCTTGTACACCCAAATTAAGATCCCACATAGGATCTTAGGTTTTTCTAATCATTTTTTTATTAATTATATTTTTCTGTGTGCTGAATGAGATAAAAGAGGGTGAATTTTATCTTGGACCCAATATATTTTTTCATCCACCTCCACAAAATTCTTATCCCTAGGGCACATTAGATCCTGTGTAAAAGTTTGGCACCATTCTGGATCTTTTCATGGGTAGACTCAGTTCAACCTATAATTAAACGGTCTCGTCGCGCGAAAATTCAATTAAACCTCAGAAAGTAGCAAACAATCTCCGGGAAATCCAAAACTTGGTGTTTCCTTCACACGTAGTATGTGCAAGCCTAAGAAAAAGTTTGAGACCAATACAACACCGGAATGCATATGAACCACAGAAACCTTGATAACCTATGTGTATAGTCATAGTTCGATGAAAGAACACATGTACCTTTGTGAAGCATGTATACTCCGCCTATGTCGAAATGGCTTGAAATTTTTTTGGCAAGCTTGTACACCCAAATTAAGATCCCACACAGGATCTTAGGTTTTTCTAATCATTTTTTATTAATTATATTTTTCTGTGTGCTGAATGAGATAAAAGAGGGTGAATTTCATCTTGGACCCAATAGATTTTTTCATCCACCTCCACAAAATTTTTATCCCTAAGGCACATTAGATCCTGTGTAAAAGTTTGGCACCATTCCAGATCTTTTCGTGGGTAGACTCAGTTCAACCTATAATTAAACGGTCTCGTCGCGCGGAAATTCAATTAAACCTCAGAAAGTAGTAAACCATCTACGGAAAATCCAAAACTTAGTGTTTCCTTCACACATGGCACATGCAAGCCTAAGAAAAAGTTTGAGACCAATACAACACCGGAATACATATGAACCACAGATACCTTGATAACCTGTGTATATAGTCATTGTTCGATGATAGGGCACATGTACCTCTGTAAAGCATGTATACTCCGCCTATGTCGAAATGGCTTGAAATTTTTTTGGCAAGCTTGTACACCCAAATTAAGATCCCATACAGGATATTAGGTTTTTTTAATCATTTTTTTATTAATTATATTTTTCTGTGTGCTGAATATGACAAAAGAGGGTGAATTTTATTTTGGACCCAATATATTTTTTCATCCACCTCCACAAAATTCTTATCCCTAGGGCACATTAGATCCTATGTAAAAGTTTGGCACAATTCCGGATTTTTCGTGGTAGACTCAATTCAACCTATAATTAAACAGTCTTGTCGCATGGAAATTCAATTAAACCTCAGAAAGTAGCAAATCATTTCCAGGAAATCCAAAACTTGGTGTTTCCTTCACACGTGGCATCTGCAAGCCTAAGAAAAAGTTTGAGACCAATACAACACCGGAATGCATATGAACCATATAAACCTTGATAAGCTATGTGTATAGTCATGGTTCGATGAAATGGCACATGTACCTGTGTGAAGCATGTATACTCCGCTTATGTCGAAATGGCTTGAAATTTTTTTGGCATGCTTGTACACCCAAATTAAGACCGCACATAAGATCTTAGGTTTTTTTGAGTAGTTTATTTATTTATTATATTTTTCTCTGCACCGAATGAGACAAAAGAGGGTGAATTTCATCTTGGACCCAATAGATTTTTTCATCCACCTCCATAAAATTCTTATCCCTAGGGCACATTAGAGCCCGTGTAAAATTTTGGCACCATTCTGGATCTTTTCGTGGGTAGACTCAGTTGAACCTATAATTAAACGGTCTCGTCGCGCAGAAATTCAATTAAACCTCATAAAGTAGCAAACCATCTTCGGAAAATCCCGAACTTGGTGTTTCCTTCACACGTGGCATGTGCAAGCCTGAGAATAATTTTGAGACCAATACTACATCGAAATATACATTTCTAATTGCCCAACAAATGTTACACGAATTACATGCATGCCAATAATTAAACACACAAAGCCGTACATATTAAAATTAGAACCCAATTAAACTACGACCTTGAAAACCTAGCTAAATAAACATTAATTACTATCGGAATCACTACCAGGATCGATCGGCCCGCGCACACTAACATGCCTTTGTAGCCATTATGGTAATTGATGTCATGGATTATGTATCCGCTTGTATCGATGAAGTCCAATGCCCGTATAAGTGCACTCTCTCGTGCCTCACAATACCGAAAGAATGGTCGGCCATAGATGTAACCTACTGAATGACCACTGCCCCTATTAGTAATCCTGATGCAGTATTGGCGTCCTTCTATAGTGAGCTGGCCAAGGTTTCCATTACAGAAGTCCTAATCGTACCCGAGTTGCTCCATAGCTTGGTCTAGAACAGCTCACAAGCCACATGCAGCATATGTAAGGTCCTATAGCGCAATCTGCATGCGGAGAAAAAAATTAGAGAATATTATTACAATAATAAACAACAAATAACCATGACTCAGGTATAAGTGACCATTTTACCACATCCGCATGGTTGTAGCTTGCAAACCATTCGCTTGCTTGCGGGACGGGGATATCACCAGCATTCAAAGCAAGTGCCTTGAAGTGCGAGAAATTAGGCACATCATAGCAAATACGTCGAAGTGCCTCTAAACAGATGCACACGACACTTAATTGGGCGCTTATCACATCTGGGCTCTGTATTCCCGTCCCGTGGATATGGTTCCGATGATTTGAACCCCTCACAGAGATGAAAAAACTAAGTTCACACGTCCATAGCCGACCACTTGCATTAGATGTCGTGTTCTCAATGATGTCCGAGATAAAGAACCAGCTAAGTGTTGTTCGCAGCCAATCTATTGGAGATATAGTCTGCGACATATATGCATGCAACAATGATATTAAATGAATTACACTTATTTGTTAGCATCAAAAAACAAAAGATGTTGGAAAATATTTCATACAATAGCTAGAATAGGGAACCGTGGAATGGCCATATTAGGAGCGAATGGCTCATCGCCAGGGTGGAAACCTGATTCTTGTGGTGGGGGAGGTCCGTTGTTCATACCACCTGATCGATAAAATGCAAAAAAAGAACATAAAATATATGCACAAAAAATTCTTCCAAGTAAAATGTGGCAACATAATTAAATATAGATCGAATGCAAGGAATAAGAATATATATAAATGTAGAATGTAAAGAAACATGAATATAAATATAGATCAAATGAATATACATAGAATATTGGAGAAGACAACATATCAATACCATTGAAAAATGCAGGAGCCATGACCAAATCACGTAGAGAGAGTGGATGTCTTGAGAAGTGAGAGTGAAACGTGAGAAATAAGACTAAGAGCGTTCGTGGGTGGGTGGGATCGATGTATGTGGCTGGCAGTTTGTTTTATATAGGGGGGCATGGACATCACTGCCGGTTTTTAAATAGAACCGACAGTGAAGGTGGCTATCACTGCCAGTTTCTAAATAGAACCGACAGTGAAGGTGCATATATGTAAAGGATATATTTATTTAGATACTACAGTGGGAAAGTTTTAACAAGAATGATATATTTATTTAGATAGTAATGAAATACATCAAAAAATTACAAAAAAATTAGAAATAAGTTACATATACGATAACAAAGACCTTACATGTGTGCACCATTTTTGTGGACTACGATGCATAACGATATCTGTGGTTTGTTATGAGAGAAAAACATTGTATCATGGCTGATAAGGCCTGGCTGAAACCAACATGCATGGAGAGGCTAGCTCCTGGCTGAGGGCCATTTTATAGGGGCTTGTAGTCGTGGTACATTTTTATTTCTGAACTAAAGTTGTCGAGGTAGGTGGGAGCAGTGTTCCAATTGTTGTGGTCATGGGAGCACTTTTGGCATGTGAGGAGCATCTACACATCACTGTAGGTTTTAGTTTAAAAACCGACTATGATAGAAGCTATCACTGCCAGTTTTAAAACCAAAACTGGCAGTGAAGGGCCCTGCCGCCATCTTTTAGTAAAAAAAAATATAAAAAAACACTGTCGGTTTGGAGCCTGCCATCGCAGCCTTTTTGTAAAAAATATAAAAAGTTTGGCCCGCCTGAGATTCGAGCGCGGGTCATATAGGATAAGGAGTTCGGTTAGAATGGTTTTATTTTTTTCTTTTATCCCATCGTAATGCACTACTAAATAATAAATATAAAATCAAAAAAGTTTGGTCCACCTGGGATTCGAGCGAGGGTCTCAGATTACAGAGTGCGCGGCCTTAACCGCTGAGCTAGGATAGGGAGTTCGGTTAGTTTGCTTTTCTTTATTTATTTATTAATAGAAATAATGCAGTTAGTTTATATTCTAAAATAACACAAGAATTTGTGTCTTCATTATTTAATTCTATGATAATTAATTAATGGTCTATAATTATCAAATAATAGTGTTTGTGAACATCATCTTAATATTTGATTACATAGTCAATAATTAAATTGTAGAGATGCGCACAAAATATAAATTAAATATTCAGTGTGAATTACTGATACAACATCTGCATAATGATTACATAGTTAACAATAATCTAACTATCTTTAGGTGCATCAAGAATGATGGCCTCATTGTGATCAATTCGTACGTAAGCAGGTTTGTCACCATCTTGAAGGATAGGTAGGGGTATGTTCGCCCCGAATGGATGCATTTCATGATAGCCCCTATAGTCTTCTTCGTCCGTCACTCCATCGACGCCGACAATCTTCCTTTTCCCTTCTAGGACTACTTTTAGCCTTCCTTTTGTCTTGTTGTCCCTTGCATAGAAGACTTGCATAACATCTCTTGCAAGGACGAAGAGGTCGTCTCTGTATGCGGTCTTAGTGAGATCAACGGTAGTGAACACTTTGCTGTCAGTGTTGATTTCCTTGAGCCAGACCCACTGGCAGTGAAAAAGAGCTGCCTTCAACGGACCATAGGCTAGCTCACATATCTCCTCTATGAAACCATAGTATGTCGCCTGCACGTTGCCGTTCTCATCGTGAGCATCAAAACGAACACCACAATTTTGGTATGTGCTCTTTCCATCTTGCTTTTTTTGTGTAAAATATGAATCCATTGATCTCATACCCTTAGTACTTAAGATATGTACTCAAAGGCTCCTTGGCTAAGGCATCCAATTGATTACTCAATTTTATTCCAAGCAAGCGACGTCGCAACCAGCTGACAAATTCCTCCTTATGTTTTTTTATCTAGCCAAGCCTATGACCTGCTCGGATACAGAGTTTGCAACCATTGCCTGTGCTCATCAATGTATGACATCACACCCTCGGCTTGCTGGAGAACAGTGAACTGTGCCTGTCTAAAAGAAACAGGTTTGTCTACTATAACAGATTTCTCCCCGATCGTTCCTTTACCACGTAGTCTTCCCTCATGACGAGATTCTGGAACTCCGACCCTTTTGATGTCCAGATAATATGTGCAGAACTCAATGGCCTCCTCCATTGACCATCCTTCAACCATGCCCCCTTCTGGCCTGAATCTATTCCTAACATACCTCCTGAAAACTTTCATCAATCTTTCAAAAGGAAACATCTGATGCAGGTACATTAGGCCAAGGGCTCTAATTTGGTCAACAAGATGAATGAGCAGATGAAATGAGATATCAAAGTAAGTTGGTGGGAAATGCATCTCAAGCCTAACGAGAGTTTCGGCTATGTCCTGCTGCAGCTGCTCTAGTGTGGACACATCAATGACCTTTTTTGAGATCACGTTGAAGAACGAGCAAAGCTTTATGATTGGGGCGCGGACCTTTGGGGGGAGGATACCACGCAGGGCAACAAGGAGCAGCTGAGTCATAATGACATGACAGTCATGGGCCTTCATAGGGCCATAGTAGAACTTGAGTTCTCTCATGTTCACTAGCCTCTTCGGGTTCGCATAGTAGCCCGTCGGGACTTTGAGTTCATTGAAGAAAGAAATAAGCGCACGCTTTTCTTCCTTCTTCAATGTCCATGATGCAACTGGAAGTTCGAACTGGCCATTCTCTAGCTCCACGGGATGCAGCTCCTTCCTGATTCCCAAGTGTTGCATGTCCAGGCGTGTGGCTAGTGAATCCTTCGATGTCCCCCCGGTGTCCATCAAGGTGTTAAGAGTGTTAGCGCACACGTTTTTAGTGATGTGCATGGGATCAAGACAGTGGCGTACACTCAGAAATGGCCAGTAAGGTAGTTTCTAGAAAACTGATTTTTTCTTCGAAACGCTCCCATCAGGCGTTGCTACTACATTGTCCCCCTTCCCAAGGACAACCTCTAGTTTGTTGAGTTCTCGAAGTATCGCAGGCCCGTCTCGATATTTTGGAGCTAAGCGTTTCTCAATAGCACCGTTGAAATCTTTTCTGTTCCTGCGGTAAGGGTGATCCTTAGGTAGGAACCTACAGTGTCCCATATAAACTATCTTTGAGTTGTTTGGCATATTTACCGCATCGGTGTCATCCAAGCACTTGACACATCCAGTTTAGCCTTTTGTCTTCTCTCCTGACAACGAACCTCGACCTGGCAGGTCGATGATTATAGCGATAAGTACTCCCTTGATCATGACATGTTCCTTTTTGTACTCATCCCAAACATCCGGCACACCCTTTTCAAACATCTCCACTAGTTCATCGATCACTGGTTCCAGAAACACATCGATGTCATTCCTAGGCTGTCTTGGCCCTTGGATCAATAGTGGCATCTAGATGTACGACCGCTTCATACAGACCCAAGGTGGATGGTTGTATATACAGAGCATCATTGGCCAGGTGCTATGATTGCTTCTAACCTGGTCGAAAGGATTCATCCCATCTGTGCTCAAAGAAAACCAAAGGTGCCTTACCTCTCCACCGATGTCCTTATAGAACATAGTATTGACAGTCCTCCAGTCAAGCCCATCGGTGGGGTGCCTCATCATTGTATCTTTCTTATGCTCTTCGCCATGCCAGCGCAACAGCTTGGCTGACTTTGCACATGCAAACAGCCTAAGCACCCGGGGAGCTATAGGGAAATACCAAACGACCTTTATGGGACCTCCTCTGGTCTTGGTACCCTCATCTGACGGCCCTTCCTTGTACCGTGGAGCTTCACACTTGGGGCATTTGTCCAAGTCTTTGTGTTTTTCTCCATGGTACAATATGCAATCATTGGAACACGTGTGGATTTTTTCAACCTCGAGGCCGATGGGGCAAATCATTTGCTTGGCCAAGTATGTCTTTTCTGGCAACTCGTTTTTTTCTAGGAGCATTTTCCTTATTATACCTAACAACTGATCGAAGCCTTTATCGCTCAATCCATTTGTCGATTTAAACTCTAACAGCATGATGTTGGCTTCCAGTTTGCTCATTGGACAATTTCTATACAATGGTGTTTTGCCATCTTGTCTCATTTTCTCTAGCTTTCTCAGTTGTATTTCACTAAGACATCCGGTCTCTACATTACATAGCAGCAGAAATGCCATTGTTATCCTCGGTGTCGTTAGCTAGCGTGTTCCTAAACACATTATTAACTGTGGCCATAGGTTCCGTGTTGACACCGGATTCCTCGTTAGCATCGTGGATGGCTACGTCAGGCATGTCCACATCATCATTGTTTTCCTGTAGAACATTCACACCAACCTTGCCATGCATAGTCCATATCGTATAGTTTGGCATGAACCCCCTGGTAATCAAGTGCGATCGTATAGACTCAATTTGACGAAAGTTCCTATGATTCTTGCAATCTTTGCATGGGCAGAAGACAGGGTTCCCATTCCCAGCATGGGCTTTGGCATCGGT
Organism: Miscanthus floridulus; assembly: GCF_019320115.1. Classification (NCBI taxonomy): domain Eukaryota; kingdom Viridiplantae; phylum Streptophyta; class Magnoliopsida; order Poales; family Poaceae; genus Miscanthus; species Miscanthus floridulus. Next base: position 119,019,006 of record NC_089589.1, on the reverse strand, counting down.
GATAAACTGGTTGACGCCGTGCATGTACTGCTTGTCCGTTCGGGACAGATGCATCCACTCTCGATCCATCTTTGCACAAAAAAATACTGAGACAGTAATTACAAAGAATTAATAAGAAATCGAGCTTCATGAACAACAATTGTAGCTCGAAAGTAACATTTTTGGAAAACATTATTGTACACTAATTATTGAAAAATTAAAATTGGTAGCCCCGGCCCTGTAAATTGAAAATCATAGTAAAAAACAATTATTGCACAATATTGAAGAACAACTATTCTACTCTACTTCTAAGAACTAATTATAGCATCACATACTAACAATGATGATCTTGACCACCATGGAATAATTAGCTAGGAATTTAAATGTGTTCATAGACACCAACCTTTTGGATGATGGATTCACCACAATTTGAGCCTTGCACAAATGTCTAATTGGAAAAGTGCTCTCTAGAATGGAGAAAGAACTAGAATAAGAATCAAGCAATGTAGCCATCAAAACAAAGCTAATTAAGCAACAAAATCAAAGGAGTGGATGTTTGTTACTAACCTTAAAGCAAAAAGATCAAGCCATTCTTCAAAATCCAAGCACTAGCTTCATGGTGAAGAGCAGCCGCAGCAATGGAGGGAAGGGTCCAAACGCGCGCCTCTATTCTCGGGATGGAAGAGGGGAGGAAGGAGATGACAGCTGCAACCTTTTTGTGCTGTAGGCTTATCACCGTCGGTTCTTGGCTAGAACCGACAGTGATAGAGCACAATCACTGTTGGCTCTTGGCTTAAACTGGCAGTGATGAGTGGCCACCAAAACACTGCCGGTTCAAGCCACAAACCGGCAGTGATGTGGTCCTTCACTGCCGGTTTTAGCCCAGCCCCAATCATTTTTTCATTTTCAAGATCATAACCGGTAGTGAAGGTACATCACTGCCGGTTCTCACAAATTCGGCAGTGATGATGCCGGTAGTGATGTGCAAATCTGGCGTAGTGCGGCAGAGCAGTTGGGGGAGTCCCACGAGATATTTTTTATTTTTAACCCTTTTTTAATACTATTTTTAAAAATAACACGGTTGATTTTTTTTTCAAATCTAACCTGTTTGGCTGCGCCTACTACGCTGGCGTGGCCAAACCACACTGCCATGACATGCATGGTGGCATGGCTGGCCTGCCTCCATGGCTAGTCAGTCGGCTGCTGACTCGCTGACGTAGCTAGGGCTGTCGCATTGGCGTGGCTCTGCCGGGCCATCAACTTGGGTGCGGTCCTGCCACGCCAACCCGCCTAGCGTGGCTGCGGCGACTTACAAAGCCGCTCGCAGCTCCCTCCCTCTCTCTCTCTCATTTTTTTCTCCCTACCCCTGCCCGGCTGGCTGCTCCCTAGGTGCCGATGGCCATCTCCTCGCCGTTGTGGGTTGGGGTGACCCCCAAGCTCCCCCCCCCCTTCGTAGGCAAGGTATTCCTCCTCCTGATTTGTTGTTTTCCATATTGATTTGATTGAAGTGCTTGGTCCTTAGGGTTTGTTTGGCTAGTTTGGCTCAAAATTAGTTGGATTATCTCGTTTGGTTAGTTTAGTTAGATTAGTTAGTTAGTAAAGTTAGATCGTACTATAGTTAGTATAGTTAGATTAGTTAGTTTTTAGTTTAGGTGGTATACTTTAGGTTTTAGTGTTGTTAGTTTTTAGTGAAGGTTTAGTTAGGTTTTAGTTAGTGTTTAGTTAGTTTAGTTAGTGAGGGTGTAGTTAGTGTAGTTAGTTAGGCTTTAGGTTTTTATTAGTATAGTTAGTTAGTTAGGTTATATATTGGAAGGTTTAGTTTTTAATCTATGTTTAGTTGTATGCGCTACACTGATTTCGAAGACTTGATGAAGTTTGCTCAAATGGTTTTGTAGACGGATTGCTTAGTCCATTTGTTCTATGGAGGAAGTGTTAGAAAAGAAGATGGGGTGTTTGAGGATATGGAAGAAGAATTGGAAATGTTTGATGGTCCTCCTAGCTTAAGTGATCTTTTGTTGTGTGCGAAGGAAAAGTTCGATGGTGCATTCACATTGAAGGGGAGGTTTGATAGTGGAAAGACTAGGAACACTTTGTCTTAATGCCCTTGCACAATGAGGGTCATTGGTCACGCTACATAAGGGTAATTGAAGAGTCAAATGTTACCGAAAGGATCAAGATGCCCAAGAGGAGGGGGGGGGGTGAATTAGGCTAATTCTAAATTTTCTTGCAATAATCAAATCCTACGGTTAGCCCAATTAACCCCTTGTGCTGAGAAAAGTGTTTCTATTAATCTAACGCACAAATGACTTGCAACTTATGTTCCAAACTTACTCTAGCATGGCAATTCTATGAATGTAAAAACAAGTATTGAATTGCTCAAAGTAAATAGAGAGAGAGGAACGCGGCGATGTTTTGCTGAGGTATCAGAGAGTCACCACTCCCCACTAGTCCTCGTTGGAGCACCCGCGCAAGGGTGTAGCTCCCCCTTGATCCGTGCAAGGATCAAGTGCTCTCTATGGGTTGATTCTTCGACACTCCGTCACGGTGAATCACCCGAAACTGCTCACAACTTGAGTTGGGTCACCCACAAGCTCTGCCACGTGATCACCAAGCTCCCAATCACCACCAAGCCGTCTAGGTGATGGCGATCACCAAGAGTAACAAGCATGAACTCTCACTTGACCACATGAAGCCTAATGAGAATGGTGGATGCACACTTTGCTACTCTTGATTCACTAATGAGGCTACTCTCTTGGATTCTCAAATCTCAATCACCTCACTAGGACCTTGCTCTTCTTAGCACTCACAAACGTGTTTCTCAGCTGTTGGAATGAGCAAAAGTGACTCTACACACGAGTGGAGCTTCTATTTATAAGGCAGCCTGAAAAATGAACTGTTATGAGCTTCTGCGGGGTGACCGGACACTCCGGTCATGTTGACCGGATGCTCCGGTCAGTTCAACCCACACACTAGTGTTTAAGTGTTGACTGGACGCTGTCAGGGTCCGATCACCACTGACCGGACACGTCCGGTCGCATTAAACCCTCACTAGAACCTTACTGTACTCGACCGGACGCTGAACCCCCAGGGTCCGGTCAGTACTAACCGAACGCGTCCAGTCCTAGAATTCCTTCTCTGGAACCTTACTAGAGTCAACCGGACACTGGACCTCAGCATCCAATCACTTGACCTCTCTAGCATCCGGTCGCACCGAACACAGTCTCCTTGATCAAATGAACTGATCGGACCCTGCGGCCAGCGTTCGGTCGCACCGAAGCCAGCGTCCGGTCAGCATTTGACCCTCCATTCACTTCCAACTCTCGATCATATGTGAATGAAGTTTGCTCCAAAGGATCTTAGGCATATGTAGGAGCTACCTAGTGCTAGTTTTAACAAGTGTGCACCACACCTAACTCACTAGACTCACCTAGGTCAAGCTACCCGTCCATACCCCCCTTAATAGTACGGCCAAAGGCAAAACAAAGTCATAAACTACTCTAAGTTCTCTCCAACTCCAATGGACACTTAGAACTAGTCATCCTTAACCTTGTCATCCATCCTTTGAAAACTGAAACAATTTCCATCGTAGGGGCATGACCACCTCGATTGCCCAATCGATCTCCATTACCATGACCTAACTTAATTGCCTCTACAAAACACACGTTAGTCATAGTAATCTTATATTGTCATTAATCACCAAAATCCAACTAAGGGCCTAGATGCTTTCAATCTCCCCCTTTTTGGTGATTGATGACAATACTACCTCAAGTATGAGAAAGAGTGAGGTTTTTGACATGCTTGGTTCATATAAGCTTTTGTCATTAAGAACAAAAGATTTAGGCAAGCTTATATGACCCAAGCCAACACAATGTACTCAAAGGATATGAAATAAGCATGAGTACAAGCAATAAATCTCATTTGCATCGGAGTATAAACGCGGAAGCAAAGGCAAATGAGCATAACACAAGTGATATGACATATAAAGGAATTCAAAGTAGAGAGCACACATGTCATATATCACAATCACGTAGATAACACTATCACATAGATATAATAGTATGCATGAAAGTAAACACACGAATGCATAATCATAATAGTGTATCACACAAATAAAACTCCAAATGTATACAATAGACTAATAGCTAATTAGGCTCCCCCTAAACTCGCTCCCCCTGAGTCTACATACTCGAATCCTCTCCCCCTTTGGCGTCAAACACCAAAACCTAAGGGTCGGTCGGTGGGGCTGCAGTGGACGAGCCGGGCGCTGAGGTACGAGGGGCAATCTGGAACTGAGCGCCATCATCATCTGACCCTGAGCTCTATACTGACTGGCCCTCTGTGGCTGGAAGCGTCGCTAAAGTGGTTTGGGTCTGAGCTAGGGTAGGTGCTGCCTGTGATGCTGCTGGTACGTCTATCGTAGGATCTGAAGATGCGACAGAAGACGGGAGCCTCTGAGTAGTCATGATGACTGGAGCTACTGTAGAAGGACCGGCGTCATACATATGTGGCGGTGTAGGCATGCCTATCAACTTGCTGAAGGATGCTCCAAGACTCCTGGAGACTGACGTGTCAGGCACAAATAGCGAGGGTGACTGATCCGGTGTGAAGCCCGTCAGATATGGAGTGAACTGTGGGGCTACCACCGGCGAAGATAACCACTAGGACACCTATACTGTGGGAGAAACAAATAAAGCTAGAGGCTATCCCTGACTCTGAAGCCCATTGGGTTGTACTACTAGAGTCATCGTAGTGGTGGTAGGCTGAGTAAGCTGGGGTGAAAGCTGTGGCTGTGGGGCCCCAAGTGTTGTTACTACATGCTGCATAAATCCCATAAGCTGCTGCTGCATGAGTAACAGCTGCTGATGCATCTGCTGCTGCTGCTGCTGCTGGAGTACCTACTACTGTCACTGGAACTCATCCTGACGAGCCTGAAACTGTGCAAAGTTGGTAGCAGTCTCCTGAGCCTGTTGTGCCTGATCCTGCTACATCCGCTCAAGAATAGCAATCAAAGCGGGGTCCATCTGCGGTGCAGGTGGAGTTGAGCTGGAACTACCGGCCTCTGCATCATGTCTGCGTGGAGGCATCTGAGGAATAGGCAAGTAGTCGTCATCCGAGCTGTCACTAGACTCGGTCCTCTCCTCCTGAGCCTCGAGCTGCTCCTCCTCAGTAGCGACTATGCCTCTGATAGTCTTGTCTTGCTGAGCTGCGGACTATGGTACATCTGGACGACGGTGAGGCTGAGTGGGTGCCTATGGTGTGCTATGCCTGATCCTCTGTGCCATGTTGTAAGCTGGAAACTCAGTCATGGCACCTCTGTACTCTGCAACCATCTCAGGGGTCCTAACTTGCACAGCCTTGAGCATAAGAAATGTGATCTAGTGTGCATATGGAAGCTGCCTGCGACCCTTGAAGCCCTCAGCTATCGTGTCCTCCATCTCAGACAAAAGAAGATCCCAAATATCGAACACTATCTGCTGCATCAGGGCGTTGAGGAGCCAAAGCTAGAGGCGAGTCAAGCCCTCTCTGTATCCCATCCTAGGAAGAAGTGTCCTCCTGATAATAGCCTCTAGAACTCTAGCTGTAGGAGTAAGGTCACTGGGGTTCCTCCTCAACCCCTCACCAAAGGGCTCCTTGAAGCAATGTCACACAAGATCAGTAGGGGGCACCAAACCACCATGAGGATGCCTAGGAGGCTCCTGCTGTCCATAACATACCTCATGTAACCTGATAGGCTGCTCCTATAGCCTTAGTATCTCCCTGGCCCTCTGACTCATCATCCTATAGTCTCTACCTCTGAATGCAAAGTGTATAAAGTTATGCTGTGGGTCAACGTAGAGCGAAGCATAGAACTGCCGAACCCAAGATGGTACATACAATCCTATCTGGCCAATCAGATCTGTCAACCCCGGCAGATATGCAAGGTAGGGGCGAATATGCTCTCCAGCTGCTGCGACAATAGCCTTAATGCTACAAACTCACTAAGATCTGAAAACTGCCCCACTATTTAGATATGCATTATAGAAGTCCTCCTAGAGCGGCGTGTAGAAGGCCTCTGCTCCCCTCTCATCCCTCCTGGGTGGAAACCATACATGAAACTCCACAAAGTGAAGCTGCTGAACCTGCTTGGCCGTGGCGGCCCTCAAGTCAAGGTGGGTCACTGGAGGTGGACCCTGTGGTCTGGGCGGTGGACGTGATCCCCTGCGCTAAGTAGCTAGCCTTGGTGGGACTGGAACACTGGTACGACCAGAGCGGCGTAGCTATGGTTGGGGTGCCTGCTCGGTCTCCTCGGCCTGCTAGCCCTCCTCACCCTCCTGAGGCTGCTGTGACTGTTGTCCCTCCTGTGTCCCCTAAGCTGGCTGAGGCTCTGCTGGTGGGGGCTGCTGTTGTGACTCCTGCTGTGACTCCCCCTGAGGCTGAGGATCCACAACAGGAAGACGTCATCCTGCTATCATGATAGTCCCAGCTGGACTACCATGAAGATGCTCAATCTACTCAAGTCTGCCCTACGCGTCTAGTGCCAGATGACCTGTGATGACAACTCCACTACGGGCACCTCCTCTCTCGGCACGCTCTGTAGCCTCAGCGACTGCTGCTACTCTCGCTGTCTCTGCGTCGGGGTACTTGTGCTTCTTTGATACAACCTGCTTCGTCGCCTTGCCTTTAGGTCCTACAGGGTGGCGAGGCGGGGGCCTCCGACCATCATCTCCTGGATCACCACCAACGTTCTTAGTGCGAGCCATCTGATCTGACAAGAGAGAAACTGCCACTGATAAGATCAATTGTCCACTGACACTTTTGAGGCTTGGCCTCAATCCATACTCGCGAGCTTGGCTCCGAGTTGACTATCAACTGTCACAGACACCTCAACGGCACCGACTCGCTGCACGATGGAATAGAAGGATATACAAGTAAATACGATGTATCTAATAGATGCGAAACCCTATGAGAGCAAGCAATTTAGATGCAAAATAGAACCGAGTGGCTTGCTACCTAATGAACCGATGATCCAAGAAGAGAAGAGAAGAGACGTCACGTGGGGAACCTTTGGAACCGGCTAGGGTTAGGGTTGTGCGGTGAATGGATAGCCTAGTGTGAAGCAAAGGGTGAGAATCGCACTGCGGCTATGAATCGGCGATGGAGACTGACGGCGGCGCAAGGGCACCAGGACTTGGCTTGGCGGTGCTGTGGACAGGGCGCTGGCAGCGTAGGAGCAGTCGGCGGCGTGCGCGCGGGCGGGCTAGCGGTGGCGCTGGCGTGGGGCAATGCTGTGCGGGCACGGTGGCGGTGGAGTTGGCACGACGGTGCTGGCGTGGAGGAGCTGTAGCGGCGTCGGCGCGTGGAAGTAGGCTAGGGCAAAGGCGGATGCGGTGCTAGGTATGGCCGAATTGATTATAAAGGGATCCCAGCGAGACAGAATAGGAAACAAAAACAGAGATCGAAGTCCGCACGATTCCTACTGACCGGATGCTCCGGTGGTAGCGATCGGACGCTACCACCCAGTGTCCGGTCGATTCCAGAGAGGTCCAATTCCTCTAGAATCGTGACTGGAAGCATCCGGTGGTCCATGACCGGACGCAGCCAGAGTCCGGTTAGTTGCCTTAACGCCATGTAGATCGATCGGACGCTGGAACCCTTCCTGACCGGATGCACAAACGCAAAGTCCGGTCACTCCTTCAGCTTCTGTTCACCTCCTGTGAACTGACCGGACGCTGGACTACAGAGTCCGGTGCAGCGTCCGATCACTCTTTTCCAGCAAATCTTCAATGTTCCTTCACACTACCTATTCCCAATCAAGTCCCAACTTAATTAAGATCCAAATAAACATCAATTGGGACTGATGTGAGTGACCTCTCTTAAACCCTCATATTTTTCAAAATATTTTGCCTTAGGCTATAAGTCTTTTTAAGAAAATAGGCAATAAGAGGGCAAATGGAACAAACCGACAAAACAACATCCATGCATATGCAATACTTGTAAGTAAATCTAGTTGCTTGTCAAGTTTGATCCAAGGTTAAGCTTCTTCACACGCTTTTCGGCGGTTATCTTAACCATGTTAGACAAGCCCTATATGCATTACCAAAAATTAAACATGTTGTATATTACAATGAATGCAAGGGACAACACAAGCTCAATTTTTAGTGAAGTTGCTAAAATCAAGCACATTGAGCTCATTCCGCAATCTACAAAATGTAGCCTCATCTAGCGGTTTAGTGAAGATATCCGCTAATTGATCTTCGGTTCTTACACCTTCTAGTGATATATCATTTTTAGCAACATGATCTCTTAGAAAGTGATGGCAGATATCTATGTGCTTGGTGCGAGAGTGTTGAACTGGATTATTTGTAAGTTTTACCGCACTTTCATTGTCGCACAAAAGAGGTGCCTTTTCTAGAACTACACCATAGTCTAGCAAAGTTTGTTTCATGTATAAAATTTGTGCACAACAAGCACCAGCGGCAATGTATTCCGCTTCGGCGGTGGACAAAGCCACACTATTTTGTTTCTTGGAGGACCAAGACATAAGTGATCTACCAAGCAAATGGCACCCTCCAGATGTGCTTTTTCTATCAACTTTGCAACCGGCATAATCCAAATCGGAATAGCCAACTAATTCAAATCTAGCTCCTTTGGGATACCAAAGGCCAATGCTTGGTGTGTGCTTAAGATACCTAAGGATTCTTTTTATGGTAATTAAATGTGTTTCCTTAGGATTAGCTTGAAATCTAGCACACATACACACACTAAACATGATGTCAGGCCTAGATGCGGTTAAATATAACAAGCTACCAATCATGGAACAGTAGAGAGTTTGATCAATCGGGTTACCTCCCTCATCTAGGTCGAGATGTCCATTTGTAGGCATTGGTGTCTTGATTGGCTTACATTCATCCATCTTGAATCTCTTGAGAAGATCTTTTGTGTATTTCTCTTGAGAGATGAAGATGCCTTCTTTCATTTGCTTGACTTGAAAACCAAGAAAGAATGTAAGCTCACCAATCATGGACATCTCGAACTCCTTCGACATCAATTCACCAAATTCTTTGCATGAGTCTTCATTTGATGATCCAAAGATGATATCATCAACATATACTTGACAAATGAAGATATGCCCATCAAGCTTCTTGGTGAATAGTGTGGTGTCGACATTCCCAATGGTGAAGCCCTTCTCAATGAGGAAGTCCCGAAGGCGCTCGTACCAAGCTCTTGGGGCTTGCTTAAGCCCATATAGTGCCTTGGACAACCTATAAACATGATTAGGATATCTAGGGTCTTCAAACCTAGGAGGTTGATCAACATAGACTAGTTCATTAATAAAGCCATTTAAAAATGCACTTTTCACATCCATTTGATATAGTTTCATTTCATGATGTGATGCATATGCAAGAAGGATACGAATGGCTTCTAGCCTTGCAACCGGTGTAAAGGTCTCTCCAAAATCCAAACCTTCAACTTGAGAGAACTCCTTTGCAACTAGTCTTGCCTTGTTCCTCACAACAACACCTTGATCATCTTGCTTGTTTCGGAACACCCACTTTGTTCCAATGACTCTTGCACCTTTTGGTCGCTCTTCAAGTGTCCAAACTTCATTGCGAGTGAAGTTGTTCAACTCTTCATACATGGCATTTATCTAATTCGGATCTTTAAGAGCTTCTTCTACCTTGGTAGGCTCATAGCAAGAGACAAAAGAGTGATGAGCAATAAATGAATCAAGTTTTGGAGATTGAATCATTACACCCTTTGATGGACTCCCTATGATGAGATCTTGTGGATGATCTTGTAGGAGAGGTGTATTTCTTCTATTGACCACTTGAAGAGGAGGTTGTGGAGCATCAACATCTTGTGCTTGTACCACCGTTTGCTCATGGGAGACATGAGTGTATTCATTTTCTACTCTCCCATCTTTTTCGCCATCTTGTGGTACATTTGATGAAGAGGGTGGATCTATCACTTGTACATCATCTTCATCATCTTTAGGCTTGATGTCTCCAACCAGAATGTTCTTCATAGCTTCCCTCAATGGTTCATCACCTACATCATCAAGATTCTCATGTGCTCCTTGGGAGCCATTAGATTCATCAAATTCCACATCATATGTTTCTTCAACCAAGCCGGTGGCATGATTAAATACTCTATATGCTTTGGACTTTGATGAGTAACCAACAAGAAAACCAATATCACAATGTCGTTGGAACTTCCCTAGGTGTTGCCGCTTCTTGTAGATGTAGCATTTGCAACCAAACACCCTAGAGAAGGAGACGTCCGGCTTCTTCCCATTGAGCAACTCATAAGGTGTCTTGCCAAGGAACTTTTGAAGGAATGGGCGGTTTGATGCATAGCATGCGGTGTTGATTGCTTCCGCCCATAGAGCTTCGGGGGTGTTGTACTCATCTAGTATTGTCCTTGCAAGAGTGATCAAAGTCCGGTTCTTCCTCTCAACTACACCATTTTGTTGAGGAGTATAAGTTGCGGAGACTTCATGCTTGATCCCAACTTCATCACAATAAGCTTCAATGTTTGTGTTGTCAAATTCTTTTCCATTGTCACTTCTTATCTTCTTGAGCTTCACTTCAAATTCATTTTGAGCTCTCTTGGCAAACTTCTTGAAGCAAGATGCAACTTCGGATTTGTCATGAAGGAAGAATACCCATGTATACCTTGAATAGTCATCAACAATCACAAGACAATAGAGATTCCCTCCCAAACTCTTGTATGTTGTTGGTCCAAATAAATCCATGTGTAGGAGTTCTAGCACTCTTGTGGTTGACATGAAAGCTTTTGTTGGATGGGTATTTGCAACTTGCTTGCCTGCTTGACATGCACTACAAAGCTTGTCCTTCTCAAACTTCACATCCTTCAACCCTCTCACCAAATCATTCTTCATTAGCTTCTTGAGTGAACTCATACCAATATGAGCAAGTCTTCTATGCCATAGCCACCCAAGTGTTGTTTTGGTGAATAGACAAGTCTTCAAGTTTGCATCTTCGGAGGTGAAGTCCACTAGATATAAGTTGTTGTATCTAAATCCATTGAATATCACTTGATTGTCATCTACCTTGGATACAACAACCTCCTTCTCGGTGAACAAGCATTGGAAGCCAAGATCACACAATTGTCCAACGGATAGCAAGTTGAAGCTCAATGATGCAACATATAGCACATTGGAGATGGAATGATCATTTGATATTGCCACTTTGCCCAATCCTTTAACCTTGCCATTTGAGTTATCTCCAAATGTTATTTTCTCTTGTCCATCTACCTCTTCATCTAGTGAGGTGAACATACGAGGATCACCGGTCATATATTGAGTGCAACCACTATCAATAACCCAATGACTTTCATCGGTCTTGTAGTTCACCTACACACAAGAGATTCAAGCTTTAGGAACCCAAACTTGTTGAGGGCCCTTCACCTTCTCAACAAGTGACTTAGCCACCCAAATCTTCTTAGGCCTATTCTTGTTAGGGGGTCCTAAGAACATGACTTTCATCTTTCCACTAGAATTCTTTCTAAGCATGTAGTGAGCATTGAAGGCAAAGGGTCTAGCATGCTTGGGCAAGGGTTGTGGCGGTGGAGTTTGGTACTCATGAGCAAAGTGGCCTTCTTGTCCACACTAAAAATATCTCTTTGGCTTTGGCTTTGGCTTTGATTGTTGTTGTTGAACTTGAGCCTTCTTCTTCTCTACACTTGCCACATATCCAATGCCACTTCTATCCATCTTTATGACGGTGTTCATGAGTAGCTCACTTTGGAGATGCTTGCCTCTTGCAAACTTGCTCAATCCTATCTTGAGATGCTCTTTCTCCATCTTGAGCTTCTTGTTCTCTTCCTTGAGAACATCATTGTTCTTCTCTTCCTTGAGCTTCTTGTTCTCTTCTTTGAGCTTCTCATTCTCAAGGATCAACTCTTCATCATGATCAAGATTTTCTAGCACAATGGTGTTGTGGCTTTTCATCTCTTCAAGATCTTTCATGAGCTTTTCATTTGCATTCTTGAGCTTGACATATTCATCATAGTCATTGCACTCAACCACTTTCTTGCTATTGCCACTAGATCCTTGCTCAATGCTCTCATCAATTAAATCATCACATGATGTAGCTATATCAATCTTAACAACATGGTTAGTAGCATCATGTGGCTTATTTGGTAAAAATTCTTGAGCAATAACAAGAGTATCATGATTGATCTTAAGAGTAGTGTATTCATCTTTTAGCTTGTTGTGGCTAGTGATGAGCTCATTGTGTACCCACTCAAGTTTATCATGTTTATCTTTAAGCTCTTTCTTAGAAGATTTGAGCTCCTTGAGTTTGGATGATATAGCATCATTTGTTTCTTTAAGCTCATCATTAGCCTTTTTCAATGTATCATATTTAGCTAAGAGTGAATCATTTTTAGCATCAAGCTTTTCATTTTTAGCTCTACTCTTTCTGATGATCTTAGTGTATTTTCTTAGTATTTTGACAAGATCATCATATGAAGGTGAATCATCATCATCGCTATCGCTATCACCATCACTAGCTTGCTCATCATCACTACTATCATCATTATTAGTTACCTTGCGATCACCCTTGGCCATAAGGCATAGGTGTGTAGAGAATGATGGCGATGGTGGCGGTGAAGATGAAAGATCAATAGCAATGGCGGCCACCTTCTCATCGTCACTATCATCATCGGATGATCCACTAGATGAATCAATGTCCGTGAGCCAATCACCGATGATGTAGGCCTTTCCACTCTTCTTCTTCTTGTGGAAGTCCCCCTTTTTGCCATCTCTCTTCTTGTATGGCTTGTTCTTTTTCTTCTCATCTTCATCTTCATTGCTTGAGTCATCTTTCTTGCCCTTACTCTTGTTCTTGAACTTGTCTTTCTTGGGCTTTGTGCATTGATGAGCTAGATGGCCAAGTTCTCCACAATTGTAGCAATCCATCTCGGAGATTGGCTTTCTTCTTGAGCTTGTGAAGAACTTCTTCTTCTTGCCATCGAACTTGATGCCACTCTTGTTGAGCTTCTTTAGCATCTTGGCGGTCTTCTTCACCATGAGAGCAAGGCTTTCCTCATCAACTTTATCTTCACTTGAGCTTTCATACTCAAGTCTTGCCTTGCCCTTCTCTTGGCTAGCTTTGAATGCTAAGTCTTTGTCTTTCTTCTTGGTAGAGGATGGGCCATCTTGTGGCATGATGTGCATGTACATTTCATGAGCATTGATATTTCCCAAGATTTGTGTCGGCGTAGCGGCGGAAAGATCACCTTGATGTAGCACGGTCACAATATGCCCATATTTGTCAATGGGGAGGACACTCAAGATCTTTCTCACAACGTCGGATGGTGACATTTGAGTAAGTCCAAGCCCATTGACTTCCTCTACAAGAACATTCAAACATGAATACATCTCATTAGCACTTTCTTTGGGAAGCATCTCAAATGAATTTAGCTTTTTAATTACAAGATGATAGCGTTCCTCATGCTCACTCTTGGTTCCCTCATGGAGCGCACAAACGTCCGACCATAGAGCATGGGCGTCTTTGTGGTTCCTTACGTGGTTGAACACATCTTTGCAAAGGCCACTAAAGATGGTGTTTCGAGCCTTTGCATTCCATTTTTCATAATTAACCTCATCGCCTTGTAGGTTAGTAGCATCCCGAGGTTTTGGGAAGCCTTGTGAGGCGGCTCTAAGTATACCAACGTCTAGAGCTTCTAAGTACGCCTCCTTGCGGATTTTCCAATATGGAAAGTCATCTCCCTCAAAGATAGGAGGAGGTCCATCCCCGTGAGACATCTTGCTCTAAGCGATTAAGCTTAAAAACGTGAGCACAAAGCTCTGATACCAATTGAAAGGATCAAGATGCCCAAGAGGGGGGGTGAATTGGGCTAATTCTAAATTTTCTTGCAATAATCAAATCCTACGGTTAGCCCAATTAACCCCTTGTGCTTAGAAAAGTGTTTCTATTAATCTAACGCACAAAGGACTTGCAACCTATGTTCCAAACTTACTCTAGCATGACAATTCTATGAATGTAAAAACAAGTATTGTATTGCTCAAAGTAAATGCTCAAAGTAAATAGAGAGAGAGGAACGCGGTGATATTTTGCCGAGGTATTGGAGAGTCACCACTCCCCACTAGTCCTCGTTGGAGCACCCGCGCAAGGGTATAGCCCCCCTTGATCCGCGCAAGGATCAAGTGCTCTCTACGGGTTGATTCTTCGACACTCCATCGCGGTGAATCACCCAAAACCGCTCACAACTTGAGTTGGGTCACCCACAAGCTCCGCTGGGTGATCACCAAGCTCCTAATCACCACCAAGCCATCTAGGTGATAGCGATCACCAAGAGTAACAAGCACGAACTCTCACTTGACCACGCGAAGCCTAATGAGAACGGTAGATGCACACTTTGCTACTCTTGATTCACTAATGAGGCTACTCTCTTGGATTCTCAAATCTCAATCACCTCACTAGGACCTTGCTCTTCTTGGCACTCACAAATGTGTTTCTCAGCTATTGGAATGAGCAAAAGTAACTCCACACATGAGTGGAGCTTCTATTTATAAGGCAGCCTAAAAAACGAACCGTTATGAGCTTCTACGGGGTGATCGGACACTCCAGTTAGTTCAACCCGCACACCAGTGTTTAAGTGTTGACCGAACGCTGTTAGGGTCCGATCACCACTGACCAGACGCGTCCGTTCGCATTAAACCCTCACTAGAACCTTACTGTACTCGACCGGACGCTGAAACCCCAGGGTCCGGTCAGTACTGACCGAACGCGTCCGGTCCCAGAATTCCTTCTCTGGAACCTTACTGGAGTCGGCCGGACGTTGGACCTCAGCGTACGGTCACTTGACCTCTCCAGCGCCCGGTCACACCGAACACAGTCTCCTTGATCAAATGAACTGACCGGACCCTGCGGCCAGCGTCTGGTCGCACCGGAGCCAACGTCCGGTCAGCATTTGACCCTCCATTCACTTCCAACTCTCAATCATATGTGAATGAAGTTTGCTCCAAAGGATCTTAGGAATATGTAGGAGCTACCTAGTGCTAGTTTTAACAAGTGTGCACCACACCTAACTCACTAAACTCACCTAGGTCAAGCTACCCATCCATACCCCCCTTAATAGTACGGCTAAAGGAAAAACAAAGTCCTAAACTACTCTAAGTGTCTCTCCAACTCCAATGGACACTTAGAACTAGTCATCCTTAACCTTGTCGTCCATCCTTTGAAAACCGAAACGATTTCCATCGTAGGGGCATGACCACCTCGATTGCCCAATCGATCTCCATTACCCAATCGATCTCCATTACCATGACCTAACTTAATTGCATCTGCAAAACACACGTTAGTCATAGGGCCTAGATGCTTTTAGTTACCATGGCTAAGGTGGTGGTGGAGAATGGGTACAGGAAGGAGGATGTGAAGGATGGGCCATCCTTTGATGATGTTGGAGGCGATGAACAGCAATGGGGGGTCGATGTGGATGCAACACCTGGGAATATGGATTTGGACGGTCAGTTGACGTAGGAGCAACTTCATTCCTCTCCAATGGTAGTTGATGAATCTAGGCAGTTTTTAGTAGGCCATCTAAACGATGACTTCAATGTGGGTTTGTATGAGTAGGACGAGGAGGAGCAGCAGGAGGACGAAAGGATTGGTGATGAAGTCAGCATTGATTCAGAGAGTTCAGACGATGATGAAGGAGGCAGAGATGTGCCAGTTGATCGAGGTAACCGTTACCCAATACCGGTTCAGGAGAGAGTACTCAGAGATGTGCCAGGTCTTACTCAAGTAGAGGATGGTACCCTTATGATTCATGGGTGAGGTTGAGCGAAGCATAGCAGTACGTGCCACCAGAGCCTTACACAGCGACAGAGCTGATGCAACCAAGGTCGGTGAACATACCTTTTTGTGGCATTCCCAACTATAGGGACATCAACATGATAGATATGGTAGTTTATGACACCAGCCTGAAGATGTGTAGGAAATCATTGTATGACCATGAGAAAGAGATCATTAGCAAGGGGATGATATTCAGTACAATGTCTGAGCTAAAGTTGTTTCTTCAGGACTATGCAGTGTATCACCATAGGCCCAATAATGTTAGTCATTCTGATAAGAAGTTGAGATACTACGTGGCATGCAAGAGGTTGTTTGTGGAGGGTAAATGCTCGCAAGAAACAGAGCGATGGCAAATGGAGGATAACTAAAGTGGTCCAACCCCACACCTATCTATCAAATAAGGGGAAGGAAAATCATGCTCAACTCACGACATGTTACCTTGCCCGTAGCATATTGGGACTCGTTGATGAGAATAACGACATTTTGGTGTCGTACTTGATTCGATCCATACTTGGATTCACAGGTTACACTCCGAAGAATGAAAAGGCTTGGCATGCTAAGCAGCATGCCTTGGTGATTCATTGGGGTAGTTGGAAGGAAGCATACAATGGGGTTCTGAGGATATTGTGTGCAATGCATCACTTCCCTGGCTTGAAATGGTTTACATACACTGGAGGAAAGTACTTCCAATACTACACCGATTAGGTAACACATGTCTTGCAGCATGTGTTTTGGTCTGTTGCGCAGATGGAACATGCCTTCCAGTATTGTCGCCAATCATACTTGTTGATGGCACTTTCCTTACCGGGCAATACAGGGGTGTGTTGATGATGGCGGCTGCTGTTGATCTAGAGGATTAGATAATACCATTAGCTTTTGCTTTGGTAGACGGAGAGAACCTTGATTCATGGTCATGGTTCATGCGGCTTCTATGGGTCCATGCGCTTGGCACGTCTTGCAGAATATGTATGATCTCCGACCGGCACACCGGACTACTAAATGCAATAGAAGAAGAGCTTGTTAGGTTTCCGCCTCTACTGCACAGATGGTGCATGAGACATTTTAGCGCTAATTTCTGGCGCTGTTAGAGAAAGAAGGAGGTGTGTGACAAGGTAAAGGCTCTTTGTTGTGTACGTACAGAGCACTATTTTGAGGAGACAAAGAAAGAACTTGATAAGATGCTAAACACTGAGGGGAAGGCATGGTTGGAGGAGCAGATGCAACACAAATCTAAGTGGGCATTAGCATATGATGAGGGTGGTTTCAGGTATAGCATCATGACCACCAACTCGTCGGAGTCTTTCAACCATGTTTTCACCAGAGTTCGAGCCTTGCCAGTGTCCGGAAATGTTGAGTTCTCGTTTCACAAGTGCAACGAGTAATTTGTGAAGAGGTGGGCCCTTGCGCAGAGGAACGAGCCCACCGATGGGCCATGGGGAAAGGCCAGAAAAGAACATTTGCACAAGGCTAAGGGTTGGGCCAATCAACAAGTCTGCGAGGCCTTTGGACCAAACAGGCAGGTGTATGGGCTGCCGGTGGCACAACCTTGGGCGGCGAACGTTATGTTGGCCGCAACTACCGAATGGGTCTTGAAAAAGTGGAGTGCACTTGCAACGTCCCTCAAATTATGCATGCCCCTTGCTCTCACATGATCATGGCCTGCAGGGCCCGAAGATAGGACTACGAAGCTCCACAGTACATGTCACCCTTATACCCTCCGGTCAAACACCATGAAGATATGGGAGAATAGTTTCAAGCCATACCTTGACCCGACACAGTGGCCGCCTTACCATGGTGCTGACTATTTGCCGGATCCTGACCTGTTAAAGGTAAGGAAGGGTAGGAGGAAGAAGAAGCGACTTAAGGGGAACATGGACGTTATGAGAGGGTACGGCAAAGACAGGTACGGAAGGGGGACTTTGACCAGAAGCGTGGCACCAATCTATGCTCGGTTTGCCACTAACCTGGTCACAAGGCTAGCATGCACACAAGTATTAATACATTTATGTTCTGTACTTATGTTCATTTAATATTTGTTGCTACATTGTCACTAACTGTTTCCTTGTCTTTGTGATGCAGGATGGCCCATCTAGTGTACCCCCTTCTTGAGTTGCACTACGACGAGAAGCACCGAGCACACCTAAACAGGTACTTGGAATTAGTTCTTGGCAAATAAGTATGAAGCCTACAGATTATATGTGCTTATGCATATGTTATGTTCTACTTGCAGGGTACTTATTGTAGAGACCCATATAAGAGGCAGAGACGCCGTACGCACTGCTTCACTGCTGGGACCTAGGACTTGTGATTATTGTAGTTCCACTAGTGAGCTGTAGTAGTTAAGAACTTATTATGTACTTAAGAATCTATGAAGTTATGGAACTTACGAACTTATGGCTCATTATGGTGTATCTATGAACCTAGTCTAGTTATGAATTTGTACTACTAATCAATTTAATGTGTCGTATTTTCTGAGACGAACCGTAAAGAGCCAGCTTTAATTCTACTATTTTTGTGCTGCCAGGCGTTACCGCGCCAGGTCCCTCGGTGCGGCCTAAAGGTACTGCCGCGCCACCTCGAGTGGCGCATCAACATTGCATTGCCGCACCAACTAACCTGGCGCGGCCAGACTGGCGCCAATTTTTCATATTTTGAGCGCTTTGTTTTTATTATTTTCATTTCATAGTTCTTGCACTCAACAGTGGATAATTAATATGTTGCACTCACCTAGATTGGACAACACACTGAATCACTGCAACTTAAAAGCGTAGTTGATCATAGCCATGTCATGTCTGTCCAACCAAGTAAATAAGGTACATGCAACAAACTAGTTCATAGTTACAAGTTTAATTAAGGTACAGTCCATACTAAACATAGAACAGGTCAATCAGCACCATAAGTTCTTCTTTCCTTAGTCAGAATCAACTTTGATAAGCAATTCATCGTCGGAGAACCAATCCTCCTCAGGAGGCAACAGCTTGGATGCGGCCGATTTATGTTTGTAGTACTCTACCTCTGCGTCCCAATCCTCTACCACAACCTTATTCGTGTGGCTGGGCTCACCTGCATTGGCTTGGCTGAAGTACTCCGCCTCCAATTGATCAGCGGCCTCACACAACAACGCATCGCCCTCTGGTTCCTTCTCTTGTGCTAACAAGCCCGCTTCCGCTAGAGCGAAGAGCTCGCTCAGTCTAGCATAGTCCTCCTCCTCCTCTCCACCCTCATCGCCCTCCATGATCTGAGATAGCACGGGGCGACCACCTCTCTTTTTCTGCTCATGTGCCTTCCTTTTCTGTAACCTTGCATGTGCTACCTCAGCGGCATGCTCCTCGCTGTGTCCTGTCCCTGTATGCACAAATAAAATAAGTTAGCAACGCTAATAGAAATAAAAACATGGTACCAAAACAAATAGAGAGTCGAACCACTCACTAAAAAATCTAGGCAATTAAGCAACAAGGTCTTTCATGACCTGCATCTAAACTTTTTCAGCCTCCCTTGCCCTCTCCTCCTGTGCCTTCTTCTCCACAGCCAACCACCTTTTGTCCTCCCTGGCATACCCCTTTCTTTTGCTTTACGACGCATCTCCTGTATGTGTTGCTTAACGAAGACGTCGATGAGCTGAGATCCACACACTATCTTTCGTCCCATTACCTGCTTCGCCTTTACTGTCTCCCAAAATTCATCTCTACCAGCATAAGACACCCAATCACATTTCCTAGTGCTCTGTTCAAAAAATATATATAAGTCATTAAGTGCCGCAAATTCTATTTGAAGTATTCCTAAACAATAACCAACCTCATCATAATCAACCATATGGACGCACCAATGGCCTATTCCATGCTCGGAAGGAACTAGGCCGTACTTGGCTTTAATGCCACATTTGCACAACACTGGTGGGGCTGGGATAATTATCCTATCCTTCTTCTTTTCCTTTTCCTTTGGTTCAGGCCAATGGGACTTAGGTCCATAGAGCCACTCGCTAAAGCGACACTTCCTGTATCCATCCTGCAAAAAAGGCACATAAGAAATTACATACAAAATACCTCAATTTACAAGAACTGTCGATTGGTTTACGTACTTCATTTTTGTTGCCACACCAAAACTGTGCAGAAACAAATGAATCCTCAACCACAGCTGGATCTCCCATTCACACAGAGGCTGGTTGTCAAGTCGCTTTGATGCAGCTTTGTTCTTATCCTCGCCCGTCATTGGTGGAGGGTTCAGGGGAGGTGGAACCCAATGCTTGAAGTCCTCGTATTTTGTTGCAGGAAGCCCCCATGTCTTGTGGAAAAGGAGAAACCTTGGGTCAGACTTCTTAGGCCCATCGATACACCAAAAGAAGTAGGACCTCTCCCAGTGCTACAAAATAGAATACCAACATCAAAACAGGTAATTCATACGAAACATAAATGAACTATTTATAGACAATTACTTACACGACAATCGCCACATGTGTAGTAGGCTCAGCAAGCGGTATCCGGATGCTTTGATTGAAGCACGTGCGCTGGCTTACCACAGTCACAGTTAAGAACAGGTAGTTCAGGATACACAGGTGCATCCTTGCAAGAGGGGTCCGGGTACAAAACTTTCAGAGGACCCTGCTTTCGCCACTTCTCCATACGCCACATGTCGTTCATCTAATGAAATGGAGGGTGCTAAGAACATTTATCCATTATAGTTGCCTTCCAACACTTAAACTAAACATAAAACTAAACATACTAACTAACATCATAACCTAAACATACGGCAATGCAACCACATGTACACTAAAAATCAAGGGCAGCCACTAAACCCAGGCTTGCTAGCGTATTCAATCTACGTACAAGACTTTGCATCTCTTCCCAAACAAAGATTTTGCTTCAAACCCTACCTAACAAGCCAACTCCTCAAATCCACCATCAAAACACAAAAATGAGAGGGGCTTTACCTTGCCCTAGGCTGGGGGGAAGCTTGGGGGCGACCACCAACTAGCTCCAGAGGCTGATTTGGCCGGGAGGACGCCTGTGGCGTCGGTGCGGCCGCTGAGCACGCCTAGCCGAGTGGAGGAGAGAAAAAGAAATGAGGAAGGGAGAGAGAGGGAGCCGTGAGCGGCTCTGTAAGTCGCCGAAGCCACGCTAGGTGGGTTGGCACGGCAATATAGATGGTACGGCAGCCCCAGCCACATCAGCGAGTTAGTGTCCGGCTGACCGGCCACGGTGGCAGGCTAGCCGCGTCGCCATGCATGGCGCGGCAGCGTGGTTTGGCAGCGCCAGCATAGTAGGTGTGGCCAAACATGTTAGATTTGACAAAAAATCAACCGGGCTATTTTTTAAAATAGTATTAAAAAAGGTTAAAAATAAAAAAAATTCTCCCACAAAAGGGCTTCAGCACACCTACATGAAACACGTCGTGGATACGGGCGCTGTCGGGGAGGCGGATACGGTAGGCGACAGTGCCGATGCGCTCAACGAATATGGGCGCTGTCGGGGAGGTGGGCTAAGCTTAGCCCATGGCCCCAGCACCGAGGACTGAGTCGGGCAGTGCAGAATCTGTAGCCAGACCCAATCACCCACGGCAAACTCTAGTGCACGTTGCTTGCCATCGCAGTGCTTGTGGGCGTACTCCTATGCTTGCATTAGGCGGTCGCGAACGTCCGCTAGGAACGCATCGCGATCCTTCAGACCCAATCACCCACGGCGAACTCCAGTGCACGTTGCTTGCCGTCGCGGTGTCGGTGCGCGCAGTCCCTGCCGTGTAAGGCAGTAGGACGAGTGGGGGCCGCCATACATGGCCTCAAAAAGGTGTCACCCAGAGAGCAGAGTGGAAGGTGGTGTTGTAGCAATATTCAGCCCACAGGAGCCAGTCGAGCCACACCCGTGGCCTGTCACCGGTGCTGTACCTCAAGTACTTGGCGATGGTCTTGTTGACCACCGCAGACTGGCCTTCCATTTGTGGGTGGAAGGCCATACTCATCCATAGCTTGACCCCCGCCTGCCTGAAGATGTCACGCCAGATATGCCTGGTGAACACGGGATCGCGATCACTGACAATGGAGTTGGGGAAGCCGTGGAGCCTAACAATGGCAACAAAGAAAGCCTTGGTGACCATGGTCGCCATGTACGGATGACTGAGCTCGATGAAGTGGGTGTGCTTAGAGAATTAGTCGACGACAGTTAGGATGACGCTCTTGCCATGAACGCGGGGGAGGCCCTTGATGAAGTCAAGTGCGATGTCCGACCAGACCTGCGACGTTACCTCGAGAGGTTGGAGAAGACCAGCCAGGTGGAGGGCCTCTGTCTTGTTGCATTGACATGTGGAGCAGGAGCTCACGAACTCCCGAACAAGCCACCTATCATGCTCGATGAAGAAATCCAGGTGGAGGCGCTGAAGGGTTTTCTACATACCTTCATGGCCGGCTGTGTGGGCGAGTTGGAGCACCGTGGGTAGGGCTGTGGATGTGGCGGGCACGAACACATGGGTGCCACGGAGGATGAGGCCATTCATGATGCACCACGGCGTGCCCCGTTCGACGACCACAGAGTCAAGGAAGGCACGGAAGTTGGCTTTGTCTTGTAGCTCCCGGCAGAGCTCCTCAAAAAGCTTGGAGGAGGGCCTGGTGAGCACACTGAGGTGTGCATCATCGTCCGTCCATCGAGACAAGGCATTGACGATGGTGTTGAGGTGGCCAAGGCGATATTCGACATTGAAATCATAGCCAAAGAGCTTGCTCACCCACTGATGTTGTAGAATAGTGGACCAGCGCTGGTCAAGCATGAACTTGAGCGCATAATGATCCGTGCGAATGATGAAGTGGCATCCCCAAAGGTAAGGCCGCCAATGTCGGACCACCTGGATGAGTCCTATCAACTCCCGTTTGTAGGCGGCGAGCTTGAGATGGCCGAGCACGAAGGGTCGGCTGAAGAATGCTAGGGCGCCAGCGCCTAGGTGAATGACCGCCCCAAACTCAGAGCCAGAAGCGTCACAGTCCACCACGAATAGCTTGTCAAAGTCTAGAAGATGGAGAACCAGGGCAGTGGATAGGGCCCGTTTGAGGCCGTCGAAAGCTGTTCTCACCTCTGGTGTCCAAACGAACCCCTCCTTCTTGAGCAGCTAGGTAAGGGGGGTGGCAATTGTGCCGTAATCTTTGATGAAGCGGCGGTAGTACCCCGTGAGTCCCAGGAAGCTGCGCAAGCCACACACCGAACACGGCTACTGCCAGGTTGTCACGGCTTCGATCTTCTCGCTATCCACAGCGACTCTATGGGGGGTATAACCCCGGGTACCCACAGTACAAGGCATGGGCCTCACCATCAGGGATGGTGTGTGGTGCAAGGCACTGCTCGGCGTTCACCGCAAGGCTACAGGAAGGAATCTTGATGTAAGGCCCCCCTAATCGAGGGTCCACTGTACATCATGTATCAGTCCCTAGATCAGTAGCTAATATGAACAATTGAACAAGATTGATATCAACAAACCATACTTTTATTGCTAATGGGGAAAACATGTTACATGGTTCATGTTACATAGCTTGGGCCATCGGCCTTGCATCGCATATCAAAGTTCTAGGACAACGGTTATATCTAGTCGTGACTCCATTCCTACAGGCAACTTGGAGTGCGGACGTAACCCTAGACTTTTTTCTTAAGCGTACTCATATGTCCTAGCATAGCTTCTCATGTAGACGGTCAGCTCTGTCTTCGAGTATCCTCCTATGGTCCTATCCTTGTGTAGCTCGGTCAGCTCCATCTTCGAGTGTACTCCTCGTAGTCCTTGGTAGCTCCATCCTCGGATATACTCCTGCAGCTTTATTCCTAAAAACATAGAGTGGAGTGAGTACATAAAGTACTCAGCAAGCCCTAACTTTGGGTGAAAGTGAGGTGGAGGGGGAGGCTATATATGGATGTGGTTAGTGGTGGAGTTAATTGGTTCATGTGGAGGTGAAGGTGGTAGGGATATGCTATATATGTGGAGGTGGTTAAAGTGGTCGAGGTAGTTAAGGTAGAAGTGAGAGTGAAAGGGTGAAGTAATAATTATAGGTTGGGCCCTGGCAAAGTATTACCATTCTCACCAGTTCCCGGGGTTAATTACAATGTACCATATTAGTAAAATACGTCTTACCAGATTTCCACTATTTTAAGAGAAGTCTAATCATAGGTGATCTCATCCTAGCATCTGCCCATTCCAAGGACGTGGCTATTCGAATAGATTCAATAAACTCTGCAGAGGTTGTACAAATTTTGCCACATGATAGGCGCAATTCCTAACCATGTGCGGTGGAAGGAACAGGCCTAACGAGACCCCGTACCCGAAAGGGCACTACCTTAGATTTCCATATAATTCTACCATGGCTTCTCAGGGGTTGGAAAACACACTAAGCTCGGGAGGATACCAAATCATCCCATCTTAATACTTCGGATGATACCAAATCATCCAGTTAATAAGTATGGGCTCGAACGCGGCCAAAATCAAGGGGCTTTACATGGAGGATCACATAGCAACTACGCCAACCGGACCATGAAAGATGCACATAGCATCCGTGTCTTCTCTTGATATTCCACTGCCAACACCGGCCTCCTAGTAGAATTATACTTCTATCTAACGGGGTGTGAGATCTAGTCTACCCATATAGACATGTGGTTGTACGAAATATCTCACTAGGTGAGATGGCCTACGAACCGGTCCTTATGTGACCGAGGCAAGTATCTCCCAACAGGAACCCTCACTAGGTGATCCTGCCAAGGTAACTTGTACCACACAAGTCACCCCTCACTCGCCCCCTGTCGTTGTTTAGTCTAGTTTTACCAGTTTAAGTTTCATAGTTATTATCCTCAAGTTCTTATTAAGACCATCATTTACCATATCATCATGTTATCATAGTCAAGCTCATATATCATTATAATTCCATTAATTCACAAGTGAGGATTTAAATAATATAAGTTGAGTTTGTCATTTAGTGGAGTGGGAAAGTGGAGGGTTTATGGTGGAGGTTAACAAGATGGTGGTGGTGGAAGGGAGGTAATTAAATAATGTGGAGGTAAAGGGATAGGTGGGGTTAGGACTTGCCTCCGCTCGCTGACGATTATATCTTTATTCCGAGATCCTGATTCTTGTGCTTCTTGCTTCTCTGTCTTGACGTAACGGTGCTTCTGGGTTCCATAAGCTTGACTCCACGTCTTCTATCCTACGTTGTCTAGCGTCGACAAGCAAGGAAAAACACCAAGAAGGGGAACAAAGGAAGTACAACCAAACAAACTTCGCAAGAGAAAGAAGAGATTGTGGATAGGTTGATCCTACTGGTCAGCGGGATATACTACTAAGGCTATCATTACTATGTCAATTTGAAGTAAGGGTTGAATGGAAGGAATCCATCCAACAGGGTATGGCTCCTATGGGTTAGATTAGAGTGGTGAGGTTTTCTGGTGGAAACCAGACCACATTATTATCTTTTACTATTATGTGAACCTGAAAGAGAAAGCCTGACCAGGTCATCATAACTGGTCTGACTGCCTTCTACAAGTCCACAAAGGGTTTGGCGTGGTTAACTAAGTGGGTTCATGTATACGTGTTCATGAAGTTGGGGTTAGGTGGTTAGGTACGTGCACATGTATCCATATACACATACCGGGTATAGGTTAAGCAGGGGTGTATGATTATTAGGTTATCATGGGTGATGGCTAAGGTTAGCGGCACATACGTGTATGCACTGTACATGCCTAGGGTTTATTAGGGTGGAGTAATGGATGTGTGGTTAGCCATGGATATGTACAGCGCTCAATAGGTATATATATAGCTACAAAATAACTTATTCTGTAGCCACTTTGAGTTACGATAATTACTATACTAATTTACGATATTATAGTAACTCCTTACTAAGTGGTTTACTATAATGTTATGGTAAATATCTCCATGTGTTATAGTAACCCAACTATCGTAAATATGTATTGACATTATCGTAAATTAGTATATAAAATTATCGTAAATGGAGGTAGCTACAGAATAACTTATTTTGTAGCTGGCTACTGAATATACTCTCCCTATATATATATACCCGCTACGTATGCATGTCTATTATTCTAAGTGTGGGATGTGTGCGTAAATTCAGGTATCTGCATACATGTCATGGTGTACACATATACACGAATATATGGTGCTAAATGGTGTTAGTAGGTGGGTACAACTATGGTTAAAAGACACGGACAAACAAACATAACTAGAATTTAAATGAGCACCAAAAATTACGAAATAGGATATGAATATGTAGGGTTTGATTTTGAAAGATTTTTGGTGGAAGAATTACGGGATTCGGAGTTTGGATGGAAAGGATATAAATTGCCAAAATTTATATGCAAAACGCGAATGGAACGGAACTTGGAAATTGTTTTGGGATTTTAGTTGGTGGAAAAGGAGTGGGAAAAGTTTGGGTAGGTTCTAGGGTGGCTCTAGTTTATTTAGAAATTTTCTGGGAAATTTTCTGGAATGAAAAAGGCTTATCTTTACTCTCCTATGTACGATTCCGGGTACGCCTAGCAATTTCACTGCGGCTGACATGCGGGCCCAGTCAATGGTCAGGGCTGACCGCACTGTGCTGTGAGCCCGGCTAATATTCCAGGCTAATATTTAAATTCCTACATATTATCACACAATCATTCAAACATTCATACATACATTTCAAGCACAAATGCAACAATTTAAATGCGAAGCGCTTCTCTACTCCTAAAAATATTTCTAGCACTAATATTATTCCTACGCGACACAAATATGCATATGGTGTATTTTTAATGTAGAGTTTTTGAAAAAAAACGTATGTTTAGAAACGGTCTTGAGGAGAATAAAGTAATCAAGTTTTAATTTGTTGTAAATTTTTAAAAAGTTCAAATTTTTAGTGGATTTTAACATGGTGCAAAACACATGGTGTTACACTTGAAGATAGATAGAGATCTGATCGGATATGCTAGATATCATATTCCTTATTATGATTATTATGTAACCGACTAGATCTAGATCTAACCATCCTGTAAACCTACCCCCCAGACTATATAAGGCGGGCAGGGGATCCCCTCAAAATAATCCAATTCACCTCAATCAATACAAACCAACAGAACACATGATGTAGGGTTTTACATCATATTGATGGCTTGAACCTGTCTAAATCTTATGACTCTATTGCCATCAAGTTCCTGATCACGCGTACCTCTAACACACAAATCTACCATCATGGGTATACCCCTCGGTGGACTATCGACGATATCCCGTCGATAGTTGGCGCGCCAGGTAGGGGTGTGCGTGCTGATTCCAATGGCAAACCAGATGGTCCACGTTCTAAGCTCTCCGTTCTCTCCCTGGCCAGGCCAGTTCTTCACGGTCGGATCTATCTCCTTGGTCATCAACTTCGACGGTGAAGGGGAGATAGTGGAGGCGGTGCAGGATAATCATGTGCTGACATGCCAACATCTGCATCAGTAGATCTGATCTCAGATTCCATTCTAGGTCATCTTCCTCGCCTAGAGCTCGCCGCTCGGTGCCTCATCGGCCAAGGAAGCTCGTTGAAGAAGACGATCTGATCATTGCTATTGATTGGGTCAGCAAAGGCTTAGCCGACTGCTTGTCTCTTGCGGAGTCCGTCTTAGATCGATCTTATGAAAGTGATGATTTTTCGTCACGCCTGTACCACCAGACGGTCATCGCCGAGCACTCTGCTCATTCACACCATCTAAGGTGGCAAGATGAAGATTTGGAGATTACGGCTACTCCAGAGGAGCGCACGATTTGTCGCCGACCACTCCCTGTATCCGATCTACCTAAGGCTAGTCGATAGGCCCCAATGGAGGATTTCGAGAAGGCTCATCCCTTCGGACTGAATAATGGAGCTGCCACTTACCAAAACTCCATGCAAGATCGCTTTGCCGACTAGATCCAGCACCGCTACGACCTCTCTAGATTCAATCTGCCAAAGGTTGATCAGGCGGCGCCAATAGTGAACATGGTGCAAATCCATCCGCTTGATGGGGATTCCTTGCTTACCATCCTGGAGGAAGATCCAGGGTCAGATTCCAAGGGTTCCACCAGGGCCGCCATTAGCTACTCTGCCATGCCTTGGCATTTTCTTGGCAAACTGTTCATGGTCAGTCATGACAGCATTGCTCAAGATGTGGAGACCAGCGCCCAGTGTGGAGCTCTTGAAGGGAGGAATGCTGATCGTGCGTGACGTCATCAGGAAGAAGCAAATGCTGCCAATGCTACTGGCGGGAACCCAGCCAATGCGGGAGGTAATCCACGCCCTTTTTCACAATCTTGATCAAGAATTTTTTCACGTTGGTAGTCAGGACGTCAAGCAGACGTTGAGCGCCAATCTAGCTATGGCCGCTCATGAGTTGGATAGACTCCAACAAACACCGGAGATTATCAAGGTTAGAGCGCTGCTTCAAGCAGCCCAAGTTCAAGTCTATGAGCTCCGCAACGACTAGGCTCCCTCCCACTCCACGGCGTCGAATCGCCATCGTTCCACAGGCCAACATCCTTCTCACTCCCAATGAGTAGGGGGAAGTCATATCTCCCTCGGTCGCCACCAGGGGGACGGCCAACACCTTATGGTGGCATCAAGAGGCAACTACCCCATCAACCCTAGCCAGCAAGGGGCCGGGAATCAGCAAGGCCAGTGAAGAGCCGAGAACCGACCTCCCTAATAGGCCAATCCCGGCAACACCAATCAGGAAGTTGATCAACTTGTCGGCGTCGTTCGCAATGTCCTCAACACTAGCCATGATGTGTGTAACCGCATCGAGAGGCAACGCAACGAGCGCCACGAGAGGAGGCCATTTGTCGATAACAGCATGATGATGAATTCGACAATCCCATCGATGCTCTCCTGCCAGCTGCCGGCAACGTTGTTATTCCCACTGCCGGCAACCCGAAGGACCTTGCCCCTTCACAGCAAGACTCTGAGCCGTTCAATGGCCTGTCGACTTCAACATTTCTGGGGTTGAACCCTACGATGGCAAAGTCAACCCCGAGCAGTGGCTACAGCTTTATGCCAATGCTGTGTGCACTACTGGGGGAGTCTGTGATGTAATGGCAAATTAATTGCCTGTTATGCTTGCTCCTTCTGCAATGAACTAGCTCACCAGTTTGAGGGTAGACTCCATTGGCTCTTGGGATGATCTCAAGAGTGCATTCATTGAGAACTACATGGCGACGTGCGTTCGACTAGGAACGAAGCATGACTTGGAGAGGCTCTACAAAGAACCGGTGAAACTCTCCGCAGCTACATCAGGCATTTCTCAGAAACAAGGAATTCCATCCCCAACATAAGTGACGGCGAGGTTATCTCAGCGTTTATTCGGGGTCTTTATCACCACCCCGAGCTACGTTCTAAGCTCAACCGAAAGACGCTGCATACAATTGGTGAGATGTTACAGATAGCCAATTCATAAGGATGATGTTGCCTAGACTTCTCGATCCAACTACTAGCCGCATCGCAATGATGATCACCACAAAGAACGGCGTGATGACGACCGCGACTACCCCTATAATGATAGGCCGGAAGGCTCGAGGGCAAGGCTGTTTCATCGTAGTTGACTAGACACCATCATCGCCTTGGTTGAGCAACCATGCGCTAAGCACAACTATGATGATGACTACGAGAAGCTTCTGGATGGTCCATGCCTCATACAAAAAAATAGCAAACATACAATGCGGCAGTGCTATGGCTTAGCCAAGGCCTATCACGATGAGGAGAATAAGAGGTCCAAGAAGCATGACGACCATGAGGATGATGGTCACAAGGATTCTAAGCTCCCCAAGGATGCGAACAAGACCAACTTCCAAGATCAAAGAAGACCATTGGGACAATCTCGGAGGAACGGCTGCCTCCGAGAACAAGCGAAGGCCAAAGCTTACCGCTCACCAGGTCCTATCGGTCACCAACAATGACACCATCGCCGATCCTAGGTACCTAAACTGGTCAGAGTATTCTATCACCTTCAGTAGGGCCAACCAGTGGTCAGATATTCCCTATCTAGGGGGGTTCCCGCTTGTGCTGGACACCATCATCCAAAAGGTGCGGTTTAGAAAGGTCCTCATTGACGGCGGGAGCATCCTCAACATACTTTTCGCCAGAGCCCTAACTGAGTTAGGCATCTCCAAAGTGGACCTCACCCCTATTGACTCTCCTTTCTGGGGAATTGTACCTGGTAGGGCATCCCAGCCTTTGGGCGAGATTGCATTGCTCATCCAGTTTGGCACCATCAAGAATTTTTGTAATGAGTACGTTAACTTCATGGTGGCCGACTTTAACACCGCCTATCATGCCATCCTTGGTCGACCGTGTCTAGCCAAGTTTATGGCCCTACGGCACTATGCGTACTTGGTCATGAAGATGTTGGTGGAACAAGGTGTCCTGAGCTTACGTGCCAACATCGCCGTCGCTTATGCTTGTGAGAGAGAGAGAGCCTTGCACTCGCTGAGGCGCTCGATCTTTTAGCATGCATGGATAGCTGTCTTGTTGAGTCCATGGAGGTACCTACAGAGGAGCAGGAGATTTCGACGGTGGAAGCACCCCAAGCAGGTA
Source organism: Miscanthus floridulus (assembly GCF_019320115.1). Taxonomy (NCBI): domain Eukaryota; kingdom Viridiplantae; phylum Streptophyta; class Magnoliopsida; order Poales; family Poaceae; genus Miscanthus; species Miscanthus floridulus. Next base: position 118,988,655 of record NC_089589.1, on the reverse strand, counting down.
CGAAGGCCAAGGAGACAAAGGAGGTGGATCTCGGTACCGGCGACAAGAACAAGATCGCCAAGATTGGTACCAGCCTCAATCCTAAATAGGAAAGCGCGCTCGTCAGCTTCCTACGCGCCAACACATACGTGTTTACATGGAAACTAGCAGACATGCCTAGGGTGCCCTAATAGCTAATCGAGCACTCCTTAAATGTCTCGCCAACCGCCAAGCCGATCAAGCAGAAGCTCCGACGATTCACGTAGGACAAGAAGGAGGCGATTAGGGTAGAAATAACACGGCTCTTAGCAGCTGGTTTATCAAAGATGTGTATCGTCCTAAGTGGTTGGCTAATCCAGTCCTTGTATAAAAGAAGAATAAAGAATGGTGGATGTGTGTTGATTACACCAATCTCAATAAATACTACCCTAAGGACCCCTTCGGCCTACCTCCTATAGACGAGGTCATTGACTCCACCACCGGTTGCAAACTCCTGTGCTTCTTAGATTGCTACTCTGGTTATTATCAGATCTCCTTAAAGGAGGAAGACCAGATTAAGACTTCTATCATCACGCCCTTTGGTGCTTATTGTTACACCACCATGTCCTTTGGACTCAAAAACACCAGCGCCACCAACCAAAGGGCCATCCAGCGTTGCCTTGCCAAACAGATAGGGCGCAATGTCGAGGCTTATGTCGATGATGTAGTGGTTAAGTCTAAGACTGCCGATGACCTCATCACCGACCTCGAGGAAACATTCGAGAGCCTAAGAAAGTACCGATGGAAATTGAATCCCACTAAGTGTATCTTTAGTGTCCCATCGGGTATTCTCTTAGGTTATATCGTCAGCTGCCATTGCATTGAAGCTAATCCTAAAAAGGTATCGGCGGTCACCAACATGAAGTAGCCGACCTGTGTCAAGGATGTCCATAAGTTGATAGGATGTATGGCGGCTTTAAGTCATTTCATACCACGTTTAGGGGAAAGAGGTATCCCTTTCTTCAAGTTGCTTAAAGCCAAGGAGCATTTCACCTAGACACCTGAGGCCAACCAAGCTTTCACCGAGCTCAAGCTTTTCCTGACAATGCCTCCGATCATGACAACTCCACAACCCAGTGAGACATTACTTGTTTATATTGTGGCAACCACCCATGTCGTTAGCACCACTATTGTTGTCGAACGAGAGGAGGCTAGACATGCAAACAAGGTTTAGTGCCTAGTCTACTTCATCAGTGAAGTCCTGAACGAGTCTAAGACTCAGTATCCGTAGGTCCAGAAGCTCTTGTATGCAATCTTGATTACGTCTAGGAAGCTCTGCCACTACTTCGAAACATACAACATTGTTGTGGTTACCGAATACCCGCTGGGAGACATTCTTCGCAATAAGGAAGCCAATGGCAGCATCATTAAATGGGCGGTAGAGCTCGGCATGTACTCCATCGAGTTCAAGAGTCAACAGACTATAAAGTCATAGGTGCTCGCCGACTTCATCGCCAAGTGGATAGAGATGGAAGAACCCATCCTGGCTGATCATCCCAACCACTAGACAATGTACATCAATGGAGCACTCAACATCGATGGTGCCAGGGCGAGTGTGTTATTCATCACCCCATCTGGGGATGAGCTCCGCTACATCCTATGGATCCACTTTCTAGCCTCCAACAATGCCACTAAATACGAGGTGGCGCTTCATGGTCTCCGCATCCCCATTTCCCTTAGCGTAAAACGTCTAATGGTGTATGGCGATTTTGCGCTAGTGATTAACCAGGTCAATAAGGACTGGTCCTGCACCAGCGAGAAGATGGATGCTTATTGTGCCGAAATTAGGAAGCTTGAAGGTAAATTCTACGGTCTCGAGTTCCATCATGTCATTCATGATGAGAATGAGGCAGTCGACCACCTATCTAAGATAGGGTCGACCAGAGCTCAGGTTCTAGCTGGAGTCTTCGTCTAGGACCTTAGGACACCATCGATCAAGCAGAGGGAAGGAGACGATGAAGTGCCCTTGGCCGAGCAGTTAGTCCTGGCGGTGCCTGCACCCAACAGCGATTGGAGAGTGCAATTCATCAAGTACCTCACTACTGCAGTCATGTAGAAGTGCCGACCGACAAGATGGAGATGGAGCATCTTATTCGACGCAATAAGCACTATGTCTTGGTTGATGGAAAGCTAATGTGAAAGAATGCGATAGGGGAGTTATTGCAGAAGTGCATCTCTTAGGAAGAAGGTGAGAAGTTGCTCCTTGAGATACACGCCGGATCATGTGGTAACCATGCAGCCTCTAGGAATCTGGTCGGCAAGGCTTTTCGAGTAGGTTTCTATTGGCCTTCCGCCATTGCAGATGCCGAAGCATTAGTTCATCGATACGAAGGGTGCCAATTTTTTGCTAAGCGGATCCATGTTCTAGTACAGGCCCTACAGACGATCCCAGTCTCCTAGCCATTCGCATGCTGGGGATTGGATATGATTGGGCCCTTTAAGGCTGCCCCGGGTGGATTCAAGTATGTTTATGTTGCCATTGACAAATTTTCTAAGTGGATTGAGTACAAGCCTCTCGTCACGGCTATGGCAAAGAAGGCAGTGGAGATATTTGAAGACATAATTCATAGGTTTGGTCTGCCGAACAGCATCATCACCGACTTGGGATCTACATTCACCGGTAGCATTTTCTAGGATTTTTGTGAAGATCGGTGCATCTCTGTAAAGTATGTCTCGGTTGCCCACCCTAGAGTAAACGGCCAGGTCGAACAGGCTAACGGCATGATATTAGATGCCCTCAAGAAGAGATTATATGAGATGGAGGAGAAGCATCCGGGAAGACGGCTTAAAGAGTTGCCGGCTGTAGTTTGCGGGCTATGGACTCAGCCCAGTCGTAACACCGATGTCTCGCCTTACTTCATGGTATATGGCTCAGAGGCAATATTGCCTGCAGATGTCGCCTTCCGAGCACCTAGGGTGGAGAATTTTGATGAAGAAAAGTCTGTGCAACACTGACTAGAAGATGTTGATCATTTGGAAGAAGAGCGTCTGATTGTGTGCGTTCGGACGGCTAAATATTTGGAAGGACTGCAAAGGTGCTACAATCGCAATGTTCAGGAGCGATCCTTTGTGGTCGGTGATCTAGTACTCTGCAAGAAGCAGAAGACGGATGGAATGCACAAGCTTTCATCGCCTTGGGAGGGTCCCTATATTGTCAATGTAGTAACCCAACCAGGGTCATATAGGCTATGCGACGCCGAAGGACTGGACATCCCCAACTCCTGGCACATCGAGCACCTTAGGCGTTTCTATCCTTGAAACATTCTGAACAAAGATATGTACCCTTTTATATATGAGCATTTAATAAAGTTTTCTTCTTGTTGTTTCTCCATTTATTATTCGTGTTTAACATCTTTAAGATGCTCCATTTTGTTCCATCATGCTGTCGACCAGCCACGTTCTCATTTGTGTTATCCAGAAGTGGCCCTGTTCTTGATTTTGCACCTAAACGTGCATGGGCAGTAGCGCTCTACGTCATGGGCGGTCAGCAACGGCTCCTTGGCGATGTCTGTGTCCTTAAGCGTGTACGAGAATCAGCGCTCCGCGCCATGGGATATGGGCTAGCTGGGGCTGGTGGCACGATAAAGAACCAATTATTAAGGCACTAATCATATTTTAGATATGACCAATTTGAACAAACATAATGTTTATCTACAACTGCTCGGCAAGGTATATCATTGTTTAACATAGCAATTCTAATATACTCTGCTCTGTTTTCTTCATCGCCGAACAGGTTTAGGTCGTCAGCCAGTTTGGTCACCGACTCCATTGCCTCTTCTTCAAGCGCTTCGATCTGCGCTTTGGTTGTCCCCCGGGCGAAACCTCCATCGATTACGTCCAGCTCTACTAAGGGGTAGAGTGATCGAACTACTGCCAAGGCATGCCCTGTGGTAGAGTAGGCGACATCGCGGGTGTACTCCTTGAAGCGAGTCATGGCCCTTTTGCACCTCTCCAAGATGGTGTCGGCTCGAGGTGGCCTGTCTCTGAAGATGTACATCTAGGGCTCCAGCGGCTCAGGATCGACGTAGTCCAATATAGGTTTTATTCCCGTCACTATGGCGTCGATCTTGTCCTGTTTGGCTTTTAGCCGTGACTGGAGGTCTTGGAACTGCACTTGAGAGTTGGTGTGGATCACTGCAAACATCACAGAGCCATGTTAGACACGCTCCACATTGTGGAAGATGAACTATTATCACAAGAAAATACATTGGATCTCCTCGGCGATCTTTTTCTCTGTTGTACGCGCTTCATCCCTCTCCTTCAACAGTTGTGTTGTTGACTCCCGCGACAGGAAGAGGTCTGTCTCCAGCTCTGCATCAATAGGGATTAATTTTAAGCATGATGTAGGGGCAAAAAGCAAGGCACTATGCCATAAGGCCTAAGGTCTTACCATTTTTCTGCTCGGTCAGTGACCAGTTTTTGAACTCCAGCTCCGACACACGCGACTGCAGTTTCTCCTTGTTGTCGTGAGCACCGACCAAGCTCTTTTCAAGCGCTTCCATCGATTCCCACAGCCTCTTGTTTTTGGCAAGGGCTGGGCTACCCATTCTAGCAGCCGAGCACGGTGCTCGGATGTTTTCATCAGCTCCTGCAGTAACATTAATCAAGGATTGCTCTTCACGACAACAAGCAACACATAGCTTGGCTTACCTGTATCTGGCTCGATGTGAATGCGAGGATGGCCTACAATTCCTTCATTTGCTTGCTGGCTTCAACCTCTTCCATGACCTACAGCACGTCTCCTTGGACTAAAAATGTTTTTGCAACTCGAGGAGGGGCTTCCCAAGGACATGATGGCTCCCGATGGATCTCTTCGATTACCTTAGGTATTTCCCTCTAGGGACATTGCTTCTCCTTGTGCCGCTGTCTGCTCAGAGTGCCGACGATGGCCACCATCAGTGATACTCGGGGACTCACCATTGGCTCGGTGCTGGTGGTCAGACTTCATTGGCTGGCTCAAGGCAGCTGTATCGACTAATGACCTCAGCTCCTCCTCCGACCGGTTTCCACCGATGTTGGTGGTGCCAACGTTTGGGGCGGACTACTTCGTCTCACACCGCGGTCCTCTAGCGCCAACCGGGCATAACTTTTTGGTTGATGCTTCGCTATGAAAGGATGGTTGTTCATCAATAGTTTCAAGATTAATAATGATCGGCATGGACTGAGGGTGTTATACTTACATGTTTGATCACCTGACGGAGGCTTTCAACCAATGTGCCTTGCTAGACCTCCCTTGCTCTACGGTCACTGCTGCCATCTTCGAGAAGCATAGGGGTGGTCGCCTCGCCCCCACGGTCTCTAGGCTTGCTGTGTTTGCTTTCCCCGTTGGAGCCTCCTGTTCAGGCTCAAGGACTTCGTCACCAGTTCTGCCGGACGCCCTAGTGGTTGGAGAGGGGCAGTGTGGGGGATATGACCCCCGGTATTCAAAAGACAAAACATGGGCCGCACCATCAGAGGTGGCCTAGCCCACAAGATCAAGGCCTGCACGGCACTGGTCGACGTGCACGGCAAAAGATTGTATAGTACCAAATAAGATACTTTTCTTGTAACGCTGCCCCTCTAGAGTATATAAGGATAGGCAGGGGTCCCCTAGTCGACATCTACATACATCCCATATTCAATACAATACAACAAAGACATAGGACATAGGGTATTACGTCGATCTGATGGCCCGAACCTGTCTAAATCGCTATCTCTGCGCCTTGTGTCACCATCCAGTTCCTGATTACGCGCACCTCCACCGATCAATCTACCTTCGTGGGATACCCCTCGGAGGACTGCCAAGCATCTTTTGTCGATAGGCAGCCATGCGCTTGGCCCTTTGTTGGAGCATTTCCTCCTCATCATCATCAGAAGACAAGGTGCCTCGGTGCTCGAATATCGCCAGCTACGCCGGGGACTCCTCAGTGCTTGGACATTGCTAGCTACGCTGGGGACTCCTCAGTGTTTGGATTCTTCATGCAAGCATCGCCAGCTAAGCTAAGGACTCCCTGGTGGTCGGATCTTGCTATGTCTCATCGGTGTGCTATCAAGCTGCTCCATGATGTTCGGATCAGGGTGCTGATCTTGGGCAGCACGTCTGGGGTCTTGATAGGCGCATGTCAGATGATGTTGGCAAGCTTTCAGACTTCTTTTCTTTGACCCTGCTACAAGATTCATTCTTCATCTTCCAGTAGGCTCGGGAACTAAGTGGCTACACTTCTCCTGGCGGTGAATGTAGTGCTTATTTCTTGATTTACCCCCCTTATTGACAGAGTCTAAGTGGCTACACTTCTCCTAAGTGCAAGAATTTTCAAATTTTATCTTGAACCCGTTACATCCTTCTAGCAAGCCTTACTTGGCTAAGTCCAAGGTCTCCTAACTAGTTAAACTGGTCGGCATTGACTTTCACCGCCCAGGCCATCAGTTAAACTGGTCGGCTTCGACCTTCACCTCCTAGGTCACCAGTTAAACTAGTCGGCTTCGACCTTCACCGCCCAGGTCACCAGTTAAACTGGTTGGTTTCAACTTCCACTGCTTGGATCACCAGTTAAACTGATCGGCTTCACGTCAAAGTGCTCGGACTTGTTCAAGACAGCGTTGCTCAAAGGATACAAGGTGCTCGAGGACTAGCTGTGGGGGATATGACCCCCAGTATTCATAAGACAAGACATGGGCTACACCACCAGAGGTGGCCCAGCCCACAAGATCAAGGCGTGCACAGCACTAGTCAACGTGCACAACAAAATATTGTATAGTACCAAATAGGATACTTTCCTTGTAACCCTGCCCCTCCAGAGTATATAAGGAGAGGCAGGGGTCCCCTAGTCGACATCTACATACATCCCATATTCAATACAATACAATACAACAAAGACACAGGACGTAGGGTATTATGTCGATCTGACGGCCTGAACCTGTCTAAATCGCTGTCTCTGCGCCTTGTGTCACCATCCGGTTCCTGATTACGCGCACCTCCACCGATCAATCTACCTTCGTGGGATACCCCTCGGAGGACTACCGAGCATCTTTTGTCGATAGGCAGCCATGCGCTTGGCCCTTTGTTGGAGCATTTCCTCCTCCTCATCATCAGAAGACGGGGCGCCACATACCTCCGGCTACTGGGGCGTGTGGTGGACTCCTTGATCTTCACCCCGCCTTGCTTGGCGAGAGGTGTTGTAGCTGTTTTTCTCTTCTTCTTGGCTGGCTTTTTGGGAACTAGCTATTTCTCGCCCTTTGTTTGTTTGCGCTTAGGAATGACCTCCTCTTCTTCACTGACCAACTCGGATGGCTCCCTATCATCGAGAGTCAAATTTGTTGATTGCTGGTCCCTGGTCGACTATGCATCAATAGCAGTCCTGTGACTACACATCAAAGATATCATGAGAACATTACAACTGGTGTAGTAGTACAAGCTAAGCTGGTCAGATCACTTGCCTCCAGTCGCGGGTTGCTGAGGCTATATGGCCTCTGTTGCCCCACATTCCTCAATGATGTTGAGGTTGCAAAGAACTTCTGGAGCCGGGCATAGGTGTCGCCTTTCTCCAACTTCTTGGGTGCCTCCTGAGTTATATTGGCATCCCCTGCGTATTCGTACACGGGGATAACCCTCTCTTTGCTTGGTTGGATGCGGCGGCATACAAAATTAACCGCAATGCCAACCCCATCCAACTCAATTTCCTTGAGGATCTTCATCAGCTCCTCAACCTAGGACATCTCCTTGCCCCTTGGCTTCGCCGACCAATTTGCATTTGGCACTGCATAATGGTCGATGTCGATCGAAATGTTTGGTTCCCAATTTCTGCAATAGAACCACTTTGCAGTCCACCCCTTCAGTGAAGTATTAAGTGGGACATCGATGTATTGGTTCACCATCCCATCCCACAACTGCAGGTATACACCACCGACCACCTTGGGAGATCCCTTGCCGAAGAATGGTTTCAGACAGAAGAAATGGCGGAATAGATTGAAGTGTGGGGTGATGCCGAGGAAGGCTTCGCATAGGTTGATGAAGATAGAAATATGAAGGATGCTATTGGGATTCAGATGGTAGAGGCTGATACCATAGTATCGGAGCAAATTGCACAAGAAGGGATGGGTAGGAAGTCCAAATCCCTGAACAAAGTGGGTTTCAAAGACAACAATTTCATATGTATCAGGGGTTGGGAATACCTCACCTGTTGCTAGACGCCATTTGTCGGTTTCCCAGTCAGGGATGATTCCTTCCATCACCATTCCATTGAGATCCGATTCGGTAAGGGTCGATGAGATCCATTCTAGATCCCACCGAGCTTGGCCTGCATCCCCCATGGATTCCTTCTCAGATTTCTTTAGGCTTGTGCGGCTGCGCTTTGTCCCCTTCGCCATGGCTCAGATCTAGTTGGCGGAGGAAAGATTTGAATCGATTTCGTATAGAGATTTGTTCTACTGGTGGAGCGGTTGCAAGATGCAGGAGTGTGAGGAAGATGAAGCAACTGTTAGTGACAGCAAATGGGGATATGTGCCATAGGTAGCCGAGTTTATAACGGTCCCCCCCCCCCGCCTCTTTGCTTTCTAGGGTTTTCAGGCAACCGCCCCACACCACACGCACGACTCTGAAATCTCCACGGTTAGCTGTTGGGCCATTTAGTGGGCCTTTTTAGTTTCCTACTGAAGGAGGCTTCTTCTGACTGCGGGTGCTAAGCACACACCACTTATTTGATCTTTGAGCATATTTTGACTTCTCTTCTGACCCTGCTACAAGATTTTTCTCAATCTTCTAGCAGGCTTGGGGACTAAGTGTGTACACTTCACCTTGCGATGAGTGTACTATTTTCTTTTTTCCACTGGTTTTCAGCTAAGCTAGGGACTAGTTTTGAGTTCGGCTGCGTGTCTAGAGATTTCTCTTCTTTGACCTTGCTATAAGATTTTTTTCAATCTTCTAGCCGGCTCGGGGACTAAGTGTGTACACTTCACCTTGCGGTGAGTGTACTCTTTTCTTTCCTGATGGCTGAGTGATCAGCTAGCATTAGGAGTCTTCTATTTTTTAAACCTAGCACTAGGTGAATTCTTCACCTACCGTCAGGATCGGGGACTCAGTGTGTACACTGCACCTTGCGCTGCGTGTATTATTTCGGTAATGGACTAAGCTCCCTTATTGACTAAGTCATAGATGATAATCATCTAACATCACAAATGGCACCTAAGTGTGTACACTTTACCTAAGGTAAAAAATTATATTTAATTTTGAGCTCCTTACATCCTCCTTGCAAGCCTTATTTGAGCAAGTTTGAGGTCTGCAGACCAGTTAAACTGGTCGGCTATTTATTTCCTTTGGTTGGTTACCAGTTAAACTGGTTGGACTACCAGTTAAAATGGTCAGATTAGCAGTTGAACTGGTCGGCTTCAAGCTAGACTGGTCGAACATGATCAAGATGGCGTTGCTCAGTGGATACAAGGCACTCGGGGACTAGCTATGGGGGGTATAACCCCGGGCACCCATGGTACAAGACATGGGCTGCACCATCAGGGAAGGTCCAGCCCACAAGATTAAGACGTGCGATGTAAGGCACTACTCGGCGTGCACCGCAAGGCTTCAGGAAGGAATCATGAAGATAGATAGAGATCTGATCGGATATGCTAGATATCATATTCCTTATTATGGTTATTATGTAACTAACTAGATCTAGATCTAACCAACCTGTAACCCTACCCCCCAGACTATATAAGGTGGGTAGGGGACCCCCTCATAATAATCCAATTCACCTCACTCAATACAAACCAAAAGAACACACGACATAGGGTTTTATGTTGTATTGATGGCCTGAACCTGTCTAAATCTTGTGTCTATTACCATCTAGTTCCTGATCACGCGCACCTCTACCACACAATCTACCATCATGGTTATACCCCTCAGTGGACTATCGACGATATCCCATCGACAGACTCCCTCGGCCGAGATCACATGGCCGAGATATGCCACAAATGACATCACGAAGGAGCACTTGGTGTGCTTGAGGCAGAGATGATGTTCCCGCAGTGCGGTCAAGACCACGTTGATGTGTTGTAGATGCATCAACCATGATAGTCTGTATATGAGTATGTCATCAAAAAACACCAAAACAAACTTATGAAGGAACGGCCAGAGCACGGAGTGCATCAGACTCTGGAACGTCACCGACGCGTTCGTGAGCCTGAAGGGCATCACCAAGAACTCAAAGTGGCCCTCGTGTGTCTGGCATGCTATTTTCTCAATGTCGTCAGCGTGCATCCGCACTTGGTGGTACCACGATTGCAAATCCAATTTGGTGAAGAATCGAGCTCCATGGAGTTCATCCAACAACTCTTCGACAACCGGAATCGAGAACTTGTCTTTCATGGTTTGCTGGTTCAAGGTGCGGTAATCGACGCAGAAACGCCATGAACCATCATGCTTCCTAACGAGGAGGACGGTAGCAGAGAACACTGAGGTGCTAGGCCTGATGATGCCTTGCTCGAGCATAGTGGCGCACTGGGCCTCCAGATCATCCTTCTAAAGTTGAGGGTACCGGTATGGTCGCACCGCCACTAGAGCTATGTTGGGCAGAAGATGCATCCAATGGTCATAGGGGTGGGCTGGTGGGAGGCCCTTTGGCTTGGCGAAAACAACCTCGAACGACTGGAGGAGGCAGTCGAGCATGGCGGGCTCATTGCTGCGGATGGCGTGGAGGCGGTTCGTGGACTAAACATCGAGACAAGTTGAGCCAATGCCGCGCCAGAAGACACGACTACCCCCGCGTGAGAAAGCCATGCATAAGTCATCAAAATCCCACAAGATCGGCCCAAGCGTACGAAGGAACGTGACGCCAAGGACCAAGTCATAGCTGTTAATCGGGATGGAATAGTAGTCGATGGTGAATAGCTCCTCTCCAATGCAGATGTCAATGTCGCGTGCTAGCCTACGGCAGGCGATGCGATGGCCATTGGCCACGATGATACTAGAGCCAGGGCATGGCTGGAACTAGAGACCGACGCAATGAGCCACATCACCGTAGATGAAATTATGCGTGGACCTAGAGTCGAGGAGGGCAACAAATTGCTCATTGCCGATGGAGATGTAGAGCTACATGGTGTCTTTGGTGCATATCCCCGCAATGGCATGGAGGGAGATCATTGGTGTCTCGAGGTCGAAGGCAACTGGTTCAACGGCTTCGGGCTCATCTTCCTCATAGTCCATGTCGACAGAATATCATCGGCAGTCCTCTAAGGAGTATCCCATGAAGGTAGATTGATCAGCAGAGATACGTGTAATCGAGAACAAGAAGGCAATGGATACACAAGAGTTAGACAGGTTTGGGCCATCGGCATGACGTAATACCCTACTCCTGTGGTCTGTTGGATTGTATTGGCTATCGTATGATATTGCGTGTGTTTGGAGGGGGTCCCTGCCCACCTTATATAGTCCGGGAGGCAGAATTACAAGTTGGTTAGATCTAGGAAATAACCGGAAAGTTATAACAAATTACAGGAATCATGGGATCATATGTATCCTAACAGATCTCGTAGTATCTTTAAGATATCTTCCCGGTGTCTTGCGGGACTCGCCGAGCAGTGCCGTGCCCCGTAGGGCTTCATCTTGTGGGCTGGGCCACTCCTAGGGGCGCAGTCCATGTGGTCTGCCATGGGTATCTGGGGTCATACCCCCAACAGCTAGTCCCCGAGCACCTTGTATCTGTTGTGCAACGCCATTTTAAGCTTGTCCGAGCAGGTGCGAACAAAGCCGAGCAGTCAAACTCATGGTCCGACCACCGTGATGAGTTGTTGAGCAATTGTGAACCATCGCCGAGTAGTGTGAACTGTCGCCGAGCAGTTGTGAACCGTCGCCGAGTAGTGTGAACCATCGCCGAGTAGTGTATCCCAAGTAAGGCTTGCCATAAGGATGTAAGGAGCTCAAGTCCAAAATCAAAAATTTCCTCATAGTGGACCAAGTGTGCCCACTTAGAGTCTGGCCACGAGAAAGGGAGATAGTCTTCTTCAACTTCAGGAGGCGTGGAGTCTTCCAAATTAAAGCAAACACACTCACCGCAAGGTGAAGTGTGCCCACTTAGCCCCCGAGCCGAACAGTAGGTGATGTAGTCATGTGGTGCCAGGGTCCAAAGTAGAAGAAAAGCAGAAGACCAACCGAGCAGGCAGCCAGTCCCCGGGCGTAGCCCCGAGATGAGAAAAGCACATTCACTGCAAGGTGAAGTGTGCCCACTTAGTCCCCGAGCCTGATAGTAGGTGACGTTGTCACATGGTGCCAGGGTCAGAAATAACAGTCAACAGAAGAAAGTCCCCAGTGTGGTGAGGAGCCAAGTCATATTGATGATGTAGTCCCCGAGCCACAAGTGGAAATCCTAGAGAAAATAAATCGTGGAGAAAAAACCGGAGTAACGGCAGTACAGTAGGAGTTACTGAGCCTTAATGGATTGCGAAGAAGTCGGCGAATATTCAGTGAGTAGTAACAAATTGCTACAAAAAATGGGCGATATGGGCTGTAGTTGCATGAAAGCCTAGGTAATGGCCCACCACGCCATTTCGAAGAATTCGGAGAGGCACAAATCGTGGATTGGTTTCCCAAAAACCCTCGAATGTGAAAGGTGGGGGGAGTGCTTTATAACTGCGCCGCCGCACTCTATGCTCCCACCTTTCCCACTTTGCTACTTCGTCTTCCTCCTTAGCCCTCGCACTTCCAGATTCATACGCGCTTCCGCTGCCAATCCCAAACCAGATCTGAGAGATGGCGCCGAAGAGGGGAGTTGGAAACCCAAAGAAGGCGGCCACCGGAGCTAGCCATGATAATGAGTGGGTGCCGTCGCTCATGGGGGAGGCAGAAATCAATAGGATGGTGGAGGTGGGCGTTCTTCCAGACCATATCACCACCGGATGGCGGCCGGCCAACGGTGAGCCCTACCCAATGCCTCATACCGATGAAGCTGTAGTATTTGAAGATTACTTCTAGCGCAGGTTAGGATTTCCTATTCAACCTTTCTTGAGGGATCTATTGGAGTTCTGGAGAGTTAGTCTATGTAATCTCCACCCAAACACCATCTTGCACATCTCTATCTTTATCCATTTCTGTGAGGCGTATCTCGGAGTTCTTCCCAACTTCAACCTCTTCCATCACCTATTCTGGCTAAAGAAGAAGGGCAGTGGCGGTTCTAGGGTGGTCGGCGGCATGTATCTACAACTCCATGATGGGATGGCAGGCGAGTACATCAATGTACCACTGAACACGTCGTTGAAGGGGTAGAACGCTAGGTGGTTCTACATGAAGCAGAGTCATCCTGCCATCCGTTGCGACGTCGACCATGTTCCGGAGAACCAGAAGAGCTGGTCAGAGAAGCCGAGCTGTGGTGATATTGATCAAGTGAAGGAGCTCCTCGGCATGATAAAGGGCGTGAAGATGAACGATGCACTGGTGGTGGCGAGCTTCATAGTGCGCCGTATTTAGCCCTGCAAGGAGAGGGCCCACGCGGGCTTTGACTTCAAGGGGGACACCGACAGCACCCGGGAGAGGACGGAGAGGCTGACAAGGGATGATGTGGTAGAGCGGGTCGCAGAGCTATTTGCTCAGACCAGGCCCTTCAACTGTACAAACCCGCTTCCTCAAGTAAACGTCTTGATTGTTTGTTCCTGATCCATTTTTATCATGTACCGTTGCCGAGCAGTGAAGTAATTCACTTGTGGAAAGATCCATTCGCAGGAATGGGCAGCGTACTTCTTGGGGGTGTTGAGGAGCGATTGGCTGAAGGCAGTGGACGCCCGGCCAACAACTCAGCCTAAGGAAGGTGCCATCAGTGCCTCGTGGAGTTCAAAGGCATGGACGCTGGTCGGATGGAGAGTCCGCCCTCGGTGTTGGGGAAAGTCCGGGCGGCATCTTGCTTGGCGGCGACCAGACCACTCGGACGCAGAGTGCGGCGATGTCCGAGTGGTCAGATGACGACAGGGCTATAATGGCTCCTCCACCGAGCACTGAAGCACCTCCGCGCAACATGCGCGTGGAGGTGCAATCACAAGGAGGGGATGTAGCCTCCAAACAGCAGACGAAGGGAGTCCCCGAGCAGCAGGCGAAGGGAGTCCCCGAGCAGCAAGCGAACGGAGTCCCCAAGCAACAGGCAGAGGAGAGGCCAAAGGCAGGGGCCATGAGACCACAGCCCAGGGCACGCGGGTTGACCCCAGAGCTCATTGGTGGCCACAGCCAAGTTGGCGCTCGAGGTCTTGTAGACATCATGGCCGTCAACACGGACAAATTCGTCGTTGAGGTTGTGTTGGAGTGGGCGTGGCCTTCCTTGCGAGTCCAGCTGATCATTGCGAGCAGCCTCGGCTAGCACAAGGGCAGCCTCATTTGCTCGGCGCTATGCACGGTTGGCGTTCCTGTTGACGCGAGCGGCACGATCCTCGGTTTCCCCATCCCGTGGGGCTGTCAATGCTGACATTGAAAATTCCGCCTCCATGGAAGGGAGGGAAAGGAGGTTGTACGGTGGTGGTTTCGGAGATAGTCTCCATAGAGCCCTAGGACTCGGAGCCTAGATTTTCCTCTAGGATGGTTTGGAGGGATGCTTCGGGGCATTGACCGACATGTAGCATGTTGATAGTCGGCAAGAGCTGGTCGGCGATCTTGTCGGCGAGAGGATGGACATCTCCAACCTGGTTGGTGAAGTTGCCCCTTAGGTCATCTTGATAGGTGGCAGCAATGCTGGTGAGCCTGAAGGGTAGGGCCGTAACCTCTGGAGTTTCCTGATCAGCCTCCGATAGATCTGAATCGAAGGGTGGTTGGCACTGAACCAGAGTAGTCAGAGCCAATTCTGCGATGGAGAGGCAATTGGCGAGCTTCTGGCCAACTTGATCGATGGATGCGATCAGAACGTGGTCTGTTGGATTGTATTGGCTATCGTATGATATTGCGTGTGTTTGGAGGGGGTCCCTGCCCACCTTATATAGTCTGGGAGGCAGGGTTACAAGTCGGTTAGATCTAGGAGATAATCGAAAAGTAATAATAGATTACAGGAATCATGAGATCATACGTATCCTAACAAATCTCGTAGTATCTTCAGGATATCTTCCTGGTGTCTTGCGAGATGCGTTGAGCAGCGTCGTACCCCACAAGGCTTCGTCTTGTGGGCTGGGCTGCCCCTGGGGGCGCAGCCCATGTGGTCTGCCATGGGTATCTAGGGTCGTACCCCCCACAGTCCATCACTTCCAGGTAGAAGAGGCGAGGGCACTTGTGACCATGCACGTAGGGTTCATCACAATTGTAGCAGAGCCCTTGCTTGCGGCGCTCGGCCAACTCTGTCGGCGCCAGGCGCTTAAAGGGGCGCAGCGGCGGCGGCGTTGTAGAAGAAGACGGAACCAGGGACCCTGGCCCCTCCATGGCTGGTGACGGTGTGGCCAGGCGCCCGGGGCGCGGAGCGCGGTGCAAGACGGCCGAGGCGGCTGACCCAGCGGTCCCATGGCTGGTGCCGCATTATGTCGTTCATAGGTGCATGCCAGGCTCATGGTGCATTGAAAATCTTGCGGGTCATTGAGCTCCACGTCGATCCGGATATGTTCTGGTAGACCCCAGGTGAAGAGTTGCGCCTGCTAATATGGGGTGAGGCAGCCGGCATGCGCCATGCATGCCTAGAATGCCTCTTGGTATGCGTCGACAGAGGCCATGAACGGTAGCCGCGCTAGGTCCGCCAGGTGGTTCGTCCGGAGCGATGGCCCAAAACGCTGATGACAGAGGTGCTTGAAGTCCTCCCACCCTGGGGCTCCCGCATCGCGTTCTAGGGCATAGTACCACTGCTGGGTAGTACCGGTCAGGTGGAAGGAAGCGAGCCACACCTTGTCGACTTCGAGTGTGCGCTAAGTGCGGAAGAACTGCTCACACTTGTTGATCCAGCCGAGTGGGTCTTCTTTGCCATCGTACGTCAGGAACGACAGCTTGTGGTATCTGGGCACGCCGGCGGCCGCCAATTCTGGCGGATCGTGTGGAAGGGGCGGCGGCATGTGCATGGCCGACATGGGCAGT
Source organism: Miscanthus floridulus (assembly GCF_019320115.1). Lineage (NCBI taxonomy): Eukaryota > Viridiplantae > Streptophyta > Magnoliopsida > Poales > Poaceae > Miscanthus > Miscanthus floridulus. The sequence goes on along the minus strand of NC_089589.1, from coordinate 118,972,649 downwards.
GGTGGCGGCATGTGCATGGTGGACGCGAAGGAGGGGATTAGGGATGGCGAGTGTGGAAAGTGGATCTGGGTGATCGGCACTGGCATTGAGCAGGTCACCTGCTGGGTGGAGGCCGGCTCTGGGAGGATCGGGAGGGGGTGGGCAGAAGTGGAGGGAGGCCGCCGTAGCTGGGCATGCCAAACGGGAGCAGTGGCTGCGATGATGTTGGTGGCCGGTTCTCGACGTCGGCCACACGAGTGGCCAGATCACCCATCTGGCGCTACAAGCCGTAGATGGCCGTGGTGAGCATGTTGAGCACAGAGGCGGGCATTTAGGTCATCATGGGGTTGGTGGCGACGATGGGTGCGGTGGAGATCGGCGCAGTGGTGACGATGGGCATGGTGGTGATCGGTGCGGTGGGGGCGATGGGAGCAGTGGTGGTGGTGGGCGGGACAACGGCGGAGGATTGGGAACCTGACATCTTCGATACCAGATTGTTGGAGCTTGGATTGTTGCAGAGGAAGTAGGAATGGGAAGTTTGAGGACGAGGCTTAACAGCCCGGCGGCGAGGTTGCGACGCCGTGCTCGGCATCGCGGTTGTTAGCGAGAGCGAGCACAAGGAGCGGGAGAGATTAAACTCAATCTCCAGCTGACTTTCATTAACAATAGTGTTTAATACTTATACCCAAATCCTAACAACTTCCTGCTAACTGAAAGGGATAACAATTCCTAAACAATCGGATCTCACAAACAAATCCTAAACAATCGGATCTCACAAACCAACATGCATGCGCTGAAGACTCCTGGTGGACGCGCTCTGGCAATGGTGACCACGCTCTGCCGCGCCTTGGCGTGGCCCACTTCTCAGCCACGGCTCCGCTTCCGGTGCTGGTAGACGTTCCCCACCATAACAGTCTTTGTTTTAATTTAACCAGTAAGGGCTTTCCCCTTCTGCGCTGTAAAAAAATCAATTAATCTTGAAGAAGAATGTATTTAGCAGAAGGATTTGACAAACCCTTCCTAATATTTTTTTAGAATTTTAGGGCCGAGCCCCCGTCTTTTTACTTTTTTGGCCAAAAGACATTGTAACAGTTACAGCGCCACGGAGTGGGGAACGTCACCTATTCAATACAGCGTAAACGATAACCCAAGGTTCTATATCAAGACAAAAAAAACTATAATATTTCATAGGAGACACAGAAGATGCTGGTCGCCCAAGTCTTGTACAGCTTCCGCCCTTCAGGATCTCCTTCCATCCTCTTGGAGACAGCTTTTTAAGTCATCAGGGAATTGCCATCAGAGTTCAACATCCTTTCCCAGCCGACCCAAGCCTGCCTTTTCAGTGCTTCGCATCCGGCAACTAGAGGACTTGGGCAGCCGCTTCCTTTATATGAGCAACTTTCATTTGCAGGGTAGCTTTCTTCTCCGGGCACAAGATTTCCCATTTTTGCACCAGAGAAGCCGTTCTGTAGAGAAGTATATCCATTCTCCTCCACGAATGTCTCTGAAAACAAATATCATTTGGGACTTTGTGTGGCGAACCTACTGACATGAAAAAGTCAGTAAGGAAGACTCATGTAAACGTTGGTTAGTGCCGAATTTTTTACTTTTTGGCCCTTTTTTTGAAAGTTTCTCTCAAATAAACCCCTGGCGGAAAGAATTCCAGAAATGGACCCTTGGCTCGGCGCCAGAGTGAGTGGCGCCGAGCTCGGCGCCACGGTGACTGGCGCCGAGCTCCTGGCCACGGGCAAACGGCCTGCAAGGGGCTCGGCGCCAGAGCGGATGGCGCCGAGCTCGGCGCCGTAGATCTTGGCGCCGAGCTCGGCGCCACTCACTCTGGCGCCGAGCTCGGCCTAAATATCTACCCGGCCGGCCTTCTTCCTCATCTAGTTGCCCTAGCCAGCCCCCGCCGCTGCCGCCGCGCCCACGCCCGACGTCGCCCGCGCCCGCCTGCGCGCGCCACGCCGCGGCACCCGCCCGCCCGCGCCCGCCGTGCCGCGCGCCCGCCGCGGCCCGCGCCCCCCGCGCCGCGCGTGCCTGCCCTACCTTTTGGGTATTAAAGTGAATCATTGCCTCCATTCATGGCCATTTGTTAATGCGATTGACTGTTTGACAAGTAATCTTCCTTGGTCTTAAATATAGGTGGCGACCGGAGACTCACAGCTTCCACCTACCTTTCGGGGAGATGATAGTCTCGCTTCAGGACTGTCAGAAGATGCTAGGCCTAAGGATTCATGGGAACCCAGTCACCGGGCAGTGCAGGTCAGAGGGATGGAGAGCACGAGTGGAGGCCTTCCTTGGGCGTGAGCTTGGCGAGCAAGGGGCTCGCACTTCTGGAGTTCCCATCTCATGGCTACGTACAGAGTTCGCACAGTGCCCCGAGGAGGCAGATGAGGAGACGGTTGTGTACTACTGCCGGGCGTGGATCCTACACCTTTTTGCTTGCGTTCTCTTTCCAGACGCGACGGGTGACAATGCGTCCTGGATGTGGATCCACTGCCTCAGTAACTGGGACCAGGCGGGTCAGTACAGCTGGGGCTCTGCAGTCTTGTGTTTTCTATACCGGCAGCTGTGCGAGGGGTGTCGTCGGTCTACGGTGAACCTGTCACTTGGTGGATGCGTGTACCTGTTACAGCTGTGGATGTGGGCTCGTTTTCCAATTGGTCGTCCAGAGGTACTGGCTCGTCGTGAGTGGTTCCAAGGTCAGCCTCCAAGTCGCCAGCCGACGTGGGCGTACCTTTGGGACCAGGTCAGGGTTTCGCACACGAGGATAGACCGGGCGTACATTCAGTACACGAATGAGCTAGATTCGCTGACGGCGTCTAGTGTAAGTAAATTTTATTTTCCATGCACCTATTAAAAGGATTAGTATACCATCTAACATCTTATTTGAACATGATGCAGGTAGAGTGGGAGCCATATGGTGGAGAGGACGCACTACTTTTTCAGCTGAGCACCGTATGTGGGGCCGACGACTACTTCTATAGGATGAGGTGTCCTCTAATCTGCTTCTATGCTATCGAGTACCACCTGCCAGATAGGGTTGCACGCCAATTTGGAGTGAGACGGCTTTGGCCTATGCCTATGTTCTCGACTGGCGTTGACTTACACAAGTAAGTGTTTTGATATTTCAAATGAGTCATGATGATGGTCCATTTATTATAATATGGTGCCACGTACGTGGATTAATGTAACGATGACATACGTGCAGGTTGGATCGTCAGAGGAACAAGAAGATTTTTGACTGGGAGAGGCACCACCAGTCCTACATTGAGGAATGGGAGGAGATGCACGACAACCTGGACGACAACAACGAGCCGCACACGAACCGTGAGTTCAGGCGGTACCAAGCTTGGTACCAGCGTTCGACAAGGTGCAGGCTCAGACTACAGTGGACCGAAGCTGACTACGCCGATATCGAGTCCTCCGACGATGAGGACACGACGTACGACCGGTCCACTCGTGCAGGAAGGCAGGTGGAGGCAGGACCGATCTTGGACAGAGTGGTAAGCCAATCAACTTATTTTGTTACGTTTAGTTACATAACAATACATTAGGTGTTCTTGGACCGACGTTAGGAGTTATCTATTGTAGTTATTGCAACCTTCGCGCTGTATAACCCTTGTAATAAGTTACATTCTTGTACAAAAGAAAACAAAACTAAATATATAACCCTTGTAATACATTAGGTGTTCAGAAGTCTTAATATTGAAAACATTGTTGCAGGGCAATGCACTGAGAAGCTCAGTTGAAGAGATCGAGCGCGTTTGGCCTAGAGTCAATGATGACTACATACTTGGCTTCCTAGATGTAAGATTACAAATATTCTTTCAAACAAATCATTAATACGTTATATTCTTTCACTTAACATTGTTTTGTACAACAGAGGCTGTCACGTCGTCTACGCCGTGCGGCTGGTCGTTGTGGTTGCAGGACAAACACGACGCATGACGTGTACGATCCTTCCGCAGGAAGAGGAGCCTTGGGTTCCTCTAGTCAAGCAGCTACAGGGGACGAGGAGGAGGACGAGGAGGCCGAGGACGACGATGACATGGACAAGAGGCACGATGAGCTTGGGCCCTCTCAGCTCCATGACGCTCCATCGACTTATCCTACACCGCCTCTAGGCACTAGGCGACGCCGTCCTCGTGACCCTTACACTCCAGGCACCAGCGCTCTGGGTCACAAGGGTAGGGGCAAGAGTAGGAGACAGTGAGGGACGTGGTAGATGTTACTATGAACTATTGTATTTACTTATCTTTAATTATTCGGGACCGTATGAATATTGTGGACTATTTGTACTTTGCATGACATATTATGTTAGTTGTGATATTCGTTGTGGTTGCATTATGCTTGTTGGATGAGTAAATGTTTAGAATATATATTGATGTCTCTGTTTGTAACTGTGGATGCTTCTAATACAAGACCGTATCTTGCGAATTTTTTGCGTGAATCTTTAATCATACTATACTTGTACAAAGACACAAATGTAGTACACAGATTAACTATAAATTTATTACGTTTATAATCCAGAAATATTTGTACATACGCTGTGTACAAGAATCTATGCATTTCAGAGAATCTATGATTTTCAGATAATAAATATAGACTTTTTAGATACACGGACATCATCGAATTATCACATCACTGATATAGACCTCTCAGCTGCAAGGACAACATGCAAGGAAGCACAACTAAACTCTATCTCCACCATCCATCTTATGACTGTTTGATCCAAGGGCTGAGGTAAAGCGGCACACGGATCGCTGACATGGCACATTGACAGGCCTCCATTCCTCCTCTTGACCTATAAATAACCACTCACTCCCTCTCATTCACACAAACAATAAGGAAGAAGAACACTCCTCGGCATTTGCTTTCGTTATAGTACCAATGTCTGGAGGGTCGTCCAGAGGGAGAGAAAAGGGGAAGAAAACTACCTGGGGGTGGGAGGGTCCTCTTGGTCCCGATTTCTTTGAGGAAGCTCTTTATGAGAGGTTCCCAGTTGAGAGCAAAAGTGATTTCACCAAAGAGGCACCACTGACAGGATACGATGAAAGGAAAGAAGAGTGGCCAAAATACATGCATGGTGAGGACTGCCTAGTGCAGATGTTCACCGAGGGAATAGATGGAGGTCATCGTTTCTTCAAATGCCCGCGAGCATGGGTAATTTCTTTTACTATTTGTTTCTTCAATATGTTTGTCTTGTATATCACTTACACGACATACTTTTTGTAGTCTTCCTTGACAGAAGAAAACTGTGGGTTCAGTAGGTGGGTCGATCCTCGACCTATTTATCCGCATGCGGAGTACATCTACTACCTACAAGACCGTATCTTCGAACTAGAAAGGGAAGTTAGCAGCGGTTACAAGGACGACGAACAGGACGACAACAACAATGGTGCCGATTCACAGGAGGCACTCTGCAATGATTCATATTGCCCCTGCCCTAACCACAAGAAAAAGGGGTCTCCCCCATCACCCTCGCCACCACCACCACCAACAACGGGAGGCTACTATGGAGAAGGTGCAACACAATTTGCTATGTGGCCACACTACTAGGATGAGTTTATGTTTTTCTTGTGGAGAATCCCAGGTTTAATTATCTAAGGCATGTTAGGTTTAATTACCGAAGGCATGGTTTAATTACCTAAGGCATGTTAGGTTTAGTCAAAGAAAACTATGTACCCAGGTTCGGTACCTGTAGTCACATGCCATTTAATGTGTTTCGTGTGTTGATTTCTATAATATCGTATGTCGTTAACTGTTTTTTGCAGCACGTGTTCAAATAGAAATAAGTCTGTATCATTAAGCGGAATATTAAGACCATTGATAATGAAAACAACCACATAATGAAAAGTTAGATACTATGTCATATTACACAACATATTAATAGTATAACTAAGTGCCGACAGTAGACAAAGGGGCAAATGCACTTCCAAATCCTCAATCTGAAATGTACTGAGTAAGCAACTCATCATCCGAGTACCAGTCCTCTACTACAACCCTGTTGCTGCGGCTAGGCTCAACTGCGTTGCTCTCACCTGCCTGTCGCTTGTAGTAAGTGGCCTCCGCTTCGTCTGCGGCCTAAGTGAAGAATGCGTCGTCATCCTCCTCTGCCTGTAAGCCTGCCTCTGCTAGGGCGATGAGCTCGCTTAGTCTGCCAGTGTCGTCGTCAGCCTCCTGCGCCTGAATGCCCGCCTCTGCTAGAGAGATGAGCTCGCTCAGTCTGCCTGTGTCGTCGTCAGCCTCCTGCGCCTGTATGCCTGCCTCTGCTAAAGCAATGAGCTCACTCAGTCTGCCAGTGTCGTCCTCATCCTCGTCTCCATCATCACACAGCACAATCGATGATTGAACGGTGCGACCAGCTCATGATCTATGGGCATCTAACTTCTTCTCCTCATATCTTGCACGAGCCACCTCTGCAGCATGTTCTCCGCTGCAACCAATCCCTTGATGTATAAAATGCAATCAGTTAGCAACTCGATAATATTACATTTAAAACCAGGCAACAAAAAAAGGTTTTCAAGCACTCACTGGCACATAATGTAGCAACATGCTCGTCCAAGACCTGCATCTGTACTCTTGTCTCCTCCCTTGCCTCATTCTTTGCCCTCTCCTCCTCTAACGTCGTTCGCCTCTCCAATCTCCATTTGTTAAGCCCAACATCGATCGGGTTATAAATACCGCGCTGTCTAGCAAACTCACACATCTTTTCTTTGTGATGTTTAACGAATAGGTTGACGTAGTCAGGTCCATATCCCCTCTTCCGTGCAATTACTTGCCTCTTTTTCAGTTCATCCAAGAACTTAGCTTGACCATCATAACATTCCCAACTGCATTTCCTAGTACTCTGTTCAAAACAAATATTATATCATATATGTATTAGGAAAACAAACAAAATACGATTTCATGTTTACCAGAATTATAACAAACCTCATCATACTCAATCATATGGCCGCAATAATGACCTATTCCAAGCTCCGAAGGGACTAGGCCATAGTTGGATTTTACACCACATTCGCACATGACAGGAGGTGCTTTGTAGATTACACGTTCTTTCTTCTTTTCCTTAACCCTCCGCGGTTCTTCCGGCCATTGGTTCTTAGGACCATACAACCACTCCTTGAAACGACACTTCGCCATTGAATACACCTAAATAATGAGACATTAGTACATAAACACATATAGCTCAAGATTTTAACACATACACTTTGCACTTACTTCATGCTTGTTTGGACACACAAACTCCAACGTATTCTCAGGGTTTATCACAGCTCGATCTCCGCAATCGCACAGAGGAGGTTCCTCGAGTCGTCTAACGGCGGCTAGGTGCTTCTCCTTAGCCGTCATTGCCGGAGGGTTAGGGGGGTGGAACCCACCGCTTGAAGTGCTCACGTGGATGTCTCCCTCTAAACCAATCGTCGAAAAAGAGGTACTTAGGATCAAACTTTTCTGCACCATCGATCCACTGAAAGAAAAAGCACCTCTCATGGTCCTACACAACGAGATTCCAATAATATATTAGTACCATACTTAAACAAATAAAGAAAAAGGATAGTACAAATAATTTCTTACATTAAACCGACTACATGTGTAGAAGCAACGCGCGGCTGTGTCCGGATGTTTCGATTGAAAAACATGGGCCGGGAAACCACAATCACAGTTAGGGACAGGAAGGTCAGGGGGAACAGGGGCATCTTTGCTAGACGCATCGGGGTATAATTCGCGAGGACGACCCCGTTTTCGCCAAAACTCCTCCCGAAACATTTCTTGCATCTAACAAATGGGATGCAATTTAGCAAACATAAATAAAAACATCACAACAAAATATCAATGAGAACCATAACTACAATACAATCAATTTCGTTATAAGAACCAAAAGCAGTTAACATTATACCCTAAATCTAGGGTTTCTCATTTCATCCACAACAATAAATCCATAACATAACTACATGCGGCTTGGTTTGCTAGCATTTTTCACGCTTTGAAATGAACCTACGGTTATATAATACATATATTGAGGGATACAATGAAACCCTAAGTGATGACGATTCTTAGGTTCAAAAATCCGACTAATATGTACCGAATCTATACGAGAAAAACAAGGAGGTGAGCGAGTATACCTTGCTCTCGAAGATCTACGGATCAAATCAAGGTTTTCAAGGTCCAATATGTCGATTCGTGAGGTAGGATGAAGTGGCGAGAAAAAAACCCGAGGAGAAAGAAGAGGAAGAACGCTCAGGGAAGAAGGCTGGGCGGGGGTTAAATGCAGGTAGCTCGGCGCCAGAGTGAGTGGCGCCGAGCTCGGCGCCATCCGCTCTGGCGCCGAGCCCCTTGCAGGCCGTTTGCCCGTGGCCAGGAGCTCGGCGCCAGTCACCGTGGCGCCGAGCTCGGCGCCACTCACTCTGGCGCCGAGCCAAGGGTCCATTTCTGGAATTCTTTCCGCCAGGGGTCTATTTGAGAGAAACTTTCGAAAAAAGGGCCAAAAAGTAAAAAATTCGGTGGTTAGTGCATCCATCCATCTCCAGCCAGAAAAAAGGGAGTGATAGGATACAGACATATGTCAGTGTGAATGTAAATGAGGGTGTGTTTAGTTCCTCCCAAATTCCCGACTTTGATACTATGCAAAAAAAAGATTCCCCATCACATCAAACTTGCGATACATGTATGGAGTACTAAATGTTGACGAAATAAAAAACTAATTGCACAGTTTGGTTGTACTTTGTGAGACGAACGTTTTGAGCCTAATTAGTCAACAATTAGACAATTATTACAAAATAAAAACAAAACGCTACTGTAGCTACATGGCCTGAGACCGAACCGGAACATCACACACATGACAGAAAAGTCTCTGGAGGAGTGTTTGGTCTCACGCGGTTTCCCAATTCCCACACCGTCAAAGGACAAGAGGACAGGACTGTGCCGCAGGTAGTTGTCAAGTGTAGTAGTGGCGTGGACCCTGAAGTCCTTGATGCCCAAAGGTCCTTACATAGACTATTCTCTCTCAGATCATTGGCCAACGATCCTGCCGTTGTTTTGATTTTTATACTCCCGTCAGTTCGTCCTGCCGTTGTTTTGATTTTTACTCCCGTCAGATCGTCGTCCTGACTAGGGCAGCGTGTACTGTGCCAGCAACAAGCAGCTGCCTGGGTACAATTTTCAACCAGCTCTCCACAACCTACCGGTGAGTCCAAGGCTCCAAGCTCGGGCTCTGTTTTGTTCTGTCCTTATAAGTTGCATCTCACTGCACGCACAGGCACGACCTGTGCAGTTGAGCACAAAGCCACAACCACACAGCAACCTTGCCCCCTTGTGCTCGATCGCCCAGGGACAGCAGATCCATGGAGGTTGTGATGGGGGCATTGCCGGGCGTCATCAACAGGCTCGGTGACCTCCTCGTTGGACACCTCAACCTGCACAAGACCGAGAAGGGCGAGATAAGGTTTCTACAAGTTGAGCTGGAGAGCATGCAAGGTGCCCTCGAGAAGCACTCAAGCACACCGGCAGACCAACTAGATTTCCAAGACAAGATCTGGGCTAGGGATTTGAGGGAGCTGTCCTATGACATAGAGAACACTATCGACACGTTCATGGTGCACGGCAAGAGCAGTGAGTTCACCTGGCCGCATAGCTTTAAGGAGTTCATTGGTAGGAGCTATGATTTGTTTTCACAGTTCCAGGTTCGCCGTAAGATTGTTAATGAAACCAGAGATATCAAGAGGCGTGTCATTGAGGTGGGCGAGCGGCGTGAAAGATACAAGGTCAACAATGATGTCCATAAGCCTCCTGCAGTTGATCCTCGTTTATTGGCTCGGTATGAGAAAGTGACAAATCTTGTTGGTATGGATAACGCACGAGATGAGGTTGTCAAGATTCTGATGGGAGGAGATGAAACGTTCAAGAAGCAAGGTGACATAGTTTCCATAGTTGGATTTGGAGGCCTGGGAAAGACTACTCTTGCAAATGTTGTGTTTGAAAAGATTGGAGCACAATTCGACTGCTCTGCATTTGTTTCGGTGTCTCAGACTCCTAACATGGATAGATTGTTCAATGACATGCTATGTCAGCTTTCCAAGACAAGCAATGCAAGCACCAATGTTATTGACAAACTAAGACAATTCCTTGAGAATAGGAGGTATGAGCACACCACATTATATATACCGATAACAATTTATTTGTCTATTGCGTTTTCCCTTTCTTTTTCATGAAATTGGCATTTTAGCGCCCAATATATATATATAGCATATGGCTTGGCAAAATACCATTGAAAGTTCTAGTATTTGATAAATCTACTACACCAGGTCAAGGAAAAAAAACTAATAACAAATGACCTACATGTCCCAGTTAACTGACATACCAGAGTCAACTACTACTCCTCACGCATTAATGTCATGGTTTCCAGTGGAAAGATAGCAAAACATCATCATGTGTTACTTTCTTAGATATATTGTGAAGTGGAGACTCTTGAGGTTCATAGTACTAATCTAGCTATTCCTTTAACAGTTTACAATTTTTTATTTGCTGAATCAGTACCCTAGTTAGTTTAATTTACACATCACATATATAGGAAAAAAATGAACTTTCTACCTAACTTGCTATTGCCATATGCATAGGTACCTCATAATCATTGATGACATATGGGATATCTCAGTCTGGAAAATGATTAAATGTGCTTTGCCGGAAAACAATGGTAACAAAATTGTCACAACCACCCGTGTTCTTAGTGTCGCAGAACAAATTGGTGCTTCCTATAAGCTGAAACCCCTTTCTATTGACAACTCTAGAAAATTATTATACAGAAGAATATTTGGTGAGGAAAACAAAGACAATTGTGAAGATGAGGAGTTGTTCAAAATATCGGATGGAATATTGAAAAAATGTGGTGGTGTACCCTTAGCTATCATTACAATTGCTAGCATGCTGGCTAGTAAAGGAAGAAATACATTGATGTGGCACAAGGTGTACAAGTCAATTGGTACCGGACTAGAGACTTGTCTAGATGTGAAGAATATGAGAAATATTTTGTCATTCAGCTATTATGACTTACCATCCAATTTAAGGACTTGCTTATTATATTTAAGCGTGTTCCCAGAAGATTATGCAATCGAGAAAGATTGTCTGATATGGATGTGGATAGCTGAAGGTTTTATCCAATGTCAGAGGAAAGGGGAGAGCCTATTTGAACTTGGAGAGGTTTACTTCAGTGAGCTTATCAACAGAAGTATGATCCAACCCGTGTTTGATGGGTACAATGCCACAATAAAATATTGCCGTGTACATGATATGATTCTTGACCTTATTTGTTCCCTGTCAAGTGAAGAAAACTTTGTTGCTGCATTGAGTGACGTGGATCACACATCTCCATCTCCATCTCCATCGAAAAAGATATGGAGGCTATCCCTCCAAAACAACAAGGTACATCATGCTCCACACTGGGATACTACGAGCATGCAACAAGTGAGGTCAGTTATTGCTTTCCCATCAGCTTTTCATCTAATGCCGGCCCTTCCAAGGTTTAGAGTCTTGCGTGTACTGGATTTGGATGGTTGTGATCTTTCACAAGGTGATTACAGTCTTACATTCATTGGAAATTTATTTCACTTGAGATACCTGGGACTAAGGCGCACACGTATCTCTGAGCTTCCTGAAGAAATAGGAAACATGCGGTTTCTACAAACCTTGGACATAAGGTGCAATGAAGTTTGCTTACCATCGGCTGTTGTTCGGCTAAGTAATTTGATGTGCCTACGCATTAGCAACCGTACAAGAGTGCCAATCGGAACTATTGGGAGCCTCACGTCCCTTGAAGAGTTGTCAACTTTAAGCATCTACAACGACTCCATGGGCAGTGTAAAAGAGCTCTGCCATCTAACAGAGCTGAGGGTGCTGGATATCGTCTGCCAAACTGAACAAGCGGACACCACGGAGAAATCTCTGGTAGAGGTCCTATCCAAGCTGCAGAAAATCCAGAGCCTTGATATCTTGATCTACGGTGGTGATTGCAGCTTGGATGCTTGGGCCGCCCCTCCATGTGTCAGGAGACTGCGACTGGATAGATGCTGGTTCTCTACACTACCTGGTTGGATGAATCCATGTCTCCTTCAGGACCTCTCGTTCCTATGGATCTCAGTGAGGGTGCTGAAGCAGGAGGATCTCGAAATCCTCGGGCGGTTGCCAACCCTCAGCTACCTATATCTCAAGGTGGACCAGGAGAATGTAAGGGACATTGGGAGATACTGCATTAGTGAATGTTCATTCCCATGCCTGGTGTTCTGCAGCTTGTGTGGATTTGGAGGACCTGTGGTCTTTCGGCAAGGCGCTATGCCGAGGCTCAGAAGCCTTCGCTTCATGTTCCCTGTGCAGGAGGCTAGGAAAATCACAGGCAACAGTGGTTCTCTTGACTTGGGCCTCGGGAACCTGCCGTCGTTGCAGGATGTCATCGTTCGTTTCCGATGCGAAGGCGCTAACAAGGAAGAGGTGGAGGAAGGTAGGACTGCGTTGAGGAGTGCGGCACAAATCCATCCCAATCGTCCGGTCCTCGAGATATACTGATGAAGATACAGGTGTTGCTAGCTCCAGCCTCCAGCTGTTGTTTCTCTGCTTCCCTTCTTTCCCACTTTCTTCTAACGTTAATTTCCTCTGTTTCTTTCCATTTTCAGATTGCCAATATCAGAAGTACAAGATAACCTAACCACTGCTAGTAAATGAATCAAAAATGCTATACAACACACGTGTGTTTTATGAAGAAAAAACACATGGATTTTTTCTCTCTTTTTTCCCCTGTGATCACCGGCTCCTGAACCTGTCGGGCACTTGGACCTGTCGGCCACGATGGCGCAGTGCGTGTCCACGTCGTTGGCTCGCATGTACCAGCCGAGCATCTCGTCCAGCCAGCCCCAGTCGCCGATCCCGTACGCGGCCACCATCTCCTCCATGGACGCCTGGAAATCCACGTACGGGCTGCGATTTGTGATTTATGCTGCGATTTGTGATTTGTCCTTTCATAGAAAAAAATTATTTTTTTATAATCTGTGGATCTATGATCTTGTGATTGTCTAGAGGTAGAAGAATACTAGAGGTAGAAGAAGGATGGAGGTATAAGGAGGATGGAGGCTGTTGGATCTTAATTCTATGGTGCAAAAAAATTAATGTGTTAAAACTACATAAAACGCATGGTTGTTGAGTAGACAAACACTTTTTTTATCAGTTTCACTCTCAGCCGTATAATTGATGGTTTAGTGAAAGGCATCTTGGACCCCCTCATGTCTCTATCGTCTATTCACATCTTGCAATTCACTCGATTCCCATTGGGGCTCTTCGATCGAGTCTGCCCCTGATCCCAGCCTGGGGTGACGGCGGGCGTTTGGATCCTTCCGGTCAAATTTAGCTTTGCTAAAAAAAAAACCAACACTGTTCAGGTCACATAGGATGTTTGATGTCAATTAGGGAGACTAAACATGAACTAATTATAAAACTAATTGCATAAGCCAGGACTAATTCGTGAGACGAATCTATTAAGCCTAATTAATCTATGATTAGCACACACATTGGCAAATCATGGACCAATTAAGCTCAATGAATTCGTCTCACGAATTAGCCACGGCTTATGCAACTAGTTTTGTAATTAATCTATGTTTAATGCTCCTAATTAGGCTCTAAACATGCTCTTAGGTGGAAACCAAACAAGCCCCTGTATTCTTAGGAGTAACTTTGTCGTAACTTCAAATTGATATTCAATGGATCACACGATAGGTTATATAGTGGTTTGACTCCATCACTGCATCACATCTCAAGTCCTCCACTACCTTCAGACAAGTCTCTCAAACACATAATAAATGATATATATATATATAAACCTGCTTATATACAGCCTGTTCGCTGGTTGATTTCTGGACTAATAAGTTCGACTGGTGCTAGTTTGTTGTGAGAGAAAAACACTGTTGGCTGGCTGATAAGCCCTGGCTGAAACCAACAAGCGAACATGCTAATAATCTCAAAGACATGAAACAAATTTGATGAGTTGTAAATCACTCATCACAAGGTTGAACACCAGCTAGTTTATTCAGAAAAACCTAATTAAATGTGACATGGTAACTAACCAATCATGAAACCAAAGATTGGATTAGCTTCTCCAAATTCATGTAGGACGACACCCTTCTCTAATGCTCCATTTGTCTTGGCCTTCAGCTCCTGAGCCTTCCTCCTCTTCTCCCCTATGTCGCCCTGATCATCAGCCTCTCCAAGGCCTTCGCCACGGGTTTTATTCTAGAGAGGTGATTTTTTTTTTTGTCTTTAATGGCATGTGCTCTCACCACCTTCACTATTGAATTTGCATTGAGAAGTGTGCTCACACATATCTTAATATAGATTCGCATTGAGATGTGTGCGTGCACACTTCTCAATACGAATGCAATAATGGAGATGGTGAGAGCACATGCCCTTAAGGGCACATTTAATTTAACTTTTGTTCCATACCCACCTCCGCCTTGACATCCCCTATGCTGCCGTTGAGCTTACCAGCACTGAGGACATTTTCTGTTGGCTTTGTCACGCCTACGGATACCCCACAACACCAAGCACGTCCATGAAGAGCCTCTCGTTGAGAAACTGCTCGGCGAAAAGCGGCCAACTTGCCATGGGCATGCCGGCGGCAATGGCCTCCAGAGTCGAGCCCCACCCACGCAGTGCATGAAGGAGCCGCCGACGGCGCGGTGAGCTAGGATGGCGACCTGAGGAGCCCAGCCTCGTGTGTCATGACCTGTGGATCGAGATGAGGTGACCGGCACAGCGAGACGGGGCCTACGGCGACGACGGTTTTGCCGGTCGCCATCCTAGCTGCCGTTGAGCTTACCAGCACTGAGGACATTTTCTGTTGGCGATTAATGGTCGATGCAATCCAACAAAAGATCTGTATGTATGTGTACTTAGCAGTGCCGCTGGGGTGGTACTACAAACTGGAGTCGTAGAAAACCATGAAGTAACAAGTACCGATGATCCTACTCCGCGTACACGTAATCAGCAACACAAGCTAGACGTGATTTTTCGAAGGATAAACAATCTGAAGAATTGGGACCGGGCACGTTGTACGTGATTCACAGAACAGAGCATGCCGTCAGCACTATCGTATCCAGTAACCCTCATTGCACACCGAAACAGAGCCAGCTTCGTAGTCGCAATAATCTGTCACTAAAGTACCCATGTTTAGTTTTTGTTTCCGTGTTTGCATATTCATCAGGCCGGTACAGTGGCCTACGCCTACCAGTCCCCAGGGGGAAGATCCCAGGTTGCCCTGGCCCCGCATCATTATGTTTTTCACGGAGAAAATACCCTGCTTTTGTATGTTGTATACCAAGTACACCTAGCCCCGCATCATTGAGATCAGCAAGCGGCAGTAGTAGTTTCATCAGCAAACAAAAAGTTAATTCAGTCTTCTTCTTCTTTTTTGCGAGACTCATAACGCTCACGTACACGAGCACACACTCACTCCTATGAATTTGTCGACGGACACGTCGTATACCATTGAAAGAATAACGCCGTTAAATCATAGAAATAAATCTAGAAAAATACGAGCATCCGTGTCAGATCGGAGACTTAAATCTGAGTGGGCAGATTCCACCACAAGGAACCCAACCAGCTGAGCTATGCTCAATTCGCTACTTCAGTCGTTTG
This sequence comes from Miscanthus floridulus, assembly GCF_019320115.1. Taxonomy (NCBI): domain Eukaryota; kingdom Viridiplantae; phylum Streptophyta; class Magnoliopsida; order Poales; family Poaceae; genus Miscanthus; species Miscanthus floridulus. The sequence continues at coordinate 118,956,998 of NC_089589.1, read as the reverse complement.
TTGGGTATACGAACATTTATGTCTCGTTTGGAATAGCTTTTATGAGCTGTTTATATGTCTAAAATAAGCTAAAACTAGAAGTTAAATGACATGATTTTTACTTCTTCTAGCCACATGTCAGGATCGTTCCTGCGCATAGTCCGGCACCGGATATTGATACGCCGATACAGATCTAGTATATAAATATATTAAAAAAAAACAGAAGCAGGTATCTACTCAAACATTTTTCACTCTAGCAGAACAATCAACAAATAAAATGGCTAAACATAGACACAAATAGAGATAGGTAATCCGATAATCCATCAAAGATAGCATAATACTTGGTGTTACAAAGATTAAGGTCTCAACGATTAGAGATAAACTAGTCCATCAACCCATGCTCCGGCAAGGCTAGAATCTTAGGAGACATAAGCATATTAGTTATTGTTTAATATATTTGGCTTATAAATGTTACTTATATAAATTTGTAACTTTTTCTTTTGTTCATTTAATTTATAAATATATGTACCATAGTTTATGGATATTTAATTATTGTTTGCAATAACTTATAGTACTATTTAGATGTAGAATTAAGTGATATTTTTATTTTTTATAACAATTGAGGTTGATAATTGAGATACAAATTAAAAGGTATTACTTTATGTTATCTTTCGTAATAGCATATATGAGTAATTTGAATCCAAACTTAGGGGTTACTTTGCATTAACTTTCATAATAGCAATGTGGGAATTTATAAAAGATATTAGGGGGTTATGTTAAATTGTTTTTCATAATGGTAGAAGTGCGTAATTTAGATATAAATTTATTTAATTTATTTGAATTATCTTTCACAATGACAGAGTTGGTTAATTTAGATATAAATTTAGGGGGTTAATATAAAATATCTTTCATAATAGCAACAGTGGGTAATTTAGATATAAATTTAGGTTGTTATTTTGAATTATTTTCATAATGGTAGAGTAGATAATCTCAATATAAAATTAGGGTTTTCCTTTATGTATTTTTCATAATGGTAGAGTTGGGTAATCTTTTATAAAACAGAATAGATCCAATGACTATTATTGATTATGATGATGAGATTCTACCAAATTAAGGGCTAGATGTTTATGATTATTTTGAGAATTTCTAGACTTATCTCTTTTTATAGCGCATCCGGTGAGAATTGACGTGGAGACTCAGTTGGGGCCTCCAAAGTGATTGTAAGATGGTAGAGGTGGGTAATTTTTTTTATTATAGAACAAAATCGATCCAATTATTGTAATTGATGATGACAATAAGGGTATACCAAAATAATGGCCAAATATTTTTAATTATTGTTATAATTTTAAGGATTTGTTTTTTCTAGGGCGTCTCTGAGAATAAACCTGGAAGTACGATGAAAAAAAGGACGAATGACAAACTGGCGGTTTCCTATTTCTTCATCGTTGACAAAAATTGTGTCCTCTTTTTCTATATATATAATAATTGCAGCCTGACACATAGCATGTAAGTTGTTTCATGGTGGGTCTCTGATATTAACCTTTAACCTGATTTTTGGGTTAATAAATTAATGAACGTGATGGGTACGGCCGTTCATTAATTAACCTAGTGCCATTCACCAAAAAAATAATTAATCAAGTGAACGTAGTTGGTGGGCCCCCAAGTGATAGTTTTAACGTCAAGATTTTCTACGTAAGGTTAATATATCTAGCTTTTGTTAATAGATTAACCAGCAATAAACGTGATGGTAATTTCTCCCGAATAATAAGATTTTGGGCTATCATTTAATCTATAATAGCAGAGGTGGGTAATTTCTTAGTAAAAAATGGATCCAATGGTTATAAATAGTTAGCCTTTTGATTTGTTTGTTGGATCTTTTTGATTAATGTGAGAACTTTTAGTATTAATATTTTTCTTAACGCGTGAGAATTAACGTTGAGCATTCATTGGAGCCTCTAATTAGTAATAGGAACTTTTAGTATTTATCTTTTTTCTTAACGCTTCTGGTGAGAATTAACATGGAGCTTTTGTTATGACCTCTAATTAGTAATTGTAAGATTTATATGATGTATTTATGTAGTATATAATACTAATCTAGAATATAGCCGCTTGATTTTTGTCCACGAGTTTGTCTATTCACCTATAATCTTCTACTAACAGGTTTGAGATGGATTATAGGATTTCAGTAATCTATTGGTTGAATTATTATAATTTGACATACGGCCTGTTCGCTGGTTGGTTTCTAGGCTGGTTTGGGTTGGCTGATGCTGGTTTATTGTGAGAGAAAAATACTGTTGGCTGACTGGTTTGGGCTGGTTGAAACCAACAAGCGAACGTGGTGATAATCTAAAGTATTTAGAACACCTTGAGATTATTTTTTTATATATATAGTTACTATATAATCAGAGGGTGAAACAACCAGACGCCTAATCAAATGATAGTCCCACACCCTACCTCCGGAGATATTTCAGTCACACTTTTTCTTTATCAGTTTCACTTTCAGCCGTATCTGATTGATGTTCAGTGAAAGGCATATCTTGGTTCCCCTCATGTCTCTCTCGTCTATTCACAGCTTGCCATTTCACCCGATTTCCCTGGGACATCTAATTATTTGCCACTCTTACGGAAGTCGTCTCTCCGATTGCAACTTTATGGTGGCAACTAAAAAATATCTCAAAAAATAGTAACTCCTCTAATATTTTGTCATTTTTGCTGACGTGGCATGTCAGATCAGCCAGCCAGCTTGGGAACGGGCCATTGACGCTCGAAGACCGAAGGCAAAAGACCATTCTGCCCCCGCCGTGTATTGCTTAACCAGCGCCGTCTCCTCCCATCTGCTCAGTCCCAACTGTTTTGGAAGGATCTCAGGGGCTAGACTGCAAATATAGTTTGACGGGACGGTTGAATAGCCAACAAAGATGACGTGGCTGCTGACCGAGTACGTGGCGCATGCTGATTGGAAGATAAAAAATGATGTGGCCTCAACATGACTTTGGTTGACCAACGGTCAAGATGAAATTGTGGCCGTCGATCTGGAAACGGATGGCCGAGAGGAGCCTCTGCTCTGGTTGTCTTCACAGCAGCAGGGACGTCGGCATGGTGGTGCTCCCGTGCGGCGGGGGCTCGACGGCGTCGGCCGGGTTGCGGCTCCGGTGGCCGGGGACTCGCGGCGACCGGCGGAAAAGGAAGAGGCGACCGCGGCGTGTACGCTGGTGGTCCTCTTTGTCAGCAGAATGGCTCGGGGTGGTCTGGAGACGACGAACGACGAAGAGGTGCGTGCGGACGGTGGTGGCGGAGCTCGGTGGAGTTCGACGATGCGGCCACGGATCGACGATGAGGAGTAGCGGGGTGAGCTCGTGGCGACCCTGCGGTGCCGGCGAAGAACCGATCGAGTCCAGAGGTGGTGGGAGGTGGGAGATCACGAGCTCGAGCCGTTCCGGCAATGGCGGCGACGGCGAAAGTTGGGGGTGCTGGCGCGGGAGAGAAGTTGCGGGGAGGGGCGTAGGAGCAGCAGCGTGCACTTGCGACCTCGTTCCAGTTTTTATAAGGAGATGAACGAACGTGGACGGGAATGGAGCTCAGTTCATTGCCATCAATGGCGGCCGGAGTAACAGACAGAGGAAATGGAGGAACGTCCATTTGATGTAGGGATATTGAAGAGCAACGTTATAGCAGCACTATTGTGGAATTTAATTGCCGCAGGAGTAAAGGAGGTGGGCTCTTTGGAGCTCGGATTCTCCGTTAACGGGGAAGAGAGAGAGGGAGGAATTCCTGACGGAGGTTGAAGACAACATGACAGGTGGACCCGCCCTGGCAGTGAGCAGGCCGGAGAGAACCGTTGGGACTGAACAGATGGGAAGAGACGGGCAGAATGGTCTTTTTGCCTTGGGTCTTCGAGCGTCAACGGCCTGTTCGGCTGATCTGACATGCCACGTCAGTAAAATAGTAAAATATTAGACGAGTTACTAATTTTTGAAATATTTTTATTTTTTGAGATATTTTTGTAATTGACATTATAAAGTTACAATAAAAGAATGGCAAAATATTTGACGAGTTACTATTTTGAAATATTTTTATTTTTTAGGATATTTTTATAGTTGACATTATAAAGTTACAATGAGAGAGGCGGGGCAAATAATTAGATGTCCCGATTTCCCATTGGGTTGGGGCTCTGCGATCGAGTCTGCCCCTGATCCCCCAGCCTGTGGAAATCAATAAGAAAAAGAACTCAGATCCGGCGACTGGACTGTGGCTTCCATCGATTCAAGCTAGCGACGGTGGCTCAGATCCGGCGAAGAGCTGCCGTGCCGTACGCATCGCCGGGGACACCGGTGAGTTCACCGAGCTCGCTCTTTCGCTCGCCGCCGTTCTGTCTCAAGATCAAGGACGTCGTCGCCGACATTTTGGTTTCTCTAGAACACCAGCGCACGCACACGAGCACACAAATATATACACAACCATTTTATACCTGTGCTCTAACAGGGACGGATTCATGGAGGTTGTGACGGGGGTACTGACGAGGCTTGTCTTCAAGCTCGGTAAACTGCTGGTGGGCGAGTACAATCTGCAGAAGGGGGTGAAGGGGGAGATCATGTTCCTCCAACCTGAGCTCCAGAGCATGCAGAGCGCCCTCAAGGAAATCTCAAAATCTCCATCAGACCAGCTTGACCATCAGGATAAGATCTGGGCCAGTGAGGTGCGCGAGCTGTCCTACGACATAGAGGACAGCATCGACACATTCATGGTACGCTGCGAGGGCGGTCAGCTCGCAGCGCCGAGCGGCTTGAGAGGGTTCATTGATAGGAGCCTTGATCTGCTGACAAGGTTCCGTGTTCGCCGTCAGGTTGCAATGGACATTAGAGGCATCAAGAGGCGTGTCATAGAGGTGCGTGAGCGGCGGGAGGTGTACAAGATTGACGGTGTTGGAGCTAGGCCTGATGCTGTTGATCCTCGGTTGTTGGCTCATTACACAAAGGTGACAGAGCTCGTTGGCATCGATGACGCTAGAGATGAGCTAATCAAGGTTCTGACTGATGGGAGCGAAGCGTCCAAGCAGCATGGCAGGGTAATTTCCATTGTTGGGTGTGGAGGCCTGGGAAAGACAACTCTTGCTAATGTTGTGTACCTGAAGATTAGAGCACAATTCGATTGCTGGGCTTTTGTTTCCGTGTCTCAAACTCCTGACATGAGGAGATTATTCAGGGGTATACTCTCTGAACTTGGCAAGGACATCAACGAAGAAACACTGGATGTGAAGCACTTCATTGATGCAATCAGGAAATTCCTTCAGGCAAAGAGGTATACGAATGAATAACACAATAAATCAATAAGGCTAGCCGACAATTTTATATGTATATGAATGTTGTTTTCCAGTGTTAATTTACACCATATGTTTCACCATATTTTACCATAGCAGTAATCATTGCACGCACAAAGATTAAGTTGGTACTTAGTCCAAAAAAAACGAATCTGAATTTGCTTATGAATACCTTTGTTATGTGTACAGGTACTGCATTGTTATCGATGACATATGGGATATCTCAGTTTGGAATATGGTTAAATGTGCTTTGCCTGATAACATGGATGGACATGTAATTATCACAACTACCCGTAATTTCAAGGTAGCTCAAGAAATTGGTGGTGCTTACAGCATGAAACCCCTCTGTCATGAAAGCTCCAGAAAATTATTTTATAGAAGAATATTTGGCAATGAAGAAAAATACAAATGTCCTGATGATGAGCACCTAACAGAAGTATCTGATAGAATATTGAAGAAATGTGCCGGTGTGCCTTTAGCTATCATTACGATAGCTAGTTTGTTGGCTAATAAAGCAAGAGACAAAATGGAGTGGCTCGAGGTGTACAACTCTATTGGTACCGGACTCGAGGATAGTACAGATGTAGAGAATATGAGAAAGATTTTGGCATATAGCTACTATGATCTGAAATACCATCTGCGGATTTGCCTACTATATTTAAGTATGTTTCGAGAAGATTATGCAATTACAAAAAATCATTTGATATGGATGTGGATAGCTGAAGGTTTTGTACAATGTGAACAAGGGAAGAGCTTATTTGAACTTGGCGAGTGTTACTTCAATGAGCTCATAAACACAAGCATGATCCAGCCTGTGTATGACAGGCATGAGGCCATGATAGAACATTGCCGTGTACATGATATGGTTCTTGAAGTTATCCGTTCCCTGTCAAGTGAAGAAAATTTTGTCACCATATTGAACAATGAGCACAGCACATCTCCATGGAAAATGTTTCGAAGGTTGTCTCTTCAGAACAGCATGGTACACCATGATAGCACATTCCCTAGTATGAGCATGGTACAAGTGAGGTCAGTTATTACCTTTTCATCTGCTTTTGATCTAATGCCGGCCCTTGCAAGCTTCAGGGTTTTGCGTGTACTAAATTTAAAAGGTAGTTATCTCCCACAAGGTTGTGATCTTAAGCATCTTGGAAATTTATTTCACTTGAGGTATTTGGGACTTGAAAGGACATATAGTAATGAGCTCCCAGATGAAATAGGAAACCTGCGTTATCTACAAACATTGGACATAAAGGGAAGTAATATTGGTAGCCTGCCATCAACTGTTGTTCAGCTAAGACATTTGATGTGTCTTTGTGTCGACCAAAATACAAGAGTACCAAATGGGATTGGGAGCCTAACAACACTTGAAGAGCTCTCAACGTTATACCTCTGCGACGAATCCACGGATATCACAGAAGAGCTGTGCCATCTAACTGAACTGAGGGAGCTAGAACTTTTCTTCTGGAACAACACCTTGGAGAAATCTTTGGTGGCGTGCCTATGCAAGTTGAGAGAAATCCAGAGTCTAGTTATCTGGGCCTCTGGTGGTGAATACAATTTTGATGCATGGGTTGCTCCTCGACATGTCCGTAGATTGCAGCTACAATCCTGCTGGTTCTCAAGGCTGCCAGATTGGATGACTCCTTCCCTTCTGTGCCTCTCCTCCCTGTGGATCAACGTGAGGGAGCTGCACCAGGAGGACCTAGAAATTCTTGGGAGGTTGCCAGCACTCCATCATCTGTATCTGATGTTGGACCATGAGAAACTCAAAATCCCTCAGAGATTCGTCGTTGGTGCTTGTTTGTTCCCATGCCTGGTAGATTGCAGGCTGATGGGATTTATGGGAGCTGTGTTCTTCCATCAAGGAGCTATGATGAGGCTCAAAAACCTTGCCTTCACGTTGTATGCAAGGGATGTGACAGAAATTGCGAGCAGCGATGGTAGTTGTTTCGACTTGGGCTTAGGCAACCTGCTGTCACTGAAGAATGTCATGGTTTACTTCCGATCCGGAGGCGCCGGCGAGATGGAAGTGGAGGAGGCCAAGGCTGCACTGGCCCATGTGCTTGAGATTCATCCCAACCATCTCGACTATTACATATGGGGTTGAAGGTTAGCATGCCACTGAGATGCATCCCACCCAAACCGGGCAGCCCTTGCAACTAACGACAGGAAAAGAACCTCGATCAGTTTCTCTCCTTTCTCTGTATTGTAATCTTTTCCCTGTTTTCCTCCACAAAAGAACCTCAGTATCTGTCGCAGGTTCAGAATAGTGATGGCCAATGGAAACAAGTAAACAACAGGCCGAACCCCAACCCCGCCCCCCCTCTTCTCGTACCGAACCCCAACCCCGCCCCCCCTCTTCTCGTAGCAATGATGTTATGGTTTACTCATTGCCCATAGAAATGTCACAGATCAGGATATACGAGGAGAGAAAAATGTACCGCTGTGACTGTAATTCTGGGATTTTTATTCAGATTGTAGCATTAAAAGAGAATTGGTGATATCTCACTTGTACCACCTAGTTTTGGCAAGCCCTCTTCTTCAAGAGATGGTTATGAATTATCGCATACCTTCAATTATTTGTGATTAGCAGATACAACTTTTTTTATTCAAAATTGAGCTCCCAGCGACGTTTTTTTTTTTTTGAAAATCACCTCCCAGATACCTGCAATATTTTTATTAGCATTTCAACCTCTAACCAGAATATGTTAAGTTTTGTGGTAACATTGGATCACAGTGAAACTTGCAGATATTTAAGGCTTGCATGTATAACAACAATGATATGGAGACAAAGGATCACTATACCTTTTGGCAACTGCTTCCTTTAGTTAGGATCTTCTTTTGGAACTGTTAATCTTAGGATAGTAACCCTCAGCAATTTTCAGAGGCCCAGGTATAGTGCAAGGACTGACAAGTCAAGGTATGGGCCCTGGTGGGCTTCTAACTATCGTGGGTCGTCCTGAGTACAGAAAGTGAGCAGCAACACAACTTGTATCGTGGACCTAAACCATCTGATTATATTCTTTGAAAGACAAAATGCACTATTCATGGTCGAAGAAAATTCAAACTAATCTCCAAAACGTCGGAACCGTTACAGAGTACAAACTCGAATATACAGCCTTATGTACACTGGCAATTCAAACAGCACCTCCAAATCAATTGCTTAGGTCCTCTTCCTTCATGTTTGCGCTTTTCGCAGAAGCCGGGAGTGGGATCATAATTCTTGTATCTACTCGATGTAAAGATTGTGATTTAATAAAATCCTTCCTTTATCCAAAAAAAAAAAAACTAGACACATAACATATTGACACACATTGTAGTGATCTCAATTCTAAACCAGAGCAGGGAGTTCTTCCGAAGGGGAGAAAAAACAGGGCAGGGAGTAAACAAGCTCACTCAAGGACAACGATCAAATCCACCTTATCAACCACTATACCAGACTTTTCGTCGAACATGTCTTCAGTTATATCTTCGGCTATGAGGTTCTTATCCACTCTGGTGCTCTCGACGTAGAACTGGGATGCGCCGTAATTGCATTGCTCTGGTGCCATCACCAGTGCTTGCAGTGTTATGGTGATACTACACTTGGATCGTGGTGGAACAATATTTTTGCTTGGCTGTGTGCGGTACAGAAGTGAGCTCGAGGTTGTAATTCTGAAGGCAAAGTAATCATCTGTATCATTAATCAGCTCAATTGTGCGAGTTATCGCCTTATTATGCTCATAGGGGAAATGCAGCTCCAGTGGCTCAATCTCAATCATGTCCTTCAACAATGGATGTTTCTGGGAGAAAATTTAGATATGGATTAACATGACCATGTACTAAATTTCTTACGGAGGACGATGTAGCAAACACCCTTACCTGATCAAATATAGATATGTTGGTATTATTATCTAATTCGTTGAGCTCATGGATTATGGAGTATATGGGAGGTCTTCTATTTCGTTCTCTGTGCAAGCACTTCAGTGCCAATTCGAGGCATTTATGCACTTGATGGTACCACAATGGTGTATGCTTCCCTGATTTATTCCACCTATGTTTCCATTTTCTAAGTACCTGTCATTTCAGAAACAAGGTTAGAATAATTCATGGACAAGGTTCATGCAGATTTTTTATGTGTCCTGTAGCTTCAAATATAGAAATAAACTCCCTCAGTCCTGAAGTATAATGAATTTTCAGTTGGCCTAAGTCAAACCATTCTAAGTTGACCAAATTTGTAGAGAAGAATATTAATATCTAACTTAAAAAGATAAACTATAAAAATATATTTCATGATGTATTGATGAAAATCATTTGATGCCATAAATATTAATGTTCTTTTCTATAAACTTGATTAAACTTATGACGGTTTGACATAGGATAACTGAAAATCAGGACTGAGAGAGTATACACAAATGACCTGGAAATATCAAATCAATACTAATAACTCCTTAGATTCAAAAAAAAAATACTAATAACTCCTTGGAGTTAAGGCGGAATCTCTCGGTTTCAAAGAGAGTTCATCTGTTTCACATGTAAAATTCCAACAAGTTTATGTGAATTTCATTCATTCCAAAGTGGGCCCTAAACTTGGACCAACCATTTCTTGCGTGTAGCACCCGGTTTTAAGAACAAAACCAGATACGCACCATATGTGAGCCCAGGAAGTCAAATCTCATATATAGCTACAAATAAGGGTAATATCAAAAAACAATGCTCAACACATAACATACTTAGTATAAAAGATATAACCTTAGACAACAAACAGCGGAAAGACAACTCCGATCTTCGGGTGAAGATTCCAATCCATAGGGACAACTGACCGGTTGATCACAAGCCTAACTCCTCCAGACTAGCAATCTGATACCCATCCGGGATTTTTCCAAAGATTTAAAAAATAAAGCAAGCGTAAGTACATGTCGTACTCAATAAATATAACATGAGGTTCAGGAGGTTCAAAAGGCTGATACTGGTTTAACTGCGATTAGATTTTAATGAGTCATAATTTTAGCAGTTGAGTAGCAACAAATTCATCACAAGCCCATATAAACACATGATCAGGTAAACATGAATAATGAATAGCATAAACAATTAATCATTAATGAGTATCTTTATCATCAGTGTTCATCATCATTAACCATTAATGATCATCTATTCCGTAAGGCTCAAAGGCCGTTCGTGACCGTGAGCACGGCTGATATATACCAGTTTTACACTCTGCATAGGTTGTACACTTTCACTGTGAGTCGTGATTTACCCTTTCGTTCGAGGTGGCCAACCTCTTGACCCACTACCAAGAAAGATCGGCAGAGTTCACTATAAAGCCTTTCAAAGATTCGTCTAACAAGTTAGGATTGCTAAAGGTTTCCCCATCAATAAGCATAAACTCCCCTCCAATGAGTGACTAACAAAATACAAAAAGCCAAAATGCACCGTCTTGGCAGGCAAAGGTCATGCCTGTCGGAGCCCCTCTTGCGCCATAAAGGTAACCACTAACAAGCTAGAAAATGTCCTTATACTGAGCTAAAGCCAGAACCATATAGCCCTCACAGCTGTACTGTAAGTCAACATACTCGTCTCGTTGTCAACGGGAACATCATTCACCACTAAAAACATAACGCCGTTAAATTCTGAAAAATTTGTTCACACGGAGAGTCAAATCCAGGAGCTGAAGTGCTACTAAGACTATTGTAATTATTAGGCTACACGCCGCATAACCTGAAGAGTTTGTCCTAGAGATTATTTTATTGGCAACTGCTCTATTACTCCTCTTTCAAAAAATCGCACGGATCTCAAAGCATCCTATCTTACTAATTAATTGTTTTTCTCAAATATTTTTCTTTTTTGGCCCAGCCCATCCAAGCCTAGCTCATGTCCAGTCGTGACCCACGCGAGCTCTGTTTGTCCCGTCATTGGCTTTCACCTTTAGCTCCGGCTTGGTGTGAGGCTCTTGATCCATGCACGCACGCACAACGGGCAAATGACTCCTTGCATTTGTCCACTGAGGCGAGGCAGCTGCGGCCGCCACGGTGTGGACACATGAGCAGCCGCTCGCCGCCTCTGCACTGCGAGAGGGGAGGCGACCGCGCCTATCATCTCCTTCGACGAGTAAACTGGGCTGCCACCGAACAAAAAGGATCCGGGAGTTAGATCTGGACACGGGCTGGGCTTAACAGGCTGGGCTCACGAGGGAATCCAGAGAAAAAAATAATAAAAAAATTAAATAGTTACATAAGCTGCTTTGAGATCCGTGCAATTTTTAGAAAGGGGAGTATCGGAGCGGTTCTCTTCTTTATTATACAGCTATATTATTACAATGATGATCCGAGGGTGAACACACCACTCATCGAATGGTGGTCCCACACCCTATTTCCGGAGATATTTCAGTCACACTTCTTTTATTGGTTTCAATTTCAGCCGTATGATGATCGATGGTTCAGTGCAAGGAATCTTTGGCCCTTTTATGTGTCTCTCGTCTGTTCACATGTTGCCATTCATCCCATTCCTATTGGGGCTCTTCGATCAGAGTCTGCCCCTGATCCCAGTCCCAGCCTGGGGCGGCACGGCAGCCCAATCTCAAAAAGCAAAAGGAAGTCAACGGCAGCACGGGCACTGAACAGTGCTTCCATCGATTCAAGCTAGCGACGGGCAGTCCGATCTGGCGAAGAGCTGCCGCGCCGTAGGCTCCGGCGGCCGGGGACACCGGTGAGTACGTTCTCCAAGCTCGGTAGCGACGGGCAGTCCGATCTGGCGAAGAGCTGCCGCGCCGTAGGCTCCGGCGGCCGGGGACACCGGTGAGTACGTTCTCCAAGCTCGGTCTTTCGCCGCCGTTCTTTGTCTCAAGATCAAGGGCGTTGTCGCCGACATTTTAGTTTCTCTAGAACACCAGCGCACGCACACGAGCACACAAATATATACACAAACCATCATATACTTGTGTTCTAACAGGGACGGATTCATGGAGGTTGTGACGGGGGTACTGACGGGGCTTGTCTTCAAGCTCGGTAAACTGTTGGTCGGCGAGTACAATCTGCAGAAGGGGGTGAAGGGGGAGATCATGTTCCTCCAACCTGAGCTCCAGAGCATGCAGGCCGCCCTCAAGGAGATATCCAGATCTCCGTCAGACCAGCTTGACCGCCAGGACAGGATGTGGGCCAGCGAGGTGCGCGAGCTGTCCTACGACATTGAGGACAGCATCGACACATTCATGGTGCGCTGCGAGGGTGGTCAGCTCGCAGCGCCGGACGGCCTGAGAGGGTTCATTGATAGGAGCCTTGATCTGCTGACAAGGTTCCGTGTTCGCCGTCAGGTTGCAATGGACATTAGAGGCATCAAGAGGCGTGTCATAGAGGTGCGCGAGCGGCGGGAGGTGTACAAGATTGACGGTGTTGGAGCTAGGCCTGATGCTGTTGATCCTCGGTTGTTGGCTCATTACACAAAGGTGACAGAGCTCGTTGGCATCGATGACGCTAGAGATGAGCTAATCAAGGTTCTGACTGATGGGAGCGAAGCGTCCAAGCAGCATGGCAGGGTAATTTCCATTGTTGGGTGTGGAGGCCTGGGAAAGACAACTCTTGCTAATGTTGTGTACCTGAAGATTAGAGCACAATTCGATTGCTGGGCTTTTGTTTCAGTGTCTCAAACTCCTGACATGAGGAGATTATTCAGGGGTATACTCTCTGGACTTGGCAAGGACATCAACGAAGAAACACTGGATGTGAAGCACTTCATTGATGCAATCAGGAAATTCCTTCAGGCAAAGAGGTATGAATGAATAACACAATAAATCAATAAGTCTAGCCGTCAATTTTTATATGTATATGAATGTTGTTTTCCATTGTTAATTTATGCCATATGTTTCACCATAGTTTATTGTAGCAGTAATTATTGCACGCACAAAGATTAAGTTGGTACTTAGTCCAAAAAAAAAAACAAATCTAAATGTGATTATGATATGCCTTTGTTATGTGTGCAGGTACTGCATTGTTATTGATGACATATGGGATATCTCAGTTTGGAATATGATTAAATGTGCTTTGCCTGATAATATGGGTGGACATGTAATTATCACAACTACCTGTAATTTCAAGGTAGCTGAAGAAATTGGTGGTGCTTACAGCATGAAAGCCCTCTGTCATGAAAGCTCCAGAGAATTATTTTATAGAAGAATATTTGGCAATGAAGAAAAATACAAATGTCCTGATGAGCACCTAACAGAAGTATCTGATAGAATATTGAAGAAATGTGCTGGTGTACCTTTAGCTATCATTATGATAGCTAGTTTATTTGCTAATAAAGCAAGAGACAAAATGGAGTGGCTCGAGGTGTACAGCTCTATTGGTACTGGACTCGAGGATAGTACAGATGTAGAGAATATGAGAAAGATTTTGGCATATAGCTACTATGATCTGAAATACCATCTGCGGATTTGCTTACTATATTTAAGTATGTTTCCAGAAGATACCCCAATTACAAAAAATCATTTGATATGGATGTGGATAGCTGAAGGTTTTGTACAATGTGAACAACAAGGGAAGAGCTTATTTGAACTTGGAGAGTGTTACTTCAATGAGCTCATAAACACAAGTATGATCCAGCCTGTGTATGACAGGCATGAGGCCATGATAGAACATTGCCGTGTACATGATATGGTTCTTGAAGTTATCCGTTCCCTGTCAAGTGAAGAAAATTTTGTCACCATATTGAACAATGAGCACAGCACATCTCCATGGAAAATGTTTCGAAGGTTGTCACTTCAGAACAGCATGGTACACCATGATAGCACATTCCCTAGTATGAGCATGCTACAAGTGAGGTCAGTTATTACCTTTTCATCTGCTTTTGATCTAATGCCAGCCCTTGCAAGCTTCAGGGTTTTGCGTGTACTAAATTTAAAAGGTAGTTATCTCCCACAAGGTTGTGATCTTAAGCATCTTGGAAATTTATTTCACTTGAGGTATTTGGGACTTGAAAGGACATATAGTAATGAGCTCCCAGATGAAATAGGAAACCTGCGTTATCTACAAACATTGGACATAAAGGGAAGTAATATTGGTAGCCTGCCATCAACTGTTGTTCAGCTAAGACATTTGATGTGTCTTTGTGTCGACCAAAATACAAGAGTACCAAATGGGATTGGGAGCCTAACAACACTTGAAGAGCTCTCAACGTTATACCTCTGCGACGAATCCACGGATATCACAGAAGAGCTGTGCCATCTAACTGAACTGAGGGAGCTAGAACTTTTCTTCTGGAACAACACCTTGGAGAAATCTTTGGTGGCGTGCCTATGCAAGTTGAGAGAAATCCAGAGTCTAGTTATCTGGGCCTCTGGTGGTGAATACAATTTTGATGCATGGGTTGCTCCTCGACATGTCCGTAGATTGCAGCTACAATCCTGCTGGTTCTCAAGGCTGCCAGATTGGATGACTCCTTCCCTTCTGTGCCTCTCCTCCCTGTGGATCAACGTGAGGGAGCTGCACCAGGAGGAACTAGAAATTCTTGGGAGGTTGCCAGCACTCCATCATCTGTATCTGATGTTGGACCATGAGAAACTCAAAATCCCTCAGAGATTCGTCGTTGGTGCTTGTTTGTTCCCATGCCTGGTAGATTGCAGGCTTTTGGGATTTATGGGAGCTGTGTTCTTCCATCAAGGAGCTATGATGAGGCTCAAACACCTTGCCTTCACGTTGTATGCAAGGGATGTGAGAGAAATTGCGAGCAGCGATGGTAGTTGTTTCGACTTGGGCTTAGGCAACCTGCCGTCACTGAAGGATGTCATTGTTTACTTCCGATCCGGAGGCGCCGGCGAGATGGAAGTGGAGGAGGCCAAGGCTGCACTGGCCCATGTGCTTGAGATTCATCCCAACCATCTCGACTATGACATATGGGGTTGAAGGTTAGCGTGCCACTGAGATGCATCCCACCCAAACCGGGCAGCCCTTGCAACTAACGACAGGAAAAGAACCTCGATCAGTTTCTCTCCTTTCTCTGTATTGTAATCTTTTCCCTGTTTTCCTCCACAAAAGAAGCTCAGTATCTGTCGCAGGTTCAGAATAGTGATGGCCAATGGAAACAGGTAAACAACAGGCCGAACAACCCCCCCCCCCCCCCCCCCCCCCCCCCCCCCCCTCTCGTAGCAACGATGTTATTGTTTACTCATTGCCCATAGAAATGTCACAGATCAGGATATACGAGGAGAGAAAAATGTACCGCTGTGATTGTAATTCTGGGATTTTTATTCAGATTGTAGCATTAAAAGAGAATTGGTGATATCTCACTTGTACCACCTAGTTTTGGCAAGCCCTCTTCTTCAAGAGATGGTTATGAATTATCGCATACCTTCAATTATTGGTGATTAGCAGATACAACTTTTTTTTATTCAAAACTGAGCTCCCAGCGACGTTTTTTTTTTTAAAAAAATCACCTCCCAGATACCTGCAATATTTTTATTAGCATTTCAACCTCTAACCAGAATATGTTAAGTTTTGTGGTAACATTGGATCACAGTGAAACTTGCAGATATTTAAGGCTTGCATGTATAACAACAATGATATGGAGACAAAGGATCAGTATACATTTTGGCAACTGCTTCCTTTAGTTAGGATCTTCTTTTGGAACTGTTAATCTTAGGATAGTAACCCTCAGAAATGTTCAGAGGCCCAGGTATAGTGCAAGGACTGACAAGTCAAGGTATGGGCCCTGGTGGGCTTCTAACTATCGTGGGTCGTCCTGAGTACAGAAAGTGAGCAGCAACACAACTTGTATCGTGGACCTAAGCCATCTGATTATATTCTTTGAAAGACAAAATGCACTATTCATGGTCGAAGAAAATTCAAACTAATCTCCCGTCACACCTAATTTTAAGGATAAAATTGAATACACCAAACTCGTGTGTGTTCAGGGATCAGTCACACACACAAGTTGACAAATTATATAAAGTATCATCACGGTGTGTCTTATATCACGATTAAAAACATCACATTATCTTACACCACACAGCGGAAAGTAAAAAGATAGCTCTCTCGTGGAAGCTCCAACACAGGGACGGTCGACTGGTTGACCATAAGCCTAATAGTCCTCAGGAAACTCCTCATACACGTTGTCATCTGTTACCCATCCGGGATTTTTATGCAAATAGTGAAAGTAAACAAGCGTACGTACTTTCTGTACTTAACAAGATAACATGGGGTTATGAAAGCTCAAAAAGGATGACACTAGTTTACTGCAGTTAGCACTTTTAGTAGGTCAAGACTTTATCATCAACTATTATCAAGTTATGCTTAAGCCTCAATTAAACCCACGTGATCAGATATCAGAATCAATTGTATCATGTTATCATCATAGAACCTCATAAATGAGCAACAATAAATAACCAGTTATTCTGTGAGTTTTCCGGGCCACTCGTAACCGTGAGCACGGCTGTTATAACAGTTTGTAACCCTCTGCAGAGGTTGTGCACATTCACCGCGAGTCGTGATTCCCATATGCCTGGGTTAATTACTCCCATATCACTGCTAAGGTGAGCGGGCAGGGTACACTATGAAGCCATTTCATAAGTTTCTCTAACAAGTTAGGGCCGCTAGGTTTCCTCGGCAGGCAGATGTAGGAACCCCTGTTTCCTATGGCACATATCCATTGCGGCTATACACATAGGAACAGAGGCAGTCCTATACCCAACGTGGCAAGCCCCTTTTGCGCCATAAAGGTAACCTCTAACAAGCTAGAAAAGGTCCTATTACTGAGCTAAAGTCAGAGCCATGTGACCCTCACGGTTGCACTGTCAGTCCTAGCTTTTGCCGACAGATAAGTCCTTATGGAGGGCCGAGAGCATCATGATCGAAAGTCATTTGCTCCTTTGCCCTATAATTCAGTTGTTTAAAAGTCAATTTTACCTTTTCGTTCCATAGAACAATTATTTCATTATGTAGATCATGTATAGTAACATTGAGTGCTAGCAAACTACCCATATGCATATAACCCGTAGGAGAATCAAGGAACAGGATAATCAATCACTAGGATGTCCTTACGGGTATCAAAATTAGACACATGCAAATGAGTAATTAATAAATGTGAATAGGCATCAAGGTAGATCCCATGCTATACTTGCCTTGGTTAGCAAACTCCTGCTGGTCCTACTGGTCGTCAACGAACTCTTGGTCTCCAACGTTCTCCTCACCGTCTGAACGCGACCAACACGGCAACATACAACATTCCAAAGGCATTCATGCAAAGCAAACAATCCTATAATTAGAACAGTACACCAGCAATATAGAAAATAAGATAAAATGTTTATGAAAAGATTCTATGTCTCACTACGATCACGTCAACGCGAAGTTCACGAAAAACAGAGCTAAAACGTGAAAGTTATGATTTAAACAAGATTTCCTATAGCAATTTATTTAACTAAAGCTAATCTCAAAATTTAAATGTTGCAAACAGGGTTAACAATGGTATTAACAGGTAGAGAACTTAATTGCGAACCTAACGAAATTTGAATGGGTCAAATCGGAGCTATAACGACGATTTTATAAGCAAAACAGTTCCAACTGATAGGCTACTTCTCCACGTCTCTCTAGGATCTTAAAAGGTCTAATATACATCGGTGCCAACTTTCCCTTCATATTGAATCTTTTCACACTTCTTATTGGTGACACCTTCAAGTACACATAATCTCCAACTTCGAAAGTCAGCTCTCTTCTACGAGTATCAGTGTAACTCTTCTGTGGGACTGAGCCACTCTCAAGTTGTCTCTAACCATTCTCACTTGTTCTTCTATGTCTCTAAGGACATCGGGTCCAAACACTTGAGTTTCACTAGTTTGATTCTAGAACAAAGGCGTTCTACACTTAAGTCCATACAGCACCTCAAAAGGTGCCATCTTGAGACTCTTCTGGTAACTATTGTTGTACGAGAACTCAACATATGGTAAACTCTTTTCCCAACTACTACCATACTACAGTGCACAAGCTCTCAACACATCTTCCAAAATCTGGTTGATCCTTTCAGTCTATCCATCAGTTTGTGGGTGGTAAGCAGAACTGAAATTCAACTTTGTCCCCAAAGAACTATGTACTTTCTGCCAGAATTGCGACATAAACTAAGTGCCTCTATTAGACACAATTTTCTTAGGAACACCATGTAAGCACACTATCCTTTCCATGTACAACTCTGCTAGCCTTGCACCTGTATAGGTAGTCTTGACTGGTTGAAAGGTCCTTGTTTGGTTTTGGTAATTGAGTGACAACTTAGGTGGACTAATTGTGTTTATGTGAGATACACAGGTGATTAGTCCACAGGTACATGTGTGTGAGCAACATATGCCATGAAGGTGAAAATGGCTTGGAGATGTTGCAAAGCTCACACATGTGATGATGAAGGAGCTTAAATGCACATGAGACATGACATTGAGTCATGTGATCAAGGTGGAGAAGATCAAGACAAGACTTGGCTTAATGAACCGGTTGCAAGCGTGAAGGGCAAGTCGAAGGCTTTGGAGTGATGGACCGTGTGGTGGTGAAGCTTGAGCAAGACTTGGCATCGATGGACGATGGCAACGGTGAAGAGCAAGTAAAGTCAAGATCGATGAACCAATATGATCACGTGATGATATGAAGTGGATCATATCATTGTTGATCGTGTTGGTGCATGTGTTGCATCGACATTGGAGGAGATGGAATAGAATGCGCAAGGCAAAGGTATAACCTAGGGCATTTCATTTCACTGGTCATAGGTGTGTAGAGAAGTTTATGACCAGGTTTAGGATAGATGGCCATACTATCAAGAGGGGCAAACTTGTTTGCATATCGGTCATCTAGTGCCACTCGAGTGATCTAACTTTGCATCGTTGTTAGGATCGAGTGGCGTGGCAAGTTGAGTGGCTAACATCCTTTGGGAAATGATTGTGAAAAGCTAACACACATACACATGGTGGTGTACACTTGGTGATGTTGGCACATTTACAAAGGAGGTGGTGTTTACAAGCTCGGCGGGATTCAGCGCTTTGGGAAAATGGAATGCCTATTTTCTATTGTGCCGGATGCAAATTCTTGTGGTTGGCACATTGGAGCAAGGGTGAAGAAGTTAGAAGTGAAAACGAGTTGATCGCGAAGACACTGGCGTCGGTCAACTGACCAGACGCTGGGTTTAAAAGCACCGGACGTTGGCAGGGTGTGTCTGGTCAGGCTAACGTACGATGACACAGAAGCTGGAGTGTGACCGGATGCTAGGCTGCGTCCGATCAAGTGTGACCGGACGTGTCCGGTCGAGGTCGGTACCTTACTGGAAATGACCAGACACTAGGGGTTGAGCGTTCGGTCAGTTGAAGCTGCTGCGTCCAGTCAGGTCAAGTGACCGTTGGAATCGGGACACGTGGTCGTCTGCGAGCGACCGGACGCTGAGGTCCAGCGTTCGGTCAACACGACCGGAGCGTCCGGTCGGCCCGATTTTTGCCCAGTGAAGGGGTAACGGCTAGTTTAGCCCTTGGGGCTATAAATAGAAGTGGCCTTTGGCCATGGCTGGTGTGGAGCACCTAAGGGGACTTTGTGTCCATGCTTGAGAGTGCTTAGGAGCCCTCCATCTCACACATACTTGATAGCGATCATCCGATTGTGTGAGTGAGCGATTCTAGTGCGATTGCATCATGAGGTTGCATCAAGTGGCACTAGGTGATCGAGTTGCAAGCCGGTGGTACTTGTTACTCTTATAGGTTGCCACCTCCTAGACGGCTTGGTGGTGGTCTCCGTGGAAGCCCACAAGAAGCTTGTGCGGCGCTCCAGAGAAGTGCTTGTGAGGGGCATTGTGCTCACTCCGCGGGAGCCACGAAGAGCAACTCTAGTAAAGCGTGTCATTGAGCTACCCTCACTCAAGGGGTATGTTCTTGCGGCGCCCGACGTGCGGGCTTAGCGGGTGATGCTAATTAGCCGTCAAACCACCAAGTGAGCGGTCGACACAACGGGGACTAGCGTGTTGGCAAACATGTGAACCTCAGGAGAAAAATCATCGTATCAACCTCGTTCTTCCCGTTGGTTTGCATCCCCATTACACAAGCTTGCAATTACTTTTATACATATTAAGCTTGTGTAGTTGCTCTTGTAATTAGATAGCTTGTGTAGCTTGCTAATTACCTTCTTGCTTGTGTAGCATAGAAGTAGCTCCCTTGCGTGGCTAATTTGGTTTTAGTAACCTTGTGTAATTAGATATCACTCTTATGCCCAATTAGATAATGTCTCTAGATTTTCAAAGCATAAACCACAGCTGCCAATTCCAAGTCATGAGTAGGGTAATTCAACTCATGCTTCCTCAATTGTCTAGATGCATATGCCACCACTCTTCCTTCTTGCATAAGAACACATCCAAGGCCCAAATAAGATGCATCACAATATATGGAGAAGTTCTTGCTTAAATTTGGCAAAATCAACACTGGAGCTGTAGTCAATCTCTTCTTTAGCTCATCAAAGTTTGCCTAGCATTTATCCGACCATATAAATTTAGCATTCTTTTTCAACAGAGCTATCATAGGCTTAGCAAGCTTGGAAAAACCTTCAATGAACCTCCTATAGTATCCAGCCAATCCCAAAAAGCTATGGATCTCACTTACATTGGTTGGTGGTTTCTAATTCAACACATCTTGCACTTTGCCTGGATCCACTGCTATTCCACCATTGGAGACAACATGACCCAGAAAAGAGACCTCCTTCAACCAAAACTCATACATGCTCCGCTTAGTGTACAACTTATGTTCTCTAAGCTTTTGCAAGACCAACCTTATATGTTCAGCATGTTCTTCTTCAGTCTTGGAGAATATCAGTATGTCATCAATGAATACCACCACAAATTTATCAAGAAACTCCATGAACACCTTATTCATCAGATACATAAAGTATGCAGGTACATTGGTCAATCCAAAAGACATAATGGTATACTCATACAAGCCATACCATGTAGTGAATGTTGTCTTAGGTATGTCCGAGTTTTGAATCTTTAGTTGATGATAACCTGAGCGGAGATCAATCTTGGAGAACACATAGGCTCCTCTCAACTGATCAAACAAATCATCAATCCTAGGCAAAGGGTATTTATTCTTGATTGTAACCTCATTAAGTGAACGGTAATCCACACACATCCGTTGGCTACCATCCTTCTTATCCACAAAGATCACAGGTGCCCCCCATGGGGAAGAACTGGGGCGTATGAAACCTTTTTCTTGCAACTCTTTTAGTTGTTTCTTAAGCTCTTCTAATTTATTAACCCCCATTCTATATGGACGTTTAGCTATTGGTGCAGTTCTAGGTAATAATTCAATAATGAATTCAATGTCATGGTCAGGTGGCATACCTAGCAAGTCATCGGGGAAAACATTCGGAAACTCCTCCACAACACGATCTTGTTTATTGGCATCACCATCCAGCTGATTCACAGTGGCCATTGGCTGAGCTTGCACTACCACTTCTACACATATTCTATCTCTATTGGGTGATGTCACAACAACAGATCTCTCCTGACACTGAATCATTACCCGGTGTTGTTTTATCCAATCCATTCTCAGAATAAGATCAATTTCCGCTGTTCTCAACACAATAGGTTTCACTTTAAAGTCTACCCCCCTTAAGGAAATGCTAGTTGAGGGACTCCAATAAGAAGCTGGCATACTACCTCCCGGTGAATTTACTAGTATTGGGTTTTTCATGGCACATAAAAGTATGTTATGCATTGTAACAAAAGCTTGAGAAATAAAAGAATGCGAAGCACCGAAATCAAAAAGTATTGTAGCAGAGATAGAGTTGACACTGAATGTACCCAACATGACCTCAGACGTCTCCTGAGCTACATCAGATGACACATAGTTCACCTTCGTAGTGTGAGATGATCGGGCGTTGAACTTCTGATTGCCATTCTGGTTCTGCTTTTTTGGACACTGATGAGCATAGTGATCTACTTCTCCACAGCAGTAGCATGCATTGGGGTTATTGGGTGCACCACTCTTCATAGGAGTAGTGTTGGGCATTCACTGGCGTGTTGCTAGATTGCCGATCGGTTGCGGGGGACGCTGATTACCATACTGTTGCTGGTACTGAGGGCGTTGCTGGAACTGATTACGCTAAGGATACTGACCATGGTTTCCCTGGTTAGATGGTCCTTGATTCCTCTGCTAAAAACCCTGCTAGGGATAAGCACACGGGCGTGTGTTGCTTCTAGAAGGTTTCCCTTGAAGTCTCCTCTTCTTGGCTTCCATCTCTTTACGCTTATCGTCAATCACAATAGCGCGGTTCACCAAGGACTGAAAGTTAGGGTAGGTGTTGGACATCAGCTGGAGCTGTAGTCCATCATAAAGTCCCTTGAGGAAGCAAGCGGCGTTGCTTCTCCTTGTCCTCAGCTACATCATTTGGAGCATAGCGTGAGAGTTGAGCAAACTTGTCACGATACTCCGCCACAGACATAGATCCTTGCTTAAGTGACCTGAATTCCTCCTGCTTCAATTCCATAAGTCCATCAAGGATATGATAAGACCGAAAATTGTCCTTGAATTCCTGCCAGGTATAGTAGGAGCATCGTTGGGGCATCCATACTAGAAAGAATCCCACCAATCCTGAGCTGCTCCCTGGAGTTGTCTAGAAGCATACAACACCTTCTCAAGATCATTGCATTATGCTATGTTAAGTTTCTTTTCCACAGCACGCAACCAATCATCTGCCTCCAAAGGGTCTGAGGCATGGGTGAACACCGGTGGGCAACCCTTCATGAATTCTCCACGCTTGTCTCTGACCTAAACAGGCGGTGGTCCTCTTGCCGGTTCGTTATCCAAGCGTTGCATCATGGCTTGCATCAACTGCGCTTGTATTCCCATCAATTATTGCATAGTCACTGGTGGCGGGGGTGGTGGATTTATGAGAGCATCACATCCACTACCATGGCCTCTGCCTCTTCCTCCTCTTGCGGCCATCTATTTTCCAACAAATGTGCAAAATTTTAGAGATCTCCAAATTATAGAAAGCTTATAAAAGATAAGGAACAATGCTAAGAATTTTCTGGACAAGATTCAAATAAAGCAGTTCAGTAAATCTATCATAACTCAAGTTTCAGAGGTCCAACAGAGGTGTACTAAGAACGGTTAGCTACAACTTTTATTTAGAACACTTTTACAGATTCTGGAATATACATGGTCAAAAACAGAGCTAAACCGAATCTATTTTGGGTTCCAGTCTGCGTAGAAACATCAACTTGTGACAGCTAGATCTCACAAACCTAAACAGCTATTGATGTGATTCTAGAAACATTTGAAAGATACAAAAGTCTAGATATCTCCATAAAAATTTTAGAATTTTTGGTAGCCCAGATTTCAAGATACAAGGTAAAGAACACAGGCTGCTCTAGAAATCAGCACAGCAGAGATAAGATAAAACGACCCATCTGCATTAAGACCTCATCTAAACTTAAGGTTCAAATCTATGGAATTTGTGGACATGCCCACAAACTTCCAGCAATCAAACAAACTCCAAATCATTCAAGTTCACAATTAAAAACATCCAATCACTAAAGTTTACAAAGACAAAACAAGACTAGACATGACACACGAACTAACAACGTAGTAACTTTAAAGCAAGGCACCAAACACCTATGGGGTGGTGTCAATCATAGTGAACGACCAGCGCTTCTTCTTTGTAACACCCAAAATTTTAGTCTTTTGAAATAAGAAAAATTCGATTTAATTATGTTATTATGTGAACATTGAAATATAGGAAAGAAATAATTTTTGTGAAAATAAAATCAAATATAAGGTTAGTAACATGTTGATGCACTCATGCTGGAGCATTGTATTTAATATGTTGAGTGGTTTTTGATTTAAACTCAAAAGGATTCAAAACTTATTTGAAAACACATTTGGAAATTTTGTTTGGAACAAAAAGGAAATTACTTTTCCTTTCCCTCCCTTCCTCAATTTTGGCCCATGGCCTTTTTCTCCCCTGCGCCAGCCCAGCAGACCGCCGGCCAGCGCGCCTTCCCTTTCCCCCTCTCCCATTCCTGCTTGGGCCGGCCCAACCGGGCGAGTTGGAAACCGCCGCGCCCTCCTCTTTCCCCCAGCGGCTGATGACCTGGCCCCGCTTGTAAGCTCCTCCCCCACCTCCTTCCACGCATCCCGCAACCGCCCGCGCGCGCCTGGAGCAACCGCCGCCCCGCGCCCACTCTTCTCGCGATGTGGGCGCGCCCCTTCTCGTGCCTGACCTCTATAAAATGGCACCGAGCCCATCGTCGCCCCTCTCTATTGCCCCGCTCCCTCCTTCATGCTCGCCGTGCACGGAAGACACAACCGCCGCAACGCCGAGGTCCGCCATTCGTCCTTCGCGTAGTTCGCCGTCCTCAAGCCGCCTCCGTCCTCATTTTCCCCCCCGTAGTGAGAACCCCCGTGCTCCCCTCTTTCTCCCCATGCCTATAATTCTTTGTTTCACGGCCTCTAGGGCTCTAACCGCATACGCCCATGGGCTCTTGCTCACCGGTCATGGCGACCGCCACGTCGGCTCTCTCCTCCGGCCGCCGTATAGGCCTAGCTGAGATCCCCTGCTTCCCCGCTAACCACCGGTGCTTTCGGTTGCGCCAACCGTGGCCCGAGGCCCGAGATATCCGCTCGTGGGCGTGTTCTTTGCCACTGGCCATGGAGCTTGCCGCCGGAGCTACTGTTCCTGGCCGGTTCCTCCTCTCTCCCCCTCACTGATCTAATCTGGCCATTCATTTTGAATCCAACGGCCACCAGAGGCTGATACCCCTCCGCGGGTGGATTTGCTAAAGAGCCCCCCTGATTTCACTTAATAGAACCCGCCATCCTCAGCGCATTTCCCTGAGTACGCTTTCCCCTTTTGAAAACGTAAACTAAATTGTTTTAGTCCAAAGTACGTTTTCAGTATTTATAGAAATGCCATTTGTACTGTTTTGCTTATAAAATCGTCGTTTTAGCTCCGAATTGATCCGTTCAAATTGCGTTAGCTTCGTAATTTCATAATCTACGTGTTAGTACCACTGTTAATCAAGTTTGCAACTTTTGAATTTCATGATTAGTTTTAATTAAATAAAGTGCTATAGAAAACCTCATTTAATTCATAACTTTCGCGTTTTAGCTCTGATTTTCGTGAACTTCGCGTTGATGTGATCGTAGCAAGACGTAGGTTACTTTCATAAACATTTTATCTTGTTTTATATACTGTTGGTGTACTGTTCTAACTATAGGATTGTTTGCTTTGCATGAATGTTCATGGAATGTTGTGTGTTGCCGTGTTGGTCGTGTTCAGACGGTGAGGAGAACGTTGGAGATCAAGAGTTCTTCAACGACCAGCAGGACTAGCAAGAGTTTGTGAACCAAGGAAAGTATAGCATGGGCCAACCTTGATGTCCTATTCACTTTAATAATTTACTCATGTGCATGTGTCTAACTTTGATAACCATAAGGACATTCTAGTCATTTGATGACTTGTTCCCTTGACTCCTATGGGTTAATTGCATATCGGTAGACTGCTAGTGCTCTAACTAAACATGAACTATACGATGGTTAATAGTTCTATGGAACTAAAAGTATAACGTGATTTGTAACAACTGAACCATAGGGCGAAGGTGCAAATGACTTTTTGAAAGTTACTGGACTATTTTAGTACGGGAATTGGCCCGATCTTCACGACAGTAGGTCACGATTAAGATAACTTGCAACAAGGCAGCGGGCATAAAAGGATAACTTGCTGGAGAACAGCGGAGTAACTAGCTTTATACCTGACCAAGGTTGGATGCAACCAGGCGATGGGGAGAGAGACATGAAACCACAAAGACTTCGACTCGATCTGCGAATGACACAGAACCATAACCGGAGCTAATCCACACAAGGCGGGGTAGCCTTACTAGAACCCGCAAAGCACAAAATAGTGGATTCCAAAGGAATCTCTTCACAAGTCCAAGAAGAACAAGGAAGAACAAGGATTTGAGTAAAGCACTCGATAGCTTGGCTGCAATATCACTTGAATTATCAAATCATTAAAAAGTGTTTTTCTAGTAGTCTCGAGGTGGTATTTATACTACGAGAAGTTTCTAAGATAGATGTGAACTGAAGAAACCACGTTGGAAGGTGGAAGGTCAACTGGCTAGAGCTTTTATGAGGTGATCTTTAGTTCCCGCATGTCTTCTAGGCTTCTGTACAGTCTTCATTATTTTGGTCATAACTCCTTCAGTTTTGCTCGGGATCTTTAGCTTCATGTAGACTGTTGAGCTTTGAAGCAGTCTTCTCTAAAACTGGTCAGACGCCATGCTGGATTGACTCGAACGTAGCTCTTCTCTCTGATCCGTCCTTGATGTATCCTTGTCTTCCTTCTCGGAGAACCTAAGTAATAATAACATGCACGACTTAGGTAGCTCGAAATTACCATCAATGTTTAATTAGAATTCACAAAGTAGCGCGTGCACCTCTTGTTGTATCTTTTTGGCACGACTACGAGTGATTGTCTAGTAGGTACTTGGAGTGGTGTATCAGCTGGTGAGGTGGTCGGAGAGGTCACCGAGGTCGGTGAAGTGGTCGGAGAGGTCGCCGATGTGGTCTGAGAGCTTGCTGAGGTGGTCGGAGAGATCGCCGAGGTGGTCGGAGAGCTCACTGAGGTGGTCAGAGAGATCACCGAGGTGGTCGGAGAGCTCGCTAAGGTGGTCGGAGAGATCCCCGATGCTGGCGTGGTCACATCCTCCTCCCCCCTTGAAAAGGAGTCATCCTCGACTCTTCCAATCCAAAGAATGGAGATAGGTCGGCCACATTAAAACTGGTACTCACACCATAAGTACTAGGCAGATCAATTTCATAAGCATTGTCGTTGATCTTGCGTAGCACTTTGAATGGACCATCAGCTCGGGCTTGCAACTTGCTTTTGCGTTGTTCAAGAAATATGTCCTTGCGTAGATGCACCCAAACCAAGTCTCCTAGTTCGAATAACACCTTCTTTCGACCTTTATTGGCGTGCTTCTCATACAGCTTTGTCATCTTTTCAATGTTTGTCCAAGCTCTATCATGAAGGTTCTTGACAAACTCAGCTCGCTTGCTTGCATCGAAGTTTACAAGTTCCTGCATAGGTAAAGGCAAAAGATCTATGGGAGCAGTGGGTTTAAACCCATATACAATTTCAAATGGATAAAATTTAGTGGTCGAGTGTACTGCCCTGTTGTATGCAAACTCAACATGTGGCAAACTTTCTTCCCAAAGTTTCAAGTTCTTCTTGAGGATAGCTCGTAGTAGCATTGATAGAGTACGGTTCACAACTTCAGTTTGTCCATCCGTTTGTGGATGACACGTCGTAGAGAATAGCAACCATGTTCCAAGTTTTCCCACAAAGTATTCCAAAAGTAACTCAAAAATTTGGTGTCACGATCAGAAACAATGGTTCGTGGCACTCCATGTAGTCATACAATTTCTTTGAAAAACAATTCAGCAATATGTGAAGCATCATCGCTCTTGTGGCATGGGATAAAATGTGCCATTTTGCTAAAATGATCAACCACAACAAAGATGGAATCCCTTCCCCACTTGGTTCGAGGTAAACCAAGAACAAAATCCATGGAGATATCTTCCCAAGGCACAGTAGGGATAGGCAGAGGAGTGTATAATCCATGAGGGTTCACATGAGACTTAGCTTTGTGGCATGATTCGCAGCGAAGAACGTGTCTCTCCACATCTCTTCTCATCTTTGGCTAAAATAAGTGGTCGGTAAGGACTTGTTCTATCTTCTTGGCGCCAAAATGGCCCATGAGTCCTCCTACATGGGCTTCCCGCACAAGTAAAATTCGAACATAGCACTCTGGAATACATAGTTTGTTAGCTCGAAACAAAAACCCATTATGCACATGAAATTTTTTCCATCCTTTGCCATCTCGACACTTGGAATATGGTTCAGCAAAATATAAATCAGTTGTATATAAATTTTTTATGTTTTCTAACCCAAGAATCTTAGTGTCAAGTTGGGTTAACAAAGTGTGACGTCGAGACAACGCATCTGCTACAACATTCACTTTTCCTTTCTTGTACTTGACAATATAGGGAAATGATTCAATGAATTCACACCATTTTGCATGTCTTCTATTCAGTTTTAGTTGTCCTTTAAGGTGTTTCAATGATTCATGATCTGAATGTATCACAAATTCTTTAGGAAAAAGGTAATGTTGCCAAGTTTCCAAGCAACGAACAAGAGCATATAATTCTTTATCATAAACTGAATAATTTAGAGTTGGACCACTTAGCTTTTCACTAAGTATCCAATTGGCCTTTGTCCTTGCATGAGCACACCTCCAATTCCAACTCCACTTGCATCACATTCTATTTCAAATGACTTACCAAAATCTAGGAGTGCAAGGACTAGGGCTGTTGTTAACTTCATCTTCAATTCTTCAAATGCCTTCTGTTGTGCTTCTCCCCACTTGAAAAGCACTTCTTTCTTTGTTAGCTCATTGATTGGTGCAGCAATAGTGCTGAAATCCTTCACGAACTGCCGATAGAAACTAGCAAGTCCAAGGAAGCTTCTTACTTGGCTCACGTTCTGTGGAGGCACCCAGTCCCGTACAGCCTTGATCTTCTCTTCATCTACCTCCACTCCTTGTCCTGTTACAACAAATCCAAGAAAGACTACCTTGTCGGTGCAAAAGGTGCACTTTTCAAGGTTAGCATACAATTTCTATTCATGTAGGACAGCAAGCACACATTGGATATGTTCAACATGTTCATTAAGAGACTTGCTGTAAATTAAGATGTCATCAAAGTAAACGACAACAAATTTGCCAACGAAAGCTCTAAGCACATGATTCATCAATCTCATAAATGTACTTGGTGCATTGGTTAATCCAAAAGGCATTACCAACCATTCATACAACCCAAATTTTGTTTTAAAGGCTGTTTTCCATTCATCTCCTTCTCTCATGCGAATCTGGTGGTATCCACTTCTTAAATCAATTTTAGTGAATATGATAGCACCACTAAGTTCATCAAGCATATCATCTAACCGAGGGATGGGGTGTCTATACCTTATGGTAATGTTATTTATTGCTCGGCAATCCACACACATCCGCCAAGACCCATCTTTCTTAGGCACTAAAAGGACAGGAACAGCACAAGGTGACAGACTTTCTTGTATGTACCCTTTTCTCATCAATTCTTCCACTTGTCGCTGAATCTCCTTGGTTTCTTCTGGGTTGGCGCGGTAAGCAGCACGGTTTGGGAGTGAAGCACCGGTCACAAGATCAATTTGATGTTCGATTCCTCTCTTACGTGGTAGTCCTGGTGGCACTTCATCTAGAAACACATCTTCATATTCCTGTAACACATCAAAAACAACACTAGGCAAAGTAGAGGGTAAGTCGTCAGTGACAAGAAAATTGTCCTTGTATAGGAGTACATAGAACACAGCATTGGGTTCACTCAATTCTTTTAAACCCCCCTTCCTAGCCATCATCATTAAACCCTCTTTTCCCTTTGGCTCGGTTCTGTGCAGCTGTGGAGTTTTATTTGGCTTTGGAAACACTCCTTCACTATGTTTGTGTGTCACTCGTAAGTGGTTCTCGCTCTCTCGCTGTTTCTTCTTAAGATCATCCTTCAAAATTTCCTCCGGTGTTAAAGGAAGCAAAGAAATTCGCTCTCCTTTGTACATGAAGGACAGCTTGTTGGTTCTTCCAAAGATATGAACATCACGATCAAATAACCAAGGCCTCCCTAACAGCAATTGGCATGCTTCCATTGGAACCACGTCACACTCCACTTGATCATTGTACCGCCCAATGGAGAAGGAAACGGTCACAATATTTAATTGTTACACGTAGCGCACTACAATCATTTAACCATTGCATCTTGTATGGAGAAGGGTGGCACCGCTGTTTCAGTCCCAATCTTTCAACTAATTCTCGACTTGCAATATTATTGTAGCTACCATTGTCAATGATGATGCGACATAGCTTGTCCTTAATCATGCCTCTGGTATGGAAAAGATTGTGCCGCTGGCCATTCTCTTCTTTTCCAGCAGTAATACTAAGCACACGAAGAGAAATGAAGCAATTGTTGTCTCCATCATCAGGTTGAATTTCATCACCTTTATCTTGCATAATTTCTTCATCATATATTGGAGCTTCTTCCTCAGGTTCGCTTTCAGATTCCCATTCACCTTGCTCATTTATAATCATGGTCCTTTGACTAGAACATTGAGCAGCAATATGTCCTCGACCTTGGCACTTGTGACAAACAATGCCCCGAGTATGGGAAGAAGAAGCAGCAGCTGATGCTACAGAAGGGGTTGCTGTGCTTGCAGCAGGACGTCGATGTTCTTGCTGAATTGTAGGCGAAGAAGCAGTAGAAACCATGGTCTTTGCAGCACCAATGGATGGAGAAGGCCTAGTAGCAACTCCTTGGGATCTTTCCCCACCAATAGAGGTACCGGGCTGCTGCCGATGCCATGGGGCTGAAATTGATTGGCTCCCATAAGACCTTCTTCGTCCCTCTTGCTGAATTTTTCTCTCGGTGCGCAGAGCTTAATCAACAAGGTCTTGCAAATTATGATATGGAAACATCTCAACAAAGCCTGAAATTTCTTCATTGAGACCATTCAAAAATCTTGCCATTTTTTACTCTTCATCTTCTCTAATTCCAGATCTCACCAAGAGTAACTCCATTTCCTTGAAGTAATCATCAATAGATTTTGATCCTTGTCTCAATGTTTGTAACCTATTGCGGAGGTCACGCTGATAGATTGATGGCACAAAGCGTCTTCTCATCACTCTCTTCATCTCAGTCCATGTGTTGATGTGATCACGTCCCAACACACGTTGATTTTCTTAAACTTGGTTCCACCATGTGAGAGCATAACCTAAAAACTCAATAGAAGCAAGGTTGACACGCCTCTGATCAAAAAGATTGTGCACTCTAAAAATCTGATCACATTGCTCCTCCCATTCAAGATAAGCATCATCACTTTCTTTCCTTGAAAATTTTGGAACACTCAACTTTACACGAGCAATGCTATTCGGATCATCTCTATTGCGACGACCATGATAATTTTCCCCTTCAGGACCAGCACCACGACGATGTTCATGTGGCTGTCCAAAACACCCATGGTGACCAAAAGGATTTTCATTGTCATCAAATCCTGCCTCATGCTCATCATGAACCTCATCTTCATCTTCAAATCGTACACGACGTCCATGTGCACGATGGCCACCATGCTGATTATCAAAACCAGCACGGCGGCCACCACCATGTCCTCCATGGCCATCGCCGAAGCGATCAAATCCATGGCCAAAACTAGAATTCTCATCACCAGACTCCTCCCGGTGATTTTCTTCATGACGACGATGTGATCCTCGGCCTCCCTCCGCGGGAAGATGAGCGTCAAGCATCCTCTCCATCGCCTCCACCAGCGAGTTTGGCATGTGGCGCACCTCAGCCCGTGTGACTGGGGGCTCCTCATCTCCATGGTTTCCTCCATGAATACTCGAATTGGATCCTGCCATGTTAGACTAGTTGCAAGAAAAAGTGGAATACGTAAATTTGTGAAAACACTTGATCTCACCTTTTACTTACCCAAGTTCTTTCCTAATCTCAAGGACCGTGATATTGCTGGTGTGGCAGCTTCAACGGAGGTGGTAGAGAGGTCATAAGGATTACAAATCGAATGTCTTGGTTTAGGTTTTTGGTGGAACTACAGGTGGCTATCAAGGAGGGCTATGGTACTGCCAACCGAGTGGTTTGATGTGCTCAAAGATACGACGTTTGCTACTAACAAGATCACCACCAACTCAAATAGGTAAACTAAAATTTTTAGTAATACACCGCAACACAGATCCTTCAAATTCTTTTCACTTCTCTTTTTTTATCTATTTTTTTTATAACACTGACAGCGGTGACTAGCAAATCAATGAACACAAAACACACGTAACAGTACCACGAAATGGTTATAGGTATTTTTTGTGTGGCTTTGGACTATAGGATATGAAAGAAGCACAAATATATGAAGTAGATTAAACAGGGATAACGATGTGGATGACGGCAAGACCTACAGTGTTAATCTGAAGCTCTGATACCAGATGATAGTTACTGGATAATTTCAGTACGGGAATTGGCCTGATCTTCACGACAGTAGGTCACGATTAAGATAACTTGCAACAAGGCAGCGGGGATAAAAGGATAACTTACTGGAGAACAGCGGAGTAACTAGCTTTATACCTGACCAAGGTTGGATGCGACCAGGCGACGAGGAGAGAGACACCGAAACCACAAAGACTTCGACTCGATCTCCGAACGACCACAGAACCACAACCGGAGCTAATCCACACAAGGCGGGGCAGCCTTACTAGAACCCGCAAAGCATGAAATAGTGGATTCCAGAGGAATCTCTTCACAAGTCCAAGAAGAATAAGGAAGAACAAGGATTTGAGTAAAGCACTCGACAGCTTGGCTGCAATATCACTTGAATTATCAAATCATCAAAAAGTGTTTTTCTAGTAGTCTCGAGATGGTATTTATACTACGAGAAGTTTCTAAGATAGATGTGAACTAAAGAAACCACGTTGGAAGGTGGAAGGTCAACTGGCTAGAGCTTTTATGAGGTGATCTTCAGTTCCTGCATGTCTTCTGGGCTTCTGTACAGTCTTCATTATTTTGGTCATAACTCCTTCAGTTTTGCATAGGATCTTTAGCTTCATGTAGACTGTTGAGCTTCGAAGCAGTCTTCTCTAAAACTGGTCAGACGCCATACTAGATTGACTCGAATGTAGCTCTTCTCTCTGATCCATCCTTGATGTATCCTTGTCTTCCTTCTCAGAGAACCTGAGTAATAACAACATGCATGACTTAGGTAGCTCGAAATTACCATCAATGTTTAATTGGAATTCACAAAGTAGCGAGTGCACCTCTTGTTGTATCTTTTTGGCGCGACTACGAGTGATTGGTCTAGTAGGAACTTGGAGTGGTATATCAGCTGGTGAGGTGGTCGGAGAGGTCACTGAGGTCAGTGAAGTGGTCGGAGAGGTCGCCGATGTGGTCTGAGAGCTCGCTGAGGTGGTCGGAGAGATCTCCGAGGTGGTCGGAGAGCTCGCCGAGGTGGTCGGAGAGATCGCCGAGGTGGCCAGAGAGCTCGTCGAGGTGGTCGGAGCGATCCCCAACGCTGGAGTGGTCACATCACTTTTGATCATGTTGCTCCCGGCCCTCTATAAGGACTTATCTATCAGCAAAAGCTAGAACTGACGGTGCAACCGCGTGAGTCATATGGCTCTGACTTTAGCTCAGTAATAGGACCTTTTCTAGCTTGTTAGAGGTTACCTTTATGGTGCAAGAGGGGCTTGCCACGTTGGGTATAGGGCTGCCTCTGTTCCTATGTGTATAGCCACGATGGATATGTGCCATAGGAAAGGGGGGGTTCCTACATCTGCCTATCGAGGAAACCTAGCGGCCCTAACTTGTTAGAGAAACCTATGAAATGGCTTCATAGTGTACCCTGCCCGCTCACCTTGGCAGTGACATGGGAGTAATTAACCCGGGCATATGGGAATCATGACTCGCGGTGAATGTGCACCCCCTCTGCAGAGGGTAACAAACTGTTATAACAGCCGTGCTCACGGTCACGAGTGGCCCGAAAAACTCATAGAGTAATTGGATACTCATTGTGGTTCATTTATGATGGTTTACGATGATAATATGATGCAAATAATTCTGATGTCTGATTATGTGGGTTTAAATGGGAGCTTAAGCATAACTTGATAATAATTGGTAATAAAATTCTGACTTACTAAAAGTGCTAACTGCAGTAAACCAGTGTCGTCCTTTTTGAGCTACATAACCCCTTGTTATCTTGTTAAGTACGGGAAGTACTTACGCTTGTTTATTTCTTTATTTGGACAAAAATCCCGGATGGATAACAGATACCAACAAGTATGAGGAATTTCCTGAGGATTATTAGGCTTGGGGTCAACCTGTTGACCTTCCCTGTGATGAAGTCCCACAAGAGAGTTATCTTTCTATATTCCGCTGTGTGATGTAAGACTAAGTTATATTATGGATCTTGATGTAAGAGACACCATGATGATACTTTATGTAATTTGTCAGCTTGTGTG
The DNA here is from genome assembly GCF_019320115.1 of Miscanthus floridulus. Taxonomy (NCBI): domain Eukaryota; kingdom Viridiplantae; phylum Streptophyta; class Magnoliopsida; order Poales; family Poaceae; genus Miscanthus; species Miscanthus floridulus. Next base: position 118,922,626 of record NC_089589.1, on the reverse strand, counting down.
TGTGATTGATCCCTGGGCACATATGAGTTAGGGCACACATGATTAATCCTTGGGCACATAAATTGGTATCGGAGCCGTGTTGACTGTAGGACACAAGCCTAGTTAGAAACAGTCGTTTTAGCATCTTTGCTCCTCTGGTTTCTTGCTTACTATCTTATTCTTGTTATTTTATTAAAACATTTATGCTTTTCATACCTTAATCTATTATATAAAATTGTTGATTCTAATTCTATCTCACTTTAAATCTATAGATGTCTCATAACCCGAAGACTGCCCGCCTCAGCACTGCTGGCTACCGTGCCCTGTTCAACCCACATGCTCCACAGGCGGAGAAGGAGATTGTGATCATCTCCGACGATGAGGACATGGCTACCCCAACACCGGCACCTGCTCCTACTCCAGCTGTCGCACCGGTCTATCCTATTGTAGCTACACCTGAGGAGTCATCGGCTACTTCACCTACACCTACGCCATCCCCAGCTGTCCCTGTGGTGGATGAGGAGATAGGCTGGAAGTGTAAGTACTACTTCAAGCCAGCCCCAGAGACGGCCTACTACCACACCCTCCTCACCCATGTGCTGGACGACTACTACCCCAATCTGCACGCCTCCATCAGCTATCATTGTGTAGAGTACCAGCATCCTTTGGAGGCAACCTTTTAGAAGGTAGAGCTAGTGGTTACTGCATGGAATGATATAAAGAATGGACATGAGGTGGAGACTGTCCACCGTGCCACTGCCAGGAGGGCCCATGCCCTGGATGGCATGGAAGATGCAGCGCAGGACGCCTACATCTACTACCATGGTCGTCGCTTTGAGGCCATGAGGGAGGATCATTTCAGGTTCCTTCCTCACAATGATCATGAGGGTGTTTGGCAGGTCTTGGCTCCACCAGAGAGTGACCCAACTCTAGAAGCAACGGTGCAGCATGTCCATGCCATGCAGGGGGTGGATGAAGAAGTCAAAGGAGAGCTACGTGCATCATAGAGGGCTGAGAGACGCCTTTAGAAGCAAGTTGATGAACTACGTGCTCAACTTGGGCAGCCACCGATCTACAAGAAGAAGCGCCGATCGTTCACCATGATTGACACCGCCCCATAGGTGTTAGGTGCCTTGATTAAGATTACAACGTCGTTAGTTCGTGTTTCATATTTAGTCTTGTTTGGTCTTGTGAACTTGGATGATTAGATGTTTTAATTTATGAACTTGGTTGATTTGGAGTTTGGTTGTTTGCTGGAAGATTGTGGGCATGTCCACAACTTCCTTAGATTGGAACCTTAAGTTTAGATGATGATCTTAATGAAGATGGTTTGCTTTATCTTAACTCTGTTGTGCTATCTTCTAGAGCAGCCTGTGATCTTTATGTTGTATCTCGAAATCTGGGCTGTCAAAAATTCTGAAATTTTTGTGGAGATAACTAAACTTCTATATCTTTCATATGTCTCTGGAATCACGTCAATAGCTGTTCAGGTTTGTGAGATCTAACTGTCACAAGTTGATGTTCCTGCGCATACTGGAACCCAGAACAGATTTGGTTGAGCTCTATTTTTGACCATGTGTATGTCCGAATCTGTAAAAGTGATCTAAATAAAAGTTGTAGCTGATCTCCTAAGCTTTCCAACCGTTCTTGGTACACCTTTGTTGGATCTCTGAAACTCAAGTTATGATAGATTTACTGAACTGCTGTTTTTGGAATCTTGTCCAGAAAATTCTCAGCATTGTTTCTTATCTTTTGTAAGCTCTCTATAATTTGGAAATCTCTAAAATTTGCGCATTTGTTGGAAAACAGATGGTCGCAAGAGGAGGAAGAGGCAGAGGCCATGGTCATGGGCGTGATGCTCTCATAAATCCACCACCACCGCCACCTGTGACCATGAAACAAATAATGGGAATGCAAGCATAGTTGATGCAAGCTATGATGCAGCGCTTGGATAATGAACCTACAAGAGTACCACCGCCTGTTCAGGTCAGAGATAAGCGTGGAGAGTTTATGAAGGGTCGTCCACCAGTGTTCACTCATGCCTCAGACCCTATGGAGGCAGATGATTGGTTGCGTGCTGTAGAGAAGCAACTTAACATAGCACAATGCAACGATCTTGAGAAGGTGTTGTATGCTTCTGGTCAACTTCAGGGAGCAGCTCAGGATTGGTGGGATTCTTTCCAGTATGGACGTCCCAACAACGCTCCTGCTATCACCTGACAGGAATTCAAGGATAATTTCCGGTCTTATCATATCCCGGATGGACTCGTGAAATTGAAGCAGGAGGAATTCAGGTCCCTCAAGCAAGGATCCATGACTGTGGCGGAGTATCGTGACAAGTTTGCTCAACTGTCATGTTATGCTCCAAATGATGTAGCTGAGGACAAGGATAAGTAACGTCATTTCCTCAAGGGACTCTATGATGGACTACAGCTTCAGCTGATGTCCAACACCTACCCTAACTTTCAGACTTTGGTGAACCACGCTATTGTGATTGACGATAAGCGCAAAGAGATGGAAGCCAAGAAGAGGAGGTTTCAAGGGCAAGCTTCTGGAAGTAACACCCGCTCGCGTGCATATCCATAGCAGGGTTTTCAACAAAGGAATCAAGGACCATCTAACCAGGGAAACCGTGGTCAGTATCCTCAATGTAATCAGTTCCAGCAACGCCCTTAGTACCAGCAACAGTATGGTAATCAGCGTCCCCCGCAACAGACTGGCAATCCGGCAACATGCCAGGGACTATCCAACAATGCTCTTGTGAAGAGTGGTGCACCCAATAACCCCAATGCATGCTACCGCTGTGGAGAAGTAGGTCACTATGCTCATTAGTGTCCAAAGAAGCAGAACCCGCAAGCACCTCAGAACCAGACTAGCAATCAGAAGTTCAACGCCTGACCACCTCACACTGTGAAGGTGAATTATGTGTCATCTGATGCAGCTCAGGAGACGCCCGAGGTCATGTTGGGTATGTTCAGCGTCAACTCTATCTCTGCTATAGTACTTTTTTATTCTGGTGCTTCGCATTCTTTTATTTCCTAAGCTTTTGTTAGAATGCATAGCATACCTTTGTGTGCCATGAAAAATCCCATACTAGTAAATTCACCGGGAGGTAGTATGCCCGCTTCATATTGGAGTCCCTCAACTAGCATTTCCTTAAGGGGGTAGACTTCAAAGTGGAACCAATTGTGTTGAGAATAGCGGGAATTGATCTTATTCTAGGAATGGATTGGATGAAACAACACCGGGCAGTGATCCAGTGTCAGGAGAAATCTGTGGTTGTGACATCACTCAATGGAGATAGAATCTGTGTAGAAGTGGTAGTGCAAGCTCAGCCTACAGCCACAATGAACCAGCCAGATGGTGATGCCAATGAACAAGGTCGTGTAGTGGAGGAGTTCCCGGATGTCTTCCCCGATGACTTGCCAGGTATGCCACCTGACCGAGACATTGAATTCATTATTGAATTATTACCTAGAACTGCACCAATAGCTAAACGTCCATATAGAATGGGGGTTAATGAATTAGAAGAGCTTAAGAAACAACTAAAAGAGTTGCAAGGAAAAGGTTTCATACACCCCAGTTCTTCCCCATGGGGGGCACCTATGATCTTTGTGGATAAGAAGGATGGTAGTCAATGGATGTGTGTGGATTACTGTTCACTTAATGAGGTTACAATCAAGAATAAATACCCTTTGCCTAGGATTGATGATTTGTTTGATCAGTTGAGAGGAGCCCATGTGTTCTCCAAGATTGATCTCCGCTTAGGGTACCATCAGCTAAAGATTAGAAACTTGGACATATCCAAGACAGCATTCACTACACGGTATGGATTGTATGAGTATACCGTTATGTCTTTTGGATTGACCAATGCACCTGCATACTTCATGTATCTGATGAATAAGGTGTTCATGCAGTTTCTGGATAAATTTGTGGTGGTATTCAAAGATGACATACTGATATTCTCTAAGACTGAAGAAGAACATGCTAAACATATAAGGTTAGTCTTGCAAAAGCTTAGAGAATATAAGTTGTACGCTAAGCGGAGCAAGTGTGAGTTTTGATTGAAGGAAGTCTCTTTTCTAGGTCATGTTGTCTCCAATGGTGGAATAGCAGTGGATCCAGGCAAAGTACAAGATGTGTTGAATTGGAAACCACCAACCAATGTAAGTGAGATTCGTAGCTTTTTGGGATTGGCTGGATACTACAGGAGGTTCATTGAAGGTTTTTCCAAACTTGCTAAGCCTATGACAGCTGTGCTGGAAAAGAATGCTAAGTATGTATGGTTGGATAAATGCCAGGCAAACTTTGATGAGCTAAAGAAGAGATTGACTACAACTCCAGTATTGATTTTGCCTAACTTAAGCAAGAACTTCTCTATATATTGTGATGCATCCCGTTTGGGCCTTGGATGTGTGCTTATGCAAGAAGGAAGAGTGGTGGCATATGCATCTAGACAGTTGAGGAAGCATGAGTTGAATTACCCTACTCATAACTTAGAATTGGCAGCTGTGGTTCATGCTTTGAAAATCTAGAGACATTATCTAATTGGGCATAAGAGTGATATCTATACAGATCATAAGAGTTTGAAGTATATCTTTACACAATCAGATCTAATTCTGAGACAACGTCATTGGTTAGAATTGATCAAAGACTATGACTTGGAAGTGCATTATCATCCGGGAAAAGGAAATGTCGTAGCTGATGCACTTAGTAGGAAGAGTTATGCTAATGGACTTGGGATGACTTTTATGTCAGCAGAGTTGTGTGCTGAAATGGAGCATCTCAACTTGAGTTTTGTCACTAATGCAATGGAATTGGTGATAGAGCCTACATTGGAACAAGAGATACGCAAAGGTCAATTAGAGGATGAAAAACTAAAAGAGATAGCGGAGAATGTCGTGCTTGGAAAGGCACCAGGATTCAGGATGGATGAGAATGGTACTCTTTGGTTCGGAAAAAGGATATGTGTACCAGAAGTGAAGGCTATCCATGATGCAATTCTACAAGAGGCCCATGAGTCTGCTTATTCTATACATCCCAGAAGTACCAAGATGTATTTGGATCTCAAGGAGAAGTATTGGTGGTATGGTTTGAAGAGGGATGTGGTAGAGTATGTGGCCTTGTGTGACACTTGTTGAAGAGTGAAAGCTGAGCATCAAAGACCTGCAGGGTTGCTACAACCAATGAAGATTCTTGAATAGAAATGGGAAGAAGTTGGTATGGATTTTATCATGGGATTGCCCCGCACTCAAAGAGGTTATGATTCAATATGGATAATAGTGGATCGACTCACCAAGGTTGCTCACTTTTTACTAGTTATACGGGTGCAAGACTACCTATACGGGTGCAAGACTAGCAGAGTTGTGCATGGAAAGAATAGTGTGCTTACATGGTGTTCCCAAGAAAATTATGTCAAATAGAGGCACTCAGTTTACATCGCAATTCTAGCATAAAGTACATAGATCTTTGGGGGCAAAGTTGAATTTCAGTTCTGCTTACCACCCACAAACTGATGGACAGACTGAAAGGATCAACCAGATTTTGGAAGATATGTTGAGAGCTTGTGCACTACAGTATGGTAATAGTTGGGATAAGCGTCTACCATACATAGAGTTCTCGTATAACAACAGTTACCAAAAGAGTCTTAAGATGTCACCTTTCGAGGCGCTGTATGGACGAAGATGTAGAACACCTTTGTTCTGGAATCAGACTGGTGAAACTCAAGTGTTTGGACCTGATGTTCTTAGAGACGCGGAAGAACAAGTGAGAATGATTAGAGATAACTTAAGAGTGGCTCAGTCCCGATAGAAGAGTTACGCTGATACTCGCAGAAGAGAGCTGACTTTTGAAGTTGGTGATTATGTGTACTTGAAGGTGTCTCCAATGAGAAGTGTGAAAAGATTCAATATGAAGGGAAAGTTAGCACCAAGGTATATTGGACCTTTTAAGATCTTAGAGAGATGTGGAGAAGTAGCCTATCAATTGGAACTACCTGAAAGTTTGTCAGGTGTGCATGATGTGTTCCATGTTTATCAATTGAAAAAGTGTTTGAGGGTACTAGAAGAGCAGATCCCTTTGGAAGAGCTTGCTGTTAAGGAAGATCTTACATATGAAGAGTATCCAATAAAGATCTTGGAAACTACCAAAAGAGTTACAAGAAGCTGAACTATAAAGATGTGCAAGGTGTAGTGGAATTGGTATACAGAGGATGAGGCTACTTGGGAAATAGAAGAGGATCTGAGAAAGTCTTATCCCCAACTGTATGAGTAAGCAATCATCCAAATCTTGAGGACGAGATTCATCTTAAGGGGGGTAGAATGGTAACACCCAAAATTTCAGTCTTTTGAAATAAGAAAAATTCGATTTAATTATGTTATTATGTGAACATTGAAATATAGGAAAGAAATAATTTTTGTGAAAATAAAATAAAATATAAGGTTAGTAACATGTTGATGCACTCATGCTGGAGCATTGTATTTAATATGTTGAGTGGTTTCTGATTTAAACTCAAAAGGATTCAAAACTTATTTGAAAACACATTTGGAAATTTGGTTTGGAAAAAAAAGGAAATTACTTTTCCTTTCCCTCCCTTCCTCAATTTTGGCCCATGGCCTTTTTCTCCCCCGCGCCAACCCAATAGACCGTCGGCCCGCGTGCCTTCCCTTTCCCCCTCTCCCGTTCCTGCTTGGGCTGGCCCAACCGGGCGAGTTGGAAACCGCCGCGCCCTCCTCTTTCCCTCAGCGGCTGATGACCCAGCCCCGCTTGTCAGCTCCTGCCCCCACCTCCTTCCGCTTGTCTCGCAACCGCCCACGCGTGCCTGGAGCAACCGTCGCCCCGCGCCTACTCTTCTCGCGATGTGGGCGCGCCCCTCCCTACGCCCGGCCTCTATAAAACGGCGCCGAGCCCGTCGTCACCCCTCTCTGTTGCCCCCGCTCCCTCCTTCGTGCTTGCTGTGCATGGAAGACACAACCGCCATGACGCCGAGGTTCGCCGTTTGTCCTCCGTGCGGTCCGCCGTACTTGAGCCGCCTCTGTCCTCGTTTTCCCCCACGGTGAGAACCCCCGTGCTCCCCTCTTTCTCCCCATGCCTGTAATTCTTTGTTTCACGGCCTCTAGGGCTCTAACCATGTATGCCCGTGGGCTCTTGCTCACCGATCATGGCGACCGCCACGTCGGCTCTCTCCTCCGGCCGCCGTATAGGCCTAGCTGAGATCCCCTGCTTCCCCGCTAACCACCGATGCTTTTGGTTGCGCCAACCGTGGCCTAAGGCCCGAGATATCCGCTTGCCGGCGTGTTCTTTGCCACCGGCCATGGAGCTTGCCGCCAGAGCTACTGTTCCTGGCCGGTTCCTCCTCTCTCCCCCTCACTGATCTAATCTTGCCGTTCATTTCGAATCCAACAGCCACCAGAGGCTGATACCCCTTTGTGGGTGGATTTGCTAAAGAGCCCCCCTAATTTCACTTAATAGAACCCTCCATCCTTAGCGCATTTCCCTGAGTACGCTTTCCCCTTTTGAAAACGTAAACTAAACTGTTTTAGTCCACATTATGTTTTTAGTATTTACAGAAATGCCATTTGTACTGTTTTGCTTATAAAATCGTCGTTTTAGCTCCGAATTGATACGTTCAAATTACGTTAGCTTTGTAATTTCATAATCTACGTGTTAGTACCACTGTTAATCAAGTTTGCAACTTTTTAATTTCATGATTAGTTTTAATTAAATAAAGTGCTATAGAAAACCCCATTTAATTCATAACTTTTGCGTTTTAGCTCTGATTTTCGTGAACTTCGCGTTGACGTGATTGTAGCGAGACGTAGGTTACTTTCATAAACATTTTATCTTGTTTTATATACTGTTGGTGTACTATTCTAACAGTAGGATTGTTTGCTTTGCATGAATGTTCCTGGAATGTTGTGTGTTGCCATGTTGATCGTGTTCAGACGGTGAGGAGAACGTTGGAGATCAAGAGTTCTTCAATGACCAGCAGGACCAGCAAGAGTTTGTGAACCAAGGCAAGTATAGCACGGGCCTACCTTGATGTCCTATTCACTTTAATCATTTACTCATGTGCATGTGTCTAACTTTGATAATCATAAGGACATTCTAGTCATTTGATGACTTGTTCCCTTGACTCCTATGGGTTAATTGCATATGGGTAGACTGCTAGTGCTCTAACTAAACATGAACTATACAATGGTTAACGGTTCTATGGAACTAAAAGTATAACGTGATTTGTAACAACTGATCCATAGGGCGAAGGTGCAAATGACTTTTGATCATGTTGCTCCCGGCCCTCCATAAGAACTTATCTATCGGCAAAAGCTGGGACTGACAGTGCAACCGCGTGAGTCATATGGCTCTAACTTTAGCTCAGTAATAGGACCTTTTCTAGCTTGTTAGAGGTTACCTTTATGGCGCAAGAGGGCTTGCCACGTTGGGTATAGGGCTGCCTCTGTTCCTATGTGTATAGCCATGATGGATATGTGCCATAGGAAAGGGGGGTTCCTACATCTGCCTGCCAAGGAAACCTAGCGGCCCTAACTTGTTAGAGAAACCTATGAAATGGTTTCATAGTGTACCCTGCCCGCTCACCTTGGCAGTGACATGGGAGTAATTAACCCGGGCATATGGGAATCACGACTCATGGTGAATGTGCACCACCTCTGCAGAGGGTAACAAACTGTTATAACAGCCGTGCTCATGGTCACGAGCAGCCCGGAAAACTCACAGAATAATTGGATACTCATTGTGGTTCATTTATGATGGTTTACGATGATAATATGATGCAAATAATTCTGATATCTCATTATGTGGGTTTAAATGGGAGCTTAAGCATAACTTGATAATAATTGGTAATAAAATTCTGACTTACTAAAAGTGCTAACTACAGTAAACCGGTGTCATCCTTTTTGAGCTACATAACCCCTTGTTATCTTGTTAAGTACGGGAAGTACTTACGCTTGTTTATTTCTTTATTTGGACAAAAATCCCGGATGGGTAACAGATGCCAACGGGTATGAGGAATTTCCTGAGGATTATTAGGCTTGTGGTCAACTAGTTGACCTTCCCTGTGATGAAGTCCCACGAGAGAGTTATCTTTCTATATTCTGCTGTGTGATGTATGACTAAGTTATATTATGGATCTTGATGTAAGAGATACCGTGATGATACTTTCTGTAATTTGTCAGCTTGTGTGTGTGATTGATCCCTGGGCTCACATGAGTTAGTGCATTCAATTTTATCCTTAAAATTGGGTGTGACATTCTTGTAGATCGGTGGCCGCCCAAGTTGAGCACGTAGTTCATCAACTTGCTTTTGGAGACACCTCTTGGCCCTCTGTGATGCACGCAGCTCTCCCTTGACCTCTTCATCTACCCCCTGCATGGCATGGACATGTTGCACGGTTGCTTCCAGAGTTGGGTCACTTTCTGGTGGTGCCAGGACCTGCCAATTACCCTCATGATCATTGTGAGGAAGGAACCTAAAACGATCCTCCTTCATGGCCTCAAAACGACGACCATGGTAGTAGATGTAGGCGTCCTGCGCTGCGTCTTCCATGCCATCCAATGCGTGAGCCCGTCTGGCAGTGGCACGATGGACAGTCTCCACCTCATGTCCATTCTTTATGTCATTCCAGGCGGTGACAACTAGCTCTACCTTTCCAAAAGGTTGCCTCCAAGGGATGCAGGTACACTGCACAGTGATAGTTGATGGAGGCATGCAGATTAGGGTAGTAGTCATCCAACACATGAGTAAGGAGGGTGTGGTAGTAGGCTGTCTCTGGGGCTAGCTTGAAGTAGTATTTGCACTTCCAGCCTATCTCCTCATCCACCATAGGAACAACTGGGGATGGCATAGGCGTAGGTGAAGTAGCTGATGACTCCGCTGGGGTAGCTACAGTAGGATAGACAGGTGCAACAACTGGAGTAGGAGCAGGTGCAGGTGTCGGGGTAGCCATCCACTCCTCATCATCCTCGATCAAAGGTTCCACCTCATCATCGGAGATGATCACAATCTCCTTCTCCGCCTGTGGAGCACGAGGGGTGAACATGGCGTGGTAACCTGCAGTGCTGAGGCGAGCGGTCTTCTGGTTACAAGACATCTATAGATTTAGAGTAAGATAAAATTAGAATCAACAATTTTATATAATAGAGTAAGGTATAAAAAGCATAAATATTTGAGTAAAATAACAAGAATAAGATAGTAAGCAGGAAACCAGTGGAGCAAAGATGCTAAAACGACCATTTCTAACTAGGCTTGCATCCTACAGTCAACATGGCTTTGATACCAATTTGTCACACCCAATTTTAAGGATAAAATTGAATGCACCAAACTCATGTGTGCCTAGGGATCAATCACATACACAAGTTGACAAATTATATAAAGTATCATCACGGTGTATCTTACATCACGATTAATAACATCACATTGTCTTACACCACACAACGGAAAGTAAAAAGATAGCTCTCTCGTGGAAGCTCCAACACAGGGACGGTCGACTGGTTGACCACAAGCCTAATAGTCCTCAGGAAACTCCTCATACACGTTGTCATCTGTCTGGGACTTTTATCCAAATAGTGAAAGTAAACAAGCGTAAGTACTTCCCGTACTTAACAAAATAACATGGGGTTATGAAAGCTCAAAAAGGACGACACTGGTTTACTGCAGTTAGCACTTTTAGTAGGTCAAGATTTTATCATAAACTATTATCAAGTTATGCTTAAGCCCCAATTAAACCCACGTGATCAGATATCAGAATCAATTGTATCATGTTATCATCATAGAACCTCATAAATGAGCAACAATAAATAACCAGTTATTCTATGAGTTTTCTGGGCCGCTTGTGACCGTGAGCATGGCTGTTATAACAGTTTGTAACTCTCTGCAGAGGTTGTGCACATTCACCGCGAGTCGTGATTCCCATATGCCCGGGTTAATTACTCCCATATCACTGCCAAGGTGAGCGGGCAGGGTACACTATGAAGCCATTTCATAGGTTTCTCTAACAAGTTAGGGCCGCTAGGTTTCCTCGGCAGGCAGATGTAGGAACCCCTCTTTCCTATGGCACATATCCATTGTGGCTATACACATAGGAACAGAGGCAGTCCTATACCCAACGTGGCAAGCCTCTTTTGCGCCATAAAGGTAACCTCTAACAAGCTAGAAAATGTCCTATTACTGAGCTAAAGTCAGAGCCATGTGACCCTCACGGTTGCACTGTTAGTCCCAGCTTTTGCCGACAGATAAGTCCTTATGGAGGGCCGAGAGCATCATGATCGAAAGTCATTTGCTCCTTCGCCCTATAATTCAGTTGTTTAAAAGTCAATTTTACCTTTTCGTTCTATAGAACCATTATTTCATTATGTAGATCATGTATAGTTACATTGAGCGCTAGCAAACTACCCATATGCATATAACATGTAGGAGAATCAAGGAACAGGATAATCAATCACTAGGATGTCCTTACGGGTATCAAAATTAGACACATGCAAATGAGTAATTAATAAATGTGAATAGGCATCAAGGTAGATCCCATGCTATACTTTCCTTGGTTAGCAAACTCCTGCTGGTCCTGCTGGTCGTCAACGAACTCTTGGTCTCCAACGTTCTTCTCACCGTCTGAACGCGACCAACACGGCAACATACAACATTCCAAAGGCATTCATGCAAAGCAAATAATCCTATAATTAGAACAGTACACCAGCAGTATAGAAAACAAGATAAAATTTTTATGAAAAGATTCTATGTCTCACTACGATCACGTCAACGCGAAGTTCACGAAAAACGGAGCTAAAACATGAAAGTTATGATTTAAACGAGATTTCCTATAGCAATTTATTTAACTAAATCTAATCTCAAAATTTAAATGTTGCAAACAGGGTTAACAGTGGTATTAACAGGTAGAGAACTTAATTGCGAACCTAACGAAATCTGAACGGGTCAAATCGGAGCTATAACGACGATTTTATAAGCAAAACAGTGCAATGACATTTCTGTAAATACTGAAAACGTACTTTGGACTAAAACCGTATATTTTACATTTTCAAAAGGAGAAAGCGTACTCAGGAAATGTGTTTTGGACTGCGGGTTAGGATTTAGAAAAGCTCAGGGACTCATTAGCAAAACTGCCACGCGAAGGGGTATGGGATGATCTATGCCGTTGGATCAAGAACGATCGGCTCAGATTAGAAATGAGAGGGAGAGAGAGGGCGTCGGCCGGGAACAGTGCGGCCGAGGCGGTGCAGCCATTGCTGGCGGTGAGGTGGTCACCGGCACGCGCGAAACTCGGCCTACGGGCCATGGTGTGCCCATCCGAGAGCACCGGGGGATAGCGGGGGTGAAGGAGACCTCGGCCAGGCCGAGAAGGCGGCCGGAGGAGAGGGGCGAGGCGGCGGTCACCATGGCCGGCGATGCAAAGCTCGTCGACACACGCAAAATGGACCCTACAAGCCGTGAAACAAGAAAACAACGGCACGGGGAGAAAGAGGGGAGCAAGGGGGTTCTCACAGCGGGGAAAAACGACGTTGACGGCGGCTCGGGGACGACTGTCCGCGCGGAGGGGCGGACGGCGGACCTCGGCGACCTCGGAGCGGCGGTTGCGGCCTCCTCGTGCACAGGTGAACGCGAGAGTGGAGCGGGGGAAACAGCAAGAGGTGCGACGGAGGGTCACGGCTCCCTTTTGTAAAGGTCGGGCGCTCGGGAGGACGCTCCCACGACGCGAAGTGGAGCGGCGGCGGTTGCGGCATGACCGGCTTGACCGGGCGCGGGGCGCGGAGGTGGGGGATGGCGCTGACGCGCGGGCCTGGGCTGTCAGTGGCAGAGAGGGAAGGAGAGCGCGGCGACGGTTGCTCGCGTGATGCTGGGCTGGCGCGGCGGCGGTTGCTGGACCGAGGGGGCCGGCCCAGGAAGGTAAAACAGGAGGAGCGAGCGGCCGGCGGTTGCAGCGCGCAAGGAAAGGAGGCCGAGCTGGGCTGGCGGGCTGTGTTGGGCCGGCAGGGGAAAAGGCTGGGCCAGCGCCCAAGCCAGGCTGAATTGAAGAAGGGAGGGGAGAGAAAAATGAATTTCCTTTTCTTTTTCCAAATCTATTTTTCAATTCCGTTTCCAAATGATTTTTTATTCCTTTTAAGTTTAAATCAAAAACCACTCAACATATTAAATACAATGCTCCAGCATGAGTGCATCAACATGTATATATCCTTATGATTGATTTTAATTTCTCAAAAATTATTAATTTTCTATATTTGAATTCACACATAATAACATAATTAAATCAAATTTACTTATTTTAAAAGATTAAAATTTTTTAGTGTTACATCTCCAAAACGTCAGAACCGTTACAGAGTACAAACTCGAATATACAGCCTTATGTACACTGACAATTCAAACAGCACCTCCAAATCAATTGCTTAGGTCCTCTTCCTTCATGTTTGCGCTTTTCGCAGAAGCCTGGAGTGGGATCATAATTCTTGTATCTACTCGATGTAAAGATTGTGATTTAATAAAATCCTTCTTTTATAAAAAAAACAACTAGACACTTAACATATTGACACACATTGTAGTGATCTCAATTCTAAACCAAAGCAGGGAGTTCTTCCGAAGGGGAGAAAAAACAAGGCTGGGAGTAAACAAGCTCACTCAAGGACAACGATCAAATCCACCTTATCAACCACTTTACCAGGCTTTTCGTCGAACATGTCTTCAGTTATATCTTCGGCTATGAGGCTCTCATCCACTCTGGTGCTCTCGACGTAGAACTGGGATGCGCTGTAATTGCATTGCTCTGGTGCCATCTCCAGTGCTTGCAGTGTTATGGTGACACTACACTTGGATCGTGGTGGAACAATATTTTTGCTTGGCTGTGTGCGGTACAGAAGTGAGCTCGAGGTTGTAATTCTGAAGGCAAAGTTATCATCTGTATCATTAATCAGCTCAATTGTGCGAGTTATCGCCTTATTATGCTCATAGGGGAAATGCAGCTCCAGTTGCTTAATCTCAATCATGTCCTTCAACAATGGATGTTTCTGGGAGAAAATTTAGATCTGGATTAACATGACCATGTACTAAATTTCTTACGGAGGACGATGTAGCAAACACCCTTACCTGATCAAATATAGATATGTTGGTATTATTATCTAATTCGTTGAGCTCATGGATTATGGAGTATATGGGAGGTCTTTTATTTTGTTCTCTGTGCAAGCACTTCAGTGCCAATTCGAGGCATTTATGCACTTGATGGTACCACAATGATGTATGCTTCCCTGATTTATTCTACCTATGTTTCCATTTTCTAAGTACCTGTCATTGCAGAAACAAGGTTAGAATAATTCATGGACAAAAGTTCATGCAGATTTTTTATGTGTCCTCTAGCTTCAAATATAGAAATAAACTCCCTCAGTCCTGAAGTATAATGAATTTCAGTTTGCCTAAGTCAAACCATTCTAAGTTGACCAAGTTTGTAGAGAACAATATTAATATCTAACTCAAAAAGATAAACTATAAAAATATATTTCATGATGTACTGATGAAAATCATTTGATGCCATAAATATTAATGTTCTTTTCTATAAACTTGATCAAACTTATGACGGTTTGACATAGGATAACTGAAAATCAGGACCGCGAGAGTATACACAAATGACCTGGAAATATCAAATCAATACTAATAACTCCTTAGATTAAAAAAAACTAATAACTCCTTGGAGTTAAGGCGGAATCTCTCGGTTTCAAAGTGAGTTCATCTGTTTCACATGTAAAATTCCAACAAGTTTATGTGAATTTCATTCATTCCAAAGTGGGGCCCTAAACTTGGACCAAACATTTCATGCATCGAAGTAACCTTTCCCTACCTTTTTGCCTTAATCTATATCTCTTATAAAGTTAATCCCCACTACAAGTCTATCTCAACATGCAAGTCATCCACATCATTCTCCACTAACTTTATCCACATCATCTAAATCAACATGTTCCTGGTGATGTGAAATATATTCACATACCTATGAACTCTGAGTGCACGCATAACCATTTAGGAAGAAAAATGTTTGAACGATTATAAGAGAAATGATTGGTTAGCAACAATCTTATTACTATTAATTAGAGGCCCCCAACACAGTCTCCCAGATTACCAACATCTGCTATCATAAAAAAAACTTGAATAAGAAAAGGCACACCTATATATCCTTGTAACTTAATTACTAACTTCTTCCTGTATTAATAATAATAAATGAAAAACTCAAAGTAAATATATATTCTGTTTTGTGTAATATGACATTAAAAATGTAAGTTGTTACCTTTGATGAATTTATACATTTGATAGAAACATTATAATGTAAACATGGTGCGGGTTGAAATATTTATGTCATTGTAGTGATATGCATATAGACTATAACCAAGTCTTCATGCTTAGTAACTAGTATAATTTTAACAAAATAAAAAATGAGAGTTAATAAAAAGTACAATAAGCATTGGAGCTCCAACTTAACATGTGGATAATAAAAATTTTGGCAACTAAAAAGATTGAAAGTTGCAATAAAAAATCTACATTCATATGCCATGACACATGGGCTCTGGTAACTGCCGACATAATTTAATATAAGTTTCAACTAAACACATGTTGAAGACATAAGAAAAGAGAAACAACATAAATATAAAATGGTGAAACATATATAATAATTCATAAATTTCTTACAAATAGAAGAGAGAAGAGACATAGAGTATCCGATGGTATTGTGTTAACAAATTAGTAGAGATAGAAAGAGTGCAAGAAGATAAAGGAAATTTAATTAGTTTGAGGTATCAAACTTGTAAGACCCCCCGGTGTTACGCACCTGTTAAGTAGGGGTTCAAACTTAATGAATGTGTTAACTAGCTTTTTCATGTGTTTGGTGATATAAAAGTCGCATAAAAAGATAACGTACGCGTTTGTTTGAATAACTTTTGTGAATAAAATCAATATGCGTGATGCTAACCAACCTTGCTTTTGTTCTTAAACACCTCTAAATGATCTTTTTGAACAAAAGTTGTTTAGGGTTTGTTTTGGAAAAATATGAAGAAAATTATTAAAAATGCTCCAAAAGCCTAATTTGTTTTAATTGCTTAATAGCCTTTTGATAACTAAATAAATAATTATTTTATAAAAACTGTAAAACATGTTGGTGTGAAAAGCTTAGTTTAAGTTATGAACTTTGTGGTAGGGTGTTTATTTGTGCCTAGTTTGCGTGTTTCATAGATTAATTAGCGCTCTAAGCCCGGTTTGTTCACCGACGCTGCTAGTTTGATGCTCCACGTTCTCCGCTGTTTGCTATGCAACTAGTGTTGGGGAAAAAATAAAAGTTGGGGTTTGAACATAGAGCAAGAGCTCTGCAAAGTTTGGTGTGTGTTGGTTACAGGTTGGACCTTCAGAATAGCAGTCAAACAGGGGAAGTTCGGAGTTTTTGTTCAGAATTCTTGAACCTTGTTGGTAGCCTGACATACCAAAGTTTGAGCACGTTTATCTCCTACTAATCCTTCATGCTAATGACCTTGGTCCCGTAATAAGTGTGGAAGTTTAGCCGGAGGTTAAGATCTTTTGTTACCGTAGCCGGCTTCGAATCTGGACGGAATATGCTGAAACAGTGAGGTCAAGGGGAGCAAATGGCACTGCCCATGCCCACGCCCTGCTCTGTGCACGCACAGGGGCGCCCATGCCGCCCTGTCCTACCGCGCGTTTAAGGGGGGCGCCGCGCTGCTGTCCTCGCGCCCTGCTTGCTCTCCCTCGCTCTGCTCTTGCCGGCGTAAGGCTCGCCATGGCCGCCCGAGCCCCTGCCGCCGCCGCCGGCTGTTCCCGCCTCTATGGTCCGCCTCCACCTCGACCAAGCGCACCCTAGCATTCGCCACAACCTCCCCGTTCCCATCGGGTCACTCTCCTCCGGGCCAAGCCACGCCAAGGACCCCGCCCGTCGCGGCTACTGCTGTCTGCCATCACGGCGGATGATGCCGCCTCCGCGGACGTGCTCCTGCGGGCCGCGGCCAGGCGTGCTACGACCTCCTGCGCGTGTGGCCAGGTCCGCCGTCGCCCCCACGCACCACCGTCGTCCTCACCCGGCTCGCCCCTTGCCGAAACGACGGGCGCCGGTGCTCGTGGCCCCATCCTTGCGGGCCACGGCTGAGCAGGTCGCGCCCCCCTACAGCCACGTCCAGGGTCACCGCCTCTCTCGCGCACCCCGCCGGCCTGCTGGACGCTGCCGCCGAGCCCGACGCAGCCCTCCTCCGCTCGATGAAGACGGGGAAGAAGATAAGGAATAGAAGTTTCTCCGCTCGTCACTCAAATGAAATGAATAGTGCTACATAGTGTTTTTCTTTTTCCCTTTTTAATAAATCGGCTGAAACTTTAGAAAATAATAGTAATTCGTAGAAAAATACTAAAATGGCAAACCCAGTTTTGTTGAGCTCCACATAAGTAGATCTATGTAGTAGATACATAATAATATGACATGTTTAAGTAGAAAAGTTTGGATATAGATGGTTGCCTATGCATTTTAGTGCTAAATTCATATTTGTAGTTATGTGAATCCAATTGTAGTGGAATTTTTATGGTACACTAGTATTGATGTGTGTTCTATGGTAAAAGTTTCATATACAGATGATGCGTAGTTTCTGAGTTATTGATTTATCTTGTAATAGCCTTGTTTAATAATTTTAAAGTAGTTAAAAATGCATAAAAATGGAAAAGTTGTGTCTTCTATGTTTTATAACTGTTATTATGTCCTATGAACTTGTAGCACCCGATTTTAAGAACAAAATCAGATACACACCTTATGTGAGCCTAGAAAGTCAAATCTCACATATAGCTACAAATAAGGGTAATATCAATAGACAATACTCAATATATAACATACTTAGTATAAAGAATATAACCTTAGATAGCAAACTGTGGAAAAGACAACTCCGGTCTTCAGGCGAAGACTCCAAATCCACAGGGACAACTGACTAGTTGATCACAAGCATAATTCCTCCAAACAATAGCAATCTGGTACCCATCCGGGGGTTTTATCCAAATATATGAAAAATAAAGCAAGCGTAAATACATGTCGTACTCAACAAATATAACATGTGGTTCATGAGGCTCAAAAGGCTAACACTGGTTTAACTACGATTAGCTTTTAATTGTAACAGTTTTAGCAATTGAGTAGCAACAAGAAGCCCATATAAACACATGATCAAGTAAACATGAATAATAAATAGCATAAACAATAATCATTAGTAAGCATCTTTATCATCGGTATTATTAGTGTTCATCATCTATTCCGTGAATGTTCCAAGGCCGCTCGTGACCGTGAGCACGGCTAATATACCAGTTTTACACTCTGCAGAGGTTATACACTTTCACTGTAGGTCGTAATTTACCCTTTCGCCCGAGGCGGCCAACCTTTTGACCCACTACCAAGGAAGGTCGGCAGGGTTCACTATGAAGCCTTTCAAAGGTTCGTCTAACAAGTTAGGGTCATTAGATTAACTCGGCAAACAGATATAGGAACCCCTGTCGAATGGCACAATTCAATCGCGACTATACACATAAGAGTAGAGGTTGTCCTATACCCGATTCGGCAAGTCATTCTTATGCCAATAAATTTAATCTCTAACAAGCTAGAAAAGGTCCTCATACTGAGCTAAATCCAGAGCCATATAGCCCTCACAGTTGTACTATAAGTTCCGAATGATCACTTACAGATAAGTCCTTAGGGAGAGGAATCTAGAGCACCATAAAACAGCCCAATGCTCTAGCCCCTGATTCCATGTTGTTAAAAAGCATCTTTTAATGTTTATTGCATATTTCACTAGTCAAGTTACAAGATCATTGCTTTAGTTAAGCAGTAGCAAAGCTACCCAATACATACCCCATAGGAGTCCCTAACTGTCTCATTGAAATCATACCTTTTTACCCACCTTTGTGTGCATGTTAATTAACCTTTGGAATGCCAAAGTGAAATTTTCATGAAACACTTGTGGAAGGAAGAGTGATGTTTTAAGGGTGTAAGTTTACACACATTGAAGACTTCTATCACTCACAGTTCTGATATACCAAAACCTGTAATCTTTGGAACCATGCGATCATCTAGTAGTATATTGGATGGTTTGAGATCCATGTGAGTAATATGCTTTTCCTTGTGAAGATAACATAAGCCCTGACATATTCCCTTAATTATCTGAAAACGTGTATCCCAATGAAGTCCCCTTAATTCATCTGCAAAAGTAATATAAAAAGAGTATGATGGAGTGCGTTATCTTCCAATATTTGCTTTATGCTTGCTAAATTGCATGTATACCAAATGATGGGACATTTCTATTTTTTTCAGTTCACTTCGATTGAATTGAAATAAAATGAAACAAAATAATAGTACAAAAATGAAAAAATACACATGCCTAGGTATTGCTAAGTTTTTTTATTGTACCAGAAATATGCTTCTTTAGGCTGCCATTGCTTAGATACTCAAAACAGAGTAACCTTTCTCTTATCTCCGTGTTGGTAGCTTTCCCATGTATTGATGCCTCTTCTTTTGCTTCATAAGAACAGTTGCCTAGAAATCGTACTATGTTTTGGTGCTGAGCCGTCATTGTGATTTTAACCTCCCCATGAAACATCCTATCATTAATTTTGAGGCTCCCAGAAAGCCTTACTACAGCAACAACCTGCAGGATGCCCTGTTTAACTTGACTTATTAGCATGACCATGAGCCTTAGCCCTTAGAATAAAGTTCAGCTTTGTTGTGACGAAACATGAAAGAGAATCAATGGAAGTTAATATTACCTTGAAAAATTCTCCAAATTCATTATTACCCATCTTTCGCTCAACAGAAAAAAATTTAGTCATGAACTGTAGAAGTGAATATGATAGATTGTTGGGCTTCTGCCTCCCCTCAAGTATATGCTCCAGGGCATTAAGATCTTCATATATACCAACCAATCTAAGTAAACAACATACTTTAAAATTAGAGGAACTTCAGCCTGTTCGGGAGGCCGTAAACGATCGTGGATTATTTACTGCTGGCTGGTTTGGTGTGAGAGAAAAACACTGTTCCCGGCTGGAAATTTACGATCGTTTACGAGCAAGCGAACAGGCTCCTGTCTTTTCAATCTGGGACTGAACTCAAGTGTAAATACTAGATTGTTTGGAAGCGACCCCACAATTCAAGTAGCACTAAAGTTATACTATTTATATGCTGTATTCTTTTAGAAGTGACCTTGCTTTGATGTTATGTTGTGTCCATTGAGGCACACAATAAGTATTGATATGAAAATTTAAATTCAACCCTGATTCAGCTTCCAAACATCAATTGCATGGGACTATGGGCCATATCTGGTCATTTAGATTGTCAAACCAATTCGTAGCGTGACATGTCTCAAAGAAATTATTGGAAATGCATGGCTTACATTGCCAGGTTCTCGATAAAAACTGCAAAAAAGAAAAGGGTAATTGGGGTTACTTGTGGGGTTGGGTACTATGTATGCTTAGGTTCTCCAGGAAATTAGGAGGGAGGGAAGGGAGGAAACTGAATAAATGATTACCTCTCCCCAACAAACAGACACCTCTTTTTCCATGACAGTATGATAATTTGGAGAAAAATAAAAAAATAAAGGCTGCGCCTGTGGGGATTTACTTATAATTTACTACCTGGAATGTTCATTGATAGTTCGATCAGGCAGCTCACGGAATCTTTGCACCACCTATGATTCAGAATATAATCAACTAACTTTCAGTATAAAATTAGGATACAAGAAATACAATCGAAATAAACATACTCAGTAACCTGAAGAGCACGCACACACGCTGTTAGGTCTAACATCGAACCGGCAGTTATCCTTATCCTATTACTTCTGGTTCTGTCAATGAACCGGCAGTGATATCGTACTATCAATACAGGATGAAGAACCAGCAATGATATGCGAGCACCTCACTGTCGTTTGCCCTCTGTCAGACCCAATTCTGGTAGAGATGCTGGTTTTTGACCCGGCAGTGATCCTCTCCTAGAGTAGTGACATACAAGAATCACACACAAGACGTAGCATATTACTTTTCAACAAACATGTGTATAGATCTTTTTGTTATGTGTTCTTGTTCCTACATCCCCTAGCATAGGCGAGGTTCAGGTGTATTCCCAAATCATTGTACATTATCTAATCATTGACACTTAGGTATTTAAGTTTTCAGTTTCCTCTATGAAGGTTTTAGGTGGATACACAGATACACCAGTTGAGGCCTTGTTTGGATGCGCATGTATTCATCACAATCCACATGTGTTGAAGTGGATTGAGGTGGAATTGAACTCAATTCCATTCCATTCCACTCCAACACATATGGATTGAGGTGGATACACATGCATCCAAAAAGGCCTTGAGTGGATTATGCACAGGATAGATCCACATGTAAATTCTGACATAAAAAGATACGTCACTGCATATTTTACTTGAATGAATATACCTGGTACAATGAAGACATTGGGTCATTTCTTGGCTCAGTATTAATAGACGGAGGAATCATTTGAATCATAGTTTCTGTCTCATCTAGCATAAGTATTATGTTATGTATAGTAGGTCTGCTATGTGGGTCGTGGTCACAACAACTCCGTGCTATTTCAATGCATTTCTTCAGTAGTTTGCAGTCTCCATCTAATGATTCATGCCACTGCAAAGTTCAAACATATAGTAAGGATGACAGCATCTGTATGTTGTAAAAGAGAAAGTATACTCAATATATGCCACTACAGATATTCGATAGGACCTTCAAGAATCTCCACAACTGGATTAGTAAATAAATGTTCAAAAGGTAATATATACCATTTAAAGGTGTCCATAAGATGTGCAGCGAAACTGTACTGACTCGGATCTGACCAAATATACAAGAGACTGAACGCTACGGTATAGAAATGTATGTGTAAATTTGTGATAAGACATATTTCCATTATTTGACTTTGATTGACACATCCCTTGACACCCATTGCCTATATGAACGAATAGCTCACTGGTGTTCATTCTTGAAGAGCCGCATCCGCTTGTACCAGGTTATGGCTGCACTTCAGGTGAAAACAGTAGGCATTGCCATTCAGGTTTTTCAACTCACTAAGACACTAACGCTAAAGTAAACAATGAACTACAACTTAACGATCTTTGTCAATCTAATATGGCCGCTTGTTACCTTCTCTGGACACTCCCATGTTGAGCCACATTCTCCATTACACAGCTTTGCTGTCCCCAACCTACCTAGCATCACCCTTCCCCTTCTCGAACTCTCTGCTGCCATGTGTTGTCCTGGACAGCTGAAAATTAAACTCGTGTTGCATAAAACCAGGCACACCGCCAAGGTGACTGCTCGTGCCATGGTGGAGGCTATGCTTCTATGTCTATGCAATCAACCATTGTAAAGCTAATGTACACGCTTTTCTGCTGCCATCATAGACCATTGACCCTGGAATCCAACTATGGTTGTTTTACTCTAGCTTTTTTTTTTCTTTTTTCTGTTGTGATCGAGTCGTTGCAAACTTGAGATTCAGCTGAAAGAAATTTTGAGAAACATTACCATTTATCAGCCAAAATATTTATGTGAGTTCAAACTTCAGAGTTTTATCTTGTTTAGGAAACAAGGAACTAATCCATTTTCTTAAAAAAAAAAGGAAACATAGAACGGAACGGAACGGAACATCAAACTCCTGTTTGGCTTAACTTATAACCAATTACTTTTGCACAGTTAAGATTGACCGCAACCCGCTACCATTCCTCCGCCAACAGAAAATACACAATAAAACCTATAAGAAGCTTTTCACTACTTGTATAGGATATTCTTTATAGTGATATAGTAACAAAATCCAAGTTTGATGTAAAAAATGTGCTAGGAAGGTAAGCAATGTAAGTATCCTTACATTTTCAGTAGGAGCTTCATCACTCTGAGTAAGTATTTTTATCATGATAATGCCCAAACTGAATATATCGGTCTTGCAAGATATTTGTTGATTGTCTATTAGTTCTGGTGCCATATAACCCCTGCAGCAAGGATTATAGCATAAAGCAGTTTTTCACAAATTAGGTACCAAGGAAAAGATTGTGGTGCCCAGAGGACGAGCTTACGGTGTTCCACCAACATTTGTAGTGAATATTGTGGACTGTTTTCCATCAATGCACCTTGACAGACCAAAATCGGTAATTTTTGGCTCCATCTTAGCACCCAGAAGCACATTTGCAGGTTTGAGATCCAAATGATAAATGTGTTCTTGATGAAGATAACCCAAACCCTGACAAATCCCCTTAATTATTTGATAACACATATTCCATTCATATCCATGAGTTTTTTCTGTAGAAGTAAAGAACAGCACAAAAGTAATGAATTTGTTGGTTGAATATTGACAAAATAGAAGGTTTCACTGTGATGAAGCTTTCAAAATCATAAGACTTAAACAATAATCACTACAAGTAAATTTAGTTAGTTTATACACACCTTTTATTGTATTAGTAAAAAAAATTTGAGATCCAAATTGGAATCCCATGTAGGTTAGATGGTTTGAGCACTTGCTCGAATATTTTGAGAAATGATTTGAAAGGAATGGAAATGATATGATAAGACATTGAATTAGCTACATCTTTTTTTCACAATCATGCTCATGCATGAAATTGGCTACATCTAACATGCTAGGTGAATGGATTGCTGATGCGGTGAGGTAAATAGAGTATACTCCATCCATCCCAAAGTGTGCAATTCTCACTTTTTGATGAGCCAAACAATTATAGGTTCGAATAAATTTATACAGAAAACACTAACATTTGTGATACCCATTAGATTAACCATAGAATATATTTTCATAGCAAATCTATTTACACTAAATGTTGATATTATTTTCTATAAACCTAGTCAAACTTAAGAAAATTTGACTTTGTTCAAATCTAGAATTGCATTCGTTTTGGGATGGAGGGAGTACATGGAGATGAATAGAGTAGCAAATTTATACCTTTTAGGTAATGCTGAAGATTCCCATTTGGTGCATACTCAAAGCAGAGGAACTTTTTATGTGCCTCATCGACAATCATGGCTTCTCCTTTTATTTCCATAACTTCTCCTAGTGTATATGCACAATAGCCCAAAAGCCTTACAATATTTTTGTGTTTTACCTTCTTAAACAATTAAATTCGTCCAAAAATAGCTTGTTAGAAAAATCGTTCCATGTGGAAAGCTTTTTCACAGCAACCATCCCATTTTGCAGACTTCCCTGTTTAACATTCCCGGCCTCCAAGCATTACATATTTGCTCTGTTCAGACAATTATATGGAAGATTACTGTTGGGGAGGCAAATAGGAAGTACCAGCATACCAAGTAAACTACTCCAGACCCACCAGTACCAATCTCTTGAGAAATTTTTTTTTATCAGTTCTATTAGTGTATATGATATTTTGACGGGTTTTGCGCTTGCATCACTAAGTATGCGCTCCAGGTCTTCAACTTTGTTTGCTTGATCACTAATTTCTGTAAGACACAATATACAGTTGAATAAGACTGGCCACAATTTTTTTCCTTTTCCAGGCAAAAAGCATATTTGTTGAAGAATGTATGACTTTTCAGATAAATAAATCATAATCTTGAAGAAGAAAATTTGGTAATAATTAGTAAATAGAACCATGCTTGCATGATGTTGCTCTAAGTATCTTCTCATTGTGTAGCAGATGATCTAAAAGAAAATATATATGGCCTTTTACTTGTTTGCATCCAAAAAAAAGCCTGAATGACCTTGTTTCTTACTTATCTTTCATATGAAGATGTATGATCTAGATTATTGTGACTTGTTCTCATTTATAGTACTATGTTGTAGGTTGTTCCACGTATCTAAGGTGCATTCTTACTAATTGATCAGAGTCCATTGGTAGAGAGATTATGTGATCATACCTTTAAAGTTTGATTGAGATGTCACCTCATGTGTCCTTTGGTTTGGCACAAACAATGTTGTACTGCGCTTAAGCATTCGTCCTGTCATAATGCAATGGACAGTGGCTTGTCCCTGGTACTCTAAAACAGAAGATAATGTGGTGATATTGGTCTGTGTTCGAGAAAAAAAAAGTGATGATATGGATCACCTTTGCTTTTTCTTTGGGGTTCTTATTTTGATAGGGATAGTCAATGGAAGTGCATCCTCTAAAAAATTGCGTTAAAAAAAGTGCATCCTCTAAAAATTTAAATAGAGTTCACTTGATGTGGCCTATCTAAATAGGTCAGTAGATGTCAGTGAACAAACTTATGGAAGTTCAACCAGTCAAATATTTAAAACAGAAGTATTTCCAAATACATGGAGCCTATTCTGGAAAGGGGGTAATGTGCCAAATAGATATGTACTTGTTAAAATGTCTAGAATAATTGTATTCACTGCAGCATACGAAAGGAGCACCCTTCTCTGTAAGTCTCATCATCGGCTTTGCAATACTAGAGAAATTCTGCACAAAACGCCGATAATAGCCAGCAAGACCAAGAAAACTGCGAATCTCAGTCACTATAGTAGGTCTCTGCCAATTAACAACACTAGCAACATTCTTAGAATCAACTGAAATGTCATGCCGATTAATAACATGACCGAGAACTTATCAAATGGGCAGTGAAGAAAATAGACCGAATTCGAAGAAATTTCCTCTGGAAAGGTTCAGAGGATGCATGAGGAGGCCATTGCCTAGTCAATTGGAGGAGAACCTGCCGCTCAAAAGTCTTAGGAGGCCATGGAATCAAGGATCTGCAAAAATTCAATAGAGCATTGCACTTAAAGTGGTTGTGGCTGAAGTGGCGGGATCCTGACAAGCCTTAGACAGGGGTTCAAAATCCACACAACCCCAGCGGAAACAGAGATATTTAGGACATGTACCTCAGTCTTTGTAGGCGATGGACTGCGTAAAAATTTTTGGCATGATAGATGGATGGATGGAACTGCACCAAAGCAAATTGCACCTCTATGTTTCAAATTGGCTAGCTAGACGGAAAATTTTAACAGTGGCCTAAGCATTGGCAGGGAATCTATGGATGCGGGGTCTGCGACATGTGTCCACTGATCGAGGGTTAAGGCAGTATGTGTCACTTTGGCAAGCTTTGCAGCAAGTCCAATTAGATGACCGGCCAGATCAGATCAATTGGCGATTCCCAGCAGATGGAAACTACACTGTCAAATCAGCCTACAATGTTCAGATCATTGGCTCATTCCCTGATCATGATTGGGAGAAAGTATGGAAGGCAAAGGTTGAACCAAAGTGTAGATTTTTCTGCTGGTTGCTGCTCCAAAGAAAGATTTTGACTTCCAACAAGATCATACGGCAAGGCGGCCAAGTAGACCCTATCTGCAAGCTATGCACAGCAGAAATTGAATCGCCGAAGCACCTGGTGGCTGATTATTCATTTTCACGCACGGTCTGGTCATTACTAGCCCAGAAGTTTAACCTTCCAATGACAAATCAAACCACAACGAGCACAAAGATCAAGAAATGGTGGTCTGCAATGATTGGAACAGACACATCAACGACAGCTACAAACCGAGCCCAAGTGTTCAGTCACGCTGTTTGGAACCTGTGGAAAGAGCGCTGCAGGAGAGTCTTCGATAACAAAACACAAACGCCAATACAGGTAGCAAGCTTAATTCAACAAGACATTCTGCTATATGCCATGGCGCATGACCCAGAAGCTAGTCTGCAACAGAGCCAAAGTTTCAGACTGCATCTGTAGTGCAGTTTTCTCTTTTTAGCTTATTCAGTTTTCATTTCTGTGTTAGCTGGGAACTTTTAACCAGCATGTAAACCTGTTGTACATGTTCATTTTCACCTCTACTTAATTCAAAGGCAGAGCACCTGCTGTTTCATGCTTAAAAAAAAAGTAATTTTTGAAGTTTCCTTACGGAAAAGAGCCTTGTGCATGCAGTAGCCTTTTGGAAGTTTGGAACAAAAGATTCTTTATGAAGGGCTCGGCTGGCTGTAAAGGCGCTGGTGCTGATTTGTATGGCTGATTTTTTTTAGAGAGAAAAATACTGTACCATGGCTTATAAGCCAACGAATAACCTTGAGGATTTCATAAGTTCCTGTAAAACCTCGTACTACCTGAAAGGCTGGAAGGGGACTTTACCTTTTGGATGTTGCTAGACGTTAATAGAAGATTTGAAGCTCACTCTCGAAAGAGCCCCATGTGAGCATTTACTTTAATTGATTCATTCAAAGAACGAGTATTTCATCTATACTGTGGATCTGTTAAGAACAGATAATCGTGAAAACAGAGTTAACAAGGCATTCAGATGGAGTTGTAGAAAGTGTAAAAAGCGGTGGAGGATTTATCGTTCCAAAAGGATTCGGCAACGAGTTGGAGCTTTCAAAATCACTAACGAACTACAGCTCCTAAGTTAAAGCACTAACCTGCGCTAAGCTCGAAGATCCGGAGAGACACGAAGAGCTGGAGCTGGTGCTTGGAGGCCTCGAGCAATGCAACACGAGATGGTGATAACCGTTGACTGTGTGCTAGTCTCTCGAGTTCTCCGCTGATTAGTCTGATTGGTTCTCTCTCTCTGGAGTTGGATAATGGATACTGTCATTGGCATTCAGCTGTACTAAACCAACTAATTTCAGATATGACTAAATCTATGAAGAATACTAATATTTGTACTATCAAATAATTACCATTATACATTTAATATAAAATATATTTTAATAGGCAAAATTTGCTACCTCTGTTTGCTGACGGACATGCAAAATGAAACAGTTTGCTGGTGGACCCTCTGGTTGTTGTCAAATTTACTCCTGGATATCGCGGCCAATAAAATATTAATTTCTAGCTCTTGAAAAGAGAGAATAGTGGTGAAATATCCTTTTTGTCCTTGGCTCTTTCTTCTTCCTCCCTCCCTTCGCTAAAAATTAATATTTTATTAGACATTTCACCACTAGTCTCTCTCCTCATGAGCCAGAAATTAATATTTTATTAGACATGATGTTCAGTGCAAATTTGACAACTAGAGTGTCCATCAGCAAACTGCTCAATTTTGTATGTCCGCTAGCAAAGAGAGGTCACTTTCAGTGTCCTCTAGCAAATTTTGCCTATTTTTATAAACTTAGCTTTGAAGTGTAAAATTATAATCTAACGTTCTCCGAATGCTGATTGGTTGGACGGTGTGTTTTGAATAATGTGTTTGGCTGATCATTGCTGTCATCACTAATCATGCATGAAAGGATCAAGATGTCTAAGAGAAAGGTGAATTGGGCTAATTCTAATTTTTTTGTAATAATTAAGCCCTACACTTAGCCACTTCACCCCTTGTGTCTAAAATATGTTTCTATTATTTTTACGCACAAAAATTTTGCACCCTAGGTTCCAATCCTACTCTAGCATGGTAATTCTAGGAATGTAAAGACATGAAATGAATTGCTCAAATGTAAATGCTCAAAGTAAAGAGAGAGAAAGGAACGCAGCGATATTTTTTCAAGGTATCGGAGAGTCGCCACTCCCCACTAGTCCTTGTTGGAGCACTCGCGTAAGGGTGTAGCTCCCCCTTGATCCGCGCAAGGATCAAGTGCTCTCTACGAGCTGATTCTTTGACACTCCGTCAAAGTGAATCGCCCACAACCGCTCACAACTTGAGTTGAGTCATCCACAAGTTCCACCGGATGATCACCAAGCTCCCAATCACCACCGAGCCGTCTAGGTGATGGCGATCACCAAGAGTAACAAGCACAAACTCTTACTTGACCACGACAAGCCTAATGAGAAGGGTGGATGCACATCTGCTACTCTCTATGCACTAATGAGGTCCTTAATCTTAGATTCTTAAATCCCAATCACCTCACTAGGCTCTT
Organism: Miscanthus floridulus; assembly: GCF_019320115.1. Taxonomy (NCBI): domain Eukaryota; kingdom Viridiplantae; phylum Streptophyta; class Magnoliopsida; order Poales; family Poaceae; genus Miscanthus; species Miscanthus floridulus. The sequence continues at coordinate 118,893,830 of NC_089589.1, read as the reverse complement.
GCTCTCCCTTGCACTCCAAAGGTGTTTCTTAGCTGAATAAATGGGCAAGAGGCCTCCCATGGACGAGTGGAGTAAGTATTTATATCCCCTCATTCAAAACATAACGTTTGGAGGCTGAGACAGCATTCTGCGGGTTGACCGGACTCTCCGGTCAGGGTGACCGGACGCTCCGGTCAGTTATACCCGCCACTGTGTCAAAAAGAGTCGTTAAGTTCTAACCGGACTCCGACCAGCGTCCGGTCAGTACTAACCGGATGTGTCCGGTCAAGAAAAAACCTCTCTGGAACCTTACTGATGTTTACCGGACGCTAGCACCCAGAGTTCGGTCACTTCACTGTTCAGCGTCCGGTCAGGTCCGGTCGTCACCAACCGGACGCGTCCGGTCACGAAAACACCTCTCCAGAACCTCTCTGGAGGTGACCGGACGTAGGTACCCAGCGTCCGGTCAGCACCTCCACTCAGCGTCTGGTCAGTACCAGATGACTGCAGTTGATCAAATAAACTGACCGGACTCACCCTCCAGCGTCCGGTCACAACCAGACCAGCGTCCGATCAATCATTTGACCCTCCATTCACTTTCAACTCAAAATCCTAGCCCCGTTCGGCTTGCTAAATCTTGGCTAAAAAACAGTGTTCTGGCTAAAATGTTGTGAGAGAAAAAAACATTGTTTCGGCTAAAAAAAAAGAAGCCGAACAAGCCGGATATGGGGTAAGCCGAACGGGGCCCCTATGTGAATGAAGTTTACTCTAATTGATCTTAGGGCTATTCCTGAGCTATCTAGTGCTAGGTTTGACAAGTATGCACCACACCTAATCCACTAGACTTACCTCAGTCAAGCTATTAGTCCATACCCCCCTTAATAGTACGGCCAAAGGAAAAACAAAGTCCTAAACTACTCTAAGTGTCTCTCCAACACCAAACGACACTTAGAACTAGTCCGTCCTTAACCTTATCATCCATCATTTGAAAACCGAAACAATTTCCATTGACAGGGGCATGACAATCATGATTGCCCAATCAATCTCCATTACCATGACCTAACTCAAATTGCCTCTGCAAAACACACGTTAGTCATAGTAATCTCGTGTCGTCATTAATCACCGAAACCCAACTAGGGGCCTAGATGCTTTCAATCTTCCCATTTTTAGTGATTGATGACAACACAACCTCGAGTATGTAAAAGAGATGAGTGAGGTTTTCAACATGCTTGGTTCATATAAACTTTTGACAATAAGAACAAAAGGGTTAGACATGCTTATATGACCCAAGCCAATATAGTGTACTCAAAAGATATGAATTAAGCATGAGTACATGAAGTAAAGCTCATTTGAATTGGAGTAAAGTGCGGAAGCAAAGCAAATGAACATAATCCAAGTGACATGACATATATATAACAATGTAGAGAGTAGAAAGCACACATGTCACATAAGTCTCACCATCACATGTATATAATTCAATGCATGAAAGTAAACGTGAATGCACAAAGTATCACACACAAAAGACCAAAAGAATCGAATCGAAACCATCTCACATGCTCCCCATAGATCTAACATACTTGCTCCCTCTCCCCCTTTGGCGTGAAGCACCAAAACCTAAGGGACGGATGGCGGGACACGAGCAGTCAAGTCGGGCACTGAGGTGCGGTGAGAGATCTGGAACTGAGCTGCATGATCCTCTGACCCTGAACTCTAAGTGGTCTGACCCTCTGTAGCTAAAAGTGAAGGTGAAGCGATAGGGGTCTGCTCAGTAACTAGTGTGGCCTGTGACTCTAGAGGTGTCACTATAGGAAGTGGAGCCACATCTGCCTCTGTTGCTGTCGCTAAAGCCTCAAGTGTAGGAGTGATTGTCTGAGGTGGCTCGGATGATGCAACAGACGATGAGATCATCTCGGTAGTCCTGATAACTGGAGCAACTATGGTAGGGACAGGAACTCATAACTCTGGAGGTGTAGGCTGCCCTATAAGCTGACTGAAGGTAGCACCGAGACTCCTAGAGACTGGGGTGTCCATCACTAACACTGAAGAGCTCTGAGTCAGAGTGAAGCCTGTAACAATAGGAGTAAAGTGAGGACCCTAAGCTATCACTAGTGAAGCAAACCACTGAGACACCTGCTCTGTAGGTGAAGCAAACTAAGTAGCTGGTGGTCCCTGACTCTGAAGCTCACTGGGACGTATAGCTGGAGTCACTAGAGTGGTGGTGGCAGGCTGGCCTATCTGAGCTGTAGACTGCTGAGGAGCAACCCCAATAGTAGTGAATACATGCTGCATGAAGCCAAGTAACTGCTGCATGGCCTGCTACTGCCTCTGAAACTCATCCTGTCGAGCCTGAACCTGAGCAAGTGCAGTTGTGGTCTCCTATGCCTGGCGTGCCTGGTCCTGTCTCATCCGCTCAAGTATAGCTAGAAGTGCTGGGTCAGTCTGCGGCGGCTGTGGTGGAGCGGAGCTGGAGCCACTAGCCTCTCTGTCGTGTGGTCGAGCAGTCATCTATGGATTTGGCTGATAGTCATCATTAGAGCTGTCACTCGGGTCGCTCTCGACCACATCCTCTTGCTATGCATCAAGCTCCTCCTCTGTAGCTGCAATGCCTCTGATGATCTCATCTTGCTGAGCTACTGTCTCTAGTACCTCTGGGCGATGGCTCGGCTGGCGAGATGTCCTTGCACGACTGTGACATAGCATCTGGCTCATGTCATATGGTGGAAACTCAGTAGTAGCACATGTGTACTCTACCATTGTCTCAGAAGACTTCTGTGTAACTGCCTTTTGGATTAGGAAAGTGATCCAATAAGCATAAGGCAGCTGATGGTGACATCTGAAGCCCTCTGATAGTGTGTCCTCCATCTCTAAAAGCATCACATCCAAAATATCAAAGACGGTCTAAGACACCAGGTGATACACTAGCCATAGCTAAATATGTGTCAGGCCCTCGCGGTAGCCCATCCTCAGAAGCAGAGTCCTCATAATAGCATCAAGGAGCCAAGCCATAGGTGTAAGGTCACGTGGTGTCCTGCTCAACCCCTCACCAAATGGCTCTATGAAGCACGATCTGACAAGATCTATAGGTGACATAAGTCTGCTATGAGGGCGTATCAGAGGCTTTGTCTATCCATAGCATACCTCATGAAGGTGAATAAGTGACTCTAGAATCCTCAGTATCTTTCTGACCCTCGAGCTCTGGAACCTATAGTCACGGCCTCTGAAAGCAAAGTGAATAAACCTATGTCTCGGGTCAATCCACAGAGAGGAGTAGAACTCACGAACCCATGATGGAACATAGCGACATGTCCGTCCAAGAAGATCTGTCAACCCTGGCAGATAAGAAAGGTGAGGACGGATCTGCTCGCCTGCAGCTGCAACTAAAGACTCTATGGAGTAGACCTGCTGAGATCTAAAGGCAACACCACTGTTGAGATATGCATTATAGAAATCCTCCTGCAACATAGTGTAGAAGTGCTCTGAGGCACGCTCATCCCGCCTCGGTGGAAACCAATCCTCAAACTGAACGAACTATAGATGTTGCACCTGTCTAGCTGTGGCTGCCCTCAGGTCAAGGTGAACCACCGGAGGTGGACCCAGTCGCCTAGGAGGTGGATGAGAGCCCCTCCTCTATGCCTCAGGTCTCGGTGACACCTGAGTACGTGTGCGACCAGAGCGACGAAGCCATGGCTATGCTGCCTGACTGTCTCCTCAACCTGCTCTCCCTGTTGAGTGTCCTCTATCTGCTCTATGGACTGTGTCTGCTACTCAGTCTCCCCCTAAGTCTAACTCTTCTCTAAAGAGATACGCCGTCCTCCAAGCATGATAGTCCCAGGTGGACTACCAAGACTAGTCTCAATCCTCTCGACGGCGGCCCTCTGAGCTCCTGACAACTGATCACCTATATGAATGCCACTCCTAGCTCTGCCTCTCTCGACTCGCTCTGCGGTGGCTGCCACTGCTGCTGCTCTCTCAGTCTCAACATCGGTGAACTTGCGCTTCTTTGTTATAGTCTTTTTTGCCTTTCCTTTTTGCTGAGCAGTCAGGCGAGGTGGAGGCTTTGGATCCTCATCACTGGGACCACCCCGACATTCTTGCAACTTGCCATCTCTGAGGCTAACAAGAACCACTGACACTCAAGAGGCTTGGCCTCAATCCATACTCGTGGGCTTGGCCCCGAGTTCACTGACAACTGCCAAAACAACCATAAGAGCACCGACTCGCTGCATGATGAAATAGATAGGAAATATAAATAATCATTATAATCATCTAGAGGTGAGAAACCCTAAGAAGCAAGCAGTAGATGAGTATTGAAATTGATGGCTTGCTACCTGATGAAATCCAACGATCTAGCGACCGATAAGCAAAGGAGAGGATCATGGGGCACCATTGGAATCAACAAGGATACGCCTAGGGCTAGGGTTTGGTGGCGTGAAACCATACGACGACCAAGGAAGCACCGCGCTAGGAAAACATCGGTGCGAGAGGATGTAGCATGGTGACGCGGTGGTCAACGAGCTCACAGCGGTGCAGTGGAGTGCAATGACGCAGGTGCGCAGGCTACGCGGGCTTTGCGATAAGGTAGGCGTGACGGTGGTCCGACAAGGTAGGCACGACGATGGCGTGCGGCGATGTAGGCACAAGCACGGGCACTGCAAGGGCAAGGTAGGTGGTGGTGCTAGTGCACAGCGGTGAAGGCGTATATACGAGCACAGCACGGTGAGGGCAAGGCATGGCAGTAGCGCGGTGCGGCGAGGGCAAGGCGTGGCAGTAGCACGGCAAGGCAGGCGCGGCACGGTGAGGCAAACGCGGGCGCGTGCGCGGCAGATACGTAGGCGGAGCAGGCGTGGCGGCGCGATGGTGAAGGCAGGTGCGAGAGCGGGCGTGGCGATGGCTTAGCGGTGTGATGCAGGCGGCGCGTAAGACCTAGGTGTGGGCGAGATGAAAAACAATTTAAGGTGGGCCCCACGAGATAGAGAAGATAAGGAATTTGGATCCACTCGGATTCAACCGATCGGATGCACCGGTGGCAATGACCGAACGCTGCCACCCGGAGTCTGGTCGACAACAAAGAGGTCCAAATCACCTCAAGTCACGACCGGACGCATTTGGTCCCTCGTGATCAGACGCTCAACAGAGTCCGGTCGATCCTGACATCTTCTACTTCGTTTGATCAGACGCAGGACCAACTTCACACCGGACACAGCCACACGGAGTCTGGTCGACAACAGAGAGGTCTAAAACTCCTCAAGTCGCGACCAGACATGTCTGGTGCCTCAAGATTGGATGCACCACAGAGTCCGATCGATCCTGAAATCGTCTTCTTTGTTTGACTGGACGTAGGATCACCTTCACACCGGACGCTAGAATAACACTGTGCTACGTCCGGTCACCATTTTTCAGTAGATCTTCAAAGTTCCTTCACGCTGCCTTTTCCCAACCAAGTCCTAACTTCAATAAGACATAAATGAACACCAATTAGGACTGATGTGAGAGACCTCTCGCAAACCCTCAAAATTTTCAAAGTATTTTGCCTTAGGCTATAATTCTTTTTAAGAAAATAGGCAATAAAAAAAGGGCGAGGAGCAACATGGGATCACACAAGAGGGTTTTATGACCAATACGAGCTTCAAATGCTCTCCCTATTTGTGGACAAACACAGCGGGTGCTCAAAAGATAACCGAAAAGAAACAACGAAGCAACACACATACACATGCAATGCAATACTTGAAAGTAAGTCTATTTGCTTGTCAAGTTTGAACCAAGGTTAAGCTTCTTCACACGCTTTTCGATGGTTATCTTAACCATGTTAGACAAGCTCTAAGTGCATTACTAAAAAATTAAACATGTTTTATATTACAATGCAATGCAAGGGACAACACAAGCTCATTTTTAGTGAAGTTACTAAAGTCAAGCACATTGAGCTCATTCCTCAACCGACAAAATGTAGCATCATCTAGCGGTTTAGTGAAGATATCCGCCAATTGATCATCGGTCCTTACACCTTCTAGTGATATATCATTTTTAGCAACATGATCTCTAAGAAAATAATGGCGGATATATATGTGCTTGGTGCGAGAGTGTTGAACCGAATTATTAGCAAGCTTTACTGAGCTCTCATTGTCACACAAAAGAGGTACCTTTTCTAGAACTACACCATAGTCTAGCAAAGTTTCCTTCATGTAAAGAATTTGTGCACAACAAGCACCCGCGGCAATGTATTCCGCCTCGGCGGTGGACAAAGCCACACTATTTTGCTTCTTGGAGGACCATGACACTAGTGATCTACCAAGCAAGTGGCACCCTCTGGATGTGCTTTTTCTATCAATTTTGCAACCAGCATAATCCAAATCGGAATAGCCAACTAGTTAGAATCTAGCTCCTTTGGGATACCAAAGACCAATGCTTGGTGTGTGCTTAAGATACCTAAGGATTCTTTTAACAGCAACCAAATGAGCTTTCTTAGGATTAGCTTGAAATCTAGCACACATACACACACTAAACATGGCATTGGGACTAAATGCGGTCAAATATAACAACCTACCAATCATAGAGCGGTAGAGAGTTTGATCAACCATTTTACCTCCCTCATCTAGGTCAAGATGTCCATTTGATGGCATAGGTGTCTTGATTAGCCTACAATCATCCATTTTTAACCTCTTGAGAAGGTCCTTGGTGTACTTTTCTTAAGAGATGAAAATTCCTTCTCTCATTTGCTTGACTTGAAAATCAAGAAAGAATGTAAGCTCTCCAATCATCGACATCTAAAACTCCTTCGACATTAATTCGCCAAACTCTTTGCAATAATCTTCATTTGATGAGCCAAATTTGATATCATCAATATATACTTGACAAATGAAGATCTCTCCATCAAGCTTCTTGGTGAATAGTGTGGTATCGACCTTCCCAATGGTTAAGCCATTCTCAATGAGGAAATCCCAAAGACGCTCATACCAAGCTCTTGGGGCTTGCTTAAGCCCATATAGTGCCTTGGACAACCTATAGACATGATTAGGATATCTAGGGTCCTCAAACCCTGGAGGTTGATCAACATAGACTAGTTCATTTATGAAACCATTTAAAAATGCACTTTTAACATCCATTTGGTAAAATTTTATTTCATGATGCGATGCATATGCATGGTGGATATGAATGGCTTCAAGTCTTGCAACCGGTGCAAAGGTCTCTCCAAAATCCAACCCTTCAACTTGAGAGAACCCCTTTGCAACTAGTCTTGCCTTGTTCCTCACAATAATGCCTTGATCATCTTGCTTGTTGCGGAACACCCACTTTGTTCCAATGACTCTTGCACCTTGTGGTCGCTCTTCAAGTGTCCAAACTTCATTGCGGGTGAAGTTGTTCAATTCTTCATGCATGGCATTTATGCAATCCGGATCTTGAAGAGCTTCTTCTACCTTTTTAGGCTCAATGCAAGAAACAAACAAGTGATGTTCAATAAATGAAGCAAGTTTTTGAGAGCGAGTCATTACACCCTTTGAAGCACTCCCTATGATGAGATCTTGTGGATGTGATTGTAGTAGGGGTGAATTTCTTCTATCAACCACTTAAGGGGGAGGTTGTGGAGCATCACCATCTTGAGCTTGTGCCACTATTTGATCATGAGAGACATGAGTATCTTCATTTTCTACTCTCTCATCTTTATCATCATCTTATGACACATTTAATGAAGATGGATCAATCACTTGTATATTATCTTCATCATCTTTGGGCTTGATGTCTCTAACCAGAATGTTCTTCATGGCCTCCCTCAATGGTTCATCACCTACATCATCAAGATTCTCATGTGCTCCTTGGGAGCTGTTAGATTCATCAAATTCCACATTATATGTTTCTTCAACCAAGCCGGTGACATGATTAAATACTCGATATGCTTTGGACTTTATTGAGTAACCAACAAGAAATCCGATATCACAATGTCTTTGGAACTTCCCTAGGTGTTGCTGCTTTTTGTAGATGTAGCATTTATAACCAAACACCCGGAAGAATGATATATTCGGCTTCTTCTCATTGAGCAACTCATAAGGGGTCTTGCCAAGAAATTTTTGAAGAAATAGGTGATTGGATGCATAACATGCGGTGATGATAGCTTCCGCCCATAGAGCTTTGGGTGTATTGTACTCATCAAGCATTGTTCTTGCAAGTGTGATAAGTGTCTGGTTCTTTCTCTCTACTACACCATTTTTTGAGGAGTGTATGTTGCGAAGACCTTATGCTTGATCCCTACTTCATCACAATATGCTTCAATGTTTGTGTTGTCGAATTCTTTTCCATTGTCACTTCTTATCTTCTTGAGCTTCACTTCAAATTCATTTTGTGCTCTCTTGGCAAACTTCTTGAAACATGAAGCCACTTTGGTCTTGTCATGAAGGAAGAACACCCAAGTATATCTAGAGTAGTCATCAACAATTACAAGACAATAGAGATTTCCTCCCAAACTCTTGTAAGTTGTTGGTCCAAATAGATCCATGTGAAGGAGCTCTAGTACTCTTGTTGTTGACATGTAAGCTTTTGTTGGATGAGTGTTTGCAACTTACTTGCAGGCTTGACATGCACTACAAAGCTTGTCTTTCTCAAATTTCACATCCTTCAAACCTCTCACTAATTCATTATTTATTACCTTCTTGAGTGAGCTCATCCCAACATGTGTAAGTCTTCTATGCCATAGCCAACCAAGTGATGTTTTGATGAATAAACATGTCTTCAAGTTTGCATCTTCGAAGGTGAAATCCACTAGATATAGGTTGTTGTATCTAAATCCCTTGAATATAACTTGATCATCATCTTTCTTAGATATAACCACTTCCTTCTCGGTAAACAAGCATTGAAAGCCAAGATCACACAATTGACCAGCGAATAGCAATTTGAAACTCAATGAAGCAACATATAGCACATTTGATATTGAATGATCATTTGATATTGCAATTTTGCCCAATCCTTGAACTTTGCCCTTTGAATTGTCACCAAATGTAATCCTTTCTTGACCATCTACTTCTTCATCTAGTGAGGTGAACATACGAGGATCACCGGTCATATGTTGAGTGCAACCACTATCAATAACCCAATGACTTCCACCAGTCTTGTCGTTCACCTACACACAAGAGATCAAGCTTGTTGTTTAGGGACCCAAATTTGATGGGGGCCCTTGACTTTCTCAACTAGTGACTTTACAACCCAATTTTTTTAGGCCTATTCTTGTTGGGAGGACCTAAGAATATGACTTTCATTTTTCCACTAGAATCCTTTCTAAGCATGTAATGAGCATTGAAGGCAAAGGGTCTAGCATGCTTGGTCAAGGGTTGTGGTGGTGGAGTTTGACACTCATGGGCAAAGTGACATTCTTGTCCACACTCAAAATATCTCTTTGGCTTAAGCTTTGACTTGTGTTGTTGTTGATGTTGAGCTTGAGCTTTCTTCTCTTGATTTGCCAAGTACCCAATATCACTTCTATCCATCTTCATTATGGTGTTCATGAGTAGCTCACTTTGAAGATATTGGCCTCTTGTGAACTTGCTCAAACCGGTCTTGAGATGTTCTTTCTCCAACTTGAGCTTCTTGTTTTCTTCTCTAAGTTCATCATGATTTTTCTTCATCTTGAGTCTTGTTCTCTTCTTGAAGCTTCTCGTTCTCAAGAGCTATATCACAATCATTGTCTAGATTCTCTATCACAATTGTCTTGGTGGTTGATAGCTTTTCAAGATTTTTCTTGAGCTTTTCATTCTCATTCTTGAGCTTGACATACTCATCATAATTGTCGGACTCAACCACTTTCTTGCCTTTGCTACTAGAACCTTGCTCAATGCTCTCAACAATGAAGTCATCACATGATGTAGCTATATTAATCTTAACAACATTGTTAGTAGTATCATGTGGCTCATTGTATAATAACTCATGAGAAAGAACAAGATTGTCATGATTAACCATGAGATTGGTGTACTCTTCTTTTAACAAATTGTAGCTAGTGGTGAGCTCATTATGTATCCCCTCAAGTTTATCATGTTTTTCTCTAAGCTTCTTTTTAGAGGATTTGAGCTCCTTGAGTTTGGATGACATAGTTTTATTTTCTTCTCTAAGCTCAACACTAGCTTTTTCGGCTATGTCATATTTTGCTAAGAGTGAGTCCTTCTCAAGTTCTAGCTTTTTATTTTTAGCTCTTGTCTTTCTAATGATTTTAGTATATTGGTTTACCAACTTGACAAGATCATCATAAGAAGGTGATTCAAATTCTTCATCACTATCACTATCATTGTAGGGGACCGTGACGCCTAAGGGGGGTGAATTAGGCAACTTAAAATTCTAACTCTAAACTATGGCCTCTTTTTCTAACCTGAGCAAAACCTATGCAAAAGATAAACTATCTAAATGTACAACTATGGTTTTGCTAGTGTGTTGCTATCTCTACCGCAAAAGGAGTAATACAATCAATGTAAATGCGGAAGCTAAAGAGCAATGTAGAGATATGCACAGTCTTGTCGACGACTCCGGTATTTTTACCGAGGTATTGAGAAGCGCCCGAGCTTCCCCCTAGTCCTCATTGGAGCCCCTCGCAAGGAATCCCTCGCAAGGGCCAAGCTCCCGGTCGGGTAACTCCGTGGATAGCTTCGGGCCTTCCCCACGTGCAAGTGGGTCTCCGACGTGCCTTCTGATAAGCCTCTCCCGGATGCTCCCCGCCGTCTTCACTATCAAGCTTCCGGTCGAAATGCCACGGGCCTTGTTCCCTTTGGTACACGGTGGCGGCCACACCACAAATGCGGTTGGTATAATCTTGCAAGACTATAAGCCCCTCCGATGTACAACAATGGTGCTCGCAAGCACCGAGTGATAAGAGGTATGCAAACCTCACTAAACACTAGGCCTAAACCTAGAGCAAACGTATAAGCGGTGGTCTAATCAACCTAAGTGTTTTGCAAAGCACCTACGCTAATCACCTAATAAAACACTAAGCACTATGCAAGTGGAGATCACTAAAACGGTGTATCAAGACCCTTGATATGTTTCCTTAGCTCCCCACTACTCATTTGGCTGGTTGGGGTTGTTTTTATAAGCCCCACTGAGAAAGTAGCCGTTGAGGACGAAATCCCGCTTTTCTGCTACTGACCGAGCCCTGATCACGTCCTGACCAGACGCATCCGGTCGTCCCGACTGTTAGAGCTGCGATCAACTGATCGGACGCTACCAGCGTCCGGTCACCTACCACCAGATGCGTCTGGTCATAGTTTTGCCGCTCTAGAACCCCTCTGTACTCGACCGGACTCTGCTGTTCTGCGTCCGGTCATTTTGCCGCCAGCATCCGGTTCAGTGTCCGGTCACTGCTGCTGACGCCTATTGCCGAGCCACTTGATCGGAGAGTCCGGTTGCTTTCCTCCAGCGTCCGGTCCAGCGTCCGGTCACTTCTGTGAGCTCGTATCTTCGTGATCTTACGTACGGCTTGGTTCCTGTCTCCGTGCTTGGACTTTGCTTGATATCTTGGATCTTTCCTTGTGCTTCTAAGGTTTTGCTTATGGTGGATCATCACGTTGCCTTCGTCCAAGTCACGTCTTGCGCCCTATTGAACTACAAAACAATCACTTACAAATTCATTAGTCCAATTTGGTTATGTTGGTCATCAAACACCAAAATCCAAAGTAAATGGGCCAAGGGTCCATTTTCCTTATAATCTCTTCCTTTTTTGTGATTGATGACAACACGACCAAAGCAAGCAAATAATAAAAATTTGGAATTTAAAACTATCTATTTGCTAGGATGCAATGCAAGGGGCAAGGTTATATAATGCTAAAAGATACTACTTGTAAGACTAAAAGATACTACATAAAAACTTATCTTGCCCTTGCAAATGTCCTCGTGTGGCATTGTGAATATAAGCCTTGCTTCCTATAATTTTTCCATTACATAGGCTAATCCATAATCCACTATCCTTCCTTTCTCGGACCATTACCACTTGTAGACACTACTTGTAGACCATTGCCACATGCAAATTGTTATGTTCTAGCTTTTGGACATATAAATTAATGCTTGCTTTTGGTCCTCTAAATTCTCCCCCTTTGGAATCAAACACCAAAAAGAAAGACAATAGTAGCACAAGGGAGGGTCAAACTTTGTGATCCTTTGTATGTAGAGTGGAATAGGTCATAAAATTTGACTCTCACATTATATAGATTAAGCTCCCCTAAATATATGCATACATATGGTAGAAAGCAAGGCATATGCATATTTGACAAATTATTGCTCAAGGGAATTTAATCTATATAATGCATGGAGAAAGCATATAAATATCAAAATGAAATCAACATGATGATATCGGTTTAGAAATACCACATGTGGAAACCAATTTGATTTCTACCACTTACACTAGATGGTGGATATTTGAAGTATGATGCTTAACTCTGGGGACTTCATTTTTCTTGCAATGAGACTACTACACACATGATAAGCTTGAAAAGGTGTTAGTCTCAAAGTATCCAACTTGTAGAGTAACCTCCCCCTAAATTTGTGCACATAAGTGTGGGATACTTGTAGAAGTCATGCACATTGATTTTAGAATCAATAATACCACTTAAAAGATGACATCTCATGAATGTGATAATCATTTTCAAAGATGATATTGGGGAGAAATTATCTACAATTTAGACTTTGGCACATATTAGATGAACAATCAAAAGACAAGCTATGTGCCATGCTCCTAAACAATTTTAAACCATGTAGGTTTGCTCCAAGGGTTTAAGAATGAAACCGAGCAAGCCTACCATAAGATATACCTAGTGTATGCATGATAAAGGACATAAGCATGCAAATGCAAACATAGGCATGAAAAGTAACTAGATGCTTAAAAATACCAATTTATAAGAAATACCACTTATAGGAAATACAAATTGATACTACTTGAAGGAAATTGAATCTAGTTACCTAACATGGGAAGGGGAATTTGGGTCCATAGTATTCACTAACCCACTTGGCAATGATTTTGTCTATTATGATGCACCCCATGAAATACACCCATACTTTGCCAAGTCTCCAAATTCCCTGATGTCCAACAGACTTCTCACTTCCCTTTCGGGATCCAAACCTTCTTGGTGCTCTTCATGTTGGAAATGATTTTCTTTGACACCCAAAAGCGTTTGACCCTATTGTTGGCTTGTTTGTTCACCTTGATGGCCACCACCTTGTCATTTTTCTTCTTCTTCTAGAGATAAGGTGTGGAGGCTTTTTTGTCCACCTTGTTGGTGTAGGTGTTGGAGAGCTTGCTTGTTTGCTTCTTCTCTTTCTTCTTTGCTCCTCCCCCATTCTTCATCTTGCACTCATAGGACTTGTGACCTTCCTTGTGGCACACGTAGCAAACCACGGTTTGTCCTTCATCAAGCTTCTTCACTCCCTTGACGGTGTTATCTTGATGAAGTTAGGCTTGCTTCGCCTTGCCTTTTACTTGAGTCAAGTCCTTGGTGAGGTGAGCTACTTCTTGCTTGAGTTGCTCGTTCTCCTTTGCAACCTCTAGTGTGCATGTATCTACAATAACTTTCTCAACACAAACTTGGTTGCACAAGGATGAGTCTAAACATAAATCATTACAAGAAGTAGAGGCATCCCTTTTAGACATGTTAAGGATAGAACTTTTCTTTTTAGATGCCTTGGTGGGGGTTGAACTAACGGCTTCAAGATTAGCAACTTTATTAGTTAGCTCATCACAATGTTTGCACATGGTTTCCATTTTAGCAAGTAAACTTTTATAAGCATCTTGTGAGCTAGCTAACTTTTCTTTTAATTTTTCATTTTTCTTTTTAAGATTTTGTTGCACAATTTCCTCATAAGAAGGCATTTCATCATCACTATCACTCTCACTAAAGGATGAGCTTTTGTTACCTCGTGCCATAAGGCACATACGAGAAGAGCTTGATGATGAGTGCTTGCGCCCTCGTCTCTTGTGATGGTGTTCTTCTTCACTTGAAGAATCATCCCATGACCTTATCAATGTGAGAGCTTGGTTTTTACATGCCTTCTTCTTTGTCTTGGGTGTGGACTTGTTTGGACAAACTTCCACAAAGTGCCCCAACTCGCCGCATCCATAGCATCCTCTCTTTCTTTGCTCATTTCTTTGATTGGTGAAAATGAGATCTTAGATTTGGATGGGCACACCCTTAACATTGAGCCTTTGGATCATCTTCTCCACCTTGTTGATTAGTTTCATTGATTCTTCATCAAGGTCGGAGGTGGAGGAGGAAGATTGATTATCATCACTTGATTCTTCATTGTCATCATCATCATCATCCTCATCTTCTTCTTCATCTTCACTTGAGGAGCTTGAGCTTGAGCTTGTCTCAACTTACTTGCCCTTCATCTTCTTTTTCTCGCTACATGCAAGAGCTTTGCCTTTCCTTGATGAAGAGGCTTCTTCTTGACCCATCTTACATGACATTTCAAATGCCACTATCTTGCCAATGACTATGTCTGGGGTCATGGTGCTCAAGTCCTCCATGTTGTGAAGGACGGTGATGATGCTTGCATATTTCTTTTGTGGTAGCACGGAGATGATCTTCCTCATGATGTCCGCATCATCTAGCTTTATTAGTCCTATTGAATGGAGCTCATTGATAATTAGATTCAAACAAGAATACATATCACGAACAAGCTCATCATCATTCATTGTAAAGGAATCATAATTTTGTTTAGCTAGACAATGTTTTTGCTCACGGACATTTGATGTGCCGTCATGGAGCTCTTGAAGTTTTAACCAAATTTCATGTGCCATATTTAAAGTGAACACTTAGTTAAACACATCCATACTAAATAATTCAAACAAGCAATTTTTAGCTCTAGCATTGAAATGCATTTCTTTTTCATCACTCTTTGTGGGTTTTTTGGGATTCTTAATGGGTTTCATCCCGTCACGAGTGACTCTCCAAACACCCAAATCAACCGCCTCAAGGTGGCAAGCCATTCTAGCCTTATAATAAGGGAAGTTAGTGCCGTTAAAGTGCGGAGGCCTAGAGGTATTCATCCTAACCACTCTAAATAGCATCGGCTCAACGACGGTTAAGCCAAAGGTCCAAATTGAGCCAACCGGCTCTGATGCCAATTGTAGGGGACCATGACGCCTAAGAGGGGGGTGAATTAGGCAACTTAAAATTCTAACTCTAAACTATGGCCTCTTTTTCTAACCTTAGCAAAACCTATGCAAAAGATAAACTATCTAAATGTGCAACTACAATTTTGCTAGTGTGTTGCTATCTCTACCGCAAAAGGAGTAATACAATCAATGTAAATACGGAAGCTAAAGAGCAAGGTAGAGATATGCAAACTCCCATCGACGACTCCGATATTTTTACCGAGGTATCGAGAAGCGCGCGAGCTTCCCCCTAGTCCTCATTGGAGCCCCTCGCAAGGAATCCCTTGCAAGGGCTAAGCTCCTGGTCGGGTAACTCCATGGATAGCCTCGGGCCTTCCCCACGCGCAAGTGGGTCTCCGACATGCCTTCCGGCAAGCCTCTCCCGGATGCTCCCCGCCATCTTCACTATCAAGCTTCCAGCCAAAACGCCGCGGGCCTTGTTCCCTCCGGTACACGGTGGCGGCCACTCCACAAACGCGGTTGGTGTAATCTCGCTAGACTATAAGCCCCTTCGATGTACAACAATGGTGCTCATAAGCACCGAGTGATAAGAGGTATGTAAACCTCACTAAATACTAGGCCTAAACATAGAGCAAGCGCATAAGCGGTGGTCTAATCAACCTAAGCGCTTCCCAAAGCACCTACGCTAATCACCTAATAAAACACTAAGCACTATGCAAGTGGAGATCACTAAAATGGTGTATCAACACCCTTGATATGTTTCCTTAGCTCCCCACTACTCATTTGGCTAGTTGGGGTTGTATTTATAAGCCCCACTAAGAAAGTAGCCGTTGGGGACGAAATCCTGCTTTTCTGCTACTGACCGGATGCTGATCACGTCCTGACCGGACGCGTCCAGTCGTCCCGACTATTAGAGCTGCGATCAACTGATCGGACGCTGCCAGGGTCCGGTCACCTGCCACCGGACGCCGCTCTGGAACCTCTCTGTACTCGACCGGACTCTGCTGTCCTGTGTCCGATCGTTTTGCCGCCAGCGTTCGGTCGCTGCTGCTGACGCCTGTTGCCGAGCCACTTGATCGGAGCGTCCAGTTGCTTTCCTCCAGCGTTTGGTCCAGCATACGGTCACTTCTGTGAGCTCGTATCTTCGTGATCTTACATACGGCTTGGTTCCTATCTTCGTGCTTGGACTTTGCTTGATATCTTGGATCTTTCCTTATGCTTCTAAGGTCTTGCTTATGGTGTTGATTATTGGATCATCACGTTGCCTTCGTCCAAGTCACGTCTTGCACCCTATTGAACTACAAAACAATCACTTACAAATTCATTAGTCCAATTTGGTTGTGTTGGTCATCAAACACCAAAATCCAAAGTAAATGGGCCAAGGGTCTATTTTCCTTACAATCTCCCCCTTTTTGGTAATTGATGACAACATGACCAAAGCAAGCAAATAATAAAAATTTGGAATTTAAAAACTATCTACTTGCTAGGATGCAATGCAAGGGGCAAGGTTATATGATACTAAAAGATACTACTTGTAAGACTAAAAGATACTACATAAAAATTTATCTTACCCTTGCAAATGTCCCCGTGTGGCATTGTGGATATAAGCCTTGCTTCCTATAAATTTTCTATTACATAGGCTAATCCATAATCTACTATCCTTCTTTTCCCGGACCATTACTACTGGTAGACACTACTTGTAGACCATTGCCACTTGCAAATTGTTATGTTCTAGCTTTTAGTCCTATAAATTAATGCTTGCTTTTGGTTCTCTAAATTCTTCCCCTTTGGAATCAAACACCAAAAAGAAAGACATTAGTAGCACAAGGGAGGGTCAAATTTTATGATCCTTTGTGTGTAGAGTGGAATAGGTCACAAAATTTGACTCTCACATTATATAGATTAAGCTCCCCCTAAATATATGCATACATATGATAGAAAGCAAGGCATATTCATATTTGACAAATTATTGCTCAAGAGAATTTAATTTATATAATGCATGGAGAAAGCATATAAATATCAAAATGAAATCAACATGATGATATCGGTTTAGAAATACCACATGTGGAAACCAATTTGATTTCTACCACTTGCACTAGATAGTGGATATTTGAAGTATGATGCTTAACTCCAGGGACTCCATTTTTCTTGCAATGAGACTACTACACACATGATAAGCTTGAAAAGGTGTTAGTCTCAAAGTATCCAACTTGTAGAGTAATCTCCCTTAAATTTGTGCACACAAGTGTGGGATACTTATAGAAGTCATGCACATTGATTTTAGAATCAATAATACCACTTGAAAGATAACATCTCATGAATGTGAGAATCATTTTCAAAGATGATATTAGGTAGAAATTATCTATAATTTGGACTTTGGCACATATTAGATGAACAATCAAAACACAAGCTATGTGCCGTACTCCTAAACAATTCTAAACCATGTAGGTTTGCTCCAAGGGTTTAAGAATGAAACCGAGCAAGCCTACCATAAAATATACCTAGTGTGTGCATGATAAAGGACATAAGCATGCAAATGCAAACATAGGCATGAAAAGTAACTAGATGCTTAAAAATACCAATTTGTAAGAAATACCACTTGTAGGAAATATAAATTGATACTACTTGAAGGAAATTGAATCTAGTTACCTAACATGGGAAGAGGAATTTGGGTCCATAGTATTCACTAACCCACTTGGCAATGATTTTATCCATTATAATACACCCCATGAAATACACCCATACTTTAGCAAGTCTCCAAATTCCCCGATGTCCAACGGATTTCTCACTTCCCTTTCGGGGCGTAGATCAAACATCAGATGAAGAGTTCCTACAGCTATGAAGATACTGGAGCCAGGACTGAATATCTTCAGAGTTCAGAGCTGCCGGCCTTTCTCAGGGTGAAGCGTTTTCTCCATACTGTGAGGTCGTCGATTACACGGCTAAGAACCTGAGCTATAGAAGAAGATTCGTTTTGGAAGATTTCTCCATTCCGCGCGTCCCAGAGTCGCCATAGGATAGTCAGCAAAACTGATGGGCACAGCCTGCTGTCGAGCCCATGGGGAGGGTGCGACTGCGAACCATTCTCAGAAGGAACAGTAGGCCTTGGTTCAAAATTTGAATCCATCGTCGAGGCTTATCATGTGTGTAGTAGTCTCGTTATAAGAAAAACGGAGTCCATGAGGAACAGTACCCGGATTGCCGTCTAGGCGGCCGTCGTCTTCCATAAGAGAACTCATAAGGCTTGCCGTCGTCTCGGGCAGCTTGTCATGGACGCCGAGAGTCGGAACAGCAGGAGGTCCAGGGCTACGTACGCTCCAAGGACTGAAGGGAGTGCGGGTGGTGCGCCAAGCACCCTTCAGCAATGGAACCTCCGGACGGGGTTTTGGTAGGGCGGCATTCTGACGAACACCTGGGGTGCATGCCTACGGAGGGGGGGGGGGGGCGCGTGGGGGCACGCGCGCACAAGGCCGCACGCCCAAGAGGCAGCGGGCCTAGCCATGGCGGGCTCGAAGATGTGGCCAGTCGGGGCGGAGGAATGGTTCGGAGTTGCAGCGGTGGGGAAGGTTGAGCGGTGAGAGGGACCCAAAGCAGAGCAAGTGGGTTGGGGGGCGGGGAAGGACCGTCGCCGCCGTGGACGCCGGTGCCGGAATGGCAGTCGGCAGGGGGCGGGGCTCGTCGGAGAGACGGGCTTCGCCGGAAGGAGCGGGGGAGTCGCTAGCAGAATCGAAGAGATTACGAAAGATATCAGATACAAACCAATCAACTTATAAACTATTAATTAGACCAACATTGTGCAGTATCAAAATATTTTGAGGGTAATAATGAATTATATATACATAAATAATATATATGCGTTGGGCAAAAAAAACAAACTTAAAATTTCCGACGCCTGAGAGATTCGATTCTCGCGGGGAAACCCCATGTACTTAGCAGGCACACGCCTTAACCACTCGGCCAAAGCGTCGTTTGAACGTGTAACTTTTTTTCTTATATGATTATATAACAATAGATATAGTGCCGCTGGAGAATTGGAATGACGAAAGCCTTTGAACAACATTTGGACATGCATGTGTGGCCGTCGGTACATCGTAAGGCCATTTCGAGTGCTACATTTCATTGCACTGTTTTCAAAACGTAGATTTTAGGTGATGAGATAAAATAATAAGACTCACGGTGCGTAGTTTCATAGGATTGTGCATTTAATTGTTGCACGGTGGTATGAAATGAAAATGCTTCTAGCGGAGTTTCACTAGTTTTTTTTAATGTGTGTGGATGAAATAAAACGCTCTCCGTGGAGTCTCACTACGTGTCCGATGCATTAGTAACCAACTAACCATGCACGCTATAGATTTCATCTGGATAAAACTCATCTCGTCTCTCTGCTTATAATTCAGATGTTACATCATCATCATTTTTATTGATGTGCCACCTTATTAGATGGAAATAAAATTTTTAATGGGATTGGCCTAAGAAATCTTATGACTACAAAGATTCCGCTTGATTTTTTTTTCTTTAAATCAGCTAAATAATGATGTACATTAGGCAAAATAGGAGAGCGGGTAAACTACTGCTGAAATGCGTGATTTACTTTTGATTTTACTAAAGAGAGAGTGGCTAGCGAAATTTACTCAAAATAAGACACCAATTTCAAAGCTAAAATACATGTATCCTTAATTACAACAAACCCATAGCATCCTAAGACAAAACGCTGCTTTTCTTCTTGACATACACACAATATCTTTGATCCCTTGATAAAGTATGGTCGTAACTCGTAAATGCCTCTCCTCTGCTAGAAATGTTCTCGAAAGGCCCCCTAGGTTTTTCACATTGGCATGCATACACCCAACTCCTCGTCTCCCTCTTTCATTTTTACCCTTTACCTTTTCCCTTTTTACAAATTCGGGCCACAACACCAATGTACACGCGGCGCAACCATACCCTCTTGCACTCACACTCGCCGTCATCTCTGATCAACGGCCAGGATCTGACGATCGAGACCCACAAGTATGCATGTCCTCCACCCGTGGCCGTGCGTGACGTGCAACTCCGATGCAGCGACGACGTGCGTGCGTGCGTGATCACGACACGCCGCCGCCGCTGCCGATCTCCTCCACCATCCACGCGGCCTCGGCGACGCTGGGCCGGCACTCGGGCTCGGGGCTGGCGCAGTGCACGCCGACCCGGAGCAGCCTGACGGCGGCGTCCCCGCCGGCGGCGGCGATGGCCGGGTCGACGAGCTCCCCCTCGCCGCCCTCGGCCACGGCCGTGGCCGCCCAGTGCACGACGTCGGTGCCGCCGCGCGCGCTGTGGAGGTACTGCGACGGGAACCGCCCCGTGACGAGCTCCAGGAGCACGACGCCGAGGCAGTAGACGTCGGAGCGCGCCGACACCACCCCGCGCGTGGTGCCCTCGGGCGACCGGAACGCGAACATGGCCTGCGGCGCCTGCGCCGCGTTCACCAGCGGGAAGAAGCCGTAGTCCACCAGCCGGGGCTCCATGCCAGCGTCCAGGAGGATGTTCCCCGACTTGAGGTTCCCGTGCGGCGGCGGCGGCGGCGGCGCGTCGAAGTCCGCGCCGTCCATGCTCACCAGCCGCCCCGCCGGGATCCCCAGCCTCTCGTGGAGGAACGCCAGCCCGCGCACCACGCCGACGGCCACCCTCAGCCGTCCCTGCCAGTCCAGGATCAGCCTGTTCGGACTCTGGTCGCCTGCCAGGGTCATTATTAAAGTTGATTAATTAGTCACGTGATTAATTAGCTAGCTAGCTACTAATCACGATTGATTGATTAATTAGCTGCGCTAATTAACCAACCAGATGGTTAATTACCATGCAGGATGTAGAGGAGGCTGCCGCGGGGCATGTACTCGGAGACGATGAGCTTCTCCTCCTTGCGGTAATGGTAACCGACGGGCGGGAGCACGTTGGGGTGGTGGAGCTCGCCGAGCATGTGCACGTGCTGCTCGAACTCCTCGCGCCCGACGCGGTTCATGTCACGGAGGCGCTTGACGGCCACGGTCACGCCGTTGCGCATGGCGGCCTTGTACGCCGACCCCAGGGTGCCTTGCCCAGCACCTCGGCGGAGGCCTTCATCAGGTCCGGCAGGCCGAACGCGGGGATGTCCTCGTTCAGGAGGACGAACTCTCCCATCCGCCGGCCGCTGCTGCCGCCGTGGCTGGACGACCCGCCGCCGGCCACGTCCACGGCCACCATCTCCCCGGCGCGCGGCGCCGTTGTCTTCGACCCCGCCGCCGCCGCGGACTTGCTGGAGCCAGCGCCTGCGCCTGCGCCGGCACCGGCGGCGGCCGTGCTGCCCGCGTAGTAGTCCCACGCCCGCGCGGCGCTGTTCCTCTCGTCCTGCCGCAGCATGAGCACCATGGCGCCGGTGACCAGCAGGATGACGAGCAGGATGATGCCGATGACGACGAACACGCTGGTCTCCTCCTCCATGGCCATGTAGTCGGCCGCCGTGGGCGGCGGCATCGCGGGCGGGAGCGCCGGGCCGGCGGCCACGCACACCGCGGCGTCGCTGCCCGGCGAGCCGCACAGCCCGGGGTTCCCGGCGAACGATGACGCCTCGTAGCGCTCGGCGACGCTCTGCGGGATGGAGCCGCTGAGGCGGTTGTGGGACACGTTGAACCGCTTTAGCGACTCCGGCAGCTTGAACGGAATCGGCCCGTCGATCTGGTTGCGGTCCAGGTGGAGCTCGATGAGGCGCGGCGCGCTCGCGATCGCGTCGGCGGGGAGCGGGCCCGTGATGCGGTTGTTGTCGAGGTAGAGCTTCTTGAGCCACCGCATGTTGGCGAACACGTCGGCGGGGATCGGCCCGGAGAAGTTGTTGGAGGAGAGGTACAGCGCGCGGAGGCCGCGCAACGTGCCGAGGCTCGCCGGCAGCGGGCCGGAGAGCGCGTTGTGCTTGAGGTTCACGGAGTGGAGCCGCGGGAGCTTGGCGATGGCGCCGAAGTCGAACGTGCCGGACAGGTTCATGTGCGTGAGCCGGATGCCGACGAGGCTGCCCTTGTAGCACTGCACCCCGGGCCAGGGGCTCGCGGCGTCGCACGGCGGGAACGGCGACGTCGCCGACCACGCCTCCAGCCTGCCGGTCGGGTCTGTGAACGACTTCTTGAGATTTACGAGCGCCGCCCCTGCCTCCGACACGTTGCCATTGTCGGCAGCGGCAGTGGCGGCAAGGAGGAGGAGGAAGAGAGGTGGGAGCCGAAAGGCGAGGAGGGTGACCATGACCGGGTGTGGTGGTGGTCAGAGCCTGTCCTCTACCTTTCTTCCAGCTCTCTTCTCGGACGACGGATGGTCCCTTCCCTGCCTGCCTTTCGTGGCGCTGCTTCGCCCTGGTTTTTGTCAACGCCTCTTCTGCTGCTCCAGTGGTTGCGCAGGCGGATCTGGGACTGGGACCCAAAAATAGGGTGCCCCACAGCTGCGACGGCAAGCGACCAACGGGAGAAGACGATGCAATGCGATGCAAACAGCCGAGGCGTTCCAGCTTCTTCAGAAATCAGAGCAGGTGTGGAAAGCAATGGAACAAAGGTTGGATTACAGCAGAGGATGGCCTAAACGGCTAAACCTCGCTTTTCTCCCTGGCAGGTACAAATGATTCCTGGTTTTGTAGACAGGACTAAATATAGTCAGGGTGCAAGATAAGCAAGGATTAAATTAGTAAACTGAAACAGCTTCATGTTCATTGCTGCATTGCATGAATATAACATGCTACAAATCAAATGCAGATTTAACCATTCACCTGAGGAAAGGTAATGTTTTGAGGGATGTTTACCTTTATTTATTAGGCATTCTATGTGTGTTATTTTCATAACCACAACCAATAAGCTTTTTAAAATATATATATATATTCTTAGAAGAACCATAGGTAACCTAATAAGTATGCCTGCAGCAATATTATTTGGCTCTTAGAAATGAATCTTGTTCTCAAGAATTTCTTGTTGTACATCTAAAGACAATAAAACAAAACACTACAAACACTGCTACCAATCTATGTACAAGAAAAGGGTAAACCACTCCTTACACTATCACCAATCCTCCTAACTAGCAAACAAAATTTCAACATCCAAAGCTACATTTGTCATATGTACACACATCATCCATCAGCGCTCAGCCTGGGCTACCTTGAGTCCTGGACAACCTACTGTACATACTCCTCCTGCCTTGAAAGTTTGAATAGCTCAGCAATTAGCTCCAAGTTGAGCATCTTCGTCTCTGGTATCCGATAGTAGAACAGAAAAAGTGGAGCGCAGCACACAAGTGCATAGATCCCGCATGCTCCGCCAAGCCCGATGGTGCTCATCATCACCGGGAAGCAGTATGCTGAAAGCAGGCCCCCAAACCAGAAGGAAAGCGAACAGAAACTTACACAGGTCGCACGGGCCTTGGTTGGGAATATCTCAGAGCAGAGAATGTTAGGTATTGGTCCCAAACCAACGACATAGGAGCAGAAGCAAATGGTTAATGCGAAGTGGAAGACGATGGCACGCTCGAACAATCCCATATTCAACAGGGTGGACATAGACATAACGCTCAATGATAATATAAGGATAGGAGTAGTGGCCAGCACAAGAACCCTACAAAAAAAGGTTGAGTTGTATTAATAAGTAGTTTCTATCAGGAACAGGAATAAACATGTAAAAAAGAATTAACTAAAATGAATATTTACTTCAAAATCATGATCACTACATGACAAACTTGTTGCTGGATAAGCCGGCAAAGCGAAATGTTGGTAGATAATGTTGGCAAGGAATTTTTTAGGATACCCAATGCAAATGAACCTAAGAAGCAGAGTGTGGAAGCACAATTATACAATGTCAGAGGTGTATTGGAGTTCAGAAATGGTACAACATCTAATGCTGCCGGTGAGGCAGCAAAAGGCTATATATTGAGATCAAATGATGTATCTATGAACAGACCTTGGTCATGTGGATGCATTTCTACTAATTGTAAATCAACATTATTTCGAAATTGTAATGTTGACGGTGTCTCAGAGTTTACCTTCTTCCGCAGACATCCATCAGCAGCATTGCGGCAGTTATACAAGGGAGTATCAGCAAAGCATGAAGGGTACTTATGAGAATTGATGTTGAATGTGGGGAAAGTCCAATGTCTGAAAACAAGCTAACTCCAACCTGTTCAAGTATTTCAGGAGCACAGCGGAGAAGACCACTGATTCCTGTAGACTGTATTTTTGAGAAGAGCAAACATGAAACAAGCAAAAAAAAAAACGTGTCAGCAGACTAACTAGCATTATATATGTATGGTAGCCAGTGCAGAGGGATTGTAAACTGAACTCCATGCTGAATGGAATATAAAATCTACAATAACACAGAATCGTACCTGCTGAAGGGCTTGAATTAACATGCCATAACACAAGGCATGCCTGATTCCTGGTTGAAGAAGCACCCGCCATTTAAACTTCATATCAGCTGTTTCAGATAGCCGGACTATTTGATGTCTGAATGGATGTCGCCCTGTGCTTTCTATATCACGAGGTGCAGACTGGTGAGGCGATACGAACCCATGAATTTCTTCTTCTTCAATGTCATAATCATGTATAGACGCCATAAACTCTTGCGCAAGTACTGATGTTCCATGCCTTCTTAAATATGAAGAGCTCCCTTCAGATGTAAAAGAGGTATTTGTATCATTTACTTCAACACTTGCTGCCTGAGAAACAAGAGAAGCCCGCAAACCATCTCCATTGTTAACTTCTCCAGCAGAATAAGCCTCCCTAGTCTGTTGATCACTGTTACCATCCCTGTGCTCATTCATATGTTCGTGTTCTGGAAAAGAAAAACTGTTGAAGACTGGGAAGAAACTATTCCGTCTACTTCCTCCTTCTGACATATTCTCATGAATGCTTCCGAGAAGATCAACTAGTGGGTCCGAAAGCTGCCAGTAAAAAGTACTACGGGGCCAAGTGTGGCTAGCACTGGTTCCAGAGAAACTTTGAGCACGAGCAGTGCCAACAGCAGAGTCAGATATGATGTCCACACCTTCCACAATAACAGCGATCTCTCCTGCAGGTCTATGTGATGTCATGATGCATTTATGCTTCTTTATTTTCGACAAAAATAGAAATGAACAAGTGATTGGCTCAATTTATCAAAACAAGACAGTCTGTTAATGCATCATGTGTAATTAAAGCACCATCAACCCCCAATCATATTGACATATTGTTGTCAGTACTTCATCAGCTTGTCTCACAGCATTTAACTGTAAAACAAAACCGTCATCCAATTGTTCAATCTCTATGTTAAGTATGTAATGTCAAATGCTGCTTATGTTTACAATTTTACAGCATATAGGTTCTAGGACATGAATAAGAGGACTGAATTAGTTCCCATTCAGTTCTTGAATATGAAGTCATGTATTACTAGGCTATATATTACTTACTCCCTCCATTCCAAATTATAAGACGTTTTGGCTTTTTTAGATACATAACTTTTGTTATGCACCTAGATATACACTATGTCTAGATACATAGTAAAAGTAATATATCTAGAAAAGCCAAAACGTCTTACAATTTGGGGTGGAGGGAGTACATAGTTCTATTAGTATCTTCTATGTTAGGAGGCTTTTTTTTGTAATGTAAGAGGTTCAATTAGCACCTCCAATGACAAGCTGAAATCAAAAGATCATGTATCTTCATTTCTCATAGTTCTGATTGCATGAACACCAGACAAAGAAAGAGGTGGACGGAACAGCACCATCACCCATTAAATGACACAAAAATCAGGTTCATGATCCCGCAAATCAGCTGATAACAGTAATATTTCCAAAACTGCAAATTTAGTTTGTATGATCATGCTGTCAGACATTGGTTACAACTTTACATTTCTCAAGTCCCCACAATAACTACATTTATTTACTCAGTTCCCTACTAATCAAGACCAAACTATCTTCAGATGAATTAGTAGCTTGTGAATAAATATGGAAGCATTGTCAAGTGTCAACAATCTCACCTGAAACATCACGTTTCTTCCCTCTAAGCCACTGCAGAGAAACTCTGGCCTCACTAATCTTTCCGTCACTTGCAAGCCACCTAGGTGACTCTGGCAAGTAGTAAACCAACAAAGCAAAGTAGACAATGGAAGGAGCAAAGATTGCACCAATCATGATTCTCCAGTTAGGTGAAGACATTAGTGTTAACCAGAATATCAGGCAATATGAAAAGATAGTTCCTAGGAAGAACATAAACTGTGGCATAGTTCCAAGTAATCCCCTCATATTTGGAGGAGATGTTTCCGATATATAAATAGGGACACAGGTGAAAACCAACCCACTTCCTGATCCAACAATTAACCTAGCTAGAAGTACAATGTAGATGTTAGGAGACCACAGCATCAGGACACCACCCGAAAACAATACCAGAGATGAGTAAACCAGTATGGCACGCCTTCCAAGCCAATCTAATAGTGCTCCAGAGAATATTGTTATCACAATAGCCCCAAATGTTGAGGCTGCTAAAGTTATACCTTCAATAGAAGGTCCATTCAACAATTCAAATTCTTTTTCCATATGATGATTAGCTTCTGTCAGATAATAAAAATCAAGGTTAGTATGATTGTCAGATAGTTGAGATCTCTAATGGAGGTAATTAATGTATAATTACAATCAATAGAGCAAAGAAAAAAATACCTAATAATGCTGCAAAATCCCATCCAAGCAATGCATACCCAATAGAAACAACAACTGCCGAAAACACTGTTGACTTCATCTCATCAAGTACTATAGCCCTTTTGCAAACAATTATAAAACCTAGACAGTATGAAACCTGTGAGAAAATTTGCTTAAAAATAGAATTCAATCAAGTTAATTTTTTTATGGCAACCAATTGAACTTCTCATCTCAGAGTTAGACAAACAGTTAAACACAAGCCAGTCTATAAACCCATCGGTCACTACACCAGTTATGTTACGACATATGAACCTCTCATTTGTTTTAAAATTAGCCGGTTAATGCATTAACTATGTCATAAACTTATGTGCCATAATTGCTTCATTTGCTATGTTTTTTATAAGAAACTTTAGATACTTCTCCATAGTGTTCAGTTTACGTCTCGCAAATGGTTACAATATTTGATTCCATCTATAGTGAAAGCATATTCGATTGATACTGGAAACAGGGACAGGGCTACAGGGTGGTTCCTGTGGGCCATGGACCACCCTGCACTCTGTCCTAAAAGCTCATAGGATTTAGGAATTCTAATTCTGTTTCCAAATCCACCGTGATGCTTCCGCTTCCACCATCGTAGGCATGGTTGGTCCCAGCAGCCAGTCGCCTGCGCCCCTTCCTATTCGTTGCTCCGTGCGACCTATTAGCTCCTCTGTGCGACCATCTGTGCCCCTTTGTATTCATCCACACCCAACGGGCAACGGCTGCACACGCCGGCAGTGGCGTCGGGGGTGAAGCACACCTGAGAACTCAGGCCTCAGGTATGCCTCACAGCCACCCAATAATTTTTGCAAAAACTTCGAAGTTAGGAGGCTTGTCAAATAGCTAAATAGCTTTAGGTTAGGGTTTCGGTGCTCAGCTTCGCACAGCATAAGGGAAGGGAAGAGAAGGGGTGGGAGTACCTGGTGGGTGCTCGTCGCCGGCGAAGAGACCAACGAAAGCCTCAGCACCTGGCCTAGGGCGGCGGCGGCCCGACAGTCGCCTGAGAGCGAGAGGGTAGCGAGCGAGAGAGAGACAGAACGAGGAGGGAAGAGGGATGCAGATGCAGCGGACGGAAGGGGAAGCAGGCATCGACGGCGGAAAAAAAAAAAACGCACGGGCTTCTTGTGGGCCGTTTTTTCAGTTTCGCTGAAAATTTCTTTTTTTCTTCTTTCTCTCCCTTTTAATAATTTTTTATTCTTGTTGATTTCATATATCTATTCTCTACATTGGACACTATCAATGGCTAGTACAACATTTGTTTAAAATAACATAACAGAAATTTCATATCTATTCTCTTCATTGGACACTATCACTGGCTAGTAAATATATAGTACATTGTAAATAAGTAAATGGAACTTTTTATATTTTATTAAGGTTGAGTATTTTTCTATTGAAGCTAGAAGCCATTTTCACAGGAACATATACCAATTTCACAAACCAAGAAGCGATAACAACATTTTTATAAAAAAATGATTTTCTCTTTGTGACAATTTCCCAAGTGAATATTAAATATTTTTGTGCTAAACATGAATGAAGCAATAGTTCCCATGAACTAGGAACATTGCTATCATCAATAAAAAATGGTATGAACTCATTAAAAAAATCATGCTCCAACAAAAACTAATACATAGTATTGACACTTCAATATCTCGTGAAAAAATTGAGTCTTTCTAGCACTCTCTTTTCATTTTATAATTTACTAAGGATTTTTATGTTGTAACAGGGTTAAAGATTAGGTTGCAAAATACTTTCATGTGTTAGAATTGTCACACTTTATCAACCTTAAACAAATCTGGCTAAGCGAGTGTTTATTATCCGCATGGCACAAAGACAATAGAGGCACATAGTGGCGTTAAGTCCATAGAAAAGCTCCAACCGAAAACAAAGGTATACAAGTTGAAAAGATAGACATCGCTATGAGGCAAGAGCAAAAGAAGGCTTTTTGACATGACAGGATAGGAATAAAAATAGTTTGACCATAAAAACAATTATGCATTCGAAAAAAAGTATTGTACAAATAACAATACTGCATAATTATTAATAAATTAGGAATGTTGCCACTCTTACATGACACTAGTTGTCCTTTATGGAACAAATGGTTTTTTCTTACAGGTAGAACATTTTTTACTTACCCCTTTGTAGCAAAATATATTTTCGGGTTAGAAACAACTTCTAGAGTAGAAAAAACAATATTTTATTAAAAGGAAAGAAATATTATCATAGTGGAAAAAATGTTAGGGGTGTGACACATTTGCCTTCCTAGTATCTTATGGAATAGGAAACTACTACGTGAAAAACTTTCCAGATATTTTGCATAAGACATAATTATCGCATTTTAGACAATATAATACTCTATATCTAGATATTTTGTATGAGAAATATCTAGGCAATAAATAAACACAAGCAATATTCTACATGGAACAGTCTAGATCTTGATATTTTGTGTAATGAGAAATATATGGGGAATAGATAAATATGAGAGTTATTCTAAAATATAGAAAAGTGTAGAAGGTTGTCACCATAAAGCTATAATAAATACATATATAGACTTGTGTTCATTCCATACGTAAGTCACCAAGTGAGTTATCAAAAGTTATGAAAGTAGTCATCATATATTTAGTTTGAAAATACTTCATAGTTATTTTGAAGTTTATAAGTATGCACGTTAAAAATTTGTTTATAACGAGTTAGATATTATTATAAATAAAATAAAAGAGAAAAATATTTTACACACCCAATATTATAATACTACATCTGCCAGTGCATATCAGGATACGTAGAAGAAGCTCCTCACCAATCCCATCCACTATGAGTGTATGATCTACACCCACATCCAACAAAATAAAATCTAGAATTTTTACCGTGTAGCAGGCATGGACTAGCCAGCACCCCTCGAATCGGCACTAGCCCCATAAAGACGCGGGAAGGATTCCTCTCCACCCGTGCCCCGACGTCGCAACAGCCACGGGAGATAAGCGGTTCGTCAATCCCCACTCAAAAATGACGCGAGACAGGAGAAAGTAACAGGGAGAAATCATCACCTGTGAGTGTGCGAGTTGACGGGAGGGAACCAGCCAATGCGGGGGCGGAGGGAGGAGAGAGGCGGGGCGGGGGCGGGGGCGGGGTGAGTCGCCGCCGGCCGCTTAGATGCAGAGGAGACGCGACGGCGGCAGCGGCAGCAGGGAGACTGATGATGATGATTAGTTTGTTAGATTAGCAAAGACGGAGAGACGGAGGAGAAAATGGGTTAGTGATCAGATTTGCTGGACAGCGCCCCCACTGTCCGTTGGTAGATCAACGGCGCTGAGTTCACGTACCTGCGTTGGGATTCCACGGTGAAAGCCCCTAGTTTGGTTTTAGATAATTGATGAAACCTAGCACTAACATTTGTCATGAGTTGTGATATGAGCTAGGTTGGTACAATCCAAGTAATTGAGCAAGATGAGATCCATGGTGATGAAGGTGGACATGTGTTGATGATGATCAAGCTCAACTTGAAAAAGAAGAAAGAGAAAAACAAAAACCGAGATGATCAAGGCAAAGGTAAAAGATAGTTTTTGTTTTGGCACTTAAGATACCATAGAGGATGTAAGTGCACTTAGGATCGATAGTCGTACTATAAAGAAGAAAAATCTTTGGCTAAACGGTTTATCGAGTGCCAATAGGTGGCATGACTCACGCATTGCATTTAGAAACCTAGTGTGCTAACTTTGACCCTTGTAAAATGCTTTAAAAAATACTAACACACATGCACACAAGTTCTACACTTTGTGGTTAGCAAGTTGGAATAAAGGGTGAAGTAGTTGTGGACTTAGAAAAAGAAAATAAGGAGATGGTCCACGACCGGACGCTGGCCGCGGTGTGATCTGACTAACCCCGGTGCGTCCGGTCAAATATAGCGGGTGGCGCGCAGCTAGCCGAGAGGGTCGAGGTGCGACCGGACGCTGCCACTGGCGCGTCCGGTCACCTTTTGAGCTGAGTGGACGCAGGAGGCGTTGCACGACCAGACGCGCAGGCCCTGCGTCAGTTGGTGGATGACGTACGCTGACATCACCATTGCTTGCGCGCGGTGAAGGGCGAGACACTGACCGGACGTCTGGCGTGTCAAGTCACCCCTGACCGGACGCATCCGGTCACTAATTTTCACCTCTGCACCCTTACTGGAAACGAACGGACGCCGCGTTGCTCAGCGTCTGGTACAGTGAGCAGCGCGTCCGATCGTTTGTTGACTCGAGCGCTGACCGTTTTGTTACCGTTGAGATCGAGCAGCACAGTTTCAAAGCGGGGACACATGGCGGCGATCTAGCGACCGGACACTGAGGAAGCTGCGTCCGGTCACACCCATCTGCGCGTTTGATCTGGCTGTGAAAGCAGGGAGCATGGGGCCAACGACTCTTTCGTGGTTGGCTCTCTATTTAAAGGTCTTGGCCAGCTCTTGGCTTGCCCTCTTTAGCATTTTTTGACATACTTGACATCCTTGTGAGCCTAAGCAAACACCTCCCACTGATTCATTATCATAATGAGATTATGAGTGATTCCAAGTTCATTTGCTTAAGTGATTACATCTAGTGGCACTTGGGGATCGTTATGGCTGCGGATTTCTTGTTTCTCTTGGTGGTTGCCGCCAACTAGACGGCTTGGAGCAGCGGAGGAGTTTCAGCACGATTTGGTGATTGTTCTTGGCCGGCTCCGGTGATTGTGAGGGGTCTTATGCCTTGTCCGGCGGAGAGCCGAAAGATAACTCTAGTGGATTGCTCGTGTCATTGAGTTACCTCACTTATGGGTAGGTTCTTGCGGTGTCCAATTGTGTGACGTGGTTCATGCAACACCTCTTAGCTGCCGAACCACCAAGTGTTGGTCGACACAACGGAGACTAGCGTGCCGGCAAGCATGTGAACCTCGAGAGAAAAATCGGTTGTCTCTTGCCCCTTGGTATTCTCCCGGTGATTGAATTGGTATTCATCTTGTGATTGGTTCACTCCTCTACGCGGCGGTATAATCACCTTACTTACTCATTTATATTTCTGCAAACTAGTTGTAGCAAACTCTTTAGTGTAGATAGAATTGAGAGCTTGCTTTGTAGCCTTTTATCTAGTGGAGCTCTTCAGTGTGGCAAGTTTGAAAGCTCTTACTAAATAAAAACTTAGCTCTTGTGTGTGACTAGAGATTATAGTAACTAAAATTATTTGTATAGGTGGTTTATAACCCTAGTAGAGTTAGAGTAAAATTGTATTATACTAATCAAAATTGCTCTAGTGATCTTGTTGAATCGTTCGTGAGAATTTCCGTCAGAAAATTGGCTATGTGCTATATGAAGATCCTTTCGCATGTCCGAATTTAGAAAAATAAAAATAAAATAGAGGATATAAGTAGCATACAAAACAAGACATTCATGTACTACATGGTAAATTTGGAAAGTCGACGTTAAAAATAGTAAAAGTGCGTAGCATGTAGGAGTAGTCTCGAACACTACAAATATCCCATCTTCCTAATTTTCTTCGGAAATAGAATGATGAATACTGCACATAAGGACGTCCCACTGTCAAATATATTTTTCCATGCTTGTGTTACGTTTTTCACACAGGCGATTTCAGATACGTGCATACCAAAGGTGGCCAAGGGGATAAAATATAATGGGGGTGCTTGAAACCTTTGCCCATTACTCCCTCCGTCCTGTAATATAGTGTATTCTAGCATTCAAAAATTATCCTTAAATATAATGCATTCTAGAGGATAAAAACCGGTTTTGTATTAAATACTTTTTATTTATCAACCAATCACTATTAATCACGTTGATGATAGCGTTTGATTAGGAAATAAAATGAGGGTATATGCGTATTTTATATTATCTCTTAATTTGTCTCAAAATTCCTATAATAAACTATATTACAGGACAGAGGTAGTATTATATATGTAGCCTCGCCGAGTAAGGATATAGATGAAAGCTGCATGTTTGGATCTCTAGCCAGACCACCTTCGAGGCTTGTGAAGCAAGGTATTCCTTGCCAGCATAGTGCACAGGAGAGCCAAAATGGCTTGCCTGGCCTAGGTTTGTAAAGGAAACAAGCATTACCTAGAATGGTGAAATCTTGCTCGCCTTTGCTGGGTGTGTGCGTTAGATTGTTAACGTGCCTCAGCCCGTGGGCCTGCCGCATGTCTCCCCAGCTTGCCTTTACGTACACGCTATTGGTCAGTGAGTAATGCATCGCGCATTTTCCCAACTCTTTACGCTTTTAATGTGACTTGCCCTTCAACAATTTCTTCAATTAGATCTCCAAATATCACAATCATGGGGATAGCTCTTCAAAGTGCGCACAAGATATAAAGTCTTGTGTAAGGAAAATGGACCCTAGACCCATTTACTTTGGATTTTGGTGTTTGATGACCAATACAACCAAATTGGACTAATGAATTTGTAAGTAATTATTTTGTAGTTCAATAGGGTGCAAAACGTGACTTGGACGATGGCGACATGATGATTCCACGATCAGCACCATAAGCAAGACTCTAGAAACACAAGAGAAGACCCAAGATATCAAGTAAAGTCCAAGCACGAAGATGGAAACCAAGCCGGACGCAAGATCGTGAAGAAACGAGCTCGGTAGAGGTGACCGGACGCGGCCCTATGAGGACCGGACGCGTTCGATCAGTTGCTCGGCAACAGCAGACGTCAGCACCAGCGATCGGACGCTGAGCGAGGCAGTGACCGGACGCACAGACTTCACTGTTCATCATCAACAACAATGTTCTCAGCGTAACCGGACGCAACGGCAGGACGACCGGACGCACCAAGAAGTAGCATCCGATCATGTCTAGAAAGGTTCCAGAGCAGCGCCAGTGCGACCGGACGTGTCCGATCGAGTGAGACCAGACTCGGCCCAGAGTCCGATCAACGCACGCGCTCCAACGGTCGGTAGGACCGGACACGTCCGATCGGGACGTGATCAGCGTCCGATCACTAGCAGAAACATTGGTTTTTATTCCAACGGCTAGTTCTCTCATTTGGGGCTATAAATATGCCACCAACCGGCCAAGACAAGTGTGGAGAGCTGAGGAAACATACCAAGGGTATTAATACACCATTTTAGTGATCTCCACTTGCATAGTGCTTATTGAGATATTCGGTGATTAGCTTAGGTGCTTTGCGAAGTACTTAGGTTAGTTAGACCACCGCTTATGCGCTTGCTTTAGGTTGAGGCCTACTGTTTAGTGAGGTTTGCACACCTTTTTCCATTCGGTGCTTGCACGCACCATTGTTGTACATCGGAGGGGCTTGTAGTCTTGCAAGATCACACCAACCGTGTTTGTGATGTGGCTGTCACCGTGTACCGAAGGGAACAAGGCCCGCGGCGGTTCGGCCAGAAGCTTGATAGTGAAGACGGCGGGGAGCGATCCAGGAGAGGCTTGCCGGAAGGCACATCGGAGATCCACTTGCACGTGGCGAAGGCTCGGGGCTATCCACGGAGTTACCTGTAACACCCCGGTGTTATGCCTGCATTTAGTCACTGCAAATCATGCATCATCAAGCATCCAAATCATACATGCCTAATCCTGTGAATAACAATTGAAACACTGCTTTGAAACATTTGAAACATGTTGTGAAACCTGAATGTTGCATACCTTGTTAAAGTTGTTTTGCCCTGAATTTTGCTTGCTAGGTTAGTAAAACATGTCTGGCTACTATTGTAAATCATCTAGCAATGTTTAGTTCAATTTTTGGAGCAAGGTTGGTATTCATATTAATTCAAAATTTGGCTTTAAAATTAAATTCCCAAAAATTAGGGTTTTGAGTTAAACTTGGACTTTGATCTTACAATTCCAAATCTAGAAAGAATTTGGCTGTGGTCCTAAAAGCAAAGTTGTAGAGAATTAAATTCTAATCAACTTTCATTTTTGGTACATTTTCAAAAGATGTCATTTTCTTGCTCAAAATAATAATTTAAAGATGGCATTTAAAAATTCCTTGAAAATATATTTGGAAAAGGCTTTTTCCTCCTTCGCGGGCCGCCGCCTCGCTTCTGGCCCGTGGCCGCAGCCGGCCCAGCCAGCATCCTGCGCGCGCCTCGCCTCGCTCGGCCCAGCCCAGCGCCGCGCCGCGCCTGGCCTGCCTCCGCGCGCCTGCCCGCTGTCGCGCCGCGCCGTGCGTCCCGACTGCGGCAGAGCTCGCTCGCCGCGTGGCGGCCATGCGCCGTCGACGCCGCCGCACGTCGCAGCCAGCCTGCGCCCGCGCCCACGCGCCCGCCTTCACCTGCCGAAGCCGGTGCGCTCGCTCACTCCCTCCCGCGCTGCCTCTCCTCCTCGCCAGAGCCGAACGCCCCAAGCTCTGCCACTCGCCGCGCCACGCACCCGCCGGCGAAATTCGCCGCGGCTCCTCCACCTCGGCCAGCAAGCACGCGCCCGTAGCTCCGCCTCGCCCTCCTTCAAGTTGTGCTCGCGTTTGCGCCACCTGCCGAGCTCAGGTAGGGCCGTCTCAGCCTCGCCACCGCCGGCCATGGCGCCGCCGTGCTCGGTCGCCATGGAAGGCCCCTCCCTTCTCTTCTCCAGCCCCGCCTAGCTACCCTACCGCATTCGCCATCTTCCCGCGCATCACGTGCGCCCGCTAGCTCGCCCTGCCGTGGCCGGAGATGGCCGCCGGCCTCATGGCCGAGCCGCGCCGCCGCGCCAGCGCAGGCGCCGGCATGGCCTCTGGCTCAGCCAGCCAGGCCGAGCCAGGCCGTGGGCCGACGCCCGCCGGGCCGTCTCCCCTTCCTTGCGCTCGGGCCGCGCAGGCCAAAAGCGGCCGTGGGCCAGCTGATTCCAGCGGGCTGGCCCAGTAGCTGTAGGATAAATGGTTTTCAATTATTCTTTATTATTTGAAATTGGAAATGGTTTGAAAAATGTTTGGGTACTCAAAGTTGCTCCAAATCTGTTGAAATAAATTTGTCTAGGTTCCTTATCATCAGATCTACTTAGGAAAAATTGTGCATGTCATTTTTGAGACACTTTGCTGTAGAATTTTATTTAATCATGTATATTGCTGATAACTTAAAAATATGTAGAAAAATCTATAGGCTTCAGAAAAATATGATTCTAAGTTTGTTGATCTTCTTATATAAGGTACTTCCTAGGAAAAATATGTTTCATGCATGTGCTGTGGGAAAATTTTGAGGTGTAGTTCAAGTACCTTTAATGGCTGATTTTTGTTATTTTTGCTAGAGAGCAAACTTTGTATAAAACATGCATGTAATAATTTTTGTACAGTCATTGTATGCTATGAAGAACCTAAAAATACTAACTCTATTGTTTGACACTTTTCACAGTTCAAAGTATTTTTATGTTCATAATCCTGCCATAGCTTGTGATTTTTGTGTAGGCTAATCCACTCATTCAAACACCATGAAAATCTGATGGTAGACTTCTTAGGGTAATACTATGCTGTAGTAATTTTCTAAGATTTTTCTAAGCAAGAAAAATAGAGGTTGCTATTCAAACCTATTATTAATTAGGGTTTAATTAAGCATTGCTTTATGTGTTTAAGAAATTAGCAAAGCTTTGGTGTATCTTTGAAGCATTTCATAAGATATGTTGACTTAATATATTAGTAGTAGAAGAGAATGCAGTAGATAACATGTGCTTGTAGTATATTTTCTTGGATGATGTTGACTACCTTGCATTTAAACATATCCATTGTATTCATCTCATCCGATGCACCGATTGCATAAGCACTTACGCACATTGCATCATACAGGATCGCAAACCGAGAACCCAGTCGTCATACTCGAGGAGCCCGAGGAGCAGTTCGAGGTGCAGCCGCAGGAAGTGCCCGAAGCCGACGAGGAGGACGTTGAGGAACTTCCGGAGTGCCCCGATCACCGTCCGAGCTCCTTCGAGAGAGGCAAGCCCCGGAGCATTTTTCTCCCGGTTTGCAATAATTTAATTAAATGCTTTACTTTAATTGATGCATTACGTTCAGGAGTTGTTTGCAACCGTTGCTGCATTATACCTTGTCTACCTTTGTTATACTATATCCTTGTTACCCTGGTATCCGCAGTCGAGTCAATGCTTAGCTGGCTTAGACCGGTAGAAGTCGGGTGATTTCCTGTCACCTGCGAGCTATAGGTGGTTACCTGGATCTGCTTGGATGATTATGAAGTCATGGTATAACTAAGTGTTAAATGAAGTTGAGACCGGACGGAGACTTGCAGAGTTTTGGACTGTAGTGTTTCCGTCTGTGTCGATTAAGGACCGACCGTTGTTGGGCCTTGAGTCATGTTGAACGCATGCCTTATATTTAGCTGGCCGGATAAAGTACCTTCCGATCACGAAGCTGGGAGATTTTTCGGGCCGAGTAGATTGCCCGCAGCGCACTGTGTCGGAGCAGGTGTGGTAGGACACGGGGGCGAGATGATAAGACCAAAGTGCAGTCGGTCGGCCCCCGGGTACATGTGGTTCTTGGCAAACTCGAGATACCTAGAAAGTTGACTCGGTGATCAATATCTCACTTTAGCGGGTGAGTGAGGTTTGTGTAAGGAATAAATCACCAGCTGGTTAGGAATCGATTCGAATCGCCATCGCTCCTGGATAGTGAGCACTTGACTTGAGTTACTTCATCGTAGTAAATGTTTATGGAACACTTGGACAGTTATAATGAATATGACAGTATGGGAGTTGTTTAATGATCATTGGTTATCATTATCTGCTTAATCACATGTTTACTCTAGTATAGGTGCAAATCTAGTCGACAGGTTCATAATAATTAACTTGGCAATAATGCTTTTGAAAAGGGTCTTGAAATGCTAAAAATGCTTCTTTTTGCAAATGAGTCAGCTACCCTACTATAAAGCCCTTCATAATCCTTGGTGTCACTTATTTTCGGTTATGTCGGATAAGTCTAGCTGAGTACCTTCTCGTACTCAGGGTTTTATTCCCACTTGTTGCAGATGGGCAGATGTATTACGGCTACTGTATCAACTGCCTGTATCCTGCGATGGGTGATGCTTAGGACCATGGGCATGGTCATTCCTTACGTCTCGTCTGATGCTTTTGTTGGAGATGATCATTCGTTGGCACTATATTTAAACTCCGCGTGAGTGTGTGTGTGGTTTGAACAAATGACTTCCGCTACTTTTATTCAAACTGGTTTTGTAATAACTATGTTGAAACTCTGATGTATCTGAGATTGCGAACTTTTATATAATATGTGATGGTGACCGCTAAACTTATTACGATCTTGGCTGGAATGGAAGTTGGTTTAAAATCCTTCGTGATTTCACGGACTACCGGGTTATACGGGCTTAAGTTTGCTAAATCGTCTGCTCTGGCGGATGATTTTCTTACCTAATTTCGTATAATTGGTCGGTTCTGTTACATTACCCGACCGGAAATTTAGTCCTTGCGAGGGATTTCTTGCCAGGGGCTCCAACGAGGACTAAGGGGAAGCTTGCACACTTCTCGATACCTAGTAAAAATACCAGAGTCGTCGATGAAGTTTGCATATCTCTACCTTACTCTTTAGCTTCCGCATTTACATTGCAACCTTGGTTTGTGTTTTACTTTCCTAGCTTACTGATAGGCTAGTTGATAGGTTTGGAACCTATGTTGCATAACTCCTTTTTGCGGTAGATATAGCAACTCACTAGCAAAACCGTAGTTGCACATTAGGTAGTTTATCTTTTGCATAAGTTTTTGTTAAGGATAGAAAAAGAGGTCATAGTTCAGAGTTAGAGTTTCAAGTTGCCTAATTCAACCCCCCTCTTAGGCGTCACGGTCCCTTACATATTGAAAGGTGGAAGTATATAAAAATAATTTTTAATCAAATAGCTCTCCAAATGAGAATTCAGAAAGTAAGTTAAAGACTATGCTCTAAGAGCGTCCATGACGGGCGTTTCTATCCTAGATCCATACATTAAATGCATGTACATGACCTGGTTCCATACACCATGTAGCCAAATCCATGAATAAGAAGTTGCTTTTATTCGTAGGATCCGCTCTCATCCTCCTCTCTCTCTCTTATACTGCCATAGGAGGAAGGCGCTACCATCCTCCTCCTATTGTAGATGGGTTCAAGGCTAGCCCGATGCACGAAGGCTTTGTGGCTCTGAGCACAGGCAAGAGATGCGGCTCTCTCCGATGTCGATGCCCCCGTCCTAGCCACCGCGACCTCTGAGCACAGGCTACAGAGGTGGTGCCTCGGGTGGAATGGGCAGCACACGAGAAATATGGGGCCAAAGCAGGCAGATGGTTGGAGTGCTCCTACAGGTGATGGGTCGGCTGGGTCGGCTGGAGTGGTCGAATTGGGAGGGAAGAGGATTGCATAAATATGAGAAAGAATGGCGGGTCCAATTATGGATGCATGCCCGTTTCTAGACATTGGGGACGAACATCAGATGACATCTTGTTAGAACACATAACGTCATAGGATCCATTTAAAAGAACACCCTGTCTCCATACATTGCTGGTGCCCTCCATGGCTCCCTCCCTTTATATCTATGGTCGCAGCATTGGAATTTTATCCCAAATAACTATCGGTGGCCTATTGATGCGGTTCGCACACATAGGTGTACCATCCCACCACACCACACAGTCGTCGCCCGTTGTCACGTGAAATGCATGTTTTGGTGTTCTCTTTGTTGCTTTGTTTAAGGCCAAAATATATACTCTGCTGCGGCATGTGTAACTTTGAAGAAAAGATAATGTGAACACTGTTTTATTTATTGAAAAAAAAAATAGTAGCATGTGTGGGACGCTTATTTTTTTCTTCACTCCAAGAATAGAGCATTAATGATATGCCCAGCGAAATGTGCAATAGGTGAGGTCGTCTTCTGCCATCACCAATTGGTTTTTCCCTGAGTTGAATGGTTGAATGCTTGGACGATGTTTTTTTTTTTTTGACAGTAAACTACGGAGGAGAGAGATTCCCCGCCTGGATTTCATTGATATTCAAAGAAAGTGTTTGTTACATAGGGTGAATAATCACACGACATCATGGAGTTGTGGACACATGCATGATCTAAGAAAACAGCGCCATCGACGGAGACCGGGGACCATATCAGCAGCTGCAAATCTTTTCTCCCAAGTCGCTATGGTACGATGTAAATGGACGGATATGGTACGTCCGTCCTTGATTGATTTTATGATTTTTATTCATGAACTGAACATGATGCATATATGCATTCGAATAGCTATAGCTAGCTAGTAGGCTGCCTAGTGGCGGCTAGGCTAGCAAGCTAACCGCAGCGCGGCGTGGCGACGCTGCAGACGGCGAAGAGCTTCGCCGCGTTGGGGCTGCGGATGTAGCTCCCGTAGTTGGGGCTGCGCGCGTACCCGCACAGGCACCCCTGCTGCGCCCGCAGCTGCGCGCAGCACGCCGGCGGCACCGCCCCGCCGAACAGCGCCGGCCCCGCGCACGGCGTCAGCAGCGCCGGGTTGCACGGGCTCGTCGCGGCCTCTGTCGTCGTCGTCATAGTCGCGGCGGCGGCCACCAGCAGTAGCAGCAGGGGCGCCACCACGGCGGCGCGCGCCGCGGCTGCCGACGGCTTCGTCGTCATCTCCGTCTCGGAACGAACTCTCTCGAAAGCTGGTGTGTGTTGATCGAGTGGTGTGCAGTGCGTGGTGCGAGTGCGATCGACGCCGGGCCTGTCGTGTCGTGCTGGGCGCGCTGAGCTGAGGGGGGTACTATTTGTAGCGGCCGCGGGCGGCGCGGTTGGCGATAGAGGCGACTGGCCTGTGTGCTAGCTTGTGCGTGGTGCTAGCTGAGCGAGGCGGCCAGGGACGACAGGGATCGGAGCTGCCATGCATGGCGGGTACGTGTCGGCGATGGCGTCTCGGCGAGCTAGCTCGGTGCACGGTGGATACACACCACCAGAGACGACGATCGATTGATGCGTGCGTGCATGCGTCGGACGGTGCGTAGCGTGAACGCGTGAACAGCGGCGGCCGGGATCTGATCCGATCGATCGTTTCGATCGGCATGCAGTTGGGAGTTGTGAAGCGCATTGAATTGGGCTCGTCTAATCGATCGGGTTGGAACTCAGGAGGTGTTTGATATATTAGGGAACCCGTTACGTCGGATGTTTAGATGCTAATAAAGAGTATTAAATATTGAACGTGCGTGTGTAATTAACTTGGATTGGATGGTTGGTTTCCTTTGACAGAGTACATTCGCTTCAATAAGGTGATCAATGCACTACGTGAAAAACGGTTTTTAGCAACGGGATAATTTTTTTAGGGGCGGCTGGTGATGGAGCCGCCCCTACAGTGACGTGTTCGGGATCTACGAGACCAGCCGCCCCTACAAATAAAATAGCAGGGGCGGCTGGTGATACGAGCCGCCCCTACAAATGGATAGGTTTTGTAAGGGCGGCTCAATCACCAGCCGCCCCCAGTGTTTCTATTTGTAGGATGCGGCTGGTGATTGAACCGCCCCTAGAAATACCCACGTACGGTCCAATCGTCCAAAATATCTACTGTCTCCTCTCTCTCTCTCAGTCTCGACTCCCTCTCTCTCTCTCTCACTCGCTGTCCCTCTCCTCCGACTCTCTTCGAGCCCCTCCGTCTCTCCCCCACGCCGCCCCTCCCTCTCCCCCACGCGGTGACGGGACCTCCCTCTCCAGCGGAGGTGCACGGAGTCGCACCCCCCTCTTCTCCGTGCGGCGGCACTCGGCGGCGCACCCTAGGGTGGCGGGGGTTCTGCCAGGTGGGACGAGGAGTCCGTCCTCGCCGCGATGGTCGTCGAGGACACCCCCATCCGCGAGTCCCGTCGCAAGAGACGGGCCTCCACCTCCTCCGCCGGCGGCAGCGCCGGATCCAACACCAGGTACGGCGGCCGACCCGCCTAATTCTTTTCCTGCTCGGGTTCTCGCCGGTACGGCGGCGCAATAGCCCTGCTTTTACACCAGTCTGTTGTTTTTCTTCGTTTCTCCCGTTCATCTCGCCTATACGTTCGATTTGGCCGTTTTCTGCATCAATGGGGCCCTACTCCCAGCTGCCCAGGTCCCTTCGTCGACGACGAGCACCCACCACAGCAGGTACTCTTTCCCCCCTCTCTCCCCTTCCTTCCCTGCAAAACTGAGCACCCGGCCCCGAACCATATCCGGATCTGATCTAATCACAAGTCTAAGTGTATGCATGTGGCTTCGGGGGGGGGGGGGGGGGGGGGGGGGTGTTTTTCACAAATTATTGGGTCCGTTCCTGCCTCTTGCATTCTAGGATGGCGACGCTGGGGAATATGAAGATCAAGACGTCGACGTGCAAGAGGATCGTGAAGGAGCTGCGCTCGTACGAGAAGGAGGTGGAGAAGGAGGCGGCCAAGACCGCCGACATGAAGGAGAAGGGCGCTGGTTGTGATCTGATATGCTTACAATTCTTATAATAGTATTGCTCGCTGGTCTTTCAGTCTGCATCTAGTTAGGTAATACTTCCGGATTGTTGTGCGGTAATTGGTGGTTCAGTTTAGCCTTGGAAAAAATAGTATGGTTCATGGGTCTGAAGTTTCTGCCTTCCCATACATTGAGAGGAGACGCATGTTCATGGATTGTCGCTGAAAATTATATTCTGGTAAGAATTACATCCTTGAGGCTGTAAGGATAGGAGTAATTGGTTGTTGATCATCGCATTGCTGTTTTCATTGTCCTAGGCCCCTAGCATTAAACTGGTCTCTCATTTCTCAGATGCACTGCATTTGTCAGGCCACATGAAGCCACTGAAGTGGTTTTCTCCTCTTCATGTAACAGAGATTGTCAGGCCACAGGATCTGGCGAGAAGGCAGCGGCCACCGGTAACATGTCGTGTATGGATCGCCTCCGGGAGGAGCTCTCTTGTGCGGT
Organism: Miscanthus floridulus; assembly: GCF_019320115.1. Lineage (NCBI taxonomy): Eukaryota > Viridiplantae > Streptophyta > Magnoliopsida > Poales > Poaceae > Miscanthus > Miscanthus floridulus. The sequence goes on along the minus strand of NC_089589.1, from coordinate 118,851,299 downwards.
AAGGGTGCTTCTTTTCTTTTCTATGATATGATGTTACATCTGTGATTGCATACTAGATGGTATTGGGGATTGATTTGGGAGTTGCTTATTGTCCTAATATTGGGAGGGATCCAATTGTTTATAGGGTCGTAAAAAATCCCTTTTATGATTTTTTAAAAGTGACATTCCTTTTTTACATGTAAATTTAACCGTCATTTCGTTTATGTTTTGATTTGCTTGGTTGTATCGAATTGGAGTTGGAGTGTTGGACTATAGTAGATTAGTATGAGGGGGAGGTGGTTCTTGCTGAGCAGGCTGACAAGACTGGGGAAAGCAGCCCTTCCGTGGATGACAAGGCCACAGAACATCAATGTGAGATTTTTTTTGTTATTGACTTTTGTACATGCGTGAATCTCTTTGTACAATGCAAGAATTACTATATTTGGCTTCACACTTAAATTGATTTATTTTCAGGGGAGCTGATTGATAATTTTCTTACCATCAACTTCACACCCTTTAAGGCTGAAACTCCAAGAAATGATTCATGGAATGAATAGCAAGCTATGACGAGTACTGCTGTATGTATAACATCAATAAACTGTTGTAGTTGTTATTAGGTACATTAATGTTAACTAGTTCAAATTTATCTTTGTTCATAGGATTATCTTGCTCAATTTGGCAACACTTATGAAAAGTATGTTTTTCCTACCTGTTTTTCTCAATGTGCTTTATTGTTGTGTGTGTACAACATTCCTAGTTTGGATTTCAGCAACCATGTGAATCTTGTATGAATGGTACTGTGCACAAAATGTCCGTCAGTAGGGCTATAAATGATATGCTAGTTGAAGCTATAGTTTCTTTTCTGATTTGTTGATTGTTGTTGTTAACCAAGCGCAATAACTTTCTTGAACTTTGACTATTTGATGGTTTTTCTGTCATTGTGTATTGGACTGTCGGCTTAGCATGTACTTGAATGACCAATATATGCCTTACTGTGATTTTGAATGTGCTCAACGTGCTGAATCATCATAGATGATGTGCACTCCTGAGCACTTTGTATGTGTTATCTAAATTCTAACTCTACCACATTGGCCCTCCTATGCTTGCAGCTCTGATCTGGAGCTAGCTATACCACTTCAACAGCAAGAGTTTGAGCGGCAACCACAAAGGTTTCAAGCTCCACCACCACAGCAGCAACAACAACAGTAAGTATAGGAGCCAGGGATTACATATGTCCCTGCGAAGTCTTAATTATAACATCAAAGTTTATATTTTGTGTTCACTTGTTCTGTAATCCATGAATATCACCAAAGTTTATATTGTGATACTTCCTGGAATATCATATCAACTGTATGCCAAGCACTATGATATCAAAAAGGAAAAATCATCCATGTATCTCAGTATCATTTTCATGTCTTTCATGTCTTTGTGAAAGTGCTAAGATGAATAATTGTATGCTAAGCAGCCCTTCCGTCGAATTTGAATTGTAAATTTAAATTTTTTTTGGCGAAAAAATAATTTGTAGGGGCGGTTGGTACTGTAGCCGCCCCTACAAATCGATTTGTAGGGACGGCTGGTGTTCCCAGACCGCCCCTATAAATTGATTTGTAGGGGCGGCTACAGTACCAACTGCTAAGCCTGGGCAAAATACCCGATACCCATTACCCGTACCCGAATTATCCGAACCCGGACCCGAATTACCCGAACCCGAGGTACCCGATCTCAAATTCGGATAGCGATTTTGATTACCCGAAATTAGTTTGGGTAATTCGGGTAATATCCCCCGGTACCCAAACTACCCGAACTACCCAAAGATTTGTTTTTGTCTTTGTATTTATCGTGTGTTGTTAGCTGAACCATTTAACTTATCACTTTATTAGAATATAATTCTCTCTATTTGAATGAGTGACTGTAATATATTATTCTCTACAAATTGTTATTGAAATTCTATATAAATTGCTGCTGAAATTATGTATAGATCGCTATTGAAATTTAGTGTAGTTTGTTGTTTTCTGTAAATTTGGGTATATCGGGTAATACCCGAACCCGAACCCGAATTATCGGGTACCCGAATTTACGGGTAGTGTTTTTTCGGGGGTAATATCGGGTAACAATTTTCATTACCCGAATTTTGAATTACCCGAATTACCCGACCCGAAAAAATCGGGTAACCCGAACGCCCAGGCTTGTCAACTGCCCATACAAATGCATGATTTGTAGCCACCCTTTCATAGGGGCGGCTGGCAAAACCGCCCCTACAAACGGTTACCAACCGCCCCTAAAAATGTTTTTCTACGTAGTGATGGATCCAACATGGTCAAACATCAGTCGATCGACGTGTACCCGTACCCTACCGTGTGAATGTTGTGTAAGCATCAAATCCAGCGTGATCAACTGATCATCATGTGCACCGTATGAGCATTCGATCGGTCATCGGTTTTGCATAGTAGCCACATCGTGCCCACTGTTTGTTGTCTTTTTAGGCCCTCTACAAATGTTAGCCTAGAATGAAGATTTCAAGGGCAGGTGTTTGATCTTGATCGACAATAGTGGCATTGTCGCGGTAGGTTAGATCCACGAGGACTTCGTTCGCCCCCCTTTTCCGATGTCCTAGCCCCTAGATCTAGCGAGCTACAACCCCTTCTCTATCCAGCTGAGAGTGCGCGCACGCGGTGGCGGCCTAGCAATGGTTCCAAGAGGCGATGGTTGTGGCCCAACAGAGGTTGTGCGCGACAGTGGCACCGCACCGCAATCGACGAGGTACATCACCTCTCCCTTTATCTTCCTTTGCTCTCCCTCTCCCTCACTCCCTCACTCACACACACACTCTCTCTCTCTCTCTCTCTCTCTCTCTCTCATGGCGAAACGGATCTGGCGGCGGAGGCAAATGTAGCAGGAGAGCCAGGAAAATGCTCGGCGACAGTCGAATTTGGTGATAACAGCAGGAGCGCGCTCAACAACATGCGAATCAGGTGGTGGATGCAGGAGCAGGCTTAGTGGCATCTGCAGTGGCGTGGTCAAGGACAACAATGACCTCCACAATGGGCCTCTGCGGTGTGCTTGCTAAGCCATTTTTTATTTCCTAAGTTTCATTTACAGAGGCGGGCATTCAGCCCACATGTGAAAATCTTAGATTTACACAGGCATTTTTGGCACAGGGTTTGTTTGGTTGATGGCTTAGTTTTCAACGGCCAACCTTAGGTAATGTGTGGCTGACATAAACAAAGTGTGGCAAGTAAAATCGAAATCACACTTATAATAAAGATTAGTAACAAAATGAGTCTATGACCTACAAGATATGTTGCTATCAAAATATGACACGCTATATATGAGAGTGAACCAAACAACAACCTAAAAATCTATAACTTACGTGTAGTGTGACGAGTTCTGATATTCATGTAATCGTGTCACATGCTAGGCCGAGGCCCGGTACACTCATACAATTGGTTGTGAGGCTGTGAGGAAAACCATGCCCGCTCTCGTGCAAGCATAATTTCATTTTTTTTTCACAGTCCGTAAATAATATACTACTTTTTTTTAGATTACAAATAATATACTACCGTGCCGTCCTACATGTCAGAGAGCGAAATACATGAGTTTTCAACGGTTGTTTTTTTTTTCTTAACTGGAGTATTGGACTCTTGTTTTCTTAACTGTGCTCCTGCGTTGTTGCGAAAATATGAAACAACCAATATATGGACTCTTGTTTTTTTAACTGGAATATTTGGACCCTTGTTTGTGTTTTCCTCGGAAGCTGTGGACTCGTGTGCTTTTGTGCAACACAGCCTTCTGACTGCAGGGGACGCGTACGCGTGATGTGACGACGGCGATGAGGACGCGGCCCTCTTCTTTGAGGGCAAACGTAGCGGTAGGCCCGATTTGTCGTGAAAAAATACTATTTATTAACTAAAAAAATACGACTTATAACACAAGTCAACATGGCCCGAGTCTATGGCACCGGCAGCAGCACGCGTGGCAATGCCATATTTGTCGCTTGTGTGTTGTCTCGTGCAGTCGTGCTAAGCCCCGTCAAGATTAGGCGCTCCTTCCCACTACAACAAGTGATTCCAACTTCCACCGGTGCTAGAAAAACAAGGAGCGGAGCGCTTGCTCGGGTGCCCAAACCATATAATAGAATTTCGTTGGCACTTCTCTGACCGATGTAGGGTGGGTCTTTTTCGTAGCCGGCTTATCAGTAAGAATCTACAGTATTTTCTTTCATAATAAAACAGTTTTAGCTGGCTTATCAGTCGGCTTTAGTATCAGCCAAACAGATCTAGGTATTTCTTTTATCTCCCATATGGGTCCCACCAGTGATGCCCTACGGCTCTAAACACTGCGACAACTGAAGAACGCTCCGGGTTTTGGCAGTGGGTCCGCTTTTGACTTTTCCGAACATATAGTTTTTGTTATTCATTACAAACTACTATAATTGTTCTAAATCATGAGACGTTTTAGCTTTTCTAATCTATTGCTCTTACTATATATCTAGACATTATATATAACGTCTCATAATTTAGAACAATTGTAGTAGTTTGTAATGAAGCCCATATTTGATTGTGCATGATTTTCAATGCATATTTTTGAACTTGAACAACTAATATCGTATAAAACGACTATCAAAATCTTAAAATCTAATAGATTTTCAGGTATTTTGAATTCCAATGAACCTTCATGATTTTAAATTAAATAATGTATGTACAACCAGATCGTCTCCCATTGCAACAATAACAACGGCTACAACATAGTACACACAACTGCAACAGTAACTCATATACAAATTCTGTAGCTGCAGTTGCTACGGCTGTGCAACAATGGGAAGTGAGCAGGCCCACAGGAGTTACACATGCTTACAGGTTTGATAGGGACATGAAACAAATCTTATAATAAAAAACAAATTCTGTGAATGGCGGGAATGATGTCACTTTTAAAATGACCAACAGCCGTAACAAATAGCCCAGTTCGATCCCAGTAATTTAACCAGACCTTATTATATTAAGGTCTTCTTTAAATCCAGAGGTTAAAGTTTTATAGTGTCATATCGGATGTTACATGGGGTGTCGTATAGGGTGTTTAGATATTAATAAAAAAAATAAATTACAGAATCCGTCAATAAACCACGAGAAGAATTTATTAAACCTAATCTATATCTATACTATAGTATAAAGAGCGTGCAAGCCGGCAACTTCCGTCGCTCTCACAGAACACTGTTACCGGCTCTCACAGAACACTGTTACCGGCACAGTAAACGCGCGATGGTTATTCGGTGAACAGCAACGGATTTTCTGTGAACAGTACTGGGTTTTTATGAACAGTGACGGGTTCCTACAAACAGTACTTCACCCATTACTAAACAGTACGAACCTGTTTTTTAAGTGATGGGTTACTATGAACAGTACTTTACCCGTTAATAAACAGTACGAACCTGTTTTTTTTTTAAGACGCAATACAAACCTTTTTTCCCCACTATTACCCGCGCAAAGCGCAGGGTTACCTGCTAGTTAATCTGTTATTAGCACATGTACTGTAGCACTACATTATCAAATCATGGTCTAACTAAGCTTAAAAGATTCGTCTCGCAAAGTAGTCGCAATCTGTGTAATTGATTATTTTTTAGTCTATATTTAATACTCCATATATGTGTCCAAATTCGATAGGATATGGTATAAACTTTTGGGATGAACTAAACACGGCCTAAGGTGGTGTTTAAATTGAGGGAGTAAAGTTTATGATGTCAAATCGGGGTGTGCACATGAGAGTGTTCGTATAGTAATAATAAAGTAAATTACAAAAGTCCTCAGTAATTCACGAGATGAATTTATTAAGTCTAATTAATCTGTCATAAGCATATGTTTACTGTAGCAACACATTATCAAATTATGGACTAATTAGTCTTAAAAAATTCATATCGCAAATTAGTCACAATCTGTACAATTAATTATTTTTTAATCTATATTTAATACTCAATACATGTGTCCAAATATATGATGTTACATAGAGTAAGTTTAGGGAGGAACCAAACGAGGCGTAGATCCCAAAAATCAGCACATGCATATCATTCTGCCACGTGCTGATCCCGCACCGTCGCAGCACGACACACATCCGGGGCCACACCGATCCTGACACACACCGGATCCTCCGCCTGCCTCCCCTCACTGACCTCCCTCCTGCTCCATCCCTACCACTCCGCAACCCCGCTGTGTCAGCCTGTGTGCTCCCCGCCCACGTACGCCGCGTCTCCGCCCTCCGTGATCTCTCCCTGCGCGGTGGGCCCACCTACCAATCAGTAACACCTCACTCCAGCCGCACCAAACACCGCGATCTCGCTCCCGTGCTGAACTGCTGCGCCCACAGGATGACAGGAACGCACACTTTTGTACACAGGCCCTCAAGTTGCTCTACAACCGCAACCACCATCCACTCCAGAAACCACTCACCCACTGACACTCTGGGGCCAGGGTACGGTTGGAGATCGCAACAATCTCAGGGGCTGGAATAAAAAATCCTCACGCCCATGGAAATATCCGGCAGCGGCCCGTCACCACCCCCGCGACGCCGCGCTCTTCCTTCTTCTCTTCCCCTCGGCTTCGAGGGGTTATTTTTATTTCTTTCTTTCCTTTTTTTCCCTTTTTATTTTCTTTTTTCGTTTTTTTTCTCGTTCCTCCCGTTGGGGTTTTGCGCCCCAACGAACCCTAATAATCGCCGGGGAGGGACCGGCGGCCGATCGCCCCGCCGGCAGGCATGCACCCGCAGCAGCGGATGAAGCAGGCCGCCGCGGCGCAGCAGCAGCAGCAGCTGATGCAGCAGGCCCTGCTCCTGCAGCAGCAGCAGCAGGCGCAGCCGCCCTTGTTCCCCGGGCACCACCACCCGCACCCCGGCCTCCTCGCCGCGCCACAGGTGGGTTTGATTTCTCGTCTCTCCGGTTCAATCGCGTGGGCGGGAATCGACGATCGATGGGGTTCTGATTTGGGGATTTCCGCGCTTAAGGCAGCCGGTGGGGTTCTGGGGTTTCGGATCGGATTTGTAGGTTCCGGGCTGAAGAGCTATTAGGGGTTCTGTGGTTGCGGTTTACCGCTGGAATTTTGGGATTTAGTAGTGTTCTGCGGTCGGTTATGTCAATCGCATCGCCATTTGTCGCGATTCTGGGATTCTCGTTGTGGGTGCGCGGCCATTTGTCGCGATTCTGGGATGCGGGTCGTCGTTGCGTGTCACAAACAATTTAGATTTCTAAATTCCTGCTAGGGTTTGGTGATTAAATGTTCTCGTCCGGCTGAGTTTGTTTTTGGTAATCGGTAATTTTAAGATCATCTTTTATCATTATGTGCATGGGGCGAATATTGTGGTGTCCGAATCTTGTTTTTGGTTCACTTTTAGTTTATTTTTTTTCCAAAATATAATAAGATAGGTATGTTTAGTGGTGCACACTTTCCCAGTTTTGGAGGCTTTGCTTTTGTGTGATCCGGATATTTATTTGTTGGACTGTGATAGTGTTGTTTGATGAGTCACGATTGTTGTTTTCTTTTTTCTTAGTGAAGGAGACCTTTTCAAACTGCAACATCCTCCGGCTACAAACTGAATGCGTGATTTTAGTAGAGCTGTGAACTAGTTATGAAATCAGAGATGTTAACACTGTTCTTCATAGAGCCTTCTGCTTACACTTGTATGTCTTTGCAGATGGAGCCCATAGTTAGTGGAAACCTGCCTCCTGGGTTTGATTCGAGTACATGCCGCAGCGTGTAAGTGTTGGAAGTGGTTCTTTCCCTGATCTTATGACCTAGGACTGCTATAGTGCTAAATTCGTCTTTTAAGAACATCTCCATAAAAATATGGCTTTATTTCCCCCTTAGTTTCTGAATGGTCGAAATGAAACAGGGCCTTTATGCAGAATGTTCTGTGTTTAATGTTATAGATCAAATTGCCCTCTGCATGTGGTAAATCTGCAAAATAATGTTGACTACCCTTTCCACATTTATCCTTTTTGTGCTCATCGATCACATTTTCAATAGGTATGTTGGCAATATCAATCTTCAAGTGACGGACGCAGTACTGCAGGAAGTCTTCCAAAGTATTGGTCCAGTAGAAGGGTGCAAGCTCATCAGAAAAGAAAAGGTGGGTCTTTCTTTCTTTTAATTAAAAAATAAAAAATGGCTAAAGATAGTTTGTAACAGATAAATCCATACCCCCACCTACCCCCAACACCCACTCGCCTGAAAAATTGTGGCTGCCTTTTCAGATTGCTCTCTGCATCTTATTTTCCCTTTTCTTTACCCGTATGTCTCAAGTGTTAGTCGCTTAATTCTCACTCTTGGTAGTAGGAGAATTCTTACTCTCATCGAGAGAGGATGACACTAGGAGTTGGGGCAATTTTCTTGTCTATTTCTCACACAAGCTCACACAAATGCCATACCAACCTGAGGGGTTGGGGTTACATATTTATAGCTGCTAGGCAGCCAAGCATATGCCAAGATGCTAGTCTAAGATGCTAGTCTAAGGTGCTAATATGCTGTCCTAATATGCTGTCCTCTAAGATGCTGTCCTAGATGCTAAGATGCTAGTCAAGGGTGCTGTGCTGTCCTTGGCACTTGGCAGCAACAACAGTCCCCTCCTTGTGGCAGCAGTACAGCCAACAGCCCCACAAAGCAGCACAGAGACTTATCCATCATTCTCCCCCTAAGTCTTGTGCGTCGTCTTGTGGGGGAGTTGAACCATCCCGGTCCTAGAGCAGAGCTCAAGGAACTTGATCCTCCCAAGGGGCTTGGTGAGCAGGTCCGCAAGCTGATCCTTGGTGTTGATGTAGCTCGCCTTGATGCTCCCTTCCTCCAAACAACCTCGGATGAAGTGGTACCTCACCCGGATGTGCTTGCTGCGTTCGTGGAACACGGGGTTCTTCGCCAGGGCTAGAGCAGACTTGCTGTCCACCCTGAGCTCCACCGCTCTAGTGTCTCTGCCGAGGAGATCACCAAGCAGTCGAGCGAGCCAGAGCGCCTGAGTCGAAGCGGTGGAGGCCGCTATGTACTCGGCCTCGCAGCTGGACAGGGCCACCACCTGTTGCTTGACCGACTGCCAGCTAACGAGGCACTTGCCGAGGAAGAAGAGGATCCCGCTCGTGCTCTTGCTGGTGTCGATGTCGCCGGCGTGGTCGCTGTCGCTGTACCCGACGAAGTGTGCCGCCCCAGGGCACCTCGGGTAGTAGAGGCCGTGGTCGAGAGTCCCCGCAACGTAGCGGATGATCCTCTTCACAGCCTGCTAGTGCTCCGTCGTCGGTCGCTGCATGAACCGACTAACGTAGCCGACGGAGAATGCCAAGTCCGGCCGTGTGTGGGCGAGGTAGCGAAGGCTCCCCACAAGACGCCGGTACTGCGTAGCGTCCACCTCCTCCGTCGTGCTGTCGCGGCTCAGCTTCAGCCTCTCCTCCATCGGAGTGAGAGCTGGGTTGCAGTCGGTGAGCCCAGCTAGCTCAACGACGCGCTTGGCGTAGGCGGTCTGTCGAAGCGTGATCCCAGAGTCATCCTGGTGTACCTCGATTCCCAGGTAGAAGGAGAGAGGCCCCAGGTCACTCATCTGGAAGGTGGCCTTCATCTCTTCCTTGAATGCCACCACCTCCGCATCCTTGGTGCCGGTGATCACCAAGTCGTCGACGTAGACACCCACCAGCAGGGCATTACCTCCATTGCCTCGTCGGTAGATGGCCGCCTCGTGCGGGCTTTGCTCGAAGCCCATCCCCTTTAGCGTGGAATCCAGCTTGGCATTCCACGCCCTCGGTGCCTGCCGCAAGCCATAGAGGGCCTTGCGCAGGCGGAGCACCTTGCCCTCCTTGCCGGGGATCGCAAATCCCGGCGTCTGGTGCACGTAGACCTCCTTCAAGTCGCCGTTAAGGAACGCCGACTTGACGTCCATGTGGTGAACACGCCAGCCCTCCTGGGCAGCTAGCGCAAGGAGGAGTCGCACGGACTCCATCCGTGCCACGGGAGCAAAGGCGTCGTCGAAGTCGACCCCCTCCTGCTGCACGAAACCTCGTGCCACCAAGCGAGCCTTGTGCTTGACGATGGCACCGGCTTCATCCCTCTTCAGCTTGTACACCCACTTAAGGGTGATCGCGCGATGACCACGAGGAAGGTCAGCAAGCTCCCAGGTGCGGTTCTTCTCAACCGCATCCATCTCCAACTGCATCGCGGCGCGCCATGCCGCGTGTCTCTCGGCCCCTACGAACGACCGAGGCTCGCCGTCGTCACACGCAAGGTGCAACTGCGCCTCCAGGTCCTCCAGGTCGTGAGGCACCAGTCCCGGCACCGGCTGGTCGCCGAGAAGGTTCTCCACCGTACGGTACCGCAACGGCTCACCGTCGTGGTACGCGTCGACGCGCTCCTCGTCGTGAGAGAGCGGAGTAGCGAGCTCAACCGGGCCGTGCTCGACACGAGCTGGTGGTGGAGTAGACGTGCCCGGAGTGGTGCCTGTCGGTGCTGGAGTGCGTGGCGTTGCCGGCTGTGGTGGAGCCGGCGAAGAGCTCATCGCAACCGAGGTCCTGGCTGGAGAGCGTGGTGCTGTCGGAGTAGCAGGTGCCGGGGTCGGTTGAGGCTCGGAGACTGGGGTAGACGCGCTCGCCGAAGAAGAACTGCCTACTCCCCCAGCTCCCTCGAAGTGGACGTACTCGACAGTGAAGTCGTCGTACGTCGGAGCTGAGCCGTCGTCCACTGCCTTGTCCCACGCCCATCCTCGCCCTTCGTCGAACACAACGTCGCGCGCCGTGCGCACACGCTGTGTCTTCGGGTCGAGGATGCGGTAGGCCTTCGAGCCCTCCGCGTAGCCGATAAACACTCCCGGAGTGCTCCTGTCGTCGAGCTTGCTGATGTGGCCAAGCTCCTTGGCGAATGCGAGGCAGCCGAAGACCCGCAAGTGGGAGACCGCCGGCTTGCGCCCATGCCAAGCCTCGTACGGCGTCCTGCCGTCGAGCGCCTTGGTAGGCGAGCGGTTGAGGATGTAGACGGCCGTCACCACCGCCTCTCCCCAGAAGATAGCCGGCATCCCCCTCTGCTTGAGGAGGGCCCGAGCCATCCCCACAACCGTCTGGTTGCGCCGCTCGACGACGCCGTTCTGCTGCGGGCTGTACGGCGCGGAGTAGTGGCGCTGAATGCCCTCGTCAGCGCAGTACGACGCGAATTCAGCCGCCGTGAATTCGCCGCCGTTGTCGGTGCGCAGCACGCGCAGCTTGCGGCCGCACTCCGCCTCCGCAGCAGCCTGCGCGCGTCTGATGGCGTCCGCAGCCTCTCCCTTGCTGCCGAGGACCATCACCCACATGTAGCGGGAGAGGTCGTCGACGAGCAGCAGGAAGTAGCGTCGTCCTCCCGGTGTGGCCGGTGTCACCGGGCCACACAAGTCCCCGTGCACGAGCTCGAGCCTCTCCTTGGCTCGAAAGCTCGCCCGCTGGGGAAAGGGGAGTCGCCTCTGCTTCGTCAACACGCAGACGTCGCAGAGCTGCTCCACATGGTCGAGGCACGGCAGGCCTCGCACCATCTCCGTGGCACTGAGCCGCTTCAGGGCCTCAAAGTGAAGGTGCCCGAAACGCTCGTGCCACTGCCACGCCTTGTCGTCCCGACGAGCAGCGAGACAGAGGGGTTGTGCCACCTGCACGTTAAGGACGTAGAGTCGATTTGCGCTTCTGGATACCTTGGCAAGAAGGCGACGGCGACGATCCCAAATCCTCATGACTCCGTCCTCAACCACCACGCGCGAACCGTTCTCATCCAGCTGTCCCAAGCTGATGATGGAGTTCCTCAACGCGGGGATGTAGTAGACTCCGGTGAGCAGCCTGTGCTCACCAGACACGGCGGTGAAGATGATGGAGCCGACGCCCTTGATCTCGACGCTGGAGGCATCCCCAAACTTGACAGAGCCTCGGACGCTAGAGTCAAGCTCGGTGAAGAACTCCCGTCGACCGGTCATGTGATGGGTGGCGCCGGTGTCGAGGCACCACCCGTCAGTCTTGTCGTTGCCGGAGCTATCGCCGAGGAGGGCGTGTGCTTTTGGCTCGTCAAGGTGGAGGAGAGCCGCTGCGGCCGGTGCCGCTGGAGGTAGCTCGATGCTGGCATGTGCCATGAACAGAGCCGGCTCCTCCTCCGCCTGTGCGACGTGGGCCTGGCCGCGTCGTGGCTGTCGGCAGTCCTTGGCCCAATGGCCAAGCTGGCCGCAGTTGCGGCAGGTGTCGTCTCGTGCCGGCTTGTGCCTGCCGGCGGCGCCGCCCTGGGCGCCTCCGCGGGCATCACCCTCGGCACGTCCTCGCGCCCCGGCCTGGGCGTCTCTGCGCGCCTTGCGCGGCTTGCCACGCTTGCGGCCGCCTGTCGCGGAAGAAGGCTCCCCCTTCCTCCGGTCACCTTGGCTGGCAAGCCACTGCTCCCGAGTGAGAAGGAGCTTCCCGCCAGTGGTGATGGGCCCCGAGAGGGACTGTGGCTCATCGCTGTCGACGACCTTGAGGCGACCTATCGCCTCCTCGATTGACATCGTGGAGAGATCCAGCAGAGACTCGATCGAGCGAGCCATCTGCTTGTACTTCTCGGGGACGCAGCGGAAGAGCTTTTCGACAGCTCTCTCCTCGCCGTAGGTGTCGTCGCCGAACTGCACCATCTTCTGCAACAGAGTATTGAGACGGAGAGCAAAGTCATCAACGTCCTCACCTGGCTTGAAGGCCAGGTTCTCCCACTCCTTGCGAAGTGCCTGCAGTGTGGACTTGCGGGCGCGGTCGCTGCCGATGCGTGCCGCTGCGATGGCGTCCCAAGCCTCCTTGGCAGTCCGCTTGCTGGTAAGCGAGAACTGCATCTCGGGCGGGACTGCAGCGATGAGAGCATCCAGCGCCCGTCGATCTAGGTCGTAGTCGACGTCGCCATACCGGACTGCCTCCCACATGTGCCGCACCTGGAGCTTTACCCTCATCACCGCAGCCCACTCGACGTAGTTGGTCTTGGTGAGGGTAGGCCACCCACCGCCGGGACCGACGTCCCTGACAACAGCCTGGAGCCCGTGGTAACCACGGTATCGATCCGGGGAGAGAGAGCCACGCTGCCTGTGAAGGCCGCGCTCTCCATCGACCCGTCGGTACCGATCCGGGGAGAGAGAGCCACGCTGCCTGTAAAGGCCGCGCTCTCCATCGACCCGTCCGCCACCGTTGCCGTGCGCGCCTCCTCCAGGAGCGCCACCGGCGCGTCCGCGCCTGTCTGGGCTGCCGCCGCGCTCGTGGGCGTGCGCGGCTGCCCCAGGAGCGCCACCGCCGTGCGCGCCTCCTCCAGGAGCGCCGCCAGCGCGTCCACGCCTGTCTGGGCTGCCGCCACGCTCGTGGATGTGCGCGGCTGTCCACTGCGCCGCCCGCGCTCGCGCTGCCTCCCTCTCTAGCAGCTCGAGGTCCGCGTCGGCGGTGTCGTCAGCGGAAATGGAGCTGCCGATGCTGCCGCGCAGAGCCTCGACCTCCGCCGCCGCCGCACGCGCTGCATTCGCCGCCGCCGCTGCTTCCGCCTCCACTCTGGCTGCTGCCAGCTCCGCCGCTGCTAGCCTCGACGCCCTTGCCGCCGCCGCAGCGGTCTCTGCCGCCGCTCGCTCGCGTTCCTCTGCCGCGGCAAGTTCAGCCTCCTGCCGACGCCGCGTGCTCGAGGCGACCGAGCGCTGAGACTGACCTGCGGACATGACGCGCTACCGGGGGGCTGCTGCGTGGGGAGAGGGCTGCTTCAGACGAGCTGGGAGAGGAGTGAACAGGAGCGGCCGGAGGAGCTGCTGCTGCCAACAGATGGGGCTGTTGTGGGGCTGGGAGAGAAGATGAGCAAGAGATGCTCAGGCTACAGGATAATACGGCTTTGATACCAGTTGTTAGTCGCTTAATTCTCACTCTTGGTAGTAGGAGAATTCTTACTCTCATCGAGAGAGGATGACACGAGGAGTTGGGGCAATTTTCTTGTCTATTTCTCACACAAGCTCACACAAATGCCATACCAACCTGAGGGGTTGGGGTTACATATTTATAGCTGCTAGGCAGCCAAGCATATGCCAAGATGCTAGTCTAAGATGCTAGTCTAAGGTGCTAATATGCTGTCCTAATATGTTGTCCTCTAAGATGCTGTCCTAGATGCTAAGATGCTAGTCAAGGGTGCTGTGCTGTCCTTGGCACTTGGCAGCAACAACAGTCCCCTCCTTGTGGCAGCAGTACAGCCAACAGCCCCACAAAGCAGCACAGAGACTTATCCATCATCAAGTCTAGTTACCATGGAAATACACACGTGTAACATGCTTTGCATATTTTCATTTTCATTGTCTTAGGCTCTTGTTTTGATGAATTAAATGCCTGCATTAATTCTTTCAATACTTTCTGCTAAGTTTGAGTTATCTGGTGCTTAATTGTATATTAGCCAGTGTTCGCCTAAACGGATTAAACGGCCGTTTAAACGGCTAGTAAACGGTAAACGGTAAACGGTGGTAAACTGTTTTGTTTAGGGGGTAAACGGAAATTAAACGGTTGACTGTTTGAATGGTCAAAAAACGGGAAAAACGGCCTAAACGGAACGGAGATAAACAACATTAAACGGGCTAAACAGCTGTTTAAACGGTCGTTTAGGCGAACACGAGGTAAATCTAATTCAGTTTTGTATGGATAAATTTGTATACTTAAGTTTATTATATTTATAAATGTGTACACTTGATGTGTTACATGCATAAATATCTATATTTGGTTCTTTTCACATGCATAAATATATATACACACCAAAATAATTGATTTTTACTCGGATAAATATGTATAAATGCTAGAATACTTGATTTTTTACATGCACATATATAATTATATGTATTTTTTTTTAAAAAAGTATAAAACCGTTTAGACCGTTTAACTTCGTTTAAACATCGTGTAAACAGCCTAAACGCTAAACGAAGGGCGACCGTGTAAAGACCGTTTACCGTTTAGGAAAACATTGATATTAGCTGTATTAAAATCACTGTGATACATAAAATATTTATTTTAGTCACTTGAAAATATTACGAGAAATTTTACTTATCGGGGAGAAGAGGAGGGGATTGGGTTGGTTATTGATCCTCCTCCTTTTTTAATTGTATATATTATGCTAAGACCTTTTTAGGAACAAAAGTTCAATTTCAGCTGGCTGACTACAATCAGCGGTGTGCTAATCTTCTTTTACTGGAATGAAAGCACACATGCACTCTGCAGTTCAGCCTAACCTATTTATCTAGGTGGACATAAGAGTTTCATTGGTATTCATGTTAGTTTGTAAAAGTTTGATGAGTGCAATATGGTGAACTCTGAACTGAGATAGCATCGGGGAGCTGAGCCATGTATGTTACTGTGGTTTGACTTGTGGTGGACTGTAGACTAACCTATTGACATGTGCTTCCATACCCATCTCTAACTTATTATGCTGTACTATCAGTTCAAACACATATGAGAATTAAACGTTTGTGGTTAGAACTGATCCATCCATTCTGTAGTTGTTGTTTACTGCCTTTTAGAGTGACACCTTTCGACTAGCATATTATATCAGGGAGTTGAGAGAATGCCATAGTTAGAACTTAGAAGCTATTAGATGCAACGAACATTTTGAATGTGAGTCATATTTATTTTATTGGCTAAACTTTGAATGGATCTAAATAATTATGATTTTAAGTATGGTTGTTCTAGTGCTGCCAAGGATTAGGATACCTTAATTTGGGATACTGCATGTCGTATGTTTAATTTGTTAATTGTTAATGATTTACTGTAGGTTTGCTTATCCTCTATAAATTAGATTGTTTATAGCAATGTGGCCTTCACACTTTCCATTATGATGTTGCAGTCATCCTTTGGTTTCATTGACTATTATGACCGCAGATATGCTGCACTAGCAATTTTATCTCTCAATGGCCGACCACTGTAAGTTTTTTTTGGTTTTGTACTCCATTTCTAATTGTAAGTCGTTTTGGCTTTTCTAGATTCATAGTTTTACTATGTATCCTAGACATAGTGTATATCTAGGTGCATAGCAAAAACTATGTACCTAGAAAAGCCAAAAAAAACTTACAATTTGGAACAGAAGGAGTATGTGCTAATTTCTATGAACACTGCCCTGTTTTTTGGCTCTAATTTTCTAATTACCCCCAAAAATCCAGGTATGGTCAGCCGATAAAAGTTAATTGGGCATATACAAGTACTCAGAGGGAGGATACATCAGGTTTGGAACTGAAGATGAATTAATAATATATTCTATATTTGTATTTTACTTGTTTCAAATCATGCAGGTATGTGAATGTATGGTTTCTGAATTCTAAGCTTTGTATGCAGGTCATTTTAATATTTTTGTTGGGGATCTTTGCCCAGAAGTCACTGATGCTACTTTGTTTGCATTTTTCTCTGGATACTCTACCTGCTTGTAAGCATTGCCTGACTCTCATCTCCCCTCCATCATTTACTTGTCACTGACATTTTAGCAGAGTAGTTTGCTAATTGTCCAGTACATGGCATGTCTATTTACCAGTTTAGCTTGGTAACTTTTGCAGAGATGCTAGGGTTATGTGGGACCAGAAAACAGGACGATCCAGAGGGTTTGGTTTTGTTTCTTTCAGGAACCAGCAGGTAGTGTCGCCATTTTTAAACTATTTGTGCATCGTTGCCGTGGACTTTTGGAGCTGCTGTTTCATCTCACTGTGTCATTATTTCCTTAACAGGATGCTCAAAGTGCGATAAATGACTTGAATGGTATGTTCTCTAGTTCCATGTTTCTAACTTATATATGTTCCATTTTGGAGTCCTAACTCCTAAGCTTCACAAGGTGATTACACCTGTTTACTTTTCTACTGGCAGGGAAGTGGCTTGGCAACCGTCAAATTCGTTGCAATTGGGCAACGAAAGGTGCTAGTGCTGGTGAAGAGAAACAGATTGTGGACTCCAAGGTTGACCTGACAAATGGCACATCAGGTAAATACATGTGCTTTGACTTGAGCTTCTATTTTTCTTTGTGTTTCAAAAAGCGCTAGCTGCTAGATGTGCCTAGCAGCCTAGGTGGTGCTTGACATTTGTACTTTCTATGGATGGTATGCCATGCTAAATAAAGTATTTTTTGGCATACTCCCTCCATTCCAAATTATAGTTCAGTTTTAGTTTTGTCCTAAGTCAAAGTTCTCTAACTTGATGTTATATCTAGACTACAAGTTCAAATAAATGTACTATCATGAAGTTTCATGGAGAATTTAATGAAACTAATTTGATGTTGTAGATATTTGTGCATTTTCCAACAAACGTGGTCGCAGTTAGAGAAGTCTGACTTAGGACAGAGATAAAGTGAACTACAATTTGGAAAGGATAGAGTATATTCTAACCTTAGTTTTTACTCCCTCCGTCCCAAAAAAATTGACATCCTAGTATTCAAAATTTATCCCAAAAAACTTAAGTCATTCTAGCCCACTAGACATAATGAGTCTATCCACTGTAATTGAGGGCGCTAATTAGACCTAAGCATGCTAACTAATCTGCATGCCTGCAATTGGTTCCTTAATTTTGTGTGCACTGTGGAAGGTTACCCATGTGACAGTCCTGTTTCAAGGGTAAACACTTCCTAATAAATAGGGTAGCACGGTCATTTTCCCATGATACTAATATGTCTGAAAAATCCTAGGATGTCAAGTTTTTTGGGACGGAGGGAGTACAATTTTAATTCATAGGTAAGATGGGAATTTGGTAGAAGCTATACGTGTCACAGTTATGGCTTGAAACTGACCTGCGACACCTTTTAATAATCTTTTATAATGTTCTGCAGAATCTGGAAAAGAGAATCTAAATGAAGATGGTCCTGAAAGTAACCCTCAGTTTACTACTGTCTATGTTGGCAATCTTCCTCACGAGGTAATACTCTTCCAATAGAAGAGCTGCTGTCTATGTTTTGGCGCTTTCTATTTGCTATTACCATTTTTTTGTTAACATTTTTTATTGTCTTATCAACGTTCTTCCATGTTTTCTTGATTTCCAGGCTACCAACAATGTTGTGCACCTGTTTTTCCATTCACTTGGGGCTGGCTCAATTGAGGAAGTCCGTGTAACTCGTGATAAAGGCTTTGGCTTTGTAAGGTACAGCACCCATGAGGAGGCTGCACTGGCAATTCAGATGGGTAATGGCCAACTTATTGGCGGGAGGCAGATAAAGGTATCTTTGGTTCTGGTTTTCACATTTCCTTGATAACGGGATTTAGTAAAATCCTGAAAGTTCCTAGGTCAATTTTTACAATAGAATAATATTGTTGGTGGATAACGGTAGTATTACTAGGCCTGCTTATGGGTCAAAACTCACCCTTTTCCAACCCACCCCCACCCCACCCCACAACAACAGGCTCAACCTTCCCAGCCCATTCCAAGCCACTCCAAACCCCCACTGAAAGAATTCACCCAACCCAAGTAGATCCAACCCAAACCCACCTACATTGACAGAAATTCGCTAGCGAGAGTGGCAACGGGGAGCAGTGTGGTGACGTGGAGAGGGACAGAGGATCTGGGTGGGCGGGTAGATGCGCAGTTGTAGTTCCGCACGAATCAGCGGCGGTAGGGGAGGACAGGGCGCCGCCACGGGCGCCAACTCCGGTGCTTCTGCTTCCACCGGTCCAGCAAGAACGGAGCTGCAGATCCTGCCCACCACGAGTGCCACCTTCAGATCCTGCACCTGTACATCAAGCCAACCAGACCACTGTCTACAATGGTGTCTACAAGCTCAGGACATTCGAGGAGTCCGACCTCTGCGAGGTCCTGCTGTACTGGTCGAGGCTGGTGACCGCGGCGGTGTCCTTAGTGGCCGTGGCCTTCGCGGTATTCCTGCTGGAGGGCAACGATGCCGTCAGGCAGGGCATCGACCTCCTGTACGCTGCCAGCGCCGCGGGTATGGTGCTGTCAACATGTCACTGCTCCTCATCCACATCTATGTCATGCCAACCCCAATCAAGCGCTTCCTCTAGGCTTCGCTGTGGGCTGTTGGGGTGCTTGGCTTCCTTGTGACCTACCTCGTCGCTGCCCAGCTGCTGGACGAGGGCTTATTGACGAGGATGAAGGGTGCTGCTGCACCGCATGCGAGGTGATCGTCCGCCAGAGCAAACCATGTGGTGGCAGCGTAGAAGAGAGCGCCGAGAAGGTCGAGGGCGAGGTGGCTCGGGTGTGTTTAGCCGTCGACTGTGGGACTGAGTTTCGCCATGTCCATGGGTTGAACCCACTGGTTCCATCCGTTCCGAGTATCATCTTCGACCCTAACCTGACCCACCCTGCCCCACATCTCTTATACTCCCGGCCCCAACCCAGCCTGCTGATTAACCAATTCGAACCCTTCTAAACGAAATCAAATGAGAACCCACCCCATTTAACCCAAACAAACCCAACCCATTAGCAGGCCTAAGTATTATGTGAATGGTTTGTAGGTAATATAAATTGGTTTATCTACATTATCCCCTGAAAATATAGCCAGATAGTAAAACTTTTGTTTTTTTTGGAATTTATTAAGGTATGTACAGAACATCTTGGTATGGTATGCACGATATTATCTAGTTGTTTAGTTGTATGAAATACATTGATCACAGCAAATTACTGAATAGTCTTTGCCTTAATTTGTTGCAGTGTTCCTGGGGAAGCAAGCCGACTCCACCAGGGACAGCATCCTCGCCTCTGCCTCCTCCAGCACTGGCACCATTCTCCACTGGAGTGTCGGCGACAGATTTCATGGCCTACCAGCGCCTGGCCCTGAGCAAGATGGCCACGAACCCAACATTAATGGGTCAGCACGCCTTGAAGCAGGTCGCTGCACTGGGGATGGGCGGTGGAGCCAGCCAGTCCATCTATGACGGCGGCTTCAAGGGCATCAATACTGCCACCGCCACAACCTCCGCCCAGCAACAGCAGCAGCAGCTCATGTACTACTAGAGTACTACTCCATGAGGCACCAGCTACCTATCCCTTCAAGAGGGAGGCGAGGATGAATGGATGATGCCCCTTACTACTCCCCTATACATATAGTAGATGAATTATTACCAGGACCTTTTTTTTTTCTAATCTTTTAAGACCCATCTAAGTAACATGTCCTCTATGCTAGCTATATATATACACCGTAGAACGTATGTATCTCCGGACACATGAAGACCCAAGGTTCTTATAATTTTCTGTGTTTCACCATCTTTTATTGTGCTGTATGGATTTTCATTGCCAATTACTGTATGTATTTATTTGATGGCGAGCGTCATGTTCTCATCGACTCGTACTAGTTAGGCCGTCCTACTGTTTGAAATGAAATTTCTAGCTTTTGCTATGCATATATGGAAGAAAAATTAGAAAATAGAGATCCTTTCTACAAACTGTAATGCTCTCTTCACGGCGTCCGGACGGACGCGGATTCTCCGCTCCTGTCCGCATCCATTCTGGCTAATATGCGTGTTCCCTCTGATGCTCAGGATGTTGATTTCTCGTTCTGGTGTTTGCTGCTCGTGCTCTCCTCCACTCTCCTTTGTGTTGCTGCTACTCTCCCTCCGCCTCAGCTATGCGCTGCCTCCCTTTCTCGCCATCCCTCCTCCGCCATCAACGAATGAGAAGCAGCATCAGCAGCAGGCTTCAAGGTCGCATGGCCGCCTCACCTTCTCTAGCACACCGGAGGGCCGTCTCGCCGCAGGGACCCCACCCGCCCGTCCTGTCATCGAGGGCGTGAAAGGTCGAGATGTCGAATTAGAGAGGGGTGAATAGTCTTTTCTAAATTTAATCGCACCGGCTAACCGAAACAAATGCGGAATTAAAACAATCGGTCTAGCCAAGACTATACCCCTCCATCGAAGTTCACAAGCACCTTATAAATATTCTAATTAAGCAACAAAGGTGTCGGGCTAGCTAGAGCTCACCTATCCAATTCTAAGAGCAATGTCACACAAACCTATGACACTAGTATTTTGCACATCGGGGAGCCTCTACACAATTCTAGTAAGCAAAAGCACAAATCTTCTAAGCTCACTAGCAATGCTCAATAACAAGGCAACCAATGTCAAATTAGAGAGCGCAAACACTTAGCTACTCAAACTAAGCAATGCGACTAACAAGTTTACACAAACCAAATTAGTCACGCAAGTGAGCTATTTCTATGCTACACAAGCAAGAAGGTAACTAGCAAGCTACACAAGCTAACTAATTATAAGAGCAACTACACAAGCATAATGCATGTGAAAGTAGTTTGTGTAAGGGGATTGCAAACCAACGGGAAGAACAATATTGATACGGTGAATTTTCTCTCGAGGTTCACGTGCTTACCAACACGCTACAACCTCATTGTGTCGACCGCTCACTTGGTGGTTCGGCGACTAATTGACATAATCCGTCAAGCCCGCACGTAGGGTACCATAAGAACCTACCCCGAAAGTAGCTAAATGACACGCTCAACTAGAGTTGCTCTTCGCGGCTCCCGCGGGCCGAGCACAATACCACTCACAAAGCTCTTCTCCGGAGCACCGCACAAGCTTCTTGCGGGCTTCGACGGAGACCACCACTAAGCCGTCTAGGAGGTGGCAACCTCCAAGAGTAACAAGTACCACCGGCTTGTAACTCGATTACCTAGTGCCATTCGATGCAACCTCACGATGCAATCGCACAAGTATCGCTCTCACACACAATCGGATGATCACTATCAAGCATATATGAGATGGAGGGCTCCTAAGCACTCTCAAGCATAGACACAAAAGTCTCCCGAGGTGCTCTCTCTTAGCCATGGCCGAGACCCCCTTCTATTTATAGCCCCCACGAAAATAGAGTCGTTGTACCCCTTCACTGGGCACTGCTTGGGGAGACCGGATGCTCCGGTCAGATCGACCGGACGCACCCTGCCAGCATCCGGTCGCGCTACGCCATCCATGTGTCGCTCTGCGTACAACCGGAGCCACTTGATCTCAACGATCGGCTGCCGCGTGCCAACGGTCATGTGATGACCGGACGCATCTCTACGCCAATACCGGATGCGCCACCGCCTTAGTCCGGTCATTTCCAGAGAGCTCCCTGAGCTTCTGTTTTGCGACCGGACGCGTCCGGTGCTGCACGACCGGATGTAGACCAGCGTTCGATCAGCTCTGCGCCCACGCGCCAACTCTAGCATTGCCTACGTCACCATACGTCACACGTGACCAGACGTAGGCCCTATGTGTCCGATCACCTTTACTGTGCAACGTCCGGTCACTTGACCGAGACCGCACCCAACTGCTGTCACTGACCGGACTCGTCGGTCCTGCCGAGGCCATCGTCCGGTCACTCATAGTGACCTCCTTTTCGCATCCGTTTCATCGCCACATCAACTCCAACTTATTCTCCTTTGCAAATATGCCAATACCACCAAGTGTACACCACCATGTGTATGTGTGTTAGTTTTTCACAAACATTTTTCAAAGGATTAGCCACTCAACTTGCCACGCCACTCGATCCTAGCGATGATGCAAAGTTAGATCACTCAAGTGGCACTAGATGACCGATATGCAAATAAGTTTGCCCCTCTTGATAGTACGATCATCTATCCTAAACCCGGTCATCAACTTCTCCACACACCTATGACCGGTGAAATGAAATGCCCTAGGTTATACCTTTGCCTTGCACATTCCATTCCATCTTCTCCAATGTCGATGCAACACATGCACCAACACGATCAACAATGATATGATCCACTTCATATCATCACGTGATCATATTGGTTCATCGATCTTGACTTCACTTGCTTTTCACCGTTGCCTTCATCCATCGGTGCCAAGTCTTGCTCAAGCTTCACCGCCACGTGGTCCATCGCTCCAAAGCCTCCAAGTTGCCCTTCACGCTTGCAACCGGTCCATCAAGCTAAGTCATGTCTTGATCTTCTCTATCTTGATCACATGACTCAATGTCATGTCTCATATGCAATGAGCTCCTTCATCATCACATGTGTGAGCTTTGCAACATCTCCAAGCCATTTCCACCTTCATGGGATATGTTGCTCACACACACCTGTGGACTAATGATCTATGTATCTCACATAAACACAATTAGTCCACCTAGGTTGTCACTCAATTATCAAAACCACACAAGGACATTTCAATCTCCCCCTTTTTGGTAATTGTTGACAACTCTACAAAGATATTGAAATTAAGCTCTTTTGGATTCATGTTGCTTGCCCAAGCAATTTTACCATGTGTAAATGATTTTGGACAAGTACCACAAACCCAAAATGGTAGTATTAGCTCCCCCTACATATGTGCTAGTGTGTTTGGTTTGAAGCTCGCACATATACATAGATTGAAATTATGGGAGAGTAAATACTACCAAATGATGCTAAGGTGTATAGAATAAACCTTTAAAGTGTGACACCAATCATAGTTGTACTTTTAACACCATCCTTAGCACAATGATTAGCTAGATATCACTTGAAAATAAAAACACTAGATACCTCGTGAGATCAATATTAAAAGCAAGGTACTAGCATTACTTGAAAAGCATACCAAGTGTCTAGCTATCATCCTATACATGCTAGTTTTCATTTCATTAATCAAATTCTATAACTAGCATACACCACACAAGCATGCATATTGAATTTAAAAGCCTATGCAATGCAAGCAAGCACATGAATATGCATATATCAAATGCAACCAATCAAAGTTCATGAGCTTGCTCCCCCTACTTGTGTGCTTCTCTTGTCCAAGAAATTTGATCATTCTTAATTCCTCAATGTTGCTCCCTCTTTGTCCATGTCCATGTCCATTTCCAACCTCTACTTCTGTGTCTCAATCTCTCCCAAAGCTTTCATATCTTTGTACAATCTCTCCCCTTTGTCATCAATTTCCATAAAAGGTGTGTTTCTCAGCATTTGGGGTAGATGGTTGAGACTTGACTCTTGTATTTTTTATGGACATCACTTGATTGTTGGAATGACACCACTTTGTAGCCCTTGAGATACCACTCATAGGATCTTTGATCTTGATACCAATTTGTGGGACACCTCTCCCTATGTCATAGCATGGGTCATCCATATGATAAACTTGAGCTCTTGTAGGTGAGGGATGCATTCTTCATTTGATGATCACTTAAAGTTGAGGATCACTTGTGGAACCATCATCTTGCATGATTGATACCACGTGTAGATGTGATACCACTTATAAGAATTTTCTAGTATGGAACCACTTGTTGGATTTATCAATAACAACCATTTATTGAACCTTTGCTATCTTCATGAATACTACTTATAGGATATCACTTGTGAGTTGATCTAGACATCACTTGTGAATTCTTTATGAAATACTTGATTCTAGATACCACTTGAAACAAACAAACTAGATATCCATTTGCATTGTTATCTTGTGCTTGTACTCTTATCACTATCATGAGCTTCTATGGTTGACTTGAACTAAATTCATTTGCCTAAGCTTCCAAGTCTGGTTTGAATCCTCTCTAAGCTTCTTCATACTCATTTGGAGGTTATCTTATCGAGGTTGTACTTGTCACTTGTTGGCAATCAAATTAAATCAAGTACTTGGGTTCACTAGCTCATGAACAAATTCATATACTAATCACTAGATCAACTAATCATTCAAGCAATAGTGGTAGGCTATGAATTTAAACATTTCATTTGTTATGCATGATCCTATGAAGCATGTACTATATGCACTAACCGTATACTAGTAAGGGATGAAATGATCATGCATATTACAATGATACCTTTGCTATGTTGGAGTAGAGGATAGTCACATAGATTCCAATTTATTACTCCAATAGCAATGTGAAGTCCAATTATAAGCTTGGTGAAGACCAATAGATACCATTTTGAATTCCATTCTTCACACATAAAATGAATACCACTTATGATCAAGTGCACTATCTTGATGTGGTTAGCTTGCTTCATCATTTGATCAATGTTGGCATGAGAGAGCTATTTGGAATACCACTTGAATTGCCATTACTAGCTCTCTTTTGGGTGTTGCTTGCTTTCCTTTATCAACCCTTTTGATTGCTTCAACTAAGCATCTCAAATGTTCCTCGAATCACCATTTCCATGTTAACCTTCCAAGCACCACACTTGGTTTACCTACATATAGGCGGCAAGCCCCTACACTAGGGAGAAGTGACCTCTCCTCAAGAACCATTCTTGATACTCACTTAAAATAACTTGATTGATTGATCCAAGTGATGGACTTAACTTGATGAGTAACCTTGATTCCTTCTTTAAGTCCTTTTCTTTCTACTTATTTAAGTTCTTTTCTTTCTACCAAATGATTTCCAATAATATCTAGAACTTAAACTTCATCTTCATCATGAGTTTGATCTTGATCTTCATCTTGAGTACCAAATATGTGCAAAGTACACTCCATAATCAAATGGCCTTATACTCTTTGCTTGTCATGCTTCTAGATCAAATCAAAACCAAACTTAGGTGCCTCAATCACTTATAAACATGATTCCAACTTGAAGACCCTTTAATTAAAGTGACTCCAAATAAATCTAATAATTGTCACTTTTCTGGCAGATTCTGTACTCTTGGAAGAAAAAATTCATATCTCCCAAAGTACAAATCTAAATATCACAAAATTTGGTGAAGATGTGCTTCACTAAATTATCTAGCAGTTGTAAAAATTTGGGCTTCATTTGACTTCTAGATTGCTACCAGATTTCAATTCTTCCACCACTGTTACATGCTGAAAACTACTGCACTATAGCTAACAAGATCTACTCCAAAACCGAAGCATCTCTTATCCAATTCTCATGATATTTGTACATCATCTTATAACATAAGTCTAGAGCGTGTACACCAATTTTTATGCCAATCCAATAAGTTTTGATCACTCAAACATGGCTAAGATCACAGCTAGCTCAGATTCTCAATATAGGACATATTTCAATTACTTGAGCTATATTTCATCAAATATGAATCAAACTTGAAATTAACTTGTTTGAATACTTTCACAAGACAGATCCATTCAATCCACTTACTAAATATTATCTTATGAACTTATCCAACACAAATCAATCCAAACTGGATTACTAAGCTATTTATCCATTCCAACATCTCATAGCAAGCAACATTGCATATTTATCCAATTCAATCAACTCATATGCACCCAAATGAAATGATCAATAAGAGATATACCTTGGTTAGCTCATGATCAATCAATTAGCAAGCTTCAACTCAAATTCTTGCAAGCCATCAAATATATATATCCAATAAATCATCCACAACTTGAATATAACACTTGTATGTTGTAGCACTTTTGGACTTCACTAATTCTTAGCTTGGCATTAGGATAGGATGTGCAATAAGCTTCATAACTTGACTCAATATGTGATGAACAATGTGAGATCAATTGAATCAAGCCTCCAATGCCAATGGTACCTACAAACAATCATCCACTTTTTGATGGTATCCAAATAAGTTTGGGTCCTCTCAAGTTAGGAGCAACATACTTAAGCAAAGTCTTAGTATGAGTAGCGGAATATTTTGCAATTACAACCAATAAGATACCATTGCCATCCTTTCTAAGCACATCATGATCATCAATTAAAATGGGCTTAGAATTTTTACCTATGGGACATGAATGTGCCATGTGTCCCTTTTCTTGGCATAAGTATCACTTTCTCTTTGATTGAGCCTTCTCTTCCTTGCTCATGTGGTGCTTCCCATTGCCTTGCCTCTCATGGATTGCTTGAGCCTTCTTCTCAAGCTTGGTAGGACACTTAGAGGCAAAGTGTCCTGTATTTCCACACTTGA
Source organism: Miscanthus floridulus (assembly GCF_019320115.1). NCBI lineage: Eukaryota > Viridiplantae > Streptophyta > Magnoliopsida > Poales > Poaceae > Miscanthus > Miscanthus floridulus. Next base: position 118,824,591 of record NC_089589.1, on the reverse strand, counting down.
AGCACATGATATGAGCATAGACTTTTTTCTCATCTTGTGTCTTGCTCATCATATTGGCATCTTGAGTTTGCATTGGATGCCTTGCCTTTCCATCCCTTCTAGTTTTCTTCTTCTTCGTCATCAAGTCACCATCATCTTCATGATAGATCTTGACTTGCTCTTGGGGTGTCTTCTCTTGCTCAACTTATGGCTTTTGTTGAGGCTCTTCTAGTTGCTTCACCAATTGCTTGGTTGGGCACATTGAGGTAAGATGACCCCAAGTGTGGCACCTGAAGCACTTCACATGCTTTAGCCTCTCTTTTTCTTTTTATCTTCTTGAGCTTCTCAATGTTAGGGCAACCATTTGCAAGGTGTTCCTCTTCATGACACCGGTAGCACATGGTATGAGAGAGCTTTCTTTGTTGTAGCTTCTTCATATTTCTTTCTCTCTTTCTTTCACCCTTTGTCATCTTCTTCTTGAAGCCAAGGCCACACTTGTGACCATAGTTTCTTTGAGTCTTTAACATGTGCTCAAAGGTGACTTTTGAGTTATAGCACCTCTCTAATTTATTGCTCAAATTCTTCACTTTATTTTTGAGCTCATTGTTCTCCTTCAAAAGGTTAGTCTCACAAGACATAGAAGTAGAACAAGCATCTATATATGAAGAGCATGTCATATCTAATAAATCATCACAAGAGGTGGATACATGCTTTTTCCCTACATCACAAGAGTTAGTCACATGTTGCAATTGATCACTTGACTCATGTGACGAGCTCTCATTATTTTTAAGTTTCTTTGAAAATACTTTAATGAGAGAAGCATGTTGTTCTAATAATTCTTCATGAGATGCAAGTAGTGTCTCATGAGTCAATTTTAGCTCACCATGTGAAGATTTAAGAACATCAAGTAATTTCTTATGTTCTTCACATGAGTTCTTTAGAAATGAGTTTTCATTTTCCAATTTCAATGTTTTAGCTTTCTCATTTTCTAAAGACATGGTCATGCTAGCAAGTCTACTAACAAGCTCATCATATGAATCAACATGATCAACCACATTAGCATTTGATACCTTGGTGTCACCTTGTGACATGAAACAATGTGGTGTAGTGGATGGGCTTGTAGTAGCATCACAATCATGGCCCAAGCATGAACTATCATCATCATCAAGTGTGCATGGGGTAGGATCATCATGTGCATCACTTGAGACATCACCATCAATCTTGTCAAGTGATTTTGTGGTAGCATCATCATCATCATCACTTGACCATGAGGTGGAGCAATCTTCCACAATTACCAAATTGTGGTCATGCTCAACACGCTCATGTACCTCCACCTTGTGATCATCCTCCTTCTTAAATTTGCCATCATCCCACATGGAGGAATCACCGAAGGTGTGCTTGATTGATTCCCATATCTCACGATGGGTTCCCACATAGTTTATCCTTTTTTATTAAATCAAAGCTCAAAGCATCAATTAGATAACAACAAGTATGCGCATCAAGTTCATAGAGAACTCTTTGAGCTTTGGTGAGATTTCTATGATCCAAGACATGAGTGAGACCACTAGTGACAATCCACCAAAACTTAGGTCCCTTTATATGAAAATGATCAAGCATGTGATTTTTCCAAAGTGCAAAGTTTGTGCCATAAAAAATGTGTGTCTCACAATCATCTAGCCCACTAGACGCCATCCTCTTAGGTGGGTGAAGACCACAAATGAGAGACCTAGCTCTGATACTAATTGAAAGGTCGAGATGGCGGACTAGAGGATGGGTGAATAGTCCTTTCTAAATTTAATCGCACAGGCTAACCAAAACAAATGCGAAATTAAAACAATCGGTCTAGCCAAGACTACACCCCTCTATCGAAGTTCACAAGCACCTTATAAATATCCTAATTAGGCAACAAAGGTGCCGGGCTATCTAGAGCTCATCTATCCAATTCTAGGAGCAAGGTCACACAAACCTATGCCACTAGTATTTTGCACACCGGGGAGCCTCTATACAATTCTAGTAAGCAAAAGCACAAAGCTCCTAAGCTCACTAACAATGCTCAATAACAAGGCAACCAATGCCAAATTAGAGAGCGCAAACACTTAGCTACTCAAACTAAGCAATGTGACTAACAAGGTTACATAAACCAAATTAGCCATGCAAGGGAGCTATTTCTATGCTACACAAGCAAGAAGGTAACTAGCAAGCTACACAAGCTAACTAATTATAAGAGCAACTACACAAGCATAATGTATGTGAAAGTAATTACAAGCTTGTGTAAGGGGATTGCAAACCAACGGGAAGAACAATGTTGACACAGTGAATTTTCTCCCGAGGTTCACGTGCTTGCCAACATGCTACGTCCTTATTGTGTCGACCGCCTACTTGGTGGTTCGGTGGCTAATTGGCATCACCCACCAAGCCCGCACGTAGGGCACCACAAGAACCTACCCTGAAAGTAGCTAAATGACACGCTCAACTAGAGTTGCTCTTTGTGGCTCCCGCGGGGCAAGCACAATGCCCCTTACAAAGCTCTTCTCTGGAGCACCGCACAAGCTTCTTACGGGCTTCGATGGAGATCAGCACCAAGCCATTTAGGAGGTGGCAACCTCCAAGAATAACAGACACCATCGGCTTGCAACTCGATCACCTAGTGCCACTCGATGCAACCTCACGATGTAATCGCACTAGTATCGCTCTCTCACACAATCGGATGATCACTATCGAGCATATGTGAGATGGTGGGCTCCTAAGCACTCTCAAGCATGGACACAAAGTCCCCTAAGGTGCTCTCTCTTAGCCATGGCCGAGACCCCCTTCTATTTATAGCCCTCACAAAAATAGAGCCATTGTACCCCTTCACTAGGCATTGCTCGGGGCGATCGGATGCTTCAGTCAGATCGACCAGATGCACCCTGCCAGCATCCGGTCATGCTATGCCGTCCATGTGTCGCTCTATGTACAACTGGAGCCACTCGATCTCAACGGTCGGCTGCCGCACGCCAACGGTCAAGTGATGACCGGACACACCTCTGCGCCAAGACCGGACATGCCACCGTCTGAGTCCAGTCATTTCTAGAGAGCTCCCTGAGCTTCTGTTTTGTGACCGGACGTGTCTGGTGCTGCACGACCGGACACAGACCAGTGTTCGATCAGCTCTACGCCCACGCGCCAACTCCAGCGTCGCCTACGTCACCATACATCACACGCGACTGGACATAGGCCCTACATGTCCGATCACCTTGACTGTGTAGCGTCTGGTCACTTGACCGAGACCGCACCCAACTGCTGTCACTGACTGGATGTGCCAGTCTTGCCGAGGCCAGCGTCCGGTCACTCACACTGACCTCCTTTTTGCCTTTGTTTCATCGCCGAGTTGATCCACATCAACTCCAACTTCTTCTCCTTTGCAAATGCGCCAACACCACCAAGTGTACACCACCATGTGTATGTGTGTTAGCTTTTCACAAACATTTTCCAAAGGATTAGCCACTCAACTTGCCACGCCACTCGATCCTAGCGACGATGCAAAGTTAGATCACTCAAGTGGCACTAGATGACCGATATGCAAACAAGTTTGCCCCTCTTGATAGTACGACCATCTATCCTAAACCCAGTCATCAACTTCTCTACACACCTATGACCAGTGAAATGAAATGCCCTAGATTATACCTTTGCCTTACGCATTCCATTCCATCTCCTCCAATGTCGATACAACACATGTACCAACATAATCAACAATGATATGATCTACTTCATATCATCACGTGATCATATTGGTTCATCGATCTTGACTTCACTTGCTTTTCATCGTTGCCTTTGTCCATCGGCGCCAAGTCTTGCTCAAGTTTCACCGCCACGCGGTCCATCGCTCCAAAACCTCCAAGTTGCCCTTCACGCTTGCAACCAGTCCATCAAGCTAAGTCATGTCTTGATCTTCTCTATCTTGATCACATGAGTCAATGTCATGTCTTGTGTGCAATGAACTCCTTCATCATCACATGCGTGAGCTTTACAACATCTCCGAGCCATTTCTACCTTCATGGCATATGTTGCTCACACACATGTACCTATGGACTAATTACCTATGTATCTCATATAAACACAATTAGTCCACCTAGGTTGTCACTCAATTACCAAAACCACACAAGAACCTTTCAGGGCGGTGCAACCGCTTGTTGGGGCTATGTGTAACATCCCGGCCCAGGGCTTAACAGGATTAATAGGATACTCATACCAACAAGTTTCAACTTCTTTTTCGGAAGCCCATCTCTAAAGAACTCTAAGGTTAAGCGTGCTTGGCCTAGAGCAATTTCAAGATGGGTGACCGATCGAGAAATCTTTCCCGGGTGCGCACGAGTGAGGACAAAGTGCATAGAAAAGACTTGTGTGGGTCTGTGAGGGCAGTCTATGTCCTAGAAAAGCTGCCAGATGTAAGCGAGCCCGGCCTCATAGAGGCGGGACATTACAGAATGGTATCAGAGCCGACTCTCGTAGTTTCACAGACGCGTGTGTCTTAGTTGCGTAGGCATGGTGCGCATGGCTAGAGTGGTCTTAGAGTGGTCACACAGCATGGCACATGCGCTGGCACTAGACACACAGATGTGGCCAAGAGGGGACGTTCCTGGCTTGGGATTGACCGACGAGGACGTCAGTCTCTTAAGGGGGGAGGATGTAACATCCCGTCCTAGAGCTTAACAGGATTAATAGGATACTCATACCAACAAGTTGCAACTTTTTTTCCGAAAGCCCATCTCTAAAGAACTCTGAGGTTAAGCGTGCTTGGCCTAGAGCAATTTCAAGATGGGCGACCGATCGGAAAATCTTTCCCGGGTGCGCACGAGTGAGGACAAAGTGCGCAGAAAAGACTTGTGTGGGTCTGTGAGGGCAGTCTATATCCTAGAAAAGCTGCCAGATGTAAGCTGCCAGATGGCTTATTGCCTCAAGTATGTTTTAAATCCAAAATCCGAGAAAACTCACTTCGAAAATTTTCCTTAGGCCTCAATCTCGGTGCTAAACAAGCTCGTAATACCAGGGGTGTTACAACCAACCCCCCTTAAAAGAATCTCATCCCGAGATTCGAAGCAAGAACCAGAAGAGGGGAAACATGATTAAATTCGTAGATCTAGGATTACACGAAAGATTACATGACTTCGAATACTAAACCACACAGGGAGCTAGGGATACATGGTTAAGAGCAACCTGGTACAACCGAGATCTAATCTAGAAGTCAAGATAGATGAGGACAATGGAGAAACAACAAGATAATGATTATCCAAAACATGGCGTATCACCAACAGATCCAGAAACAGTTGACTAAGAAGTAAAACATCGTGAACCCTAAGATTGACTACCCAAAAGGGAACTTGAACTTCTTCGATGAACCGGATCCTATCTTCTTCTTCTTAGATCACATCATCACCTCAAACTGACGAACCTAGCTTTACAACGTCGACTGAATTTTGTAGCTCTACTATGAATGTGAGAGGAATGGGGATGAAGAAGAAGAGCAAGGACCAAGGGTATCTTATATAGGTGAACGGAGATGGGAAGCAACACACCGGAAGTGGGTGCGGCGGGGATGGAATACATAGATGGTGCATGCTGTGGAGATAAGGTCGGGGATATGGTGCGCTTCCTGCACGAGCAGCGGAGGGGAAATAAAGGGAGGAGAGGGGGTCTACTCGACAAGGCAGGCGTGCGGGCGGTCGTGTCACCAAAAGAAGAAAGAAAGGGAAGGGGAAATGGGGGGGGGGTCTGGTACGAGGATGAAGGTACGGGAGCCGAGAGCCGATCGGACACCAGAAAAAGGAAAAGCACACAGTGCTCAAGGACAGCGAGTGCGGCACGCTGCCGCGGCCACGTGAAAACAGAGTGCTACACGCCTGATACAGACAGCGTTTGTAGGGCATATAGCGAAATAACCTGACATACATAGCGTGGTCAACTAAACATAGGGCTTGGGACATGACACCCACTTAGACTTTCATAATCACTCCCGACTATCCACTGCTAACTTTCCTTACTACTGTTCTTTTTCCTTCCTTTACTCGACCACATCCGTCTTCCATGTAGACTAAGACCATGACATACTTTCTTCCTTCAAAACCATCTCTTGTTTACCTTGAGAGAACACTTCTGCATCAACCCGTGGTGGATTTCCCGTTTGAACACCCGAATATTTCCAAAGAGAAAATTTGTAGCAAAAGTGGTATGGCGGTGTAACTTGGTAAAAGTACTTGGTCAACAACCTCGATACCAGCGCGTGCCGAGCAATGTCACCATGTGGCAGTTGTTCCACAGGGAGCCCTCGGTGTCATTGTGGCACCATAAACTATTAACCAGGCAACTACTACCAACTTACACGCCATAAAGGCAGTGGGGTCATAGACCACTGAGTAAGGGGTATCGCAAGGGAAAAATTCAAACAACAAAGGTTCCCTTCACAACAAGGGACAAGGAATTCAAATCCAACGGCGGATTCATTTTAAAGAGATTCAAGTGTTCTGCTGGGACATCCATAATTAGTCGATACAGTGTCCTATATTATCCAATCATGGCTGATCTTCTGGTATCTGGATGTCAACTTCTCTTGTAACCCGCTAATTATCTCCCTTGACAACTTTAAGCACGGCTAGCGAAACTAAAGTAGATGAACGCAATAAACATAGCGAAATAAACAAAATGCATATTCCGAATGGTCTTATACGGGTACAACATACAGGCATTCAGGCTCCCATTCACGACACAGCATTCACCTACGGTCAGACGAGCTCAACAACTATGGACGACAACAACGGCAAGAGTATAATACTAGGGGATAGCGACAACAAGCACTACTACTACGGGTACAACACCCCAAGACAACTAATCTACATCTTCTCGGGGAAATGGCTGAGTGAGAGGAACCAAGGGTTCTGCTTCTAACACTTCCGACGGTGGAGGTGCTGGTGGTTCTGCAACACCAATTCTTCTTCTTTTAGATGGGTGGATAGGGATCCCTTCCAAGATTGGGGCATCCTGCCTATCAACAGCCAGTGTCCTCTGCCTGGCCCTAGTGAACAGATAGGCCTCACCCAACTGATGGACATGCTGATCTTCAGCCTCCTTTAGAGCTTCCTCCATGGTAGCCTCTCGGCTCTCAACAGCTGCAGCGCTGGTATGCGCTTCGGTGAGCTGCACCTAAAGCATCCGATTGAAGACCTCGGCTTCCTCAGCGCGCCGAAGGCACGCCCCTAGTTCCAAGGCTTGACAGTCGTACTGCTCATCCAGAGCGAGCAGGTACATGGTCAAGTGCACCATGGTGGGACTATCTTCATGCGCATCTCGCCCTTGCAAAGCCTCCATGCGAGCCTTCCATGCCCACCGATTCTTGTCCAAAGGAGGAAAGAATCACATGGGGGTAAGGGCAATGGGCTCCTCATAGATCTGGCAGAGGTACCGCAAGGCTTTGCGAGCCACAACTTGGTAGGTGTCGACGAAGCGAAACCTGATTGCGGTCACACTCCAGGCTTCAGTGATGTCGGGGAACTCTTCACTCTCTCCGATGTAGATGGTAACCTCACACCACTTGGTGCCATGCTCCTCATACTCCCGGCCCTCATACTCAGGACGATCTCTGACTCTGAGCTTTTGCAGGGTGGCATGCAGGATTCTGGGAAAACCCTCAACGTTCAGGTAGTAGGTACTAACCCATGCTCCTGCCATCTCTAGCGGTGGTTGCAAGGAAGGCTGAGTGAAAAGCTGGCTCAAAGGAAAAGCTAAGCGAGCTAAAGTGCGCCGAGTGGTGGTACCAATGGCTAAGCCAGGCTCTACTTATAAAGGCAGAGCGTTCAGTGGTCCTGGCGCGGTTCACCAGGGTTCCCACGTGAGATCACTACGACAAATAGACCAAATTCCGCACGTTCGAGGTGAGCGACATGCGATGCCATTACTGACTAGTATGACTATAGGGCAAGGGTCTGACAAGAGCACAGAAAAGAGGTATGGGGAGACATGGGTCACGATAAGCGTGAACCATGGGCTAACGCGAAACATGAAGCCATAGTGCAAACCTACTTCGGGAACAGGAACGAGGTAGTCGTGCACAATACGACACGCGTGACACCTATGGATGGCGTATCTATTAGCAATACGGCACTATAATGCACCAACAGGATATACATGAATGCACGTCCTATATGTCCTTTCACTGTTGCCAACATATAGGGCAACCATTCTCAAATTTCTGGCACATCGTTCTCTCCTTGTAACTAGTCGATACTATCGGACTATGCTCGAGTTAGTGTACCTGCAGGAACTTGATTAAGCCTACCTAAGTCAGCAGAGTGCCATCTATCCTGGATACATAACCATAGTAATAGGGCTACTTTATAACTTCGCATACAAACGTCCTAACTTTTTGAAAAGAATTTGTTGTCAAATTTTAGTTTAGAAAATGTTTTGAAAGCTTTATTTCCTCATTTGCGCTCTGATACCACCTGTAACGTCCCACCTCTATGAGGCCGGGCCCGCTTACATTTGGTAGCTTTTCTAGGATATAGATTTCCCTCATAGACCCACACAAGTCTTTTCTGTGCACTTTGTCCTCACTCGTGCGCACCCGGGAAAGATTTCTCGATCGGTCACCCATCTTGAAATTGCTCTAGGCCAAGCACGCTTAACCTTAGAGTTCTTTAGAGATGGGCTTCCGAAAAAAAGTTGCAACTTGTTAGTATGAGTATCCTATTAATCCTGTTAAGCCCTGGGCCAGGATGTTACATCCTCCCCCTTAAGAGACCGACGTCCTTGTTGGTCAATCCTAAGCCAGGAACGTCCCCTCTTGGCCACATCTGTGTGTCCAGTGCCAGCGCATGTGCTATGCTGTGTGACCACTCTAGGACCACTCCAGCCATGTGCACCATGCCTGCGCAACTACGACACACGCGCTTGTGAAACCGCGAGAGTCGGCTCTGATACCACCTGTGGCAGAACCGTCTAATCTAATGCCTTATAGGAGTGCTTGTCTTCCATTAGACACTAATCACTCGAGGGAGAACACTAAATTACTCGGTTCCGTCGGGCACACCCCAGGGGAGAACAAAAAATCCACATTTTTGCCATCAGGATCACAAACGAGAGAATAAAGCTTATATCATTCTGAACCATTTCTTACATTACTTTTAATACAACATCAGAGTATAATATTTATTAATATAATAGCGGAATGAATTCATATTATCAGAGTTATGAACAATTTAATTGAACAATGGAATATAAACATGTGATCAGAATTACAGCGGAAATGAATATCTAATCATGACATGATGAAGTATTGATAAATAAACTACGACAACAGATTATGACACTTTCATTTATAAAAGCATTTGGTGAGAGTTATAAATAACAACTACGATCGCAGCGTAAAGGAATCCTCGCTGAGCCCACCAGGAGGTATCCACACACAAGAGTCAGCTCTAGCATCCACCTATCACCTACAACAGGGGGAATAAAACCCTGATAGTCGGTCCGGAAAGAGCCAGATCCGCAACAAGAGAGCAACAAGTCTTCCAAGCGTCCATACACAAGTATGTGCTCGGGATAATAAGTCTGTGACTTGCCTAGAATCTTATGCAACAAACGGTCCTTAACCGACCAGACAGGGAACAACGGTGTAACCAAGCTATGACCCGCATCCGCGGCGACACAACTTCTTACACCCACCAATACCCAAACCATATCCCTGCCCGGTTACCATTTTTCCTTTCCACCATTTATATTTTCCAAGTGATAATAATCCAGTAATATATTTCCTATATCTCGCGAGTGACAGACAATCACTCGACTTCTACCGGAGTCCTGTAGCATAGCAATCTATACGATCCTGTCATACTAGTAAGACTCATAGGATAAAGATATATATGCAAGTGGGTTTCATTCAACTCCTTAAAACTTAATGCACAAATATAATTTAAACTGCTGAAAAGTAAGGGTTATGCACCGGGGCTTGCCTATGTAAGATATATTAAAAAGTTAGTATCAGCATCTTCAGATCATCCACATCATCTGAATAGAAAGCCCATTGCATCATCTCCTAGAGAGAATACCATTACACCATCTTCGGATTCCCAATCATCCTTTGATCGATCTGTTGATCCATCATCGTACCTATATGATATGCATGCGATACAATGCAAAGATGTAATTAATCAACTGCAATCGTGACTCGTAAAATACGACGTACGCCTCTTCAGTTAACGGGCTAATTCTAACGACAACCGTACTTAGGCCACATATACATGTTGTCGGATAAGGCATTATTTCGCCACAATTATTTTAGTTATATAAACCAAGGTGTTTCTTTATTTTATTCTATCGACTTAATCCTCATTCGAAATAGAGCATCATTAGCTACCTAGCAAACTAATCATTCTGGAGCTACAAAAATATTACAGTGAGTACCTAATTTTGCTAGGAACCTACCGTACAAATTTCAGGTTTCACTATATTACCAATTTATCATAAAAATTCCTATAAATTCATATTTACAATATTAAGTACCTTAAATTAATTATATAGCTTCCAAGAATATTATCACTCTATGTGAACAAACTATACTAACAGGTAGATCATGATTTTAGGAAACTAACAAAACTGGTTTGACATTTTTACGATTTTTCTATGATTTCCTACGAATTTTACCAGTTTGTTTCCGAGACTAAATTAACACGTACTTTTAGAAAATTAAAAGGGCAATGGCCACCAAACTGGCCCAGTCCATCGGTGAAACCCAGTCATGAGTGAAGAGGTTAGTATTGGTGTATTTCTATTGTATTTCTGGAATTCTTTTTCTAAAGAAAAACGGCCATAAATCACGCATGATGTCGGAGTGACACCATCAAGCTAACAAGCCAAAGCTAACAAGCGAGCACGGCTGGCTGCTTGCTCTGCTTGCTTGCGCGAGCATGACGACATGGCTCCGGTCGGCTCAGTGCCAAAATAATCCATCCATCTACGATTAGAGCAGTCGGAGCTCACCATGAGATGGCTGACGAGGTTGGGTGGCGCAGCGAAAGCTTGGGAGGTTCCCGTCCATGTGCACGGCAATCATAGTGTCCATGGTGGCGGCGTCAGCGACGATCCTGATCGGCGGAGCCACCACCAGAAAAACATGGCGGAGCTCGGTGGCCAGCGGCGGGGAAGACGGCTCGCAAGAACAGGAGCCGCTTGCAGCTGCAATGATTCGGTTGCTGTGCTGAAAACTCGCTGTTGCTGGTGCTCAAAAAGGTGAGCCACGACTGCTGTACTTCCATTAAAAAAATGGACAAGACCACTCGCTGTCACAAGCAAGAGAAAGCGAACAAGCAGCACAGACAGCAGCTGTCGGGTACCTTAGAATGGGGTACCCCAAGCAAAACATCAAATGGGTCGCTAAAGTCCCATCTAAAAAAAATAAAAGCTAGAAGGTAAGTCGTGGGCCCCTCACCCGCCACGACCGAGCCCACTGGGTCCTCCCCCTCCTCGCCTCGAGCCTCGAGCAGGAGGTCTTGGCATCCCGACGCAAACTCCGCTTCGTGCGAGGCTCCCCAGGGAAGGCCTCGGCAGGGAACGTCGTCTCCGCCTCGCCCGAGGCTCTCCATGGAAGGCCTCGGTAGGAGGCGCGTTCTCCGTATCGCGCGAGGCCTCTCGCCCGAGGCCTCGGCAAGGAGCCTGATCTCCGTCTCGCGCGAGGCCTCATTCTCCGTGTCGCTCGAGGCCGGCTCGTCCGCGGTCCGTCGCCCCCCGCCTCGGCCGACCCTCCCGACAGCGTGTCATGTCTCATTAATGCTTCAACCACTCCCGCAATCTCAGCCGAACGGTGGCTCAATGCCACAGGACGGCCGACGCGACCCAAGGTCGCATCAGCACCATACCGGCCGGGACAGGGCACGGCGGGGATTACCGGCCACTGTGTCCTACCACTGTGTCCACGATCAGCGCCATACCGGCTGGGACAGGGTATGACGGGGATTACCGGCCACTGTGTCCAAACGCTGTACCCATGATCGGCCGCCCGCTCAAGGCCTCGGCACTGTACACCAGGGCCTCGGCGATCTTGGGGTTCGTGCCTGCCGAGACCCCCCCCACCGCAGTACAAGCCTCGGCACTGACCAAGTCTCAGCCTCACGCACAGTCCGTCCATAGTGGCTTGCACGTTCGCCGCTGCGTCCACTCCGAGGCATTCCCGGGGCTCCCACGACGCACAGGATCTGATGGGACGACCATGCCGCCCCAGTACTTCAAGGATGGACCACTCCGATGACCACGTCACCACAGGAACAGGCCACAGGGCTCGGACATGCCGCCCCTATCGGCATGACGCCACATAGTAATACATGTATTGTCCTTGTCCTCCCTTCAACTATAAAAGGAGAAGACTTGGGCCACTTAGAGGGGGGAGAACACCGAGTAACACACACACACGCACACATTCCAGCTGCCTGAGAGCAACGTCTCAGGCGGCCCACACAACACCTTGCCGAGACCTGGGACTAGTTCCCTCTCTTCCTTAGCTTGTAACCCCCTACTACGAGCACTTCGGTGCAAGGAATACAAGTTCGATCTCTCAGACTGGACGTAGGGCATTGATTGCCTGAACTAGTATAAATCTTGTGTCTCTTTGCATCACCATTCGTAATCGGGAGCACGCAGAACAAATTCACTAGTCGGTTGAGAACCCCCTCGGTCCGAAACACCGACAGTTGGTGCGCCAGGTAGGGGCCTCTGTGTGCTAGTTTTGTCATCCCAGCAGGTGCCGGATGGCAGACCCCGTACGACCATTGCGTCTCAGCACCGTGGTTTGGTTCGGGAGCCTAGAGTTCATGTCTCTAGGGCATGAGTACGACATGGTACTCCTCACTCCTCGAGCCCCACCGTCCGACGATGAAGTTACGCACCAGCAGCCCAGGCGCAGGCGGCGCTCGGGCGGCCACTCTCGCCGCGCTCGCCAGGCACGACGCGAGCAAGGCCACCCCGACGCTACGCGAACCCGGGGCGGCACGCCACTCCCCGCCGATATCCTATGACCAGCTATTGGTACGGGGTCCCTGGCTGGGGACCTGTCTGGCCTGAGCTTGGACAAAGGAAAATCGCCGGTGGCTCACGGCGATGCCCAGTCGTCTAGCTCCGCTCCACCACTCCCTGAAGAACCGACCCTGACGGAGCAGAATCTGGCGACGGCACCATCCCCATACCCCTTTGGGTTGAGAAACGCCGCTGCTTCTTACGCCTACGCATACGCTGCCGCTCACGAGGATCCCTCAGAGCGCTGCCAGCGCTTCGGTCTCGACCTAGACACCCACGCCGACTCCTCGGATGAGTACGAGGCATGGCCCAGAGTGGATTTCTCCGGGCTCCACGACCCTGGGGCTTTGCGCTAGTTCTTGACCGCAAGCGACTACTGCTTCGGTTACTCCGACTCCGACGACGAAGGCACTTACGACCCCACTAGCGAGTGTTTCCACGTCGGGCTCGGAATGCCGAGGGTAGGCGAAGAGGACGGGGCGGTAGGTAGCCGCTCCCCGCTTCGCCTAGGGGCGGGCGCCGCCACACCCCCACTCAATGTCCTGCCGGCCGCACGAAACGAGAATGTCGCTCTTCCACGACCTCAGCGCCCAGACCTAGAGCAGCTCCGTGAGCTCCAGGCCAAGGTCGAACAAGACCAACTCCTTCTGCAGCAGCTTCGGGACTCTCTCGAACAAGAGCAGCGAGGTCTCGGCAAAGGTGGAGGAGCCCGACGGAGGGCCCGCGATGTGCATCACCGCATCCATGACGACGAAGGGAGCGAGCAACCCCCAGTCTTCAATCGCGCTAGCCAGAACGTCGCGGCTGCGGCAATGCTGGTCCGTGCAATGCCCGAGCCTTCTACCACGGAGGGGCGGCGGGTCCGCGGCGAGCTTCGGGATCTCCTAGAGACCACCGCGGTTCAGCAGGCCGAGAGTTCCGCCTCCCGGCGGCACGGGGCGCATCGAACCTACCCACGGCACCGCCTCGGCAGGACAGGGAAGCCCTGGCTCGTCCTGAGCCCGACCGAGCGCCAATAGCCCATAGGGTCCCCAAGCTTCTGGACTGCCTCGGCAATCGACGCGAGGTGTAGGGAGACCATGAGGTGGTCAGTAGGCGACGACGCCACGACAATGATGGGCCCGCTCGGGGCTACCACCCACACCGAGGCGATCGCTACGACAGCGGGGAGGACCACAGTCCTTCCCCTGAACCGCCAGGCCCTCGGGTCTTCAGCAGGGCCATCCGCGCTGCTCTTTTCCCCACCCGGTTCCGGTAGCCGGCCAATCTCGCAAAGTACAGCGGCAAGACCAATCCAGAGCTCCGGCTTGCCGATTACCGCCTGGCCTGCCAGCTGGGTGGCGCGGACGATGACCTACTCATCATCCGCAATCTCCCCTTGCTCTTGTCGGACTCGGCGCGAGCCTGGCTCGAGCACCTTCCTCCCTCGCAAATCCACGACTGGCGCGACTTGGTTAGGATCTTCATCGGAAACTTCTAGGGCACATACGTGCGCCCTGGGAACTCCTGGGATCTTAAGAGCTATCGCCAGAAGCCGGACGAGTCTCTCTGAGACTTCATCCGGCGTTTCTCCAAACAGTGCACCGAGTTGCCCAGCGTCGGTGATTTGGAGATCGTCCAGGCTTTCCTCTCCGGCACCACTTGTCGGGACTTGGTCCGAGAGTTCGGTCGCAACGTGCCGCGCTCTGCTGCCGCGCTCCTCAACATCGCCACCAGCTTCACCTCGGGTGAAGAGGCTATCGGAGCCATCTTCCCCGACACCGACACCAAGGGAAAGCGGAGGGACGAGGCCCCCGAGGCCTCAGCCTCCCACCTCCCTAAGAGAAAGAAAAAGGGGCGCTTGGGGAAGCAGGAGGTCCTGGAGGCTGACCTGGTCACAGCCGCAGAACGCCAGAACCCCTGAGGCTTCAAAGGCCCTAGGCCTTTTAACGACATGCTCAAGAAACCCAGCCCTTACCACCAAAGCCCGGTCAAGCACGCCCTCGAGGATTGCTCCATGCTGCGGCGTTATTACGCTAGGCTCGAGCTCCCCGATGGCAACGCCAAGCAGAAGGGCGCCAGCGACTGGGACGAAGGCAAGGACGACGGGTTCCCCGAGGTATGCAACGCCTTCATGATCTTCGGTGGGCCCTCGGCATGCCTTACAGCACGGCAGCGCAAGAGGGAACGCCGAGAGGTCTTCTCGGTCAAGGTGGCCACCCCCTAGTACCTCGACTGGTCTCGAGAGGCGATCACCTTCGACCGGGATGACCACCCTGACCATATTCCAAATCCCGGGCAGTACCCACTGGTCGTCGACCCGATCATCGGCAACACCCAACTCTCCAAGGTGTTGATGGACGGAGGCAACGGCCTCAACATCCTCTATGCCAACACCCTGGAGCTCTTGGAGATCAACCAGTCGAGGCTCCGAGGCAATGTCGCACCCTTCCACGGCATCGTGCCAGGGAAGCGCACGCGACCCCTCAGGCGTATCGACCTTCTTGTCTGCTTTGGCACCCCCTCCAACTACCGCAAGGAAGTCCTCACCTTCGAGGTAGTCGGGTTCAGGGCAGCCTACCACGCCATTTTGGGGCGGCCGTGCTACGCCAAGTTCATGGCAGTGCCCAACTATACCTACCTCAAGCTCAAGATGCCAGGCCCTAGCGGTGTCATCACGATTGTGTCCACATACGAACATGCATACGACTGCGACGTCGAATGCATCGAGTACGCCGAGGCTCTAGCAGAGGCCGAGACCCTCATCACCCACCTCGACCAACTTAGTGGCGAGGTGCCCGACTCCAAGCATCGTGCAGGGGTGTTCGAGCCCGCTAAAACCATCAAACTCATCTCGGTCGACCCCGCCTGCCCCGACGACCGAGCGCTGAGGGTCTGCGCCACCCTCGACATCAAATAGGAAGCCGTGCTCGTCGACTTTCTCCATGCGAACGCCGACATATTCGCATGGAGTCCCTTGGACATGCCGGGCATACCAAGGGAGGTCGCCGAGCATGCCCTGGACATCCGGGCTAGATCTAGACCGGCGAGGCAACGCCCGCGCCGCTTCGACGAGGAAAAGCGTAGGGCCATTGGTGAGGAGATATAGAAACTCTTGGCGGCCGGGTTCATCAAGGAAGTGTCCCACCCAGAGTGGTTGGCTAACCCCGTGTTGGTCACGAAGAAAAATGGGAAATGGAGGATGTGCGTAGACTACACCGGTTTGAACAAAGCCTGTCCAAAGGTCCCCTTCCCATTACCTCGAATCGATCAAATTGTTGATTCCACCGTAGGGTGCGAGACCCTGTCTTTCCTTGATGCGTACTCTGGTTACCATCAGATCAAGATGAAAGAATCCAAGCAGCTCGTGACTTCTTTCATCACACCGTTCGGCATGTACTGCTACATGACGATGCCCTTCGGCCTCAGAAACACGGGTGCCACGTACCAACGGTGCATGACCTAGGTCTTTGGAGACAACATCGGGTGGACCGTCGAGGCCTACGTAGACTACATCGTGGTCAAGACTAGAAAGGCCGAGGGTCTCGTCGACGACTTGAGGATAACCTTCAAATGCCTTAGGGAGAAGGGCATCAAGCTCAACCCCGAGAAGTGTGTGTTCGGGGTCCCCCGAGGCATGCTCTTGGGATTCATAGTCTCAGAACGCGGCATTGAAGCCAACCTAGAGAAGGTCTTGGCCATAACCAACATGGGACCAATCAGAGACCTCAAGGGAGTGCAGAGGGTCATGGGATGCCTTGCGGCCCTGAGCCGCTTCATCTCGCGCCTCGGTGAAAAAGGTTTGCCCCTGTACCGACTCTTGAGAAAGTCCGAGCGTTTTTCTTGGACCCTCGAGGCCGAGGAAGCCCTCGACAGACTCAAGAGCCTGCTCACCAATCCTCCCATCCTAATACCCCCGGCCATGGATGAGGTCCTCCTACTCTACGTCGCCGCAACAACCCAAGTGGTCAGCGCCGCCGTAGTGGTAGAGAGGTAGGAAGAAGGGCATACTTTACCCACCCAATGACCTGTTTATTTCATCAGTGAGGTGCTCTCCGAGACCAAAGCACGCTACCCCCACATCCAGAAACTGGTCTACGCCGTGGTCCTGGCCCGGCGCAAACTGCGCCACTACTTCGAGTCGCACCCAGTGACTGTGGTATCATCCTTCCCCCTGGGCGAGATAGTTCATAACCGGGAGGCCTCGGGTAGGATAGCCAAGTGGGCTGTCGAGCTTATGGGGGAAACCTTGACCTTTGCGCCTCGAAAAGCGATCAAGTCTCAGGTCTTGGCTGATTTTGTGGCTGAATGGACAGATACCCAACTACCACCTGCTCAAATTTAGACGGAGTGCTAGACCCTATACTTCGACGGATCCCTGATGAAGACCGGGGCAGGCACGGGTCTGCTCTTCATTTTGCCCCTCGGAGTACACATGCGCTACATGGTGTGGCTCCACTTTGCCGACTCCAACAACGTGGCCGAATATGAGGCCCTCATCAATGGCTTACAAGTCGCCATCGAGCTTGGGGCACGGCGCCTCGACGTCCGAGGTGACTCGCGGCTCATCATAGATCAAGTGATGAAGGAGTCAAACTGCCTCGACCCTAAAATGGAGGCTTACTGCAAGATGGTACGACGCCTAGAAGACAAGTTTGACGGTCTCGAACTAAATCACGTCGCGCGAAAGTACAACGAGGCCACCGATGAGCTGGCAAAGATGGCCTCAGCACGGGCCCTGGTCCCCCCGAACGTCTTCGCCAGAGACCTCCACAAACCTTCCATCGGCTGCACCTCGACAGCAGAGGAGGGCCCACCTGGGGAACCCATGGCAAAGCCCGACGCCCCCTCTACTGCCGAGACCCCCTCGACCGAGCTCGAGGTCATGGAGGTCAACGCCGAGCCTCCACAGACTGATCAGGACACGGATTGGCGAGTCCCGTTCCTCGATTGGCTTGATCAGGGGGAGCTTCCTGATGATAGAACCGAAGCACGACGGCTTGCGCGCCGAGCCAAGACCTATGCCCTCTGCAATGGCGAATTGTACAGGCGAAGCCCCTCAGGTGTCCTTCAACGATGCATCAGTTCCAAGGCGGGCCAAGCCCTGCTTTGGGACTTACACTCAGGCGCCTGCGGGCACCATGCGGCGCCTTGGACGCTCGTAGGGAACACTTTCCGCCAAGGGTTCTACTGGCCGACGGCGGTCGCCAACGCTACCAAGCTAGTACGCTCCTGCGAAGGATGCCAGTACTACGCTTGGCAGACACATCTCCCGGCCCTGGCCCTGCAAACCATCCCCATCACATGGCCGTTCGCCATGTGGGGGCTCGACATGGTCGGGCCTCTGCAAAAGGCCCCCGAGGGCTACACCCATCTACTGGTATCAATCGACAAGTTCTCCAAATGGATCGAGGCCCGTCCGATCAATCGAATCAAATCCGAGCAGGCGGTGCTGTTCTTCACTGACATCATCCACAGGTTTGGGGTCCCCAACACCATCATCACCGACAACGGGACGCAGTTCACTGGCAAAAAGTTCCTGACGTTTTGCGATGACCACCACATCCGTGTGGCCTGGTCGGCCATAGGACACCCAAGGACCTACGGCCAAGTAGAGCATGCCAACGGCATGATCCTACAAGGCCTCAAGCCAAGGATTCACAACCAGTTGAAAAAGTTTGGCAAGAAATGGCTCGCCGAACTCCCGTCGGTCATCTGGAGCTTGAGGAACACTCCAAGCCGAGCCACGGGATTCACGCCTTTCTTCCTAGTCTATGGGGCCGAGGCCATCCTCCCCATCGACCTGGAATATGGTTCCCCGAGGCTGCAAGCCTATAACGAACAAAGCAACCGCACCACTCGAGAGGACGCCCTCGATCAGCTGGAGGAAGCCCGAGACGTCGCACTACTACACTCGGCTAAGTATCAGCAGGGCCTACGGCGCTATCAGGCCCAACACGTCTGAGGCCGAGACCTGAAGGTAGGCGACCTGGTGTTGAGGCTAGCACAGAGCAACAAGGGTCGCCACAAGCTGACCCCGCCATGGGAAGGACCGTACATCATCGCCCAAGTACTGAAGCCCAGGACCTACAAGCTAGCCAACGAGAAGGGTGAAATCTTCACCAACGCTTGGAACATAGAACAGCTACGTCGCTTTTATCCCTAAATTTCCAAGCATTGTATATGTTGTTTCTCGAAATACAATTAAAAAGCGTTCTTTAGTTGGTCTTATTTTTTGAGAAACCCCCCGAGCCCACCGTAGGTCTCGGCAGTACAATAAACACGACAAGGGAGACTCGGCTCTACCTCAGCAGAACCAAGCCTCCCTCGGGGGCTAGATGGGGGACTCCCCCTAGGTCCCACGCACCATTTTTTAAGTTGCTTTTCGCAAAAATTCCTACGCCAAGACTCTAGCAGGCTCTGACGAATCATTTGTGAAGACTCCTTGGACCAAGGTCTGCTTCCTAAGCAAGAGGCCGGTAGAGTCGTGAGATGGCCTACGCCCCCAGGCTACGGCACTCCCTCACTACCTCTCGCTCAAGGAACGGCTTAGGCCCCAAAGGGGTGTTTCGCAAATGAAATCTGATCAGAAGCAACAGAGGGCAAAGGCTCGGAAACATGAGAAAAACAACTAAGAAACACAAATACTTCAGAAATAAAGGTCTCGACGGCCACAAACGTTATGATACAAAAATAACCCCTATTCTATCTTTACAAAGCCCCCAGGGCCCAGATCAAGGTTCAGGGCCTTCAGCACCGGCAGATGGTAGGGGGGCACCACCTCCTCTTCGAAGAGCGTCGCCAGCGCCGCGCCAGGGCCTTCCGCCGCCTCCATCAGCTTCGCGACCACCGCGTCGGCCTCCTCATCATCATCAGGCAGAACGTAGCCATCACTGATGGCCAGGAGGTCGACGCCAAGGTAGTGAGAGGAGATGATGGCCATCGCCCACTTGACACCCATGTGCAACGCCCCTCGGAGCCGTTCGCGCATCTAGCTGCTCAGCGCAATCAAGCGGCTCCCAAGGGAGCTGCCTGACTAAACCCCCTCGACCTCCAAGGCCTCACAGGCGGAAAGGGCGGCACGTTTCAGCGCCTCGTGCTCCTTGATCTCGGTATCGAGCACTGTCTGCACCGCGCTGGAAGCCTCGATGGCCCGAGTGAACTCTGCCTCTGACTCTGCACCGTGGAAAATGTAATGAGGTCGAGCCAGAGAAAAAACAACCTAAGTTAGGGACGGAAGCCCACGGAACTCACCCTTGGCCGTCAGCTCCCAGCATCGGGTCTCGGCCTGACAGGCCTCGGCCTTCTCCTTCAACCGCTGGGCCTCGACCCAAGAGGCCTCGGCCACCCTGGAAGCTTCACTCCCCAGCTCTGCGTCATGCAAGGAAGTTAGGAAGCGAACATAAGGAGAAGAAAACAAAACAAGGGGACTCAAACTCACCCTCGACCGTCCCCCTCAAAACCACAGCCTCGATTTGCGAGGCCTCAACCGTAGCAAGGGCCTCATTTAGAGCGCCTTTGGTCAGCTGGTGCGCACTCTCCTCTGCCCCCAGCTGCCCGGCGAGGACCTTGCCCGAGGCCATCGCTTCTTCAGCCCGGGATCTGAAGGCATCCCGATCGCTGATGGCGCGGGTAAGCTCCTCCTCCTGCTCCTTGATCCATGCCGCCAAGGGGGCGAGCTGCGTCTGGGCTGTGGCCGCCTCGACCTTTGCATCGGCACAGCGAAGGCGGAGGTCCTCCACCTCCGTGCTTCGTGCCGATAGAAGCTCGTTAGCATCAGCAAGAAGGCCCCTTTGTCGCTGAAGCTGGTCCCAGATTCCCCTCTCCCGCTGGAGGAAGACCGACTTCCCGAGGGACCGGGTCTCGAGCTCCTAAGGAGGCAGAGCAGAGGTCGTCAATTACGACAAAACCGAGAAAAGAACAACGTCACGCGAAAAAGGAAAACACGAACCTGGGCGACTCCGGGCAGTTCGTCGGCCACCACGTACAGCGTCGTCCATAGCGACCGCTCCGCCAGCTCGCAGTACTGCTCGAAGGTACTCCAGCGCCCACCCTCAGCCGTGTCCTCGAGGGCGAACAGAGGCTCCCCCTCAGGGTCATCCTGGCTCCGCCACAGTACCCGTGGGTGATCCCACCCGTGGGGCTCGGGTCGCACCCGCACGAGGGCCGAGCTTCCCTCGTCTAAGAGCAGCGCCGGCTGCTCCATGGCATCGGTCTCCTCAGCGTCGACCACCTCCCGTGCTCGGGAAGTATTGTCGGAGGAGATCGGATAGACCTCCATCTCCCAGGCGCTCTCCCACAACAACGGTGGGCCCTGAGCCAAGGGCACGGCTGAGGCCTCCGCCGCCTGCACCTCCGCCTCTTGCATAGATGGCCTCACCGCCATCACGACGGCCATGGTGACCTTGGGGGCTCCGACCTCTGCAATCACGGCCTCAGCGGTCTCGGGGGCTCCGGCCTCCGCCATTGTGGCCTCGGCAGACGCAGAAACGCCGACCGCGGACACTATGGTCTCGGCGGTTGTGGGCGCCAGGGCCTCCATCGCCTCAGCCCCGGAGGCCCCGGGAGCCTCGGCAACAAAGGGCACGATGGCCCCATCCGACCGTGTAGGGGCCACCTCGGCAACCCCTCCTTGGGCGGCCGGTTCCTTTGGGTCGACCCTCGCCGACGCCGCGCCGCATTGGATGGCGGCTTGTGCCTCCGCCACCCAGTGGGCAGAGGAGCCGGGGCTCGCCTTAAGCGCCTTAAGGGGCGCCAAGGGGAGGTCATCCGCAGGCCGCTTCCGACTAAAGAAAATTAACCTATAGGGTCAACGTGAGACCAAAAAAGCGAACGAAAGACACTACGACCCTGCCAAAAATACACTTACTTAGAACGGGGTGGCCCCCGCTTCGCCACAGCAAACCGCATCTGCAACGGCAGAGGCGGCGGCAGTGGCGTCGCATCCGTGTCCATCGGCGCCGGTCGGTCCTCAGCGGACCCTGACGCCCCTTCGGTCCTCTGCGGGGGCGGTGACGTCGCCTCCACCGCCACCTGCTCCACCGCGGCCACCGAGCTTACCGGGCTGATGGCGCGTTTGCCTAACGCCCGCGCCTCGGGCGTGTCGGCCTCGGACCCGGAGCGGGCAACCGCCACCCCCGGGTCTGCTTCTCCTCCCCTTCCCGGGGGTGCCAGGCTGCTTGCCGACGCCCCGGGCGCCACCTCCATGACGTCAGGAAGGTGGTCTAGGGGACCTCGCCCTCTCTCGCCCTTGTCGTTCCCGTCCGAGGCCTCCGTCGACAACGACGTCGACGGGGATTCCTCCAACAGGAGACCATCCTTCCGTTGCTGACGATGGCGCTTATCCAATGCCTCGCGCGCAAGGATGTGCTTCGTGCGCTTTGCCGCCTTAGCGTCCTTTTGCTTCTTCTACGCATCGGCGTGAGCGTGGTTGATCGCCCGTTGCCCCGCGTCCTCGGGAACGGGCGGCGGGGAGGAGCGCATGTCTCTCATCCCCTGAAGGAACGACAAACGCGCATAAGGAAACAAGGGATAAAGGGAGATTGAGGAGGCTCAAAGGCTACAGCGGCACTCGACTTACCAGCGAAAGGAACCCCCACGACGGTCGCATCGCAAAGGGGGTTAGGTTGCCGCCCCTCAACTTTGCATCTACCATCTCCCCCACCTGACGGAGAATTTCCTCATCGGAGAGGGCGGAGGAAGACATCCGGGTGCCTTCAACGGGCTCACCCGGCCTCATCTCGAACAGCCACCACCGCCGAGCCATCAGCGGCAGCACCCTTCGGCGGTGGAAGGTGGCCACGACCACGGCGACGGTGAGGCCATGGCTCCGCAGCCTCGCCAGCCCCTCCAAGAGCGGCTCCAGCTTGGGCTGGTCGACCTTTGGGACACCCCACATCCATTTCTCCGGGCAACTCCCCACAATCCGCCCGGTGTAGGGGGGAAGTCCTCCATCGTCGTTGCGGAGGTAAAACCAACTTGTGTACCACCAGCGAATGGGGCTTGGGCCTCCACTCGGACTACCCGCTAACAGCTCACCAGAAGTGTCCACGCTCGTGCCCATCGAGGGTAGCCTGGCACATTCCACCCCTCCTTCCAAGCGAAAGGAAGCATGAGGATCATACCCAAAGTCAGGGGACCCCTGACGAACCTCTCGCTCCGTGCGGAGGCTAGAAGGCTTCTTCCTGCAGCCTCGCCGAGACCCCCGCAACACGAACTTGCGCTTGGGGGCTCGGCAAATGCAATAAGAACTACTCGTTCGGACGCGAAAATGAAGAAAGCCCCTGGAGGAGTAACTCCACTCCTCCGAGGGCTCGGGGGCTACACCCGGCGGGTGCGCTCGCGCGCACCCACCGGAACCTCAAAAGACAAACCTCAATTCCTACGGGGCAGGTATAAACCAAGCCTCGGCAAACCCTCAGGGGGAGTGCACGCACTCCCCCGAGGCTCGGGGGCTACTGTCGGGTACCTTAGAATGGGGTACCCCAAGCAAAACATCAAATAGGTCGCTAAAGTCCCATCTAAAAAAATAAAAGCTAGAAGGTAAGTCGTGGGCCCCTCACCCGCCACGACCGAGCCCACTGGGTCCTCCCCCTCCTCGCCTCAAGCCTCGAGCAGGAGGTCTCGGCATCCCGACACAAACTCCACTTCGTGCGAGACTCCCCAGGGAAGGCCTCGGCAGGGAACGTCGTCTCCGCCTCGCCCGAGGCTCTCCACGGAAGGCCTCGGCAGGAGGCGCGTTCTCCGTATCGCGCGAGGCCTCTCGCCCGAGGCCTTGACAAGGAGCCTGATCTCCATCTCGCACGAGGCCTCATTCTCCGTGTCGCTCGAGGCCAGCTCATCTGCGGTCCATCGCCCCCTGCCTCAGCCGACCCTCCCGACAGCGTGTCATGTCTCATTAATGCTTCAACCACTCCCGCAATCTCAGCCAGACGGTGGCTCAACGCCACAGGACGGCCGACGTGACCTGAGGTCGCATCAGCGCCATACCGACCGGGACAGGGCACGGCGGGGATTACCGGCCACTGTGTCCTACCACTGTGTCCACGATCAGCGCCATACCGGCTGGGACAGGGTACGACGGGGATTACCGGCCACTGTGTCCAAACGCTGTACCCATGATCGGCCGCCCGCTCAAGGCCTCGGCACTGTACACCAGGGCCTCGGCGATCTTGGGGTTCGTGCCTGCCGAGACCCCCCACCGTAGTACAAGCCTCGGCACCGACCAAGTCTCGGCCTCGCGCACAGTCCGTCCATAGTGGCTTGCACGTTTGCCGCCGCGTCCACTCCGAGGCATTCCCGGGGCTCCCACGACGCACAGGATCTGATGGGACGACCACGCCGCCCCAGTACTTCAAGGATGGACCACTCCGACGACCATGCCACCATAGGAACAGGCCACAGGGCTCGGACATGCCGCCCCTGTCGGCATGACGCCGCATAGTAATACATGTACTGTCCTTGTCCTCCCTTCAACTATAAAAGGAGAAGACTTGGGCCACTTAGAGGGGGGAGAACACCGGGTAACACACACACACACGCACACATTCTAGCCGCCTGAGAGCAACGTCTCAGACGGCCCACACAACACCTTGCCGAGACCTGGGACTAGTTCCCTCTCTTCCTTAGCTTGTAACCCCCTACTACGAGCACTTCGGTGCAAGGAATACAAGTTCGATCTCTCAGACTGGACGTAGGGCACTGATTGCCCAAACAAGTATAAATCTTGTGTCTCTTTGCATCACCATCCGAAATCGGGAGCACGCAGAACAAATTCACTAGTCGGTTGAGAACCCCCCCCGGTCCGAAACACCGACAGCAGCAGTAGTAGCTACTCGGCCTCTGCGTTACATCGTGTAGGAAACTCCACGTGAACCACTACGCTAACATGTCTCGGCAGGTACAGAGGCAATCAAGGCAGAGAGACACGGCAACAGCAAGGACGCTGGCTCAGGCGGTTGCTCGGCAGATATTGTGTGTGTATGTGCGTGTGTGTGTATATATATATATAGTGCTCTATAATAAATCCCTGAACCTAATCAGCTTGCTACTTCAGACATTATTGAACTCGACATTGTTACAGGCATGAGGCATCATATCCCTGAACATGCAGTTGAGTGTCAGCTCGTGTATGTTTACCTACAGCAAGAAACCAAGGCAGAGAGAGAGGGAAAAGCAAAGACCGAGGACAGAGCGAGCAGCGGTTCGGCACGGCAGACAAGACCAATGCAGCAGAAATAGAAAAGGAGGAAGAAAACAATGTGAGTGACCCGACCAACTTCCTAAACACGACGGCAAGACGGTCCGGCCCAACGTGGCTGGCAGAGCGTGCCGGTTGGCACGGAGAAGACAGCGGCCGCAGAGATAGGCAAGGCAGACAGCGACATTCATTGTAGCAGAGATGACGCGATGAAATGGGCAGTCGAATGGTGGTGCTTAGCGGGGCGTGGGCACGATAAGGCCAGTGATGCAGGCAAAACGACGCGCCGGGGTGCAGAACCACGACGGGAACGAGACAGTGAATAATTGCCCTACAACGAGTACGCTGTACGCCAGGAAAAATAAACAAAACTGCTGCGCTCTCTTTCTCATCAGTTCGTGCTTAACAAAATAAACCCACGAGTAAATATATATATAGTTCTATTTATTATTGGATTTTATTTTATTTTTAAAATGTTGATTTTCATGCTTAATCAATTAAACAAGCTGTTAGCTATTTATTTGCTAGAATCGTTATCGGACACTCCTAAATATTTCTATGCACTACGTAATTTAACTTGAGCGTTGATTTGAGTCTACAACACTAAGTTGCATAGGATTCGCTTATTGCCTCAAGTATGTTTTAAATCCAAAATCCGAGAAAACTCGCTTCAAAAATTTTCCTTAGGCCTCAATCGCGGTGCTAAACAAGCTCGTAACACCAGGGGTGTTACACTATAGCCAGTAGCCCACCCACTGGACCCCCTAGCATCAAGCTCTGAGCCGTCGTCGAGCTACATGTCGACGGGCCTCCATTCGTCCATGCAACAAGTAGATATTGCACTTGAAAGCTGAAAGCTCTAGTTTGGTTTTGGTTAATTGATGAAACCCTAAGTGCTAACCTAGTTTATCAAGATGATTATGAGATAGGTAGCACTACTCCAAGTGATGAAGCAATGGCGAAGATCATGACAATGGTGATGGCATGGTGATGGTCAAATGCTTAAACTTGGAAAAGAAGAAAGAGAAAAACAAAAGGCTCAAGGCAAAGGTATAAAATGTAGGAGCCATTTTGTTTTAGTGATCAAGACACTTAGTGAGTGTGATCACATTTAGGATAGATAGCCGTACTATTAAGAGGAGTGAAACTCGTATCGGAATGCGGCTATCAAAGTGCCACTAGATGCTCTAACTCATTGCATATGCATTTAGGATCTAGTGGAGTGCTAACACCCTTGAAAATATTTGTGAAAATATGCTAACACATGTACACAAGGTGTTTGCAGGGTTGAGATGGGTTTGCACAAGGTGAAAATATGCTAACACATATGCTAACACATTTCAGCGCTTTTGGAAAAATGAAATGTCTATTTTCTATTACGCCGGATGCAAAATTCTTGGTGGTTGGCACATTTGAGCAAGGGTGAAGAAGTTAGAGTTGAAATGGAGTTGGTCGAAATGATGCTGGCATCGATCTACTGACCGGACGCTGGGTCACTCAGCGACCGGACGCTGAAAGGCTGCGTCCGGTCGAGCTGGCAGAGAGGTCGCCAGTTTTGGTGTTGCACCGGACGCTGGACCTGAGATGCACCGGACGCTGGTTTCTACGTCCGGTCAAACTGACGGGTCTGCACAGTGGCTAAGGGTTGAGCACCGGACGCTGGCTACGTCCGGTCGGAAAAATATGCCTCGGGGAGCTTACTGGAAACGACCAGACGCTGGGGCTTCAGCGTCCGGTCAGTTTTGTCCGGAGCGTCCAGTCAGCTTCGTAGCCGTTGAAATCTGACGAATAGCGTTTGAAGCTGGTGACGCGTGGTGTCCATCGGGTGACCGGACGCTGAGGGCCAACGTCCGGTCGGTATGACCGGAGCGTCCGGTTAGAGCGTGTTTTGCCCAGTGAAGGGGTACAACGGCTCTATTTGATGGGGGCTCTATTTATAGCCCCATGGCCGGCTCAAGGGATAACTCTTGCACATTTTCATTGACATAGCAACCTTGTGAGCTTAGCCAAAGTCCTCTCACTCATCTCCATCATTGATTCATCATCTTTGTGAGATTGGGAGAGAATCCAAGTGCATTGCTTGAGTGATTGCATCTAGTGGCACTTGGTGTTCGTGTTTCGCTACGGATTTCGCTTGTTTCTCTTGGTGGTTGCCACCACCTAGACGGTTGGAGCAGCGGTGAAGGATCGGCACGAGTTGGTGATTGTTCGTGGCCGCCTTCGGTGATTGTGAGGGGAGTTGTACCTTCCCCGGCGGAGCGCCGAAAGGTAACTCTAGTAAATTGCTCGTGTCATTGAGTTACCTCACTTGTGGGTCAGTTCTTGCGGTGTCCAATCGTGTGGACGAGGTTTGTGAAACACCTCTTAGCCGCTGAACCACCAAGTGTTGGTCGACACAACGGGGACGTAGCGTGTTGGCAAACACGTGAACCTCGGGAGAAAATCGATTGTCTCTTGTCTTTGGCATACTCCCGGTGATTGGCTATATATTCATCTTGTGATTGGTTCATCCCCTACACGTCGGTATAATCACCTTACTCACTCATTTACATTCTTGCAAACTAGTTGACACAAGCTCTTTAGTGTAATTAGAATTGAGAGCTTGCTTTATTATTTATATTCATCTAGTTGAGCTCTTTAGAGTAGCAAGGTTGAGAGCTCTTAGTGAGTAATTACATATCAAGTTTGTGTGCCTAAGTAATCATTGCAACTAGAATTGTTGAATAGGTGGCTTGCAACCCTTGTAGAGCTAGAGCAAGTTTGCATTACGCTATTTGTCATACTAATCAAATTGCTCTAGTTGATTTGTAGATTTTTAAATAGGCTATTCACCCCCCTCTAGCCATATTAGGACCTTTCAAAAGCGCATGTTGCAAGTGTTTATAGATATTTCAGAGTTATGTTGCAAGTGTTTTTAGATGTATGTTGCAAAACTAGATCGAAATATTGCCTATGTTGTAATGGTTGTACACATGTTGCAAGCGTCTGTTTTAAATGTTTCATGTATCTTTTCGGACGTATGCTTACAAGTATGTTTTTCTGGATGTTGTATGTGTTTTATCTGGATGTTACATATATTTTGCAATGGCTTTTTCAAGCATTTTTAGGTGTTTTTATAAGTGTTTCATACGTATGTTGCAAGTATTTCAACTATTTCAAATGTATGTTGCAAATGTTTTATTTGGATGTTTCAAAAGTAGATTGAGTTTTGCATCTCCCTCCTCGCCTTCTATGCCTAGCATCGGTGTCTCCTCCTCTTCTTGTTCCTTTGATGTTCAAACGGCGTAGGCCCGTGTGAGGATGGGCAGTGTGGGTGGGGTGAGTCGTTCAAGTGGCGTGGAATCCGAGCGGGCGGGGCGTGCGGCATGGTGCAGGCACGGGGCGTGGGGAGCTACGTCCAGATGTCCGGGCACTAACCTAACCATGCCAGATGAGATGACCTCCAAGGGTGCCATGTCCAACAAGCCCCTCGCCATCGTGGCTGCAAAAATTAGTTCACTAATGTCGATGCTAAAATGTACGTATACTACAATTAATAGCATTTCTAGTTCATCATGTCTGAAACTCCAACATGCTGGCTATCTAATCTAGATGTAGAATCCTACAAAGATAGATGCCACATTTGCCGTAATAGTTTGTATTATAGTGGCTGCAAGACATACCGAGTCTTGGAAGCAGATCAGGTTTGGAACGAATATCCACGGGTTTTGGGTCCAATGGTTTTGGTTTTGGGCATAGTTTTGCACCCATGGGTTTCGGGTTCGGATATCCGAACGATAGTGGGTTTGAGGATGGATCCTACTTTTTTCCCTACGGATCACTAGTGGAGCCCCAAAATTGTTCGGCCCACTGATATCCATCTAATGACCTACGTATATAACTAAAACTCTCAGCTCTTGACCGACCCTCTCCCTCATGATCTCTCTCCCTCATGGATCCGCCATCCTTGTTCACAAAGGAGCAGGGCTGGGTCCCTCTCCCTCACGGTCTCTCTCGCTCACCACATACACTCATCCAGTGCCAGCAGATCAAGGAGCAGGGCCGCTGCCAGTGCCACCACCCTGCTGGATCCGCCCATCGCCACTAGCAGAGGAGCAGAGGAGTTACCGACATAGCACTCCAACAGGGGGCAGCTGGTGGGAGCTGAGGTGAGCAGGCCACAGGCGGCGGTGTGGCGCCCCCTAGGCCCTAGCCGTGAACCCACGGGTGGTGGTGCAGCACCCTCTAGGCAGCGGCGCATCACATGGTGAACACATGCTCACAGATTCTCGTCTCAGAGTTTTGGGTCATGGATAATCCGTCGGGTTTTGGGGATCCGCGGGTTTTGGTTTCGGGGATGGATTTTCACCCAAACTGGTGTTCGGGGTGGATTTGGGTTTTAAGTTTGGATTTTGGTTTTGGGTGCCCAACCGACTCTACCCGATCTGAATTCGCCGTGTTGCCATCCTTAGATGTGGCAGCAAATTATGCCACATGATTACTTTGCCACAGTTGATCTTCTATGTTTGTGGTGCATACAAATGCTTATTAATTTTTATTCTTTATAACAACTACTATAAAAAACTATGCATTAGGATAGATGAGTCTAAATCACACACTCTCCTTTAGGATCTTCATGTAAAAACTATGCATTAGAACGCCCTAATTGTCATCAGAGTCTAGGTCAGTCCAAAACCAGACGACCATCTCCTTCAACTTTTAAAACTCTTTAAATGACCTCTCTAGCCCCTCAACCCTGTTAAATTACCATATTAAAATTGTTTCAATTACCTTTTTGTTTAGGCCAGGAGTGATTTTCTAGATAGTTTCATTAATTTTAGTTTACTGGTTAGAAAAATCTAGAAAACAAGTAATAAGGTTTTTAAATCACAAAAATATCTCCAAGTTGTCTAGGTGTCCCTTCACTCCCAAATTGAATAAACTGTCACGTTCAACTTTCAATTTTTTAAATGATCTCTCCACCTTGGTTAGAAATGACCTCAAGACAGTTTTATTTTTTTTGAAATAAAAAATCTACAAAGCACATAAGAAAGTTTTTGAACCACAAAAAACGAAGCTTGTGAGAACTTTGAGAAAAAACCTAGAGATAAACCGTGGCACAAGAAAACTAAATAAATATTTTGAGGTCATGGAAGAAAGTATCTAAAAGCTTTAATAAATTGGATTTAGCTAATATGAAATAGGAAAAACATACAAAAATCTAGAAAATTTCCAAATGTTCTAATAAATGTCTAAATGTGTTTGAAAACTTTGAACAATGAATATTTGAGATGTAATTAGCATGAATGCAACATATATTGATATTTAATGGTTTATGGTCGTTGGATGTGTTGTGTAAAGTCTTTAAAACGTATTTCATTGAGTAGATTATTTAGGTAATTTTTATGGATATTTTCACATTTTTCTTGAGCCAAATCTAATTTCCTTTGAAGCTTGTATTATATGTGTATTAACAAGCTTTAAGTATTTTATTTCGGTTTCTTACATCCCAAATATATTTACAATTTTTCTAGGAATTTTAGAAACTTGGAGGAAATATTTTCCACGGTCTAACAAGCCCTTGTCATGTATATTATTTTAATTAGAAAATGAAGCCTCCTAAAAACCGCTTCCTTTGTTATTGAGCAACCCTAAAAAATCACTTCTAAATGGGGCACTGGGTCTAGGATTTCAAAAAGTCCACATTACCTCCCTCAACTTTCGCGAAAGTCCGCTTTTTCTCCCTGAACTCCAAAACCGGGCAAAACACCTCCCTCAACTTTTAAAACATTTTATCTTACCTCCATGGCCCTGTTATAGACAGTTTTGAAGGCGGTTTTGTCTTTTTCTTTTCTATTTATTTCGGCTGAATCTTTGAAAAATTATAGTAAATCACAGAAAAATCATAAAATAGAGAATCCAATTTTGTTGGACTCCACATGAGTAGATCTACACAGTGAACATACAATATGGTATACTTTAGTATAAAGTTTTTGTTGTGGCTTTAGATCTATGTCTTTGTGTAATTAATTAGAATAATTCATAGCTGTAGTTTCTATTGTTCAATTATGATAAAATTTTTATGATGGGTTAATTATTGTATGATTGAACTGTAGTAAAAATTTCATACTCATTCGATCATGTATATCTTAGTTATAGATTTATTTATATTTAACAAGCATAAACCTAAATAAAATCTATAACTAAGTTATACATGATCCAATGAGTAGGAAATTTTTACTATAGTTTAAGCATATAATAATTAGCTCACCATAAAAATTTCACCATAATTGGACCATAGAAACTACAACTATGAATTATTCCATTTAATTACAGAAAAGCATAGATCTAAAGCCACAACAAAAACTTTATACTAAACCATACCATATTATATGTTCACTGTGTAGATCTACTCATGTGAAGTCCAAAAAAATGTATTTTCCATTTTATGATTTTTCTGTGATTTACTATGATTTTTCAAAGATTCAGCCGAAATAAATAAAAAAGTAAAAGACAAAACCGCCTTCAAAACCGCTTATAACAGGGCCAGGGAGGTAAGATGAACGGTTTTTAAAGTTGTGGGAGGTGTTTTGCCCTGTTTTGGAGTTTGAGAGAAAAAGTAGGCTTTTGCGAAAGTTGAGGAAGGTAATATGGACTTTTTCCTAATTGAAACGGTTTTGAAATTATAAACTGGGCCAATTGATTAAGACTCCAATAGTCCACCGAGGAGAAATAGGACTTCGTCCGTTCGAGTATATAGAGCCCAGCATGTGATTTGTAGTAGGCTGAAAGAAAGAAGAGGCTCAAGCCCAACCGACCAAGAGAGGTAACTGGCCGAAAGAAAGAAGAGGCCCAAGCCCAACCGACCTAAGCTCTCCTCTGCTGCCTCGCCGCCGCCGCCGCCATGTCGGGCTTCGTTCGGCGTCTCGCGGGCATCCCGTGGCGGAGCATCGCGGGGGAAGCCCTGTCCCGCGCGTTCCTGGTGGCGCAGGCCTACTGCGCCGTCCACGTCGTCGACCAGCACCTCTGCTCGCTCGCCTTCGTGCGGGGCCCCAGCATGCTGCCGGCCATGAACCTAGCGGGCGACGTGGTGGCGGTGGACAGGGTCAGCGCGAGGCTCGGCCGGGTCGCGCCCGGGGACGTCGTGCTGATGATCTCCCCCGAGGACCCGCGCAAGTCCGTTGCCAAGCGCGTCGTCGGGATGCAGGGGGACTCCGTCACCTACCTCGTCGACCCCGGCAACAGCGACGCCTCCAAAACCGTCGTGGTGAGTGGTGAGTTGGTGACTGCGCTGGGATTTTCGGTCCGTACTGCTTGTTAAGTGCTGCCTCCGTGATTGGATTTGTGCTCAATTGGTTGGTGCTCTTGGCGCTGTAAAGATCCCAATTTGGTCGTTGGGGGCGTAATGCACTGACGCTAGGGGAGGGGGGGGGGGGGGGGGGGGGGGGGGGGGGGGGGTGGCGGGGGGGTGCGTGGCATACTTAGTTCGACAGTATTTTTTTGATTAGTGATTTTATTTGTTGTATACTTCTCCGCATCGAGGTTGCTTGGTTCGTCTCGTTTGTATGCGAGCATTGTTGATTTAAAGAAGTTTGAACAGTTATCCTTTGGTGTTGGTTAAGTATGTGATCTGGTGTTATTAACCCTAAAATTAATTACTACTGATATAATTGGATTCTCGATGAATTATATGTGCTGGTAAAACCTTGCATTGTGCTACCATCAGTATATTTACCCCACCAGAAGGTGCAATTTCTACAGTTGTGTTTGAACTTATAGAGGTATCAATAGCACAAAATTTGGGTTATTTAGGTTTGCGTTCCATAGACTGTCAACATGATGTTGGTGTCTTTAAATTCAGGAATTTGGTTATGTTCACATTCGTAACTGATTTAGTGGGTTCCATGTGTAATGTTGGGGCCTGATGAGTTACATGCTTTCTTGAGTTTTGTATTCTTTTATTTATATATTAGCTGAGTTTTGTCATTATTTTGTTTCAAAATTGTACGGTCACTCATGCCCTTAACTTGGGCGAATGCATAATTATAGGTACCACAAGGTCATGTATGGGTGCAGGGCGATAATCCTTATGCTTCTAGGGATTCAAGGCAATTTGGAGCCGTGCCTTATGGTCTCATTACAGGGAAGATCTTTTGTCGGGTAAGCTCAGCTATTTGTTTTGCATCTTTGTTAATTTGATTTAGGAGGTTGATGCAATCTCTGGAGCCAATATTTTGCTTTATGGCACCATAAGTTGGGACACAAGCAACTATCAATTGTTAAATTTGCAGAAAAGGACAGTCACACCTTTACTCTATGCTGTGAGTGCATGGTTATATTGATGTTAAGCTTTATAAAGGATTGAGTTGAAGTGCTTCAGTACCTTATGAGCCCATGTTTCCATTTCAAAATCCAGGATAACTATCATTTTTGTCTAATAACAATAATAATAATTCAGGGTAATACATTTTGCTGGCATATACTAGAGGGTAAATATTATCCCTCTAGGTTCAGCTTGGTCTCTAGAAATCAGGACAAAACCGGGCATCATGTGCCCCCAACGCCAGGATGAAAACAGGGTATCATTTGAACTGGAAGAAAACCGAAGAATTATTCATTTGGCTGATATTGATATGCCTAGCTGCTGCTGTCTTAGGGATAACAATGTTTGCACTCTGAATATCAATGTTGATTTTAAAATTTAATTTGCTTGATATTGATACTGGAATGGAGATTTACGCACTTCAACTTGCTACCTGTTGATTTTAAAATCATGTCGACAATCACCTTTGAACATTGTTGCCGCAAATGTGAGTATTGACAGTGACTGTTCGATCTTAGGTTTGGCCGCTGGAGGGCTTTGGTCCAATCGATTCAAACCAGTCTTAACAGAGGTAATTTAAGTTTTTTGTTGCATCTTGTTTTCTAAAGGTAACTGGTTCTCTCTAATAATCATTTGTGCTAATTTCCTTGTTGTCCATTTTTCTCCAGAGCTGATGGGCCCATATTATTGCTCGTGCCCATAGATTTAATAACCAACTGCAGGGCCCTTGAGCTTGAAAGCTTTTGATCTACTACAGCACATTTCTACAGCGAAGCAGAGTGTGTCTTGACGCCCCATATTTTGAGTTTTAGTGAAAGTGTAGAACAGTTTTGGTTATCACACCTGAAATCCCAATCAGCACATTTTCTGATGCAATTTCTTGTGCTAATGCCTGGGTTGTAACTTTACTGTCAGTGGATTTTGTAGAGAATGGAGCCTGAATACCTGATTGATTCATGTATGTTGAGGTGTATTAGTTTGAGAATATCAAACTGAATTACCTACTTCTGTGCGCAGATAAATCACCTGATCTGTGCACTCTAAACTTCTGTGCGCTTTATCAGCCTTAGCAAAATGCTCATCTGAGATGCCCAGAAAATCAGAATCTTGCCCTTACGACCATGGGAACATCAGAATCAATTCCTACATTCTAGGACAAAAATACAAAATCGAACATCAGAACATATCATTGATCAATTGCAGCGATGCAGTTCACTAAGGAATGCCTCGAGCTCGAGCTCGAGTTCCAAATTTAATAACTGATGCAAGCAGGTGCATGCTATATACTACATAACTAGGCCTGAATGTAAGTAGGGATGTTATTTTCTCTCTTCCAGGTTGAAGGCATCTAACATGCGCCTAATGAACTTGACCCATGCCTGGTTGAGCTTGAGACAGCCATGCTTGTTAGCCAGCTTCAGTGTGTGCAAAGCCGTGGTTGCATCGATGTTGCTGCACAGCACGTCGGTGCAGATCATCTTCAGCCTCTCCATGCCATACCGATGTGCCGCCTCCAGCAGACCCCGAGCGATGCCGTGATCAAGAACAGAGTCGGTGTAGATGAAGTGGAGCAGTGCCTTGAACACCCTGGGCGCAATGCCGTCGACCCGCACGTGACGAGAGCCGCCGCCGACGGCGCTCTCCTTCCCCGTGCCAAGGACCTTCGCCATGAACACCGTGGACGACCGGGCGGCGAGCACGCAGCTGTGCGCCGTGAACAGCACGCAGCCGACGATAAACGTCACGTCCCTCCCGACCTCGGTAGCCAGCAGGAGGTCGCTGCAGATCAACTTGAGCCTCGCCATGTCATACCGATCTGCCTCCGCCAGCAGACCCTGAACGATGGCGATCCTGTCGCCGTGGTCCGCTAACTCGTCAGGAAGAGAGTCGGTGTAGATGAAGTGGAGCAGTGCCTTGAACACCCTCGGCGCCATGCCGTCGACCGGCACGTGATGAGAGCCGACGACGACGGCGCTCTCCTTCCCCGTGCCAAGGACCTCTTCCATGAACACCGTGGACGACCGGGCGGCGAGCACGCAGCTGTGCGCCGTGAACTGCTCGCCGCCGACCACAAACGTCACGTCCCTTCCGACCTCGCTAGCCAACAGGAGGTCGCCGAGATGCAGGTCCGGGGGTGGAAGTGGAACCGCGGGAGGCTCCTTGATGACGGCGACGTCACACCTGATACGGCAGCAGTCATCGTCCTGGCTGATCAGGTACGACTCCAACGTCTTCCGTGGGATGAACCGACCAGTGCCCCATGCTGCTGGGCCATCCGTGGTTGAGAAGGTCTGTGCTTCCCAACTACATCCATACGAGAATCTCCTCTCCGGCACGATCCAGCAGGATGAACTTGGGGCTCGCCTTCACTTTATGGTTGCCGCCATGGTCATCGAACCAGAGCAAGACGGACAAGCAGTCGGCGTCCTCCTCCTCTTCCCCGCGTGGCTAGCAATGTACCAGCCGTGGCCTCAGACGCGGAACCGGTCGCACTAACACAGAACAGACCCTAGGCCAAAATGGGCTTAGTCCCGGCATTTTTTGTGCCCGGAACTCAAGAGACCTTTAGTTTCGGTTGGTGGATCCAACCGGGACTAAAGATCCCTGCCCAACGGCTACTGCGCCAGACAGAGGTGGCAGGGACCTTTAGTCCCGGTTGGATCCACCAACCGGGACTAAAGGTAGACTTTTACTCTCGGTTGGTGGCTCCAACCGGGAGTAAAGGTCTACTCCCGGGCCGTGGCTGCGCCAGGGGTTGGAAAGTTACCTTTAGTCCTAGTTGGAGCCACCAACCGGGACTAAAGGTCCCCCTTTATATCCCGGCCGTCTTCTTCTTCCTCCCCGAGCCCGAGCTCAGCACATTTTGAAGCTCACTGCACTAGTGTTCTTGCTTCCTCCCTCCATTGTTCCTCCATCCATTCTTCGATTCATCCGTCGATTTCTTCGATTCTTCAGTTGTAAAGGTTACTAATCTCATACTCTCATTTTTCATCATTGGCTTATCTCATATTGTTCACTATATATATATTATTTTATGTTGTTTTTTTATTTGTAAACAATTTGAGCTCAAAATAACTTATAGTTTGCATATTTGGATGAAGAAGGGTTAAAGTAGGTATTTAAAATTAGTATTCACTTTTTATTTCTAGCATGCATAGCACACTTCATTGTTTAGAGATATAGATAATTTTATAGTTTCTTAATTTTATTTGTTTATAAAATGAGAAATTTATAATGTATTAAAAAATGAGTATAGAGAGTAGATGGCAACTGCTTCCGGGTCCTCGGCCTCTTATGGGTTTCCAAAGCGACTTAGGTCGGGCCTCCCTCTCATTTCATGCGGCAAGTGCCGTGATGAGACGAAGATTGTGATGGAATACCGAGTGAAGAAAGAGGGTCCCAACAATGGTCGTATCTTCTACAAGTGTCCGGATCGCAATGTGAGTTATTTTATCGTATTTTATGATTATAGTTAGTTTATCCCTATTTTCATGATGGTTATGATTAAAGTTCTAATTTTTTGTTTTAATTTCAGTGGGATGGCAGTGGATGATGTTCAGGCTTCTACTGGGAGAAAGAGTATGTTGAACTTGTGCAAAAATATCTTGCACAACAGGCAGATACGGCGGCTAATGAGGCAGTGATCCAGCCGAAGAAGCCCAAAGATGTTACACAATCGGAGGATCTGTCTGTTTTAGTTGAGATTAGTCGCAAAATCCTTGTGCTCCTAAAATGTATTTTAGCTTTAGTTTTTTTAGTGGTAGTTGGGATTGTCTACATTGTAGCGATGCTTTCATAAATTTGTACCTTTTGTGGTGGCACGCATGTTGTATAAATAATTAATTATGATCTAGGTTTTAATATGATATTTATGTCATGTAATGCAGATGAGCCGGCATTAGATGTACAATGCTGATCGCCGCTCCCAAGAGTTCATTGACGACGTGCATTCTTTGTTACGTGCGGCCGAGGCAAACAAACGCGACGGTTTCATGTACTGCCCATGTGCCATATGTAAGAATACGGTGGAATATCCTTGCTCAAGGACTCTTCATTCACACTTGTTCAAGTCAGGTTTTATACCAAACTATATTTGTTGGACGAATCACGGAGAAACCGGCGTTGTAATAGAAGAAGGTGAAGAAGAACAATGGGATGACAATGATATTATTCCCGATGGTGCGTGCTTCAATGATACTGCAATGGGAGAAGCTGAAGAAGAGGTAGCCGTAGAAGATGAGCCGGCTGATGATCTTTGTCAGGTCATTCGTGACGCACAAAGAGAATGTGAAAGTGAAAAGGAGAAGATCAAGTTCGAGCGGATGCTAGAAGATCACAAGAAATTGTTGTACCCAACTTGTGATGCATGGCAGAAAAAGTTGGGAACCACAATAGAATTGCTGCAATGGAAGGCAAAGAATGGTGTATCTGACAAGGGATTTGAAGAATTCTTGGAGTTTGCAAATGACGCAAGAAACCTAAGGTTTGCTTTAAGTCCAGATGGTATCAATCCTTTTGGAGAGCAGAACAGTAGTCATAGCACTTGGCCTGTTACTCTAAGTATCTACAACCTTCCTCCTTGGTTATGCATGAAGCGGAAGTTCATTATGATGCCTGTGCTCATCTAAGGCCCGAAGCAACCTGGCAATGACATCGATGTGTACCTTAGACCACTTATTGATGAACTTCTCATTTTGTGGAATAAAGAAGGTGTATGTGTGTGGGATGAGTACAAACAGGAACACTTTGATCTGCGAGCATTGTTGTTCGTAACAATCAATGATTGGCCTGCTCTAAATAATCTTTTAGGGCAGTCAAACAAGGGATATAATGCATGCACACACTACTTCGGTGATATTAGAGGTGTATTCTTGAAAAATGTCGAAAGGTCGTGTACCTTGGCCATCGTCGATTTCTTCCTGCAAATCACCCCGTAAGAAAGAAAGGCAAGCATTTTAAAGGGAAGACAGACCACCTGACCAAGCCTCGCAACCGAAACGGTGAGGATGTACACGATATGGTCAATGATGTGAAAGTCATCTTTGGAAAAGGACATGGCAGCCAACCTGTTCCGAACGACGCTAACGGTCACGCACCCATGTGGAAGAAGTCCATATTTTGGGAGCTACCCTATTGGCAAGTCCTAGAGGTTCGCACCTCGATCGATGTGATGCACCTGACGAAGAATCTTTGTGTGAACCTGCTAGGTTTCATGGGTGTGTATGGAAAGCCTAAGGACACATTTGAAGCACGACAGGACCTGCGTTGTTTGAGAGAAAGAGACAACATGCATCTAGAGAAGACAGATGATGGATGCCATTACTTACGTCCTGTCAGCTACACTCTAAGTAAAGAGGAGAAGGAAATCATGTTTGAATGCTTAAACAACATCAAGGTACCATCTGGATTCTCCTCGAATATAAAGGGTTTTATAAATGTGCCAGAGAAGAAATTCTGTAACTTAAAGTCCCATGACTGTCACGTTCTCATGACGCAATTACTTCCAGTTGCATTAAGAGGAATTCTACCTCCAAATGTATGTCTAGCCACCGTGAAGCTATGTGCATTCCTCAATGCAATTTTTCAGAAGGCAATTGATCCAACTGATCTAGGATGTGGTTCAATGTCTCGTCAGCTTTGAGTTGGTGTTCCCTCCTTCCTTCTTTGATATCATGACACACCTCCTAGTTCACCTAGTCAAGGAGATTTTCATTCTCGGTCCTGTGTTCCTACACAACATGTTCACCTTAGAGAGATTCATGGGAGTCCTGAAGAAATATGTTCACAACCGTGCTCGCCTAGAATGAAGCATCGCCAAGGGCTATGGAACAGAAGAGGTCATTGAGTTCTATGTTGACTTTATTCCCGACCTTGACTCGATTGGTGTTCCTGAATCAAGACATGAGGGGAGACTAAGCGGAAAGGAGACACTAGGGGGGAAAACATATATTGGTACAGAGGATGATTATTTCAATAAAGTGCACTACATAGTTCTATAGAACTCCTCTTTGGTAGATCCGTATATTGGGACACACAAGGATCTCTTACGATCCGAGTTTCTAAGAAAGACTGAAGCTTGGATTACGCGTAAGCACATGAAAACTTTCGGCGGTTGGTTGCAAAAAAAATGTCAAGGTGATGAGAGCATCCATGAGCAACTGTATTTATTGGCTATGCAACCATCATGTCATATCGTCACATACAAAGGGTACGAGATAAATGAGAACATATTCTACATAGTAGCCCAAGATAAAAAGAGTACCAACCAAAACAGTGGTGTCCGCATAGATGCCACAGACCCGAATGGGAATAAGCAGACATATTATGGCCGTATAGATGAAATATGGGAACTAGAATATGCACCTACTTTGAAGATCCCATTGTTCAAGTGCCAATGGGTCAAGGTGACTGTAGGCGGGGTAACAGTAGACAACGAGTATGGAATGACAACAGTAGACCTTAGTAATATTGGGTACAAAGATGAACCATTCGTCCTTGCCAAGGATGTGAATCAGGTGTTCTATATCAATGATATGTCTACCAAACCAAAAAGAGGGGAAAACGATAATGACTCAACCAAAGAGCCAAAGCGCCACATAGTTCTTTCAGGAAAAAGAGTCATCGTGGGAATTGAGGACAAGTCGGACATGTCAAAAGATTATAAAAAGGATGATCGAATTCCGCCCTTCAAAGTGAACAAAGACCCTAGCATCTTGGTAAATGATGAGGACACTCCATGGTTATGACACGATTATAACCAAGGGACATACGTAAAGAAGAAGTTCACTGCTGTGCCCACTTGATGATATAGTGATTTAATATAGTGTGTTTGAGATATTATGTAATAATTATGAATTCAGATGTTTATTATGTCATGTTTCAAATTAAATCAATGTTTGATTTGGTGGGATTTCTCTCTCGAAAAGTTAAATTAGGATATTGAGTGATGAAAAATTAAAATATTAACGTTAAAATGATGTGAAAACAAATTTCCTGTCCAAAACCAATAGTTTTAATAATTTTAATTAAACACTACATTTTTGCATTAACAAAATAATAAATATTAGTTACATTATATTTTATAATTATAACAAAAAATAAAAAAGTTAGGTTATAGATTTTCCTATGTGCAAGAAAGAAAAAGAAAATCCATATTTTTAACAAAATAATTTTATGTCTTTTATTTAATTTACTATGTATTTAACAAGACTATTGCATTTCTATTAAAAAAATTTGCTCAAAACATGCGGGAAACGAAACTGCAACCCACCTTGGCTGTAGTTTCGTCGCCCGCCAAAAAAAACCTTTGCTCCCGGTGCGTGTTACCAACCGGGAGTAAAGGTATACCTTTACTCCCGGTTGGTAACACGCACCGGGAGTAAAGGACCTTTACTCCCGGCTGGTGGCTGGCACCAGGAGTAAATCTCCCTGGTATATAAGCGCCAGTGCCTGGCGCAGATCGATCCCCTCCTCTTCTTCCCCGTCGAACACCGCCGCCCTTTCTCTCTTCTTCCTCGCGCCGTCGCCGATTCGTCTTCCCCTGCCAGCGCTGTCGCACGCCTATCGCTGCCGCACACAGGTCGCCACCCCACCTCGAACACCGACGCTGCCGCACACCGGTCACCACCCCGCCCGACGCTGGTCGCCCGGCCCCCGCGCATCAGCCCGCCGCCGTGACACCGGAGCCCACGCCTCGCCTCATGCGGCTACCGACGCCTCTCCAGTCGCCCCCCAACATCGGAAAGCCAGCCAACCCACGACACCGGAGCCCGCCCCGCCTCGCCTCGCGTAGTACCCCGGCCAGCCGGCCGCCTCGCACGCGCGGCCGCCGACGCTGCGCCGCCAGTCTTCCTCGTCGGTGGGGGGCCTCACGTCATCGTCGTCAGCACGCCGGCTGCCTCCACCGCGCCACCGCACCTAGCAGTTCACGCTGAGCACCGCCCCCGGCCCGGCCTGCCTCATGTCGTCGTCGTCAGCAGAGGCTGCAGTGTGCACCCCCCCGACGCCGGTCGCCACTGCGCCGACACGGCCCGGCCCGCTCTGCTGCGCCGACCATCGCCTCGGCCCACTCTGCGCTGACGTCGAGACCACGCCGCTCGTCTTGCCGTACGTCCTTATCCTCGATCACGATCCATATGTTTTTGTCATTTGTATTCATATGCATGTATATATACGTCGCGGAGCACCACCGCCCTCGTTCGCCCATGCGTTTCTATGTATATGGCAGAGCATCGCCGCCCTCGTTCGCCCTAGGATTGAGGGTTTATACGGCGGAGCACCATCGCCCTCGTTTGCCCTAGGGTTTAGGGTTTATACGGTGGAGCACCGCTGCCCTCGTTCGCCCTAGGGTTTAGGGTTTATACGGCGGAGCACCACCGCCCTCGTTCGCCCTAGGGTTTAGGGTTTATACAGCGGAGCACCGTCGCCCTCGTTCACCCATGTGTACAAACATATATACGGCGGAGCGGAGCACCGCCACTCTCATCACACCGCCCTCTCTCGTGGCCTAGTCGATCAACATTCATATTATCATTATCGTTAACGCTAAACAATCACACTAAGGCGAATTGCGTCGGTGACTAGGGCGAACCGCGTTGTTGATGTCACCAACATGGTTCGCCCTAGTCACCGACGCAATTCGTCCTCGGCCATTTATGTATAGCCCTAATTCGCCCTAGTACCGACGCAGTTCGCCCTAGTGTGGCGAATTGCGTCTGTGACCGAGGGGCAAGATTTAATAATGCATATTGTTCGTAGATTTTATGCATGTAAGCAAAGATTTGACGTACTATATATTGGTTTTGTTTTTTGAAGCTAGATGACCGACCTGAGAAACATGGATGAGGAGGAGTTGATGATGAATTTGATCAACACTGGCACTCAAGTTGCCGGCGATGATGGTGCTAAAAATAACGTGCAAGAGGATGCAGATGATGGGAGTCAGTACTTAGCTCTTGAACAAAATAAGCAACAACATATTGGCCAAGTATATATTTTTTATTATTAGCTATATATATTATCATATGTCTTATGTGTGCTCATGACATTAAAAATAATGTTTATGTTTTGTAGCCCTCTGGATCGACATCAACAACTACAACGAAGAGTAAAAATGTTCGAGGTCCCAAAAAGCCATTGGAGGGCCGCTTCATCATCTCAGAGTTCAATGTGGCTACAGGCGAATCGGGGGGGGGGCAAATAAAATGAAATTCATGCACCACTGTGGTTACCTTGTAAGGGACTGGCTTCCAATCAGTACCCACGAATGGAAGAAGAAGACCAATGCTCCTCATATCAGTTTTGTCTCCGATCGTGACAAGACGTTAATTTGGAATGATGTCTTGGAACATTTCACGCTCCAAACAGATGGTTATGATGATATAATAGATGGTGATGAATTGAAGGAGCGAGTTAGGGATTGGGCAATGAAGAAGATGGCCACCCAGTTTCAGACTTGGAAGAAACACCTATACACGACATATGTCAAGAAGAACATAGCACCAGATTTCACTGTCCCAGGCCCGATCTCAAAGCAGAGGCCCTATTGGGATGAGTTTGTATAGTACAAGACATCGGAAGAGGGTGTGAGTCAGGTGATAAAGAACCAATGTAATGCCCAACAGAAGACATACCACCATAACTTGGGATCAGGTGACGACCCGACTGCCATTAAGAAGTGGAACAAAATGGAAGCAGACCTTCTTGCCAAGGGTATCACACCAGAATCACTCGAGTGGGGAGAGCATGCAAAGAATTGGTTTTTCGCTCATGGGGGAACACTGGACCAGGAGACAGGGAAGTGTGTTTATGGCGCAAGACTACAAGAAGCAGTAGAAAGATTGTTTTATGCTCAGAGAGCTACTGCTAGTGGTGCGTTCAGGCCCAATAGAGAGAAGGATGAACTGACATACGCCATCGGGACTATTGAACACGGTGGCCGAACTAGAGGCAAAGGAAGTGTCTCGTGGGAGCATGGATTCGCTCAGGACAGACCTTCCTACAGAAGCCACTAGAGAAAGAAGGAAGAAGAGGCACAACGGCTCTAGAGGTTGGAGGAAGCGGTGCGTGAAGCACAGGAGCGGGAAAAAAACCTTGAAGCGAGAATGCAGGAGGAAATCAAAAGGCAAGTGCAAATAGCAGTGAGTGCAAGCAAGCAGGCATCAGAGCCAGGAATTAACATTAGCCCCCCTGCTCAGTTGAAAAGCAGCTGCGCTTCCACGGAGATACAAAATCAAGGGGACATATGACTGCGCTTCCCTGTGGATGACGTCTCTGAACCTTGTACATCGTGTGAGCTACACATTCCGAAGGGGAATTTCACAATCAAGGTGGCTATCGGTCTTGTTAATCCTATCGACCGAACAAAGACACCAAGGATTCATGGGAATATAATCCAAGAAGGATATGCTACCATCTCGATAGATAAAGCTGAAAAAGGTTTTAGTGATTTGCCTCTTGACATTCCTGGCGGTGATGGTGAGAAGACTCTAGGAGAAGCAGAGAAGACATTCGTTCTATGGCACAAGCGCTACATCATCATTCCCGGGATATCGCCTCCACCTCCTCCTGAACTACCTCACCATAGGTGCGGATGAAAACACTACATCATTAATTTATATTGGCTTAAATAATTAACAATCTGCTCATAATAATATGTCATTCCTTTTTTTTGTAGCAGATCCTCCCCCAACCTAAGTCCAATTGTTCAATCGCCAGATCATCATAGTGCTCTGTACGATGA
This sequence comes from Miscanthus floridulus, assembly GCF_019320115.1. NCBI lineage: Eukaryota > Viridiplantae > Streptophyta > Magnoliopsida > Poales > Poaceae > Miscanthus > Miscanthus floridulus. The sequence goes on along the minus strand of NC_089589.1, from coordinate 118,780,356 downwards.
CAATGTGTTGGAAGGCGAGGCTGCATCCACACCATCTCCAAGGAGGTCTCCAACGCCGCAGCCGCCACCTCCAAGGAGGTCTCCAACGCTGCTGCCACCACCTCCAAGGAGGTCTCCAACACCTCCCCCACCCCCGCCTACCAAGAAGCCAAGTACTAGCAAGAGGCCAGCCCCGCAAACGAAGAACTAGCCCCCGCCGGCAAAGAAAGCCACCGTGAAACCAAGGGCTATTCCCAAAATAATATCTGAAGAGAAGGAAGAAGTAACTGATGCATATAAAAAAGATATGTCCAGATTCTATGACAAACTTAAAAAGGATCAAGAAGCAAGGAGTAACCTGGAGAAACCGTACTTCTTCGTAGCTCTAGATATTCTAAGAAAAAAGGTGGCTTCTTACCAGCAACAACAACGGGAATCTCGTAAGCCGTCCAAAGCAACGTTAACGGACTATGACCGCACTCTCACCAAGTCAATTGAGGCGGCACAGAAAAAGAAGCGGGCAGGGAAAGGAGTTGCGCAACTCGGACAACAATCGCACCAATCAGTCCCCCCGCTAGTTGTTGGTAATGAATATGGTTCGAATTTAGGATTAATGCATCAGACAAACATACCTCCAGATGTCGATTTGGATAACCTTGGTGAATTTATTGAAGAGACTGGTCTTGACCTTTACCATATGTTTGGTGATGGAAACATTGAGAGTGCGGCGGAGGTTGATATTTGGAAGAAAAAATTTGTACTAGGCCAGAGTCTATAAATCCCTCAAGCCTTAGGTGATCTGGGGACACAAATGTACCTGCTAAACAAGTGATACATGCAGGCGTCTACCGGTGGTGACTTCTGCGTTGGTGTCAGAATTAGAGACGAACATTGGTTCCGTGACGATGATGTTATGTATGTTGACTTTGTAGAATTTCATCAACTATGCCACCTGACCTCTCTGGACAAAGTTATCATTAGCTGCTATTGCCTATAAGTAATAATTCTTTCGATCTATTATTAAACTCATCATATGTGTGTATATGCATATAAATTATCCTAACAAGTACTATATATATGCAGATTTACAATGACAGAGCGCAGAAAGAAAGACTGCAATGAAATTGGTTTTGTTGATCCCCATATAGTATTCAAAGACCCCATTACTCCAAAGCTTAATTGGAAGTTTGAGTCAGAGAGTAACCTCATAAACTTCTAAGTGAACCAACGCCACAAGAAGGATATACTCTTTCCCTACAACTTCAAGTGAGTGTTAATAATGTCGATCATCCTTAATGGCTCATATGTTGATTCTAGTTAATTAATGAGTGTTATGCGTTATATCCTATAAACACATGCAGCAATCACTGGATATTGATGGACATCGATCTAGTGAAAAGTCACTTGATAATCTATGACTCGATGAGAAAACCACAACAAGACTACCAAGATATGATAGATATTATCCAGAGGTAATTTCGGTATCTCTAGCAACTAGATATACACACAAACATGATGATTAACTATATCTGATGACGTGGCAAATTTTTTATTGGGCAGTGTTTGGAAAACCTTTATTGAGAAGCAACACATGGGAAAATGCAAAGCGCTACTGAATGTAATCCCTTTGAAAGTAAGTCCCCTAAATCGCATCATCTTTATTAATTAAACATATAGCTTTCACCGGATCACCAGATTGGATGACAAATCTTTTTCTCGTAAAATGGTGTCTAAGGCAGGAACAGGGGAACAACTACTGTGGTTACTATATTTGCAAGTTTATCAAGGAGGTCTCCCAAAGAACTCCTACAGAGAGTCTCAAAGTACGTTAAAAATACACTATATATTCATTTAATTATTATTATTGATTGTGTTACTATGTCTTTATATATATATATGTATGTACATATATTAATTGATTTTCCTTTAATTCAAACCTGTAGGCTCGATGGTTGGAGAAAAAGGTCATACAGCAAGACCAGTTCAAAGCAATTCAAGAGTCTATAGCCGGATTTTTTAATGACCAAGTCATCGATTCCAAGGGCGAGTTCTACTTCGACCCAACACTGCCATGGAAGCCAAGCTAGAGGATGAGAGGAAATTGGTTATATCACAACAACTGTAATGCAATCTTTTGTAATATATGCACATGAAATAATATAATGTAAAATACACATATGCATGCATGCATGTAAATATATATATGATGCATATATATATATATATATATATATATATATATATATATATATATATATATATATATATATATATATATATATATATATAGTTCTATGCTTGAATTGTGTGATTTAATACGTTCATTGTGCTTGAACCGAAACATACTATACACACGTATAAATGTATTATTAGCAGTGTACAATATGACTTCGAAAACCTATTTTGAAAAGAAAACAAAAAAATGAAAAGAAAAGAAAAAAGAAAAAAAATAACCTTTAGTCCCGGTTGGTATTACCAACCGGGACTAAAGGGTGCCGGCCTCGTGGCTTGTCAGGAGGCACCTTTAGTCCCGGTTGGTGTTACCCACCGGGACTAAAGGTCACCCGGGACTAAAGGACCCCCCTTTAGTCCCGGATGCTTGCTCCCGGGTGGGGAACCGGGACTAGAGGGGGTTCCCCACCGGGAGTAAAGGCCGTCTCTGCACCAGTGTCGGATTGGATGCTCTCGCCAACGGCGAGTGCCGCTGTCGTCTTGGTGTACCCGTCGACGGTCAGCACGTGTGACCCGACCACGGTCTCGGTGGCGACGGCCATGGCACATGAGGACGGTGGGGTGGTGTTGTCCATATCAGCAGCAGCGCAGCCGGCGGATGCACAATCTCTTCTAGCTTCTCTTCTTCTCTCTCTCTATCTCTTCTCTTTTTCTCTATCTCTCTCTCTTCTTGTTCTCTTCTCTACACCTAAAATGTATATATATATTGGGAGACAACCAAGTTACCTTAGGTATATGAGAAGAAAACACTACTACAGATTTAGACATCACTACCGGCCTTATCACTGTCGGATTCGTAAGAACCGGTAGTAATGTATGCTTCCAAGCTCGAAAACAAGAAAATAACTGAGTCTGGACTAAAACCGACACTAATGGACCACATCACTGCCGGTTATTAATACAAACCGGCAGTGATGTCTATTTACCATCGGTTGTTTTAACAAACCGGCACTGATGCGTACCTCGGACCCAAAAATTTTATCAACTCTAGTTAACTCCGCACGCCTCTCAACTCCCTCCCAACTCAACTCCGCATGCCTCCCATCCATCTCCTCCTCCCCAGAACGCCGCACGCCTCCCATCTCCTCCTCCCCAGAACGCCGCACGCCTCCACACCACACCCGCCTCCACTCAGCCAAGGAGAGACACGCCGGAGAGGGGCATCTTCCTCCACCTGTCCCCGAGGAGCGGCGCCAAGCCCCCACGCCTGCTCCCGCTCTTCCCCATCACCTCCGCGGTGGCGCCGTTCGAGTGAAGATGGAGGACGCTTCTCCGTCGGAGGTGCTCGAGCATGCGGCCTCCACGCCGCTGCCGGAGTTGAAGGGGAGGAGCGCCGCCGTGGGGAGAGGGCCACCGCCGCCTCTTGCCTGCACCGCCCGCTTGTGCCGCCCGCGTTGCCCGCCACCAGATCCGGCCTCCCCGCCACCGGATCCGGCCTCCCCGCCACTGGATCCGGCTTCCCCGCCGCCGGATCCGGCCTCCTCGCCCGCATCGCCTGAGGGAGAGAGGGAGGGGAGAGGGCCGTCGCGCCAGAGGGGAGGAGGGGCGCGCCCGTCGAAGGAGGAGGAGGCAGCCGCGCTCACTCGCCGGAGAAGGAGGCAGCCGCACTGTGTCTCCTCGGCAATCTGTGATGTATGAATTTTTTATCTGTGATGTATGACTTTATTTGTCTGTGATGAGATGGAATCCGTCCTTTGTCTGTGATGGATGAGTTTATCTGTGATGTATGAGTTTATCAGTGATGTATGACTTTATTTGACGGCAGTGATGGATGAAATGCTCGATTTAGTGGCGGCGGTAGCCAGCGAGCATGCTTGATGGATTGCTTTTTTTTGTTTTTCTAAACCTTATCACTACCGGGTGAAGTACCGGCAGCAGTAGCCAGCCAGCCTCACTGCCGATATGCCATTGCCGGTTCAAAATCCGGCAGTGAAGGGCGATTTTGAACCGACAGTGATATCGAAAACTGGGGTAGTGAAAAGGACAAGAAAATTACCTTATGTACGTACGAGAAGAAAAAAGGAAAAAAATACCAACCAAACGCTAATGATGTGCCATGGATTTTTTTTTAATCAATCATGATCGTCTTCCTAAATATTTCCACAGGAACCTGTTTACATATAAGCTGAAACTTGCAAGCAGGACGGATCCAGTCCAAGGGTTCAGTGTCCATTCTTTGGAGGTAAGTCACTACCATATTCTTCCTTGTTGCTTAACCAAACAATATCTAAAACATCAGCAATAAATGAAAATTAAGAAGGTCCTAGAACATCAAACAAAAAAACGCTACAAGAAAAAATAGATTTCGTGAGAGTGCAAAACAGGTCACGAAATAAGTTTTACTCTGACAAAAATAATACATGATGGTAGACCGTCCACTAGTAGAGAACAGACCTTTGATCCTCGACCAAAATGGGCTCTAGTCCCAGAATTTTTTGCGCCCGGGACTAGAGATACCTTTAGTCCCGGTAGGTGGCTCCAACCGGGACTAAAGGTCCCTGCCCAACGGTACTGCGCCAGACAGAGGTGGCAGGGACCTTTAGTCCCGGTTGGAGCCACCAATCGGGACTAAAGGTATACTTTTACTCCCGATTGGTGGCTCCAACCGGGAGTAATGGTCTACTCCCGGGCCGTGGCTGCGCCCGGGGTTGGAAAGTTACCTTTAGTCCCGGTTGGAGCCACCAACCGGGACTAAAGGTCCCCCCTTTATATCCCGGCCATCTCCTTCCTCCCCGAGCCCGAGCTCAGCACATTTTGAAGCTCACTGCACTAGTGTTCTTGCTTCCTCCCTCCCTCCATTGTTCCTCCATCCATTCTTCGATTTCTTCGATTCCTCCGTCGATTCTTCAGTTGTAAAGGTTACCAATCTCATACTCTCATTTTTCACCATTGTCTTATCTCATTTTGTTCACTATATATATATGGTTCTTTATTGTGGTTTTTTTCATTTGTAAGCAATTTGAGCTCAAAATCACTTCAAGCTTGCATATTTACATGAAAGAAGGTTAAAGTAGCTAGTTGAACTTGCGGACCGTGTTTATCTCGGCGACCATGTTCTCTACCGAGCGGTAACGGACGTCAAGGAGGAGCTTTGATTCTACGAGGGAGAGCGGCAACGGTCGTGGAAGACCGTGTTCCCTTCCTCGTAGAATCGGAGCTCTTCCGTGGCCAAGTACGGTGCCGTCTGGTGGAGAAATGCTCGCCGAGATGATCACGTAAGCAAGTTCAACTAGTACGGATGGTTATTTATTCACATGTCCCGATATCATCGCAGTAGTCTATCAATCACCGTACTTTTTATTTTAACTTTTTTATGAAATGAAAAACTTAGAAAATAGTTAAAAAATTATAGAAAATCCGTACTAGTTGAACTTGTGGACCGTGTTCAGCTCGGCGAGCATGTTCTCTGTTGAGCGGTAAGGACATCAAGGAGGAGCTTTGATTCTATGAGGGAGAGCGACAACGGTCGTGGAAGACCGTGTTCCCTTCCTCGTAGAATCGGAGCTCTTCCTTGACCAAGTACGGTGCCGTCCGGTGGAGAAATGCTCGCCGAGATGATCATGTAAGCAAGGTCAACTAGTACGGATGGTTATTTATTAAAACATGTTTTTGAGCTATAGTGTATTAAAAAATGAGTATAGAGATATAGATAATTTTATAGTTTCTTAATTTTATTTGTTTATAAAATGATAAATTTATAGTGTATTAAAAAATGAGTATAGAGAGTAGATGGCAACTGCTTCCGGGTCCTCGGCCTCTCATGGGTTTCCAAAGCGACTTAGGCCGGGCCTCCCTCTCATTCCATGCGGCAAGTGTCGTGATGAGACGAAGATTGTGATGGAGTACCGAGTGAAGGAGGGTCCCAACAAGGATCGTATCTTCTACAAGTGTCTGGATCGTAATGTGAGTTATTTTATCGTATTTAATGATTATGGTTAGTTTATACCTATTTTCATGATGGTTGTGATTAAAGTTCTAATTTTTTGTTTTAATTTTAGTGGGATGGCAGTGGACGATGTTCAGGCTTCTACTGGGAGGAAGAGTATGTTGAACTCGTGCAAAAATATCTTGCACAACAGGCAGATACGGCGGCTAATGAGGCAGTGATCCAGCCGAAGAAGCCCAAAGATGTTGCACAATCGGGGGATCTGTCTATTTTAGTTGAGATTGGTCGCGAAATCCTTGTGCTCCTGAAATGTATTTTAGCTTTAGTTCTTTTAGTGGTAGTTGGGATTGTCTACATTGTAGCGATGCTTTCATAAATTTGTACCTTTTGTGGTGGCACGCATGTTGTATAAATAATTAATTATGATCTAGGTTTTAATATGGTATTTATGTCATGTAATGCAGATGAGCCGGCATTGGATGTACAATGCTGATCGCCGCTCCCAAGAGTTCATTGACGGCGTGCATTCTTTGTTACGTGCGACCGAGGCAAACAAACGCGACGGTTTCATGTGCTGCCCATGTGCCATATGTAAGAATACGGTGGAATATCCTTGCTCAAGGACTCTTCATTCACACTTGTTCAAGTTGGGTTTCATGCCAAACTATATTTGTTGGACGAAGCATGGAGAAACCGGTGTTGTAATGGAAGAAGGTGAAGAAGAACAATGGGACGACAATGATATTATTCCCGATGGTGCGTGCTTCAATGATACTGCAATGGGAGAAGCTGAAGAAGAGGTAGCCGCAGAAGATGAGCCGGCTGATGATCTTTGTCAGGTCATTCGTGACGCACAAAGAGAATGTGAAAGTGAAAAGGAGAAGATCAAGTTCGAGCAGATGCTAGAAGATCACAAGAAATTGTTGTACCCAACTTGTGATGCAGGGCAGAAAAAGTTGGGAACCACACTAGAATTGCTGCAATGGAAGGCAAAGAATGGTGTATCTGACAAGGGATTTGGAGAGTTACTAAAAATCCAAAAGAAGATGCTTCCGAAGGACAATGAATTGCCCGCCACTACCTATGAAGCAAAACAAGTTGTCTGTCCTATGGGGCTAGAATTTGAGAAGATACATGCATGTCCTAATGACTGCATCCTATACCGTGGCAAAGAGTACGAGAAATTGGATGCATGCCCGGTATGCCATGCATCGCGGTATAAGATTAGGCGAGATGACCCTGGTGATGTTGAGGGTGAACGTCCGTGGAAGAAAATCCCTGCCAAGGTTATGTGGTATGCTCCTATAATACCACGCTTGAAACATCTATTCAGAAACAAAGAACATGCAAAATTATTGCGATGGCACAAAAAAGACCGTAAGGTAGACAATATGTTGAGACACCCTGCTGATGGGTCCCAGTGGAGAGCAATCGACAGAGAATTCCTGGAGTTTGCAAATGACGCAAGAAACTTAAGGTTTGCTTTAAGTACAGATGGTATCAATCCTTTTGGAGAGCAGAACAGTAGTCATAGCACTTGGCCTGTTACTCTAAGTATCTACAACATTCCTCCTTGGTTATGCATGAAGCGGAAGTTCATTTTGATGCCTGTGCTCATCCAAGGCCCAAAGCAACCTAGCAATGACATCGATGTGTACCCGAGACCACTTATTGCTGAACTTCTCATTTTGTGGAATAAAGAAGGTGTATGTGTGTGGGATGAGTACAAACAGGAACACTTTGATCTGCGAGCATTGTTGTTCATAACAATCAATGATTGGCCTGCTCTAAGTAATCTTTCAGGACAGTCAAACAAGGGATATAATGCAAGCACACACTGCTTCGGTGATATTAGAGGTGTATTCTTGAAAAAATGTCGAAAGGTCATGTACCTTGGCCAACGTCGATTTCTTCCTGCAAATCACCCCATAAGAAAGAAAGGCAAGCATTTTAAAGGAAAGGCAGACCACCTGACCAAGCCTCGCAACCAAACCGGTGAGGATGTACTCGATATGGTCAATGATGTGAAAGTCGTCTTTGGAAAAGGACATGGCAGCCAACCTATTCCGAACGACGCTAATGGTCACGCACCCATATGGAGGAAGAAGTCCATATTTTGGGACCTACCCTATTGGCAAGTCCTAGAGGTCCGTAGCTCGATCGACGTGATGCACCTGACGAAGAATCTTTGTGTGAACCTGCTAGGCTTCATGGGTGTGTGTGGAAAGCCTAAGGACACATTTGAAGCATGACAGGACCTGCGTTGTTTGAGAGAAAGAGACAACATGCATCTAGAGAAGACAGATGATGGACGCCATTACTTACGTCTTGTTAGCTACACACTAAGCAAAGAGGAGAAGGAAATCATGTTTGAATGCTTAAACAACATCAAGGTACCATCTGGATTCTCCTCGAATATAAAGGGTATTAGAAATGTGCCAGAGAAGAAATTCTGTAACTTAAAGTCCCATGACTGTCATGTTCTCATGACGCAATTACTTCCAATTGCATTAAGAGGAATTCTACCTCCAAATGTACGTCTAGCCACCGTGAAGCTATGTGCATTCCTCAATGCAATTTCTCAGAAGGCAATTGATCCAACTGATCTAGCTAAACTACAGAATGATGTGGTTCAATATCTCGTCAGCTTTGAGTTGGTGTTCTCTCCTTCCTTCTTTAATATCATGACACACCTCCTAGTTCACCTAGTCAAGGAGATTTTCATTCTCGGTCCTGTGTTCCTACACAACATGTTCCCCTTAGAGAGATTCATGGGAGTCCTGAAGAAATATGCTCACAACCGTGCTCGCCCAGAAGGAAGCGTCGCCAAGGGCTATGGAACAGAAGAGGTCATTGAGTTCTGTGTTGACTTTATTCCCGACCTTGACTCGATTGGTGTTCCTAAATCGAGACATGAGGGGAGACTAAGCGGAAAGGGGACACTAGGGAGGAAAACATATATTGGTACGGATGATGATTATTTCAATAAAGCGCACTACACAGTTCTACAGAACTCCTCTTTGGTAGATCCGTATATTGAGACACACAAGGATCTCTTACGATCCGAGTTTCTAGGGAAGACTGAAGCTTGGATTACGCGTAAGCACATGGAAACTTTCAGTGGTTGGTTGCGAAAAAAATGTCAAGGTGATGAGAGCATCCATGAGCAACTATATTTATTGGCTATGCAACCATCATGGCATATCGTCACATACAAAGGGTACGAGATAAATGTGAACATATTCTACACAGTAGCCCAATATAAAAGGAGTACCAACCAAAACAGTGGTGTCCGCATAGATGCCACAGACCTGAATGGGAATAAGCAGACATATTATGGACGCATATATGAAATATGGGAACTAGAATATGCACCTACTTTGAAGATCCCATTGTTCAAGTGCCAATGGGTCAAGGTGACCGGAGGCGGGGTAACAGTAGACAACGAGTATGGAATGACAACAGTAGACCTTAGTAATATTGGGTACAAAGATGAACCATTCGTCCTTGCCAAGGATGTGAATCAGGTGTTCTATGTCAATGATATGTCTACCAAACCAAAAAGAGGGAAAAATGATAATGACTCAACCAAAGAGCCAAAGCGCCACATAGTTCTTTCAGGGAAAAGAGTCATCGTGGGAATTGAGGACAAGTTGGACATGTCAGAAGATTATGAAAAGGATGACCGAATTCCGCCCTTCAAAGTGAACAAAGACCCTAGCATCTTGGTAAATGATGAGGACACTCCATGGTTACGACGCGATCATAACCAAGGGACATACGTAAAGAAGAAGTTCACTGCTGTGCCCACTTGATGATATAGTGATTTAATGTAGTGTGTGTTTGAGATATTATGTAATAATTGTGAATTCAGATGTTTATTATGTCATGTTTTAAATTAAATCAATGTTTGATTTGGTGGGATTTCTCTCTCAAAAAGGTAAATTAGGATATTGAGTGATGAAAAATTAAAATATTAACGTTAAAATGATGTGAAAACAAATTTCCTGTCCAAAACCATTAGTTTTAATAATTTTAATTAAACACTACATTTTTGCATTAACGAAATAATAAATATTAGTTACATTATGTTTTATAATTGTAACAAAAAATAAAAAAGTTAGGTTATAGATTTTTCCTATGTGCAATAAAGAAAAAGAAAATCCATGTTTTTAACAAAATAATTTTATGCCTTTTATTTAATTTACTATGTATTTAACAAGACTATTGCATTTCTATTAAAAAAATTTGCTTAAAACACGCGGGAAACGAAACTACAGCCCACCTTTACTCCCGGGTTGGAAGCCCACCCGGGAGTAAAGGTGGACTGTAGTTTCGTGGCCCGCCAAAAAAACCTTTACTCCCGGTGCTTATTACCAACCGGGAGTAAAGGTAAACCTTTACTCCCGGTGGGGGGGATGGCACCGGGAGTAAAGGGGCATGGCATATATATACCAGTGCCATCTTCTTCCTTGCGTTCTTCGCCGATTCCTCTCCCCCTGCGCCCACGCCACTCGGCCCGCCACATCGAGGACGCCGCCGCCACCCCGCCCGGCGTCGATCGTCGCCACCGCCTCGTGCGCGTCCGTGGTCCCCATGCCACCCCGCGCGCCGATGACCTCGCGGCGCCAGCTGCTGCCCGGCCACCCCGACCAGACGCGCGGCCACACCGCCGGTACCCTCGCGCGTGACACGACGCGACGATGAGGCCGCCAACGCGCGCGCGGCTTCCTCTCCTCCATTCCCGAGGTACGCTGCTTGCTCCATTCCATCTCCAGGATACATCGTGACCGCAACAGATCGATATGATGATGAGGAGCACGTTGTGCTTGCTCCGATCCTATTCCATCTCCATGCATGAAACACATGTTTTAGGCAAGTTCACGATCATGGTAACCATACGTACTGTTGTTCACGTTTTCTTTTCCTACGTGCATGCTCCTCTATTGATACAGTAGCTACTGAAACTTTGGTTGTCACTTGCATACATACGTACGTCAACAAATGTGTGTATCGATCACAAACCCAAACGTATACTTAACTAATTTTCATGGCACGTCGCACACGGCGTTTAGACGGGCATTATTCTCTGTCGCGCTAACTATTATAAGAAAGAAAGCGCCAAAGGAACAGAAAAAAATTCTAGTGTATACGCGCCATCTATAAGCGCCATGCGTTTCTATGTATAAGCGCCATGTGTTTCTATGTATACGGCGGAGCACCGCCGCCCTCGTTCGCCCTAGGGTTTATACGGCGGAGCACCGCCACCCTCGTTTGCCCTAGGGTTTAGGGTTTATACGGCGGAGCACCGCCGCCCTCATTTGCCCTAGGGTTTAGGGTTACGCCGCCCTCGTTCGATCATTTTTGGTGGGTGAAGGTTGGTTTGCAAGTGGTTGTGGATGATATAGCTGAGTCTATGAAGGGTGTAGCAGATGAAGTGGTTGAGAGTGTGCTTGAAAATATAGTTATGGAGATGGCGAGGGATATGGCATGCGAGGTGTGTTTTGAAGAGGATGCTCCCGATGTTTGGGAGTTCCAACACCAAGGGTCGACTTGATGTCTATTTTTTATCGATGTAACGTGTGTTGTTGTATTTGTTGTAAATTTGGCATGTTGTTGTGAACCTCTTCGAGGGTTCCAATCATTGTAAACATTATTTGGAGCTGTTTACTCGACGAGTCAGGATGCAGTGCGATTTTGTTGTCACTTTGGTTTGCAGCAACGCCCCCCTTTTCTTTTAGGCGAGGCTCATCGTTTATTGTTCTCAGAAACTTGACACGCAACGATGCCCCCTTTCTTTCAGGCGAGGCTTGCTATTTTCCGTTTAATAAAACCTAATGCGTAGCGACGCCCCCTTTTGTTTCAGGTAGGACCGCCGCCAAAACCTACTCGCTTCCTGATTCTTCTTATCATACAAACCAACCTTCACCCATCAAAACCTACTCGTTTAGGGTTTAGGGTTTATATGACGGAAGATTTTACGCATGCAAGCAAAGATTTGACGTACTATATATTGGTTTTGTTTTGTGAAGCTAGATGGCCGACCCGAGAAACATGGATGAGGAGGAGTTGATGATGAATTTGATCAACACTGGCACTCAAGTTGCCGGCGATGATGGTGCTAAAAATAACGTGCAAGAGGATGCAGATGACGAGAGTCAGTACTTAGCTCTTGAACAAAATGAGCAACAACATATTGGCCAAGTATATATTTTTTATTATTAGCTATATATATTATCATATGTCTTATGTGTGCTCATGACATTAAAAATAATGTTTATGTTTTGTAGCCCTCTGGATCGACATCAACAACTACAACGAAGAGTAAAAATGTTTGAGGTCCCAAAAAGCCATTGGAGGGCCGCTTCATTAACTCGGAGTTCAATGTGGATACAGGCGAACCGGGCGGCCAAATAAAATGAAATTTGTGCACCACTGTGGTTACCTTGTACGGGACCGGCTCCCGATCAGTACCCGTGAATGGAAGAAGAAGACCAATGCTCCTCATATCAGTTTTGTCTCCGATCATGACAAGACGTTAATTTGGAAAGATGTCTTGGTACATTTCACACTCCAAACAGATGGTTATGATGATATAATAGATGGTGATAAATTGAAGGAGCGAGTTAGGGATTGGGCAATGAAGAAGATGGCCACCCAGTTTCAGACTTGGAAGAAACACCTATACACGACGTATGTCAAGAAGAACATAGCACCAGATTTTACTATCCCAGGCCCGATCTCAAAGCAGAGGCCCTATTGGGATGAGTTTGTACAGTACAAGACTTCTGAAGAGGGTGTGAGTCGGGTGATAAAGAACCAACGTAATGCCCAACAGAAGACATACCACCATAACTAAGGATCAGGTGGCTACCTGACTGCCATTAAGAAGTGGAACAAAATAGAAGCAGACCTTCTTGCCAAGGGTATCACACCAGAATCACTCGAGTGGGGAAAGCGTGCAAAGAATTGGTTTTTCGCTCATGGGGGAACACTGGACTAGGAGACAGGGAAGTGCGTTTATGGCGTAAGACTGCAAGAAGCAGCAGAAAGATTGTTTTATGCTCAGAGAGCTACTGCTAGTGGTGCGTTCAGGCCCAACATAGAGAAGGATGAGCAGACATACGCCATCGGGACTATTGAACATGGTGGCCGAACTAGAGACAAAGGAAGTGTCTCGTGGGAGCATAGATTCCCTTAGGATAGACCTTCCTACAGAAGCCGCTAGAGAAAGAAGGAAGAAGAGGCACAACGGCTCCAGAGGTTGGAGGAAGCGGTGCGTGAAGCACAGGAGCGGGGAGAAAACCTTGAAGCGAGAATGTAGGAGGAAATTAGAAGGCAAGTGGAAATAGCAGTGAGTGCAAGCAAGCAGGCATCAGAGCCAGGAATCAACATTAGCCAATCTGTTCAGTTGAAAAGCAGCTGCGCTTCCATGGAGATACCAAATCAAGGGGACACAGGACTGCGCTTCCCTGTGGATGACGTCACTGGACCTTGTACATCGTGTGAGCTACACATTCCGAAGGGGAATTCCACAATCAAGGTGGCTATCGGTCTTGTTAGTCCTATCGACCGAACCAAGACACCAAGGATTCATGGGAATATAATCCAAGAAGGATATGCTACCATCTCGGTAGATAAATCTAAAAAAGGTTTTAGTGATTTGCCTCTTGACATTCCTGGAGGTGATGGCGAGAAGACTCTAGGAGAAGCAGAGAAGACATTCATTCTATGGCGCAAGCGCTACATCATCATTCCCGGGATGTCGGCTCCACCTCCTCCTAAACTACCTCACCATAGGTGCGGATGAAAACACTACATCATTAATTTATATTGGCTTAAATAATTAACAATCTGCTCATAATAATATGTCATTCCTTTTTTTGTAGCAGATCCTCCCCCAACCTAAATCCAATTGTTCAATCGCCAGATCATCATAGTGCTCTATACGATGACATTGTGTTGGAAGGCGAGGCTGCATCCACACCATCTCCAAGGAGGTCTCCAACGCCACTGCCACCACCTCCAAGGAGGTCTCCAACGCCGCTGCCACCACCTCCAAGGAGGTCTCCAACGCCTCCCTCGCCCCACCTACCAAGAAGCCTAGCAAGAGGACAGCCCCGCAAATGAAGAACCAGTCCCCACTGGCAAAGAAAGCCATCGTGAAACCAAGGGCTATTCCCAAAATAATATCTGAAGAGAAGGAAGAAGGAACTGATGCATATAAAAAAGATATGTCTAGATTCTATGACAAACTTAAAAAGAATCAAGAAGCAAGGAGAAACCCGGAGAAACCGTACTTCTTCGTAGCTCCAGATATTCTAAGAAAAAGGGTGGCTTCTTACCAGCAACAACAGCGGGAATCTCGTAAGCCATCCAAATCAACGTTAACGGACTATGACCGCACTCTCACCAAGTCAATTGAGGCGGCACAGAAAAAGAAGCGGGCAGGGAAAGGAGTTGCCCAACTCGGACAACAATCGCACCAATCAGTCCCCCCGCTAGTTGTTGGTAATGAATATAGTTCGAATTTAGGATTAATGCATCAGGCAAACATACCTCCGGATGTCGATTTGGATCACCTTGGTGAATTTATTGATGAGACTGGTCTTGACCTTTACCAGATGTTTGGTGATGGAAACATTGAGAGTGCGGTGGAGGTTGATATTTAGAAGAAAAAATTTGTACTAGGCCAGAGTCTATACAACCCTCAAGCCTTATCTGATCTGGGGACGCAAATGTACCTGCTAAACAAGTGGTACATACAGGCGTCTACCGGTGGAGACTTCTGCGTTGGTGTCAGAATTAGAGACGAACATTGGTTCCGTGGCGATGATGTTATGTATGTTGACTTTGCAGAATTTCATCAACTATGCCACCTGACCTCTCTGGACAAAGTTATCATTAGCTGCTATTGCCTGTAAGTAATAATTCTTTCGATCTATTATTAAACTCATCATATGTGTGTATATGCATATAAATTATCCTAACAAGTACTATATATATGCAGATTTACAATGATAGAGCGCAGAAAGAAAGGCTGCAATGAAATTGGTTTTGTTGATCCCCATATAGTATTCAAAGACCCCATTACTCCAAAGCCTAATTGGAAGTCTGAGTCAGAGAGTAACCTCATAAACTTCTAAGTGAACCAATGCCACAAGAAGGATATACTCTTTCCCTACAACTTCAAGTGAGTGTTAATAATGTCGATCATCCTTAATGGCTCATATGTTGATTCTAGTTAATTAATGAGTGTTATGCGTTATATCCTATAAACACATGCAGCAATCACTGGATATTGATGGACATCGATCTAGTGAAAAGTCACTTGATAATCTATGACTCGATGAGAAAACCACAACAAGACTACTAAGATATGATAGATATTATCCAGAGGTAATTTCGGTATCTCTAGCAACTAGATATACACACAAACATGATGATTAACTATATCTGATGACGTGGCAAATTTTTTATTGGGCAGTGTTTGGAAAACCTTTATTGAGAAGCAACACATGGGAAAATGCAAAGCGCCACTGAATGTAATCCCTTTGAAAGTAAGTCCCCTAAATCGCATCATCTTTATTAATTAAACATATAGCTTTCACCGGATCACCAGATTGGATGACAAATCTTTTTCTCGTAAAGTGGTGTCTGAGGCAGGAACAGGGGAACAACTACTGTGGTTACTATGTTTGCAAGTTTATCAAGGTGGTCTCCCAAAGAACTCCTACAGAGAGACTCAAAGTACGTTAAAAATACACTATATATTCATTTAATTATTATTATTGATTGTGTTACTATGTCTTTATATATATATGTACATATATTAATTTATTTTCCTTTAATTCAAACCTGTAGACTCGATGGTTGGAGAAAAAGGTCATACGGCAAGACCAAATCAAAGCAATTCAAGAGTCTATAGCCGGATTTTTTTAATGAGCAGGTCATCGATTCCAAGGGCGAGTTCTACTTCGACCCAACACTGCCATGGAAGCCAAGCTAGAGGATGAGAGGAAACTTGTTATATCACAACAACTGTAATGCAATCTTTTTGTAATATATGCACATGAAATAATATAATGTAAAATACACATATGCAGGCATGCATGTAAATATATATATATGATGCATATATATATATATATATATATTTCTATGCTTGAATTGTGTGATTTAATACGTTCATTGTGCTTGAACCGAAACATACTATACGTGCGTATAAATGTATAATTAGCAGTGTACAATACGACTTCGAAAACCTATTTTGAAAAGAAAACAAAAAAATGAAAAGAAAAGAAAAAAGAAAAAAAACCTTTAGTCCCGGTTCGTATTACCAACCGGGACTAAAGGTGCCGGCCATCGTGGCATGTCAGGAGGCACCTTTAGTCCCGGTTGGTGTTACCCACCGGGACAAAAGGTCCTCCTTTAGTCCCGGTTCTTGACCCGGGACTAAAGGACCCCCTTTAGTCCCGGATGCTTGCTCCCGGGTGGGGAACCAGGACTAGAGGGAGTTCCCCACCGGAAGTAAAGCTCTGTTCTCTACCAGTGGTCACACATCAACTCTCATGATAATAGACCCACGAAAATACCAAGAGTTCACCGTCACGGATTATTTTAATGCGGGAGTTCATGATGACCGCCTCCATGTAAATGGTAGTGTGGCCAGGTTTGCATCAGTATTTTCATGGCGGTATTTTGTGCTATTTCGTGAGATGAATCACTGTCATGTGAGAATATGGTATTTCGTGGGAGCCACCGTCATGAAATAAATTTCGTGAGCATTCAAATAACTCAAAGGAAATGTAGTATTTCATGAGAGCACCACCACGAAAATATATGTTCAGACCATCACAAAAGTATGTTTTCCTAAGAGTCTAAACCGTCATGAAAATTAACGATAGGAGTATCTCAAACCAAATTCCAAATGCACACATATGATCCAAATGCCAATCCAACACACAAATACCAGAAATTCCAATACATGCATATATACAAATGATTCCAATCGCAAATCCTGAGAGTTAAAACCGTCATGAAAATTAACCACAGGGGCATCTCAAACCAAATTCCAAATGCACACATATGATCCAAATGCCAACGCATCACACAAATACAATAAATTCCAATACACGCATATATACAAATGATTCCAATCACAATATATTCCAACTCCCACTACTACACATTGCTTAATAGAGGCGGGCGAATTTGATTAATAGAGGCGGGCATCGGAACTGCCTCCAATCAAAGGTCACCATTAATAAAGACCTACAGAGGCGGTTGCTTCACTTGCCTCGGTTAATCAATTAATGGAGGCGGGAACCAAGGCGGGCGTCTTAACATGCCTGCCTCCATTAATGTTCTCCAGAAAACCCCAAAAATAAAAAAAAACTTACAACTTTGGAGAGTAGAATCCCATCAACACTATCACGTCTCTACAAATACACCTCACACTCATTCATGTTTGTATATAATATGTTATAGTTTTATATCAATATTTCGTAATTTGATATTGGATATTTTGGCTACTAAATAAACTCAAATGAAAAAAACTTTTGAACTACAAAGTTTGAAATTTTATTAAGTACCGCACTTTGGTATAGGATGTATCTCCATCCGAGATTGTTGGAAAAATTTAAAAATTTGAATATCAAAATATGTGAATTTAAAAAAATATTTGAGACTCTAAATGACTTCAAATAAAAAACTTATCAACAACAAACATGTAGCTCAGGCCAGCCACTACAACTTTGAAATTAAGTATGTGAACATTTCAGATTATTTAGGAATTCTAAATTTTAAATTTCAAATTCTACAAACCTAGAACATATATTTGGGACAATAAACGACTTCAAATAAAAAACTTGTCAGCTACAAAGGTGTAGATGGTATTGGGAACTATAACTTTCATATAGACCATGTCAACATCCGAGATCGTTTGATAATTTTAAATTTCAAATTTCAAAATCTGTGCACTTACAAAAATATTTTGGGACCGTAAGCAGTTTTAATTCAAAAACTTTTGAACTACAAAGTTGTAGATCTCGTCGAGGGCTATAATTTTGATATAAAGTTTGTCTTCATATAAGTTCATATGAAAAAGTTATGAATTATCTTTTGTTACAATCATTAACTGATACGGACATCTTAAGACGTCTTTGTAAATCGTTTTACGGAGGTGGAAGCTTTGAACCACCGCCTCCAAAAATAAACAATTAATGGAGGCGGACGTCTTAAGTTGCCCGCCACGGTTGATGGATTAACCGAGACGGGCGCTCGGCTAATGGATTAGCCGAGGCGGGCGCTCGGCCGGTGCAGCCATGCCACTGATTGACAGAGGCGGCCGCCCAGCCCGCCCGCCTTGGATAATAAAATGACACCGCCTCACAAAATCTTTTTCTGGAGTAGTGTCCATCCAAGTGTCCAACCATTACAAAAAAGGCTTACTAGCTCATAGTCCTAGACATCCAACATGATAAGTTCCAACACATAGTCCTAACCATCCAATGTAATAAGTTCCAACACATACACATACTTAGTACAACACCAAAAGGTTTTGTTTAAACCAAGGATTGCTGGTTAGCAATAGAAGCCAAAAGGTTAGCAATGGTCAGATTTCAGTCACATCCATTGCATCAATTGTCACTGAAATCAGCCCCATAGGTATCACTGCCATTGTCTTCTTCATGGCCGCTTCTTATGTTGTCATCTTCACAGCCTCTCAAATCATCACTACCATCATCTTCATCAAAGTCATCACAGATATCGTTGTCATCATGATAGCTCTTACTGTCATCCATCTCATTGTAGTTGTCGTCATCATCATCAGTGATTATGTCATTGGCATTGCTAAGCATTTCAAGTAATCAAGTGAGTGAGTGGCAGTATCCGATGATGCAAAGACCAAAAAAAGATCATGTTTGAAATGTTTCAGTCTTCAAGTAAAAAGAGATTATACGGTGGGCTCACGTTTTTTTAGAGTACTAACTAATTTTTGTGGAAAATTAGGCTCAGGTTTGGTGAATAGTACCACATTTAGCTGATGACAACGGGCATCAAGATTTGCTAGACGGTTCATTAGATTAGTAGGCGGTTGCTTCTTAAGATCTTCATAAATTCTTGGGGCTATTGCTCGTGGGTCTTGGGTCGAGCGGTGCCTTGGCTTTGCCCGGGGTGTCGGTGCCCAGCGGTGCCCCTAGCTCCCCCACCTGGCGAGCAGTTCCTCATTCCAGGGCACCCGCCTGCCCTGTCGTGGCTGGGCTCGCCTGCTGGGACCCCGAGACTTTTGGTGCCCTGGGTCAGGGCCGGCTTGGTTGGCTCTCGCCATTCCCCCTTGTGGTCCAGGTCCTATGCGCTATGCAGCTCTCCTTGCGTTTGCGGTTGAATAGTTTCTGGGTGAAAATCCTGCTCGACTTCTTGCTATGGGCTGGCGGCGGTGGTGGAGACTGCGTCATCTACCTTCTTGGAGGCATCGTCGAAGTTTTTGTTCATCGCCCGAGTCGATGAGGCAGTTGTTGGGATGAAAGTCCTTCTTGTGCGCTTCTCCCAACGTTGATGGCGTCTGCAGATGTCATTTCCATCTTGAAGGCTTCGTTGTAGCACTTTCGAAGCAGTCCCATTTCTCTCTCCGGAGTTGCTCCTTGCCATGTTGTGCGGGCTTGTGCTTCAGCTTACTCTTCGCTTCCTGGTGTTTGGTGTTGCCGCAGTCATTTGGTTCTTGATAGTGGCCGTTGATTCTATCCTTGGCAGATGCTTTGCCATCAATGCTATTCGAGCAGATACTTTGCCACTTTCTCTTTGGTCTCCCCTCTCAGGCAGATGCTTTGTTGCTGAGTTCGTGATGACCCACCTTCTTGCGGATACTTTTGTCGCTACTTTCATCCCTGGTGGATACTTTGCTGCCCCATGTCGTCTTTAGCGGATGCTTTGCCACCCTGATGCTAGATGCTTCGTCTACTCCCGGTGGATGCTTTGCCACCATGGCTTCACCACCTTTGTTGGTAGCCTTGCACGGATGTATTTTCCTTTTACAGGCATAGTCCGTTAGGTTCGAGGCGGAGGGTCCTCTCCTTCTTACCGCCTTTTGTTTCTTTTATTTGGTTGGCTCGGTTTGTTGGGTTGCTTGCCACCTTCTTGGTGGTGCTTTGCAACATCGCAGTAATTCCCTTCTTCTTAATGAAAAACCTGCTAAGACACGATCGCAAAAAAGCAGGACGGATAGGATCCAGTGTGCATTCTTTGGAGGTAAGTCACTACCATAGTTTTTAGCTCCTAGAATTTTTTCTTTGTTGCTTAGCCAAACAATATCTAAAATAAATCTAAAACATCAGCAATAAATGAAAAGTGAAGGTCCTAGAACATAAAAGAAAAACAAATGCCAAGTTAAAGAAGTAAATGTCAGCCCCCTAAAAAAATAAAAAAATAGGGCCAATAGGCGCGGGAGTCTATCCATGGTCTAATGAAGTAACGAGGCTACAATACAAGAGGAAAACGAGAACTTAACTAAATGTTGGATGCGGTCGAATAAATAGTGGAGTTGACGCCCGTGGTGAACTGAGCGTCTGTGCCCAGCTCGCCGCCAAAACCAGCGGACTGCTGGTGTTGGTGACTCAAGCCCGCTTGGCTGGAGACTGCTGTCGTGGAGGGGTTGGGCTAGGCGCCCGCCATCGTATACACCGGCGCCACCGTCGATGTCGTGACATAGGAGGGCAGCGGTGACGGAGAATGCGGCATTGGAATCTAATGGATCGGAAGTGGCTTTGTCGATGACGCGCCCGGCGAGGACAGGGCCGTCATGCCGTACCCTGGCAGCCCATAAGGAAACACCAGAGGCAAGGAGGCAGCAAGCGACGGCGCCGGCATGATCCGGGCTTCCATGTTGGCGAACCGAGATGAGAGGTCAGTGACGGTACAAGCCAAATCCGCTAGGGCTTTGGCCGTAGGATCAGGCACTGAAGTGGATGGAGCGGCGGTGGTGGAAGGTGGGGTGGGCGGCGGCGCAGGTGGGGGGGGGGGGGGGGGGGGGGGGGGGGGGGGGGGGAGTGGCGGCGCAATGGATGAAGGAAGCGACGTGGTGGTGACCGGAGGTCCTGACATCGCTGATACCAGATTGGTAGGACTAGGATTCCTGCCGGAGTTGCTGCGAAGGTTGTAGGGGTGGAAGAGGAGAGGACGAGGTCCGGGGAAGCGACGGCGGTGAACGGGCGCCGTGATGCACGGTGCAGGTGTGTGTGTGAGAGAGAGAGAGAGAGATGCGTCTAGGGCTCCCTGAGGAAGCTAGCAACCAATTTAGTTGCTTCTGCTTAATTATATCAATAGAGTTTACAGATAGTTAAGATAACCTATTTTGCTAAATAACCTATCTGGGACTAATATAAATTGCAAATAGTTAAGATAACAAAGATAACTGAACTAACAAAGATAATTGGGCTGGGCTATTAGCCCATTAATCATGGCGCCATCTATCCTAGGCGCCACCTAGCTGCGACGCCTGGTATATTGGATGCCGGTCATAACAACTGTCTATGGGAGATATCAAATAGATTTGTTGTATATGTCCTATGCAGCATTTGCTCTTGTAAATATGATGAAGCGTGAGGATTTAGGTATGCATGATGTGTACTGCATACTATATTTGAATTGCTTCGTACTCTTGTGTCCCATGTAGCTATATCTTAGATGACCATAAAGTTGCCAGCATTGCAATTGAAAGTGTTAATATTCTAAGTAGGATTAAGCATGCCCGCTCTTTTCCTATGTCGCATTAACTTGGAAGATGATCATTATTGATCTAAATGTCTGGTGTCTTTTGGTATTTTTAGGAACAAGCGAGACCATGACTTGCAATGAGACCAACTGATGTATTTTGGAGATGAGAAAATGATCCAAAAGTGCAGTCCTGAAATCATAGGAGACGAGAAAATGATCCAAATGAGACCAACTGACAAAGACAAATGCATCTTTCAGTTTTGACCATGTATCATATCACGGTTAGACCACTAATAGATTTATGGCCTGATAATATTTACCGGTTTGTATGTTTATTGCAAGCTCCAACGTTGTCATTCCACCACTGCATATGAATTTTTTCGTAGACACATGCGTATCGCACGTGCATGTCCACTAGTTATATAAAGGCTCATGTAATCGTGATGTCGTGAACATCATAGTTAAGTATCGTTTTTTAAGAAACAGCACCACACATGTTTATAGTTATATTATATTTTTCTCGAGATTCACGAAGTCACCGTAGGCGTCTCGCTGTCGATGGGACGTCGCCTACCACTAAAAGCATAGTACCGTTAAATCCTGGAATAAGCCCAGGAAATGTTTCTGTATAAAATATATTCGTATGTTGCAAGAAAAAAGAAACTACCAAATATTTATAAAAAAGTACATATCTAATTCTTTTTTTATCATATTTATAATGTTTTAAAGCTATAATTTGTTTCATGCTAGTAATAATATGAGAATGTCCTATTAAGACTGTATCAGATTTTGATAGATTTTTTCTTCTGTAACAAAGTACAAAAATATTACTCATATATCCTAACTTTAATTTTCATACTATCCAACTATTTGATTAGATGGATCATCGGTTCATTCAAATTTTACTAATAATAAGTTTTGTTTATAATCATAACTACATCTACAACTTGGTGGTGGCAGTATTTGTTTCTTAGAGCAGCTCTAGCGTATGAAAAATTAGAACCGAACCGAACACACTGTGAGTGGCGAACCGTATGTGTCAGAACGAAAATCGGACCTTGCAGAAGCATCAAACCGAGTTGAATAAACAAATCAATTGTGAACGGAGAAGTCTGCAGCCGCGAGTCCAAACGATGTACACGTCGGTAAATATAAATAGTATTTTAATTACTTGGGTTGTAGAGTGAGTGGTGGGTACCACTAGGGAGCGTTCAGCCCTCCTATCTGGCACGGTACAGAAACTGCATGCTCGGTTAGATGGTCCTCACACTGGAGCTGCGCTGAGAAAATGGTCAACTGTGAAAAAGCTCAGCTCATAACGTTGCACTGTAACATCGGGTCCAAATTTTTATTAGTTTTTATGTATGTAAGAAATGATAGAAGAAAAAATACAACAGGTTATGTTTATGAGAAAAAAAGCAGAGGAAAAGAGTTATAACTTGAGTTACTCGAAAAAATAAATCCATGGAAAAATAAAAAATGGACACAATATCAAACCGGACTCTGTAAAGGAGTGGACAAAAGTATAGGACCGGAAGAAATTTAGTCAATTTAATATTAGATACTGATATAGATTAAGACTTTTGGTTCAGTCTCGAGAAAGCTCAATAAGCACGTATAGGTTCTGATACAAATTCTTGTGCTATACTGCCTCCTGCCTGTTATAACACTTTATTGACATTGGTTGATTTTTTTGTCAAGAATAGAACCTGTGAATCCTGATTGAGATTTTAGCTAGCAAATATACTAAATCATCAAACAGAAGTATGAAGTTTTGCTTTGCAGAGGAACAGCTACCTATCATGGTAAAGTTGACATCACATCAGGTATACTAGCACTAACAAAAGATAAAATCGATCAAGCAGCAACCTTGTCGAACATAACATCAATATATTATATTGCAACTCGTTACAAAATGTATCAAAGTAGGATAGGAGGTGCATGCTGCTACATCAAAATATAGCATTGATACTAAAACACCAAAACGAAGTTATGCAGTAGTAGCACTTAGAATATAGTAGAGATAGCAGCCGCCTTTGCTTCATTCAGATTGAAGGCGCCATCAAGGTATTCGGCGAAGTTGTCCGTGAGGAACTTCTTGCACGCCTCCCTGAGCCTACGGCAGCCATGTTTGTCTGCAAGGTCCAGTGTAGTGATGGCCGTACGTGCATCGTTTATGTAGCTGCAGAGCATGTCGGCGCAGATCAACTTCAGCCTCTCCATTGCATACCGATCTGCGCAGACCCTGAGCCATCACGATCTTGTCCTCCTCGTGCACCTCAAGAAGAGCGTCGGTGTAGATGAAATGGAGCAGAGCCTTGAACACTCTCGGCTCCATGTCGTCGATCTGCACACGAGTGACGGTAGTACTGCTGCCCTTCCCTGCTTGTCCAAAGAACTCGGCCATGAAGGCCGTGGACTGGGAGGCGAGAATGCACTTGTGCGCCGAGAACAGATCGCCGCCAACCTCAAATTCCACATCAGTTCCCACCTGGCTTGCTAGGAGGTGGCCGAGGTGCAGGTGCTGGTTTGGCGGCCGCATTGGAGTGATCTCCTTGACGACAGTGACATCACACTTGACATGGAAACTGTCCCCAAGAAGAGGCTCCGTCTCCACATTAAGAGGGAAATAACAGCGGCATCTATCATTTGTATATGTGAAGGCATAGCAAAATTGGGCCGACGAAATTATCTCTCGAGCAAGGGTGAGCAGGGTCAACTCGAATCACACCTTCAGTACTTCATCTTCATCTTGATCTTCATCTGCATATATAGTTATGGAGGAAGATGGCTAGGTAGCCGGTGTCGTCATCCTCTTTTTCGCAGCTTGGTTTTGGAGCCGGTGTCGTCCCAGCGGCGCCCTCCGACGACGAACCATTCGGATTCAACAGAGTCGCCGGGGCGGAACATCTTCTTGGTTTTGGAGTACCCGTCGATCGTCAGGACGTGCGACCCGGAAGAGATTCTCCCCGCGGTGCTACTGCCGGCGCCGGCGGATGTTGGGGAGGCTGCCACGTGGGCAGATGGGCCTGGTAGTACTCTACTTGTATGAACGCAGTAAAGTAGGTTAGTTCTGGAATTCATTTTGGAAAAAATTTCGGGCCCAACCGAAATGGACTTATTCGGTGACATGGCTGCCAAGCTCGAGGTGCCTCTGCATGGCGCTGACACGTAATTCCGCACCGAACTCGATGACAACGTGAGAGTTTACCACCTCGCGTCACCTCACCTAGCTGCTTGCTGCTCTAAATTTTGTTGGTTTCGGCGGTGTCTTGCTTGACTGATGAACCAGAGTTGATTTCGCTGCGATTCTGGTGTTGGCGAAGGCTAAGTTGGTCAAGGAGCACGACTCGCAAAAGCATTTGTTGCATAATTACTCAAATCATGTTTCCGTTGGTTGGCAGGGCGCGTGCGGATCACCGGTCGGTGTCTGTGGGTGCCACGCTAACAACCGTGTAACAATTCGTTCTCCCTCAGGGCCATGCGCAGATGTACAAGAAGCTGGCCGGGGACCTCGCCAAGGTGATGCTTTTTGTGATCTATAATCAAGATCAGTGAACCTCACTGTAAACTCACATTAGTTGTTCCATTTTGTTTCTTTGAATTGAATATGCATTTGGAAACCTTCAAGCAGCATATGATGCAGTCGCTAGGCTATGATAATTCCCAAGTGAGTCACCCTCCTCCGATCCCTGAAGCTTCCCCAATCTCCCTCTGCACCGACTTGTTATTGCCAAACTATGGCAAGTTATGAGCCCGACCACCTACAAGTAACAGAATACTGTTATCAAAGAATGGATCTCCACTTGACCAATTAAATAGCAGTCTTTTCTAACGTCATAGTGGTGATATCAATAGTTGATTAAAAAACACTTAGACAAATGCTTACTGAAAACACAACCAAGCGAGTGACGGACTAAAGGAAGCATTTCCTCTTGCTCATGTCCAGAATGCTGTTAATGTTCAGTACACACAAGGTTTGAGGGCCACCAAAAGTTCTACTAATCATATGCTTCAACCTATGAATTGTCTTTGGGATGTCGTCGCTACCGATCAGCAAAGCACTGTTTTGATTCTTGGCAACAATTAATCGAGGATGTTGTTCTCACGCCCTTCACATTTTCAATCACCCGTGCCCCGTGGTGTCTGCAGCAACAAATTCTTCGCCACCTCATGTTTACCAGCATTATAACAGACTACCAGTTGAACGTCTACCAGAATTGAAGCAATTTCAAGCCATAAATAACACTGAGTGCATATTGATTCACCCAAATCAATTTAGCATTCAGGCATTGCATCTACTATATATATGGATACATTAACCTGGTAAATAACATATTAGGTCGAATTTGAGTGGACAATGGCAAAACACCTTTCCTCCATATCTGAGAAACAAAATAAGATAGGTAGAAGGTAGAGCCCTTTGTGGGAACCAAAAAAGGAAAACTTACAGCCATGGACAGTGACGAGTAGGAGAGACTGCATGAGCGGCAAATGTTCCCAAACAGGTTCCCGTCTTTGTCGCATACAACTGGGACAATGATCAGTAGCAGATTTCCAATGTTTCCTGTGTTTTTCAGTACAGGCCATTACTGATTTCTGTTGTGCATATATGAAGGCTGAAGAGGAATGGAACAGGAACTTCCACTGACGAAACTGAACCTGCTGAGCAAAAGGCCATGATCAATGGCTTCAAGATGTTGCAAGCAGTCCAACCCAGAATGCCACCAATCATGAAGGTGACCGGTATATTAACTGGCATAAACCAACTGAAGAACATATTCTGCAAGCCCTAACAACACTGCACCAACTGCAGTTTCAGAATGTTGACAAATACAATAGTAATATTCAAATAGGCATATACATCCCTCATAAAAAATCACGAAACTTTAACAGAAGTTAGGTCTTAATGGTATCTGCAATCATTGCTATCTAGGATACTGCAAGACATAAAAAAAAAAAAACAAATAGATACAGGATTGCTGTTCTCTAGTCCATCTACAGAAATGATGCAGAGGCGGTATCATCTCATGTGACACATAGTGGTAACAGGGTGCTACCACAAGTAGATGAGAGTCATGAGACATTGTGCAAGGGGCGGTACCTTTCCACGAAGTTGCTTTTGCCACCTATTGCTCACAGGTTCTTATGTCTATCGTTTCCTGCATCTGTTAAGGTCGGCAATGATTTTTGCCTTACTGCTTTGCACAAACCAACAAAAAAAGAAATCAAAACTAATTTGACTTAATATGATTTAGATATTTGTATAGAATATTCTATATATATTTTTATAAAATAAATAAAGACTATAGTTTTCTTTTCCACGTATAAAGTAAATCTTTCGGTAGTTGTATCTTTTTCGTTATAGCTCCAATTAGAGTGCTCTTAGCGTCTGTGTGTTCGTAGCTGAGACGTAGATTCGTTTATAAATTTTTCCTCTTGATTTTATGTTTGATGTACTGTTCTAATTTAGATCTATTGTTGCTTCGTGTATGATTGCATGGGTGCTTGTGTGGCGCTTTATGAACATGTCCAGTCGGTGAGCTATACGTGGTGAATCAAGAAGCAGATCTTTGAAGATTTGGACTAGAAGAAGATCATAATTTTAAGGCAATTATAGCATGGGATCGTCCTTGTTGTCCTATACACCTTTAATCATTTAATTCATGCTGCATGTGTCTACCTTGACAACCGTAGTAATTTTCCTAGCTAATTGATATCTAGATTCCTTGACACCTTTGGGTTATTGCATTGGGTAGCTTTGCTAGTGCTCAAACAAAACCATGATCTTGTAACTTGACTAATGATATATGCAATAAACACTAAAAGATGCTTTTTAGCAATATGGAATAAGGGGGCTAGAGCATTGGGCTATTTTTATGGTGCTCTAGATTCCTCTCCCTAAGAACTTATCTGTAAGTGATCATCCGAGACTTACAGTACAACTGTGAGGGCTATATGGATCTGGCTTTAGCTCAGTATGAGGACCTTTTCTAGCTTGTTAGTGGTTACCTTTATTGGCGTAAGAATGGCTTGCCGAATCGGGTATAGTGCGACCTCTGTCCCCTTATGTATAGGCTGCGCATCATTGTGCCATCGGGAAGGGGGCTCTACATCTGTTTGCCGAGTGAATCTAATGGCCCTAACTTGTTAGACGAACCGTTGAAAGGCTTCATAGTGAACCTTGCCGACCTTCCTTGGTAGTGGGTCAAGAGGTTGGCCGCCTCGGGCGAAAGGGTAAATCACGACTCGCAGTGAAAGTGTACAACATTTGCAGAGTGTAAAACTGGTATATTAGCCGTGCTCACGGTCACAAGCGGCCTTGGACCCTTACGGAATAGATGAAAAACATGGATAATACCGATGATGAAGATACACACTAATGATTACTGTTTATGCTATTCATTATTCGTGTTTACCTGATCATGTGTTTATATGAGCTTGTGAATAAACTTGTTTCCACCCAATTGCTAAAAGATGACTCGTTAAAAGCTAATTGTAGTTAAACCAGTGTCAACCTTTTGAGCCTCATGAACCCCATGTTATATTTGTTGAGTACGACATGTACTTACGCTTGCTTTATTTTTTTTCAAATATTTGGATAAAAATCCCGGATGGGTACCAGATTGCTAGAGTTTGGAGGAATTAGGCTTGTGATCAACTAGTCAGTTGTCCCTGTGGAATTGGAGTCTTCACCCGAAGATCGAAGTTGTTTTTCCACTATTTGCTGTCTAAGGTTATATCCTTTATACCAAGTATGTTATATATTAAGCATTGTTTTTTGATATTACCTTTATTTGTAGGTATATGTGAGATTTGACTTCCTGGGCCCACATATGGTGTGTATCTAGTTTTGTCCTTAAAACCGGGTGCTACACCCTAGCCCAGTTTCTCGTTAACATTCATTGTGGAAAGGCCATCCATGTATTCATGGAGCATAGTGTATATGTGTATTTGTGAGAATTAACATTTTACTGTGTTTCTTTAATGACAAGGAAATATGTTTATAGGTCCTTGATCGCCTCCCTACCCATGGCTTCCCTAGAAAGCCTTTCCCTCCTGGTTTCCACTTTCTCAAGTATGCTTCACCTTCAATGAAACATATCAACACATTATTTGTGCTTTTGGCACAGGCTAAAATGATGTCTTCCTAATAAAATATTATATCCATGAATTACAACATTGTCCAAAATCATAGGAATCAAATGTTGTACTTGCTAATAGACCTTTTAGATGGAAATGGATTAGTATCTGATTGTTTTATAGAATGTGTGATAACAAACTCATGCCTTTCCTCAAGATATATATACTGGCGCTATCCTTGTTTCTCGTTATTATACGTGGTGCATAGGCTTTGAATATAAATGTAGCGTAGTGTGTATGCGTATTTGTGAGAATTACCATTTGTACGTTGTTTGCTAAGAAGACATGGAAATATGTTTCCAGATCCTCGATCGCCTCCCTTCCCATGGTGTCCCCATTAAGCCTTTCCATTCAGGTTTCCACTTTCTCGATAATACTTTTCTAAGACACCTTACTCCAACGCCGAATGGATAGCCTCCATTACTGTGGTTCCCCACAAAGCCATCCCTTTCTAGTTTCTTATTTCTCAATTGTGCTTTACTTAAATCCAATGCCAGATGAGGGGGGGGGGGGGGGGGGGGGGGGGGGGGGGGGGGGGGGGGGTACTATTGCCCATGGAACAAGGGCCTGTCCCAAGGCCTATGCCCAAGCATGCTCAATGTTATGTGTATCGTCCACTCTACTTCCTCACTCCCCTTCTCATTGTTTCCATATCCCCCGCCCTAATGTTTACATAGTTTTGGTTGCCACGTCTACTGAACATGTTACAAATAGGAATAATCTTCCTAATATATAATTTTCATGAGCTAGAGTTCTTAAAGACCGTAAGAATGAAATATGTACTTACCATTTGACCTTTTACATGAGAAAATGAATTGAACTATGAGCTAATTCGAAGCACTTTATTTTTTGCCTTAAAACATCATAGTGGAGCCAATTGAATCCGGAGCCATGCCAAAATGGGGTCCAATCCATTTAGTTCGGTTTCTTCTCTACTTCATGACATTACCATAACATAAAAAATTATGAATGGTCCATTGAGGCTAATTGTTTTTTACCAAATTGGCAGAAATGAGTAAATTGAACAAATTGGCAAAAGAATGCAAGAAAGAAGGATAGGTTCTTTAAAACATAGACATACCGTAACATAGATAGTCACATACTTCTTCTATCATATGACCAGATCTTGCTGTCCTCGAGGACTTGGGATGACATTCAATAGACACCAATTTAGACATATTCTAAGCTTCCAATTCATCCTATTACCAAAGCAAAATTTACATGCTATTAATAATTTTATACCTATTTGGATATACTAATATATGTTAAGTATTTTATCTTGTTCATTGCAAAAAAAGTGGTTCAGAAATCAATTCAACGTAAGTAGGGGTATTATGATCATCTACAGTGCACTCCGTAGCCTAAATCTTGTCGTTCTACTATTGATGAACATACCTTCAGATCCTAGTCTGATCCAAAAAGGCACTAGATTAGGGTTCCTAGATATTCCTTCATACTAAAAAAATCTTTGAAGGTTGCTACACATAGCCTACCAAATCTCAATGTTGTTCAATAGATCAATACACCATAAGTAAAATAAACTTTTTGTACCAAATCATCTGTGCCAGCTCCAGAGTCCCGCTCGCTGCCATCGTCAGTGCAGGCTCCAGATCTGCAAAGTGGGGAGAGGGAAGAGTGAGGGAGATGAAGAGGGGAAGAGTGAGGCAAATGGGGAGAGCTGGCCCCACTGGCTCTACTGATGCTGACCTCCACCGGATACGACCGGCCTCCATCAGATCTGGCTGCCCTCCATCCGATCTGACCAAGTCTTCCACCGAATCTTGCCCATGCCCACCGGATCTGTGTGTGGGCGCCTGTCTCCTCGCCTCCACAGGTCGAAGAGGGAAGTGCGCCTGTGGTCCTCGTTGCCTCCACGCTAGAGAGGGAGACTAAGGCGCACCTGTGCTCCTTGGCACGTCCATGCTGATGATCCTCATCACCTCGTCGTCGCCTCCGCGTGCATGGAGAGGGAGCGCCACGCCACGCACCGCCACACCACGCCTCACGTAGATCTGGCCCCTTGGCCTCCCCACTTGAGATGGAGGCGCGGCCGTGGTCGTCCTCGCCTACACGTCGGAGTCAGATCGTTGGAGGCGCGTAGGAGATAGAGGAATGAGCGCTCCTAAAACGCGCATGGAGAGGGAGCGGCAGGAGAGAGATGAGCTTGAGCTTAAGGGTACAGGGAGAGAGGCGAGTGCTTCTCTCAGAGTCATGAGCGCCGAGAGAGAGGGAGAGAGCCAAGAATAGGGAGAGAGATGAGTGCTTCTCTGTGCGGCGGCTGGTGGTGGGAGTGGTGGAGGGAAGCAGATGCAATTTTATAGTTAGGGTTTGGAGTGGGCTGCTGAATGGGCCTTAGGCCTTTTAACCAAGGCGGGCCTTCCAAGGGGTCGGGCAATTTTCTGAGGCGGGCCTCTTCCGTGAACGGATTTCAGGAGACAGGCAATTTGTGACTGCCTCTGTAAATGGATTTTATGAGACGGGCAATTTTCGACCGCCTGCCTGCATAAATAAAATCCTAGAGATGAAAATGCACATTTTACTCGCTTCAATTACGTATTTTGTAAGATTTGGAGGTCTTTGATATGAGTTAGTGGCTTCCACTTTGAGTCATACACTTGGATGTTTTCTAGCATGATGTCTATGAGGACCTAATGGCTACTGCAATAATGAAAGCCGAATACAAGTTAGTCCTACTTAATCAATAAACTTGACCAAGGCAAGAAGCACCAAGTTAAGGGAACACGCACTCACAATAGTAGGCTAGGAATATGCTATCTTATTGTTGACGTTCTAAAAACATTTAGGTCAAATCCAAAGCGAGATCATTTGGATTGGAACCTATTCCTCTGCATGTATTCTGGTTTATTCTGACATGGTCCATAAAGGTTGTTTCAACGATCCCTCTGGTACTACATGTTTGTGACTCCATACTGCATAATAAGCAATAAAATAATGACCAAATGTTATATTAATCTGTCCGTATAAGATGTAGGTTAACATATCGTATGCGTTGGGTACTTACATAGTCCACAAAGCTAAGTATATTTTTTAGTGAACTGTTATTGGAAGGCGATGTCAATATTGACACATGCACGTCCACAAATATATATATCCCATAACTGCTTGGTGTTCGTAGCTCCCACTTTTTTACTTGCGGATCAATGACACTGTGGCCTCCTGCAGCAAATAAATTTGCAATGCAGGAACCAGCAATATGTGTGGGAGACATTATTGTCTAACCGAAACACAGAACAAAACTTGATGCTATTTGTCCCTTCCGTTGCATGTCATTATGGTTGCAAAATCTTTAGTTGGCTAGATGGCAGTCTTGTTAAGAATACTATGGCAAGTTTGTTACTTCTCGCTTGTATTTATTTTTTCTCAGAATGTCTAAGTTGAAACAAAGCTTCCTCGGTAACATAACCTTTTGTCACATGTCAATCAAGACTACAAAGTCCCAAATGGCACTAGTAGAGAACAGACCTTTGATCCTCGACCAAAATGGGCTCTAGTCCCGGAATTTTTTGCCCCCGGGACTAGAAATACCTTTAGTCCCGGTTGGAGGCTCCAACCGGGACTAAAGGTCCCTGCCCAACGGCTACTGCGCCAGACAGAGGTGGCAGGGACCTTTAGTCCCGGTTGGAGCCACCAACCGGGACTAAAGGTATACTTTTACTCCCGGTTGGTGGCTCCAACCGGGAGTAAAGGTCTACTCCCGGGCCGTGGCTGCGCCCGGGGTTGGAAAGTTACCTTTAGTCCCGGTTGGATCCATCAACCGGGACTAAATGTTCTCCCTTTATAAATCGGCCGTCTCCTCCTTCCTCCCGGCCCCGAGCCCGAGCTCAGCACATTTTGAAGCTCACTGCAGTAGTGTTCTTGCTTCCTCCCTCCCTCCATTGTTCCTCCATCCATTCTTCGATTCCTCCGTCGATTTCTTCGATTCCTCCGTCGATTCTTCAGTTGTAAAGGTTATCAATCTCATACTCTCATTTTTTACCATTATCTTATGCCGTTTTGTTCACTATATATATTTATGGTTCTTTATTGTGGTTTTTTTCATTTGTAAGCAATTTGAGCTCAAAATCACTTCAAGCTTGTATATTTACATGAAAGAAGGTTAAAGTATATATAAATATAAAGTTAGAAAATAGTTAGAAAATTATAGCAAATCCTTACTAGTTGAACTTGCGGACCGTGTTCAGGTCGGCGAGGATGTTCTCTACCGAGCGGTAACGGACGTCAAGGACTTCGAAAACCTATTTTGAAAAGAAAACAAAAAAATGAAAAGAAAAGAAAAAAGAAAAAAACCTTTAGTCCCGGTTCGTATTACCAACCGGGACTAAAGGTGCCGGCCATCGTGGCATGTCAGGAGGCACCTTTAGTCCCGGTAGGTGTTACCCACTGGGACTAAAGGTCCTCCTTTAGTCCCGGTTCCTGACCCGGGACTAAAGGACCCCCCCCTTTAGTCCCGGATGCTTTCTCCCGGGTGGGGAACCGGGACTAGAGGGGGTTCCCCACCGGGAGTAAAGCTCGGTTCTCTACCAGTGTGGCATCTAGCATAGGCATGTATTGCTAGAATGCTATGTGAGTGCACCAGATATCTAGTTACGAATTTACGTGATGTACATAGTTTGGTTCCTTTTCCATCTCACCTGCATTAACATGATTAGTACCTAGCTTTATCGTATGAAATTCTTCAGCTTAGGTATCCATTATGAAGTGCAAACAATTTAGAGAGAGAGAGAGAGAGAGAGAGAGAGAGAGAGAGAGAGAGAGAGAGAGAGAGAGAGAGAGAGAGAGAGAGAGAGATACTGTATGTGCAAATTCATATTCATTACTCCAATCTAGGATGGTTGAAATTTGAAGGCAAGCACATTATGATTATCTTGTGATCCAGGTTAGTAAACCATCCATCTGTGCAAACAGCCTCGGTCTACATAAAGCCTTCGGATTTCTTAGTCGATCTAAAACGCGCATTTAGGAAACCATCCAGCTGCTGTGCCCGCGGTGTTCCTGGCTTGCTCCTTTTTGGTCGAAGATGACACCACCGCAGCCTCCAACACCAACCAGATAACCATCACTACTACAGAATGGACTTGTTGTCCCGGGCGGTAACGGCCTTTAGTCCCGGTTACCGCGCCGGGACAACGATCCCGGGACTAAAGGTGGAACCTTCAGTCCCGGGTCATCGAGCCGGGACTAAAGAGGGACCTTTAGTCCCGGTTGGTGTTACCAACCGGGACTAAAGGCCCTCCAGCCGAGCAAACCTGGCGCACCCTTTAGTCCCGGTTGGTAACCCCAACTGGGACTAAAGGTTCCTTTTCTTTTTCTTTTTTTTGTTTAATTTGTTTTCAGTTCAGTTACACATATTTGTTTAATATATAATATGTTTTTATGTACGTATTCTACGCTGCTAATATAAATACACGCACGCATATAATTACATCTAATTCTCATCTCGAGCATTATTATATTCGAATAAAGTATGAAACTATATATATTATAGATATATATGTATATATACAACACTTTCATAATCTTGTTCTCGAAAATAATGATATCAATAAACATTTAATTTACATCATTAGTTCCTTAGATCAAAGTAGAACTCGCCGTTGGGATTTAGCACTTTTTCTAGAAGATATCCTGCTATTAACTCTTGAACTGCTTTCAGATGGTCTTTTTGCATGACCCTTCGTTTCAACCATTCAGTCTTGCATTTGAAATAAAAGGAAAAGTATTAATACACATATATATATATATTCATTTAAAAATAAATAAAAAATTGATATATACGTACTCTGAGGACATCTTCAGGAGTTCTTCTTATGTATGCAGTGATAAATTCACAAACGTAGTATCCACACAAGTTATTACCTGGTTTCTGCCGCAAACACCACTATACGAGAAGAAGATTATTCTCATCATCTCACACGTAAATTGAAGTACGATATAGTAATTAAACACGTGGGGAAGTATATATAGTACTACTTACTGGTATTTCAACTACATTAAGTGGTGCCTTGCAATCCTTGCGGTGTTGCCGAATAAACTCTTTCCAAACCCTGTGCGACCAATAATGTACGATCGTTAATAAATTATGGCAAAGTCTATTCAATAATAGTTGTGCGCGAGAGATCGAAATTACCCCTGGATAATGTCTATCATATCTTGGTATAGTGCTCGCTCTTTTCTCAATGAGTCCAAGATTACTAACTGACTTGAGTTTAACTCAATGACAATGAGTATCCAGTGAAACATGCATTGGTTTATACACACACGTACATGCATATAAGTTGTATTGATATTACATAAAATGTGTAGACTACATTATTATTAACACTTACTCAAAGTTGTATGGGAAAAGTATTGTTGTCTTGTCGTGCTGCTTCACGAAGAACTTCATGATATTCGTCTGTGCTTCAGATACCCAGTGGTCCTTGACAATAATATCGGTTTTGAATACGATATAAGGATCAATGAAGCCAACACTGGTGTCTTGTATTCTTTGGAGCTCTGACATCTGGAATCTGTATATAAATATAAGTTACATGTGAGGATAATTATATACACGTACGCATGGAAGTGAGTTTATTAAATAAAAGTAAGAATCACTAACAAACAAAAGGAGCTAATGATTGATTTGTCCAGAGCGTCCAAGTGCAATAGTTGATGCAATTCTTCAAAACTAATATGTAAGATGTCATCTCCACGGAAGTAATAATGGTCTCTAAATCTGACAAAGATCCACTGCTCACCCCTGCCACACGCCTGCATGTACCACTTGTTGAGCAAGTACATTTGCGTACCCAATTCATTCAGAGCCGCAGGGTTATACAAACTTTTGCCAAATTTATAAGTCTTCCAGGTATCAACTTCCAGGTTTTGGATTGGAGCTTTGCCCGTCACTTGATCCAAGGTTAAACCAGTTTGTTCAAAAAAATCATTAAGGTCTTGAACCGACACTTCTCCAGAGTTGTCTAGTCGATAGACTTCTATGTTGGAACCATATTGATTAGCAACAACAAGATTTTGCATTGGTTGCTTCTGTTGTCCGAGCTGTGGGACATCCTTCCCTGATGCTCTTTTCCTTTTCTTATGTGCATCATGTGACTTCATGAGGGAGCAGTCATAGTCTGATAGTGGCGGTGGCTTACGAACTTCAAGCATCTTTTTCTTGTGAGCTTCGACCTTCTGCCTCAGCTGATCTCGTGGTATGTAAAAGTACGACTTCTCCTTAAGCTTCGCTTGTCTCTGCTTTTGGATATCTATAAAAAAATCTTTCACTTTTTTGCCTTCTTCAGCTGCTATTTGCTCATCAGTCTTTTCAGGAAGTATTTCTTGAGAAATAACTCTTTTTTTTGGGGTCTTCTTTGCCGCTGGGACCTTAGACGTCTTTGTAGTGCATCGCTGTGGAGGTGGTGGGGGCGGTGTTGGAGACCGGCGTGGAGGCGATGAGGCCGGTGTTGGAGTCCGGCGTGGAGGCATTGGAGATCGTTGTGGAGGCGGTGCGGCCGGTGTAGGAGTTGGAGATCGTTGTGGAGGCGATGGGGCCGGTGTAGGAGTTGGAGATCGTCGTGGGGATGAAGTCGTCTCGCCCCCTGCGACGCTGTGATGAGATGGGGAATGAATGATTGGGCTAGGCTAGGGGGAGACCCTGCTACAAAACAAGTTGTGGTCAATTATTTTTGAAGCCAATATAAAATTAATGGAAAAATAATATTTTATTCACTATCATTCGTACCTAGGGTGAGGTAGGGGAAGCGGTGGCGCCCCAGGAATAATGATGAAGCATTTGCGCCATTGAATAAATGTCTTCTCTGCTTCTCCTAGTGTCTTCTCCCCATCACCGCCTTCAATGTCAAGAGGAACATTGCTGTAACCTTTGAGCACTCTATCGACCGAGACGCTAGCATATCCAGGTTGAATAACTGACCCATGGATTCTTGGTGTCTTCATTCGGTCTATTGGAGATACAACCCCGACAGCCACCATGATTGATGCATTATTACCATCTGGAATGTGCAGCTCACATGTTAGAGGCTCGGTAATGTCATCAACAGGGAAGCGCAACCCAGCATCACCTTGAATAACTGGCAGCTCCGTGGAAGCACAACTGCTTTTCATCTGACCAACGGGGCTAATGGTGACTCCCGGCGTCGATTGCATTTGACTCATTGCTAGCTGCACTTGCCTCTTGATCTCCTCCTGCATTCTTGCCTCAAGAGATTTTTCTCGTTCACGTGATTCAAGCAATGCTTGTCGTGACTCATTAACAAATTGCTCCAATACACGGATTCGGTCTGCCTCCTCATCCTTCTTTCTCTGGCGGCTTCTGTAGGTATCCCTGTCTGCTAGGAATGCTTGTAGCCACGGAACCGCCCCATAGCCTCTTGTTCGACCACCGTGTTCGGGATTCTCTAAGGCATATGTCAATTCATCCTTTTCTCTGTTGGGCTTGAAAACACCACTATCAGCTTCTTCCCTAGCATGAGGTAGTCTCTGTGTTGCTCTCTCAATTTTTTGGCCGAAAATTAGCTTGCCAGTGTCTGGGTCTAGGCTTCCCCCATGAGTGTAGAACCAATTCTTCGCGCATTGAGGCCAGTTCTTCTCTATTGTTTCAGGTATGATTCCCTTGGCGGTAATCTCTGCTTCTGGTTCTGCCACTTGGGAATAGCACTCCTATAACCACCTGATCCCATGCGATGATGGTATTGCTTCTGTCGGGCATTCTGCTGATTCCTCATCACATGTTCCTCACTCTCTTGAGATGTCTTGTATTGTACGAAGTCATCCCAATGGGACTCCAACTTGACAAACGCCTTAGCATTGAAATTCGGCATTTCATTCTTCAAGATAAACTTTTTATACAATGTCTTCTTCCAACTCTGGAACAATGTTGCCATCTTCTTCATTGTCCAATCCCTCACTAGCTCCTTCAAAGCATCATCTGCTTGTAATGTGAAATGCTGAGTGATATCTCTCCAAGCTAGGTTCTTGTCACGATCAGATACAAAACTAACATTAGGAGCGGATATCTTCTGCTTTCATTCACGAGCACTAACTGGGATCCTATCCCTTACAATGAACCCACATTGATTGACATATGTCTGAGCATGTGGTCCCAATAGTTTGCTGGTGTCGGTGTCGAATTCTGATATTATGAAACGACCCTCTAATGGCTTTTTTGGCCCTCGGACTTTCCTACTCTTGCCGGTAGTTGATGTAGATCCAGAGATCGGCTACATGAGTAGAAACACAACGATTAACAACAAATATACGTACACATGCATCTATAAGAGATGATAGATAATCGAATATACCTTGCCAGTATTTTCTTGCGTGACAATTTGTTGATCTTCAACCATCGACATATTCAGGATATCATCATAATCAGCAAAGTACTGACTTGTGTCATCCACATTGGTGCCGGCGTTGATAATATTTGCCATTATGTCATCATTCAAGTTATCATCCGGAGCAGCCATTTGTATCTTCAAGATAACACATAGATAGAATTACTATGGCACATAACATAAGTACATGTGAAAACACATATAGAATTACTAAATCCAATTAAATATAATAACACATAATATTTCATATGGATAAACAATAATAAGGTATAGGCTTTGGAATCGAATAAAAAACACTTTCGATCCAAAAAACATGGAAATAAGTACATGTATATATACATATAGAATGATACAATTTTCTCTCTCTCTCTCAACACATAGAATAAGTGTATATGTATATATCTCTAGATATGCATGTGATAACACATAGAATGTCTCTCTAGATACAATTTAATTTCTCTCTCTCTCAACACATGGAAATAATTAAGTACATATATATATACACATAGAAATAATTAAGTACATATATATATGTATACATATATAATCTCTAGATAGAATTAATTACTAAATCTAATTAAACCTAACATATATACATAGATAGAATTTTACTAAATCAAAATTAAATCTAACACATATAGAGAGAGATAGAATAATAATTACTAAATATATCAAAAACTATAATAAAAACTATCTAAAAAACTATCTAAATAAAGTACTAATTAAATTTTAATACATTTAAATCTAATTAACATATGTCAAAAACTATCTAAAAACTAAGAATAAACTACTAATTAAATTTTAATACATTTAAATCTAACATATATATCAAACACTACCTAAAAAAACTATCTAAAAAACTATCTAAAAAGTATCTAAAAAACTATCTAAAACGGGCTATGGATGCATGGCCATGCATGCATGGCGGCTGGGCGTGCTGGCCGGCCACACAGGGCCGAGCAGAGCCACACGAGGACGACGTACGGCGGAGACTCGACGGCCGCCGGGTGGGGCTCGACGACGGCGGCGGCATGGGCGCGGCAGAGACGACGATCGAGGCCGGGCGGGGGTAGACGACGACGGCGGCGCGCGCGGGTGCGGCAGAGACGACGAGATCGATTGTAGATCGAAAAGTAGAAGATGAACCGGTCGATATATATAGGCCGGGACCCTTTAGTCCCGGCTGGTAAGCCGAACCGGGACTAAAGGTCCAACTCTTTAGTCCCGGCTCGGCTTACCAGCCGGGACTAAAGGATCTTTAGTCCCGGTTGGTGTTACCAGCCGAGACTAAAGGTATTTTTGGGCGGGCAACTCCGCCCACCCTTTAGTCCCGGTTCCTGGCCTGGGCCGGGACTGAAGGCCTGAAATTTTTGCAGCCCGCCAAAGTGTTGTTTTTTCATTAAGGATTGTAGATCTTGATGAGCTGCTCAAATGAGACACTAAATGACCTCAGATGAAAAATCTCTGAATACCAAGTTTGATCATCTCAGCAAGATCTACAATTATTACATAGCTCATTTTTCCATTTGAGAAAGTTTTATCAAACACTAGTCACAAATTCTTGAATCTCATATAGATTTTCTAAAACTATGTCACACACTTGTGAAATTTGAACTACATTTTGTTCAAACTTTCTCAAATGAAAAAATGTCCTATATAAGGATTGTATATCTTGAAGAGCTGAACAAACTTGGTATTCAAAACTTTTCAATTGGAGACAATCTAGGGTTCTGAAAACTAGTTTGTAGGCGTCGAAATTTAAAAATCAGAAATTTGAACCGTCCAAACTATCTCAAATGGAAAGTTGACCAAAACAACAATTGTAGATCTTGATGATTTTAACAAACTTGGTACTCAAAACTTTTAAATTTGAAGTCATTTAGAGTTCAGAATACTAGAGTCAAAGTGTTGTTTTTTCATATGACCAAATTTGCTTGGTCAAACTTGCTCAAATGAGACACTAAATGACCTCAGATGAAAAATCTCTGAATACCAAGTTTGATCATCTCAGCAAGATCTACAATTGTTACATAGCCTATTTTCCCATTTGAGAAAGTTTTATCAAACACTAGTCACAAATTC
The DNA here is from genome assembly GCF_019320115.1 of Miscanthus floridulus. Classification (NCBI taxonomy): domain Eukaryota; kingdom Viridiplantae; phylum Streptophyta; class Magnoliopsida; order Poales; family Poaceae; genus Miscanthus; species Miscanthus floridulus. The sequence goes on along the minus strand of NC_089589.1, from coordinate 118,739,964 downwards.
TTGATTCTCATATAGACTTTCTAAAACTATGTCACACACTTGTGAAATTTGAACTACATTTTGTTCAAACTTTCTCAAATGAAAAAATGGCCTATATAAGGATTGTATATCTTGATGAGCTGAACAAACTTGGTATTCAAAACTTTTCAATTGGAGACAATCTAGGGTTCCGAAAACTAGTTTGTAGGCGTCGAAGTTAAAAAATCACAAATTTGAACCGTCCAAACTATCTCAAATGGAAAGTTGACCAAAACAACAATTGTAGATCTTGATGATTTTAACAAACTTGGTACTCAAAACTTTTAAATTTGAAGTCATTTAGAGTTCAGAATACTAGAGTCAAAGTGTTGTTTTTTCATTTGACCAAATTTGACTTGGTCAAACTTGCTCAAATGAGACACTAAATGACCTCAGATGAAAAATCTCTGAATACCAAGTTTGATCATCTCGGCAAGATCTACAATTGTTACATAGCTCATTTTCCCATTTGAGAAAGTTTTATCAAACACTAGTCACAAATTCTTGATTCTCATATAGACTTTCTAAAACTATGTCACACACTTGTGAAATTTGAACTACATTTTGTTCAAACTTTCTCAAATGAAAAAATGGCCTATATAAGGATTGTATATCTTGATGAGATGAACAAACTTGGTAGTCAAAACTTTTCAATTGGAGACAATCTAGGATTTGCATCGTTGTATCATGCGGGCACAACAGTGAATTTTTTCTTGACGTATGACCCTTGGTTATGATCTTGTCGTAACCATGGAGTGTCTTCATCATTTAACATGATGCTTGGATCTTTCTTCACTATGAAGGGTGGAATTCAGACATTTCTTTCATAATCTTCTGACATGTCTGACTTGTCTTCAATTCCCACTATATTTATTTTCCCAGAAAGAACTATGTGGCGCTTTGGCTCATTGATCATTGAGTTGATGTCTTCGTTTTTTCCTCTCTTTGATTTTGTAGACATGTCTTTCACATAGAACATCTGACTCACATCGGTAGCAAGGACGAATGGTTCATCTTTGTACCCAATATTGTTGAGGTCCACTGTTGTCATTCCATACTCTTTGTCGACTGTTACCCCTCCTCCGGTCAGCTTCACCCATTGGCACCGGAAGAAAGGAACTTTAAAATTAGGTGCGTAGTCTAGTTTCCATATATCTTCTATGTGGCCATAATATATTTGTATATTCCCATTTGGATCTGTGCCATCTATGCGAACACCACTATTTTGATTGGTGCTCCTTTTATCTTGGGCAACTGTGTAAAATGTATTCCCATTTATCTCATACCCTTGGTACGTGAGGATATGCCATGATGGTTGCCTAGCCAACAAATACAGTTGCTCATCAATATTGTCATCGCCTTGACATTCTTTTCGCAACCAACCACTGAAACTTTCCATGTGCTGACGCCTAATCCAAGCTTCAGTCTTCCCTAGAAACTTGGATAGTAAGAACTCCTTATGTATCTCGATGTACGGATGCACCAATGACGAGTTCTGAAGAATTGTGTAGTGTGCTTTGTTGAAATAATCGTCTTCCATGCCAATATATGTTTTCTTCCCTAAAGTTCCTTTACCACTGAGTCTCCACTCGTGTCGCTATTCGGGAACACCAATCGGGGCAAGGTCAGGAATAAAGTCAACACAGAACTCAATGACCTCCTCTGTTCCATAGCCCTGGGCGATGCTTCCTTCAGGCTTAGAACGGACTTTCACATATTTCTTCAAGACTCCCATAAACCTCTCGAAGGGGAACATGTTATGTAAGAACACAGGTCCAAGAATACTAATCTCCTTCACCAAATGAACTAGGAGGTGTGTCATGATATTAAAGAAGGATGGAGGGAACACCAACTCAAAGCTGACAAGACATTGAACCACATCATTCTGTAGAGTAGCTAGTTCCACTGGATTGATTGCCTTTTGAGAAATTGCATTGAGGAATGCACATAGCTTCACGGTGGCTAGACGTACATGTGGAGGTAGAATTCCTCTTAAAGCAACTGGAAGCAATTGCGTCATAAGCACGTGGCAGTCGTGGGACTTTAAGTTTAGGAATTTCTTCTCTAGCACATTTATTATACTCTTTATATTGGAGGAGAATCCCGATGGGACCTTGATGCTGCTTAGACATTTGAACATGCTGTCCCTCTCTTCTTTGCTAAGCGTGTAGCTAGCAGGACTTAAGTAATGACATCCATCATCTGTCTTCTCTGGATGAAGGTTGTCTCGTTCTTTCATGCCCTGCAAGTCCTGGCGTGCTTCAAGTGAATCCTTTGTCTTCCCGTACACACCCATGAATCCTAACAGGTTCACACAAGATTCTTTGTCAGGTTCATCACGGTCGATTGCGTTGCGGACCTCTAGGACTTGCCAATAGGGTAGCTCCCAAAAGATGGACTTCTTCTTCCACATGGGTGCGTGTCCCTTAGCATCTTTGGGAACAGATTCATTGCCTTGTCCCTTTCCAAATACTACTTTCACATCCTTGACCATTGCGAGTACATCTTCTCCGGTTCGGTTATGAGGCTTCTTCCGGTGGTCTGGCTTACCTTTAAAATGCTTACCTTTCTTTCTTAGTTGGTGATTCAAAGGAAGGAATCGACGATGGCCAAGGTACATGACCTTTCGACATCTTTTCAAATATATAACTATCAAGGTCATCAAAAACAATGTGTGCATGCATATATCCTTTGTTTGTCTGACCTGAAAGATATCTTAAGTAGGCCAATCATTGATTGTTACGAACAACATTGCTCGTAGGTCAAAGTGTTCTTGTTTGTACTCATCCCAGACACGTACACCTGGTTTGTTCCATAAAACTAGAAGTTCTTCAACTAATGACTTCAGATAGACATCAATGTCATTGCCAGGTTGCCTCGGACCTTGGATGAAGATCGGCATCATAATGAACTTCCCGCTTCATGCATAACCATGGAGGAAGGTTGTAGATACATAGAGTAACTGGCCAAGTGCTATGACTAGTGCTCTGCTCCCCAAAAGGATTCATACCATCTGTACTTAAGGCGAACCTTAAGTTTTCTAGCCTCATTTGCAAACTCTGGAAATTCCCTGTCTATCGCTCTCCACTGGGACCCATCAGCTAGGTGTCTCAGCATATTGTCTACCTTACGATCTTCTTTATGGCCACCGCAACAACTTTGCATGGTCTTTATTTCTGAACAAACGTTTTAAGCATGGTATTATAGGAGCATACCACATAACCTTGGCAGGGATTTTCTTTCTAGGACATTGTTCACCCTCGACGTCACCAGGATCATCGCGTCTGATCTTATACCACGCTGCTTTACATATCGAGCATTCATCCAAATTCTCGTATTCATTACCATGGTAGAGGATGCAGTCATTAGGACATGCATGTATCTTATGGATTTTTAATCCAAAGGGCAGACAACCTTTTTTGCTTCGTACATAGTGGTGGGCAATTCATTTGGCTTCGAAAGCATCTTCTTTATGAGGTTCAATAAATTCCTAAATGCCTTGTCGGATATACCATTCTTTGCCTTCCACTGTAGCAATTCCAGTGTTGTACCTAGTTTTTTTGCCCCTCTTCGGCCGTCGGGTATAGCAACTTCCTATGATCCTCAAGCTTGCGCTCGAACTTAACTTTCCCTTTTTCACTTTCGCATTCTTGTTGTGCATCACGAATGGCATCGCCAAGAGCATCACCGAGATCATCTTCTGCCGCTACCTCTTCTTCATCTCTCCCCACTGTAGTATCATCAAAGGCAGCATACTGAGCAATAATGTCATCAATGTCTAAATCTTCTCCTTCACCTTCTTCCATCATGACCCCGCTTTCTCCATGCTTAGTCCAACATATATAGTTTGACATGAAACCTGACTTAAGCAAATGTGAATGAAGACTCATTGAGCTTGAATATTCCTTTAAATTCTTACATATGGCACATGGATAGCACATGAAACCATCCCGCTTATTTGCCTCGGCCACACCTAAGAAATAGTGCACGCCCTCAATAAAGTCTTGGGAGCGGCGATCGGCATTATACATTCAATGGCGTGACATAATCTGCATTACACGACAAATTATGAAAACCTTGAACATAATTAAGTATTTTATTACACAACATAGATGACACACACACGGTTGATTAATTAACTAAGCCGGGCTACAACGTAAGCAATCCCAACTATCACTAAACAAACTAAAACTATAATGCACTTCAGTAACATAATTATTTCGTGATCGTATGCAACTAAAACACACAAATCATTCTTCTGTTGAATATCAATAAGCTTCTCCTGCTGGTTCACTGCCTCATCATCAGCAGCCGCTACCTCAAGCGCACCCAAATTCTGCACGTATGTAGCATAATCTTCCTCCCAGTACCAACCATCGCATCCATTGCCCTCCCACTGAAATTAAAGCCAAAAAATATTTAGTCAAAAATATTCAAGAAAAGCAGGTCAATTAGCCATAATTATAAAATGCGTAAGAAACTCACATCGCGATCCAGGCACTTGTAGAAAACACGACCCTTGTTGGGTCCCTGTCTCTTGACTCGGTACTCCATCACAATCTTCTGCTTACACTTGCCGCAGATAATGAGAGGAAGTTCTGGCCTCAGTCGTTTCGCAACCGAACGAGAGGCTGAGGATCCGGTACTAGTTGTCATCTACTTTCTATACTTATTTTTGCAAACTAGTGTAAATTTCATATTTTCTAAAATGATATATTTAAACAAAACTAGTACGAATTTCACATGTTTCAATAAATAACCATCCGTACTAGTTGACCTTGCTTATGTGATCATCTCGGCCAGCATTTCTCTACCGGACGGCACCGTACTTGGCCAAGGAAGAGCTCCGATTCTACGAGAAAGGGAACACGGTCTTCCACGACCGTTGCCGCTCTCCCTCGTAGAATCAAGGCTCCTCCTTGACGTCCGTTACCGCTCGACAGAGAACATGTTGGCCGAGCAGAACACGGTCCGCAAGTTCAACTAGTACGGATTTTATATAATTTTCTAACTATTTACTAAGTTTTTCATTTCATGGAAAATTTAATTCTAAAAAATAAAAGGCTTGATTTCTAAGTAGTTCATTTCATGGAAAAAATAATTCTAAGTGACCTGCTCGATATCGGTGAGCTCGCGGGCGTTTAGGTTGCCGAGGATAGTAACATTTGTAGATGACATTTGTAGGTCTGAAGTTGTCAAATATCCATCAAATTATAGCTCAAAAACATGTTTCAATAAATAACCATCCGTACTAGTTGACCTTGCTTACGTGATCATCTCGGCGAGCATTTCTCCACCGGACGGCACCGTACTTGGCCAAGGAAGAGCTCCGATTCTACGAGAAAGGGAACACGGTCCGCAAGTTCAACTAGTATGGATTTTCTACAATTTTCTAACTATTTTCTAAGTTTTTCATTTCATGGAAAAATTAATTCTAAGATCACGTAAGCCACCGGGGACGAGGATGGCGCGTGCTCCAGCGAGGATGAGCGAGGCGTGATTTTGATGAACTAATTTAACTTTTGTTTATCCAAACATATATGCAAATCATCATGTGATTTTGAGCTAAAAATGACATATAAAATCATAATAAAGTCCAACATATAAAGTTACACATGCATCTACATCGCAAAATGAGATAAGCTACTGATAAAACATAAGAGGATTAAGTTTGTTACCTCCAAAATCGAAGAGCAACACCAATGGAGGGGGAGAGAGCAAGAACAACAGCAAGCTGAAGAACAGAGGCAGTGAGTTTGAATGGAATGGCTCAGGCTCAGGGTGGAAGAAACGAGCTGGATTATAGGCCGGGATAATTAGACCCAGTTAGGGGGCCAAACCGGGACTAAAGATTAATCTTTATTCCCGGGGCATTACCCAAACCGTGACTAAAAGCTTTAGTCCTGGCTGGTATTACCAACCGGGACTAAAGGTAAACCTTTAGTCCCGGTTGGTAATACTAGCCGGGACTAAAGATCCCTGCCCCACGGACGATCGTTTGGCAGGGACCTTTAGTCCTGGTTGGTATTACCAACCGGGACTAAAGGGTCCTTTAGTCCCGGGAGCAAAAAATGCCAAGGCTAATGCCAAATTGGAACATCGTTCTAAAGTCTGTTCTCTAGTAGTGCATACACAAATTAGCAACATACTTCATTTGTGGGAGCCATTATCTAGCCAAACAGACAATAATGATATACTAGTAAGTAATTATGGCCCAACTTCCTCATTTAGCAAGTTAAATACTCTTCCTAATATATGGTATGCTCATGAGTTACACACCACCATGCCTAAGCCCCCATCCCTAAAATGCACATGTGTGCGCATGCGTTTCACCTACATACATCACGTTCAACGCTCAGTAGTAACCTTATCCCAAGGGACCTAATCCCCTCCATACCCACCAATGTCACCTTATTCACCTTCTCCATCATCCAAAAAATCAAGTGACAACCTTCTTTAAATAGATTCTAGGTACTTGATAATGATGCGCGTTTTAAGTCAACTGACAAATCCAAAAGCTTGGAGGGTGACATGTGTGCTCATCCTTGATCCCCACCCCTCCCATGGCATCTCCACGAGACCTTTCCTTTCTGGTTTCTACTTTCTTAACAATTCCTCAGCTCACTCTGATGCATATGAATTGCCAATCTGTTTCATCAATCCAATGCTAGGGCCACCACTCATGCCACTAAGGGCTGGACCAAGACCAACGCCCTACCATGATCAACAATATGTGTATGGTCCACTCTATAACCTCACTCACCCTCTCGTTATTGCCACTTGCATTGATATTTACGTGGTTTTGGGTGGCTTGTCTACTCAACATGTTACAAACCAGAATAATCTTCATAATATCAATTTTCAAGAGTTAAGAGCTTGCTAGAGATTGTAAGAATGAAATGTGTCTTACCCCTTGACCTTTTAAATGAAAAACAATTTAGATGCTTGAGCCACGATTTAATTCATATTATGTTTGAGACTAGCTTTCCACTTGACCGTAAGAATGAAGCTATTATTCCAAGTAGACGTAGCCACCTTGGATGGATGGGAACTTGTCAGCGTCGATCGAGAGGAACCTGTCATGGTTAATGAAAAGGGTACGACTGTCGATGCTACTGACGGGCTCGATCTTCTGGGTCTCCATTTACACCCTATGAACCTCAAGTTGGTCGAGAGTAAAGCCGGATGGTTTGGTGATGAGTAGCAGATCTTCCATGAACTCCAGGAGATAATACATTCCACTCATCAGTCCTTGGCCACATGTGTCAAGACTAGGAGAGATGGCTGCCATAGATATGTCCATCGCACATCTACGCCTAGGTTACCGGTGGCAACGACGATTGTGGACATGTAGATCGATCCATACCGATCGCTAGCGAACAGATTGCTGCCGAAGGATGTCATGCATGTCGGCCTGTTTGGATTGGCGATCCAGAAGTGCTTGAAGGTATCCATGCTTTGATCCGCCCACATGATCTTCCTAATTAATGATGCCATCGGCATAGAATGATACCGATAACTTTCTTAGTAATAATATATTATGTTCATGAGTTACAGACTTGTCTACAATGGTAGAGCTACAATGTTGTAGTTGCTAAAAGACCTTTTAATGGGAATGGCTTCGTAACTGTTGGGTTTATAGTAACTAGAGTGTGTGGTAACCATAATCTGCCTTTCAACAAAATATATATAGGTGTGCTGACCTAGCTTCTCCTTAACATTCATATTGGGTAGGTTATACATGTATTCATGCGGCATAGTGTGTATGAGTATTTGTGAAATTAATGTTTATACTTTGTATGCACAATATTACAGAATGGATGGAGTATGACCAGATCTTGCTATCCTCTTTTGTATATATTGTGTCTTGCCCTTGGGATGATATTCAATACAGGCCAATTCAAACCTATTATAAGCTTCCAATTCATCCTATTACCAAACTTAAGTGCAACTAATAATTGTATACCATTTGGATCTACAAATATATATTAAGTATTTCTCTTGCACCCATTACAAAAAAGTGATTTAAAAATCAATTCAATGTAATAGGGGTAGTATATGATCATCTACAGTGCACTACATAGCCTAAATCTTGTCGTTCCACTTTTGATGAACATACCTTCACATCCTAGTCTGATCCAAAACGGGACTAGATAAAAAAAATCAAATTTGCATGTATTCCAATATAGACAGAGGGCCCAATTTGGCTCTCCTACTTGGGGTTCACTAGCTGCTCCTTCATCTTTGAAATATGATTTGCTTCAGTTAGCCTACCAAATCTCAATTTTTTCAATAGATCAATATATATCCCATACATGAAATTATTTTTTTGTACCAAATCGTGCTTGCCAGCTCAAGGGTCCCGCCTGCCACAGTCTTCAGTGCCAGCTCCAGATCTGCAAAGGGGGTGAGGGAAGAGTGAGGGAGAGGAAGAGAAAAGTGTGGGAGATGGGTAGAGCTGGCCCCACCAGCTCTGCTGACGCTGACCTCCACCCCGTCCAGCTTGTCTCCATTGGATCTGGCCGCCCTCCATCGGATCTGGCCATGTCTTGAACCGAATCTTGCACACGCCACTAGATCTATGTGTGGGTGCCTGTCTCCTCGCCTCTACACTGGAGAAGGAGGCACGCCCGTGGTCCTCATTGCCTCCATCCCAGAGAGGGAGACGGAGGCGTGCCCATGGTCCTCGTCACCTCCATGCCCGTGGTCTTCGTCGCCTCCACGCGCATGGAGAGGGAGCACCACGCCATGCAGATCTGCCATGCCATGCCTCCACGCAGATCTGGCCTCCTGGCCTTCACGCCGGTGAGGGAGGCGCACCTGTGGTCCTCCTCGCCACCATGCCGGAGTCGGAGTCGAAGGCGCGAGCACTCCTAAATCGCGCATGGAGAGGGAGCGGCAGGAAAGAGACCAGCACGAGCACAAGGGTGGAGGGAGAGATACGAGTACTTGTCCGGGAGTCGCGAGCGCCGAGAAAGAGGGAGAGAGGCGAGCGTGCGTAGGGAGAGAGGCGAGCAATTCTCTTTTTTTTGGGAACGAGGCGAGCAATTCTCTGTGCGGCGGCTGGTGGTGAGAAAGGTGGAGAGAGGAAGTTGCGATTTTATAGTTAGGGTTTGGAGTGGGCTGCTGAATGGGCCTCGGGCCTTTTAACTGAGGCGGGCATTCTAAGGCTGAGCCTCTGAGAATGGATCCATTTTTGGAGGCAGGCCTCTTCCGTTAATGGATTTTTTGAGGCGGGCAATTTGTCATTGCCTCCGTAAATTTATTTTAGGAGGCGAGCAATTTTTGACCGCCTGCGTATATAATACGTCCACCTTTGTAAATCCATTCTGCAAGACGGGCAATTGTAAACGCCTTCTTAAATAAAATGACCACCTCCAAAAGTCCTTACGTATTTTAGGAGAGGGTTGCATTTTGTGACCGCTTGCGTTAATGTTTGGGTAGTGTCTGGCGAAATTATTTTTGTAGTAGTGGATGACTTTAATTTGTGATGAAAACACAGCCATATGATTAACATGTGTGTCAAAAATGTGTCAAATATGGTACAATCGGTCAAATGGATCCAAGAGTAGAAGTGGCATGGAGACCGACAAATAAACGAAACAAAAAGGGCAGAGTATGGAGAAACTTCACAAGCTGGACAGTCCAGTAGTGACTAAGTTGGCACTTGTTCAGCATAACTAGCGGGGAAGGTGTTTGAAAGAGGTGCTCGGCCCACTGGCCTAGGGCAGCTTGCGAAGGAGCACAACCAGTGGGGAAGGTATGTGTCTTGCGGGCCGATGACTGCTTCCTAAGCAGGTGGGCGGCTGGTGAAGGAGGTGCACATTCCTTTTTATATATGTTCTCCGCCGTTTTACCTCAGTGAACTGTTATTGGAAGGCGATGTCAATATTGACACAAGCACACATGCAACCCCACATACGCACACACAACAAACAAACACACATGCTTGCACCCCGTGTACACTTATATCCCATACCTGCTTGGTGTTTGTACGTAGCTCCCACTTTTTTAGTTGCAGATCAATGACACCATGGTCACCTGCACCAAATAAATTGCAACGCACAAACCAGCAATATGTGTGGGAGACATTAATAGCTAATCGAGACACAGAACAATACTTTATGTTGTTTGTCCCTTCCGTTGCATGTCATTATGGTGGCAAAATCATTATTTGGCTGGATGGCACAGTCATATTCAGAATACTATGGCAAGTTTTTTACTTCCAGCTTGTATTTACTTCTGATCAGAATGTGTAAGTTGGAACAAAGTTTACTCGGCAACATTACCTTTTGTCGCATGTCAATCAAGTCTAGAAATTCACAAACGGTATAGGGCATATGCATGTATTGCTCAAATTCTATGTGAGTACACCAGATATCTAGTTACGACTTCACCTGATGTACGTAGTTTGTTTCTTCTTCGATCTCAGCTGCATTTCCATGATGAGTACCTAGCTTCATCATATAAAATTCCTCAGCCCAGCTATCCATTATGAAATGCAAACGATCTAGTGAGAGACTGAGAGAGAGAAAGAAAGATACTGTATGTGCAAATTCATATTCTTTACACCCATCTAGGATGGTAGAAATTTGAAGGCAAGCACATTATGATTATCTTGTGATCCAGGTTAGTAAACCATCCATCGGTGGAAACAGCCTCGGTCTTCATAAAGCCTACGGATTTGCCAGTAGATCTAAAACGCGCATTTAGGAAACCATCCAGCTGCGGCGCCCACGCCTTCTTGGTGGAAGATGATACCACCGCAACCTCCTACACCAACCAGATAACCATACACAAATTAGCAACATACTACATTTGTGGGAGCCATTAGCTAGCCAAACAGACAATAATGATATACTAGTAAGTAATTATGGCCCAACTTCCTCATTTAGCAAGCTAAATACTCTTCCTAATATATGCTATGCTCATGAGTTACACACCACCATGCCTAAGCCCCCATCCCTAATACCCATGTGTGCGCATGTGTTTCACCTACATACATCACGTTCAACACTTCGTAGTAACCTTATCCTGAGGGACCTAATCCCCTCCATCCCCACCAATGTCACCTTATTCACCTTCTCCTCATCCACAAAATCGAGTGACAACCTTCTTTAAATAGATTCTAGGTACTTGTTAATGATGCGTGTTTTAAGTCGACTGACAAATCCAAAAGCTTGGAGGGTGACATGTGTGCTCATCCTTGATCCCCACCCCTCCCATGGCATCTCCACGTGACCTTTCGTTTCTGGTTTCTACTTTCTTAACAATTCCTTAGCTCACTCTGATGCAGATGAATCACCAATCTGTTTCATCAATCCAATGCTAGGGCCACTACTCATGCCACTAAGGGCTGGACCAAGACCAACGCCCAACCATGCTCAACAATAATTGTATGGTGCACTCTATAACCTCACTCACCCTCTCGTTATTGCCACTTGCATTGATATTTATGTGGTTTTGGGTGGCTAGTCTACTCAACATGTTACAAACCAGAATAATGTTCATAATATCAATTTTCAAGAGTTAAGAGATTGTAAGAATGAAATGTGTCTTAACTCTTGACCTTTTAAATGAAAAACTATTTAGATGCTTGAGCCACGGTTTAATTCATATTATGTTTGAGACTAGCTTTCCACTTTACCGTAAGAATGAAGCTATCATTCCAAGTAGATGTAGCCACCTTGGATGGATGGGAACTTGTCAGCGTCGATCAAGAGGAACCTGCCATGGTTATCAAAAAGGGTACGACTGTCGAAGCTACTGATGGGCTCGATCATCTGGGTCTCCATTTACACCCTATGAACCACTGGTTGGTCGAGAGTAAAGCCGGATGGTTTGGTGATGAGCAGCAGATCTTCCGTGAACTCCACGAGATAATACCTTCCACTCATCAGTCCTTGGCCACTTGTGTCAAGACTAGGAGAGATGGCTTCCATAGATATGTCCATCGCACATCTACGCCTAGGTTCCCGGTGGCAATGATGATTGTGGACATGTAGATCGATCCATACCGATCGTTAGCATACAGATTGCTGCCGAAGGATGTCATGCATGTAGGCTTGTTAGGATTGGCGATCTAGAAGTGCTTGAAGGTCTCCATGCTTTGATCTACCCACATGCTTTGATCAAGCAGGTAGGCTCGTTAGGATAAGCGATCTAGAAGTGCTTGACGATCTCCATGCTTTGATTTGCCCACATGACCTTGCCTATTTTGGTGGAAATGATGACCATCAGCGGCAACTTCGTTGTCAAGGCAACTACCCTCACCCCTTCATAGGGTATCCTTACCTTGAAAAGGGCGATTGAACCGGTGAACATGTTCAAAACACAAGCCTTATGGGGCCCTACTAACTCCCTGAGGACAATGAAGCCACCACAAATCGTGACGATGAAGAAGAACCTAGGCAATAGTGGGATCCACTTATAGAGGAACCAGCCCGTGCCAACGTTGACATGCGTGATGAGGTCATTGCGCTGGTCAAGCAACGCCTACTTGGTGGTCTCAAAGCAGGCTATGGGATCAGTGTCATCGCTAGCCTTCACCTTTGCCTTTGCATGTTTGTCTTGGGTAACAGAGTGCCACTTATGGCAGACTGCGTGGAATGCCATGTAGGCGTCCATGTCGTTGCTGGCCAGCAAGCGATCACCCATGCCGTGGACTAGGTCATATGGAAGCGATGTCTAGACTAGCATCGTAGACGACGCTTGAGTGAGGCGAGCTCTCTTTTGGATGGAGAGTGTACACATGTTGTGATCTAGGTTGGTAAACCATCCATCGGTGCAAATGGCCTCAGTCTACATAAAGCCTTTGGATTTGTGAGTCCATCTAAAACGCGCATTTAGGAAACCGTCCTACTGCAGTGCCCACGCCTTCTTGGTGTTCCTGGCATGCTTCTTTTGAGTCAGAGATGACACCACCACGGCGTCCTGCACCAAACAAATAGCCATACACAAATTAGCAACGTACTACATTTGCATGAGCCATTATTAGCTAGCCAAACAGACAACAACGGTATACTAGTAATTACTTACGGCCCAACTTCCTCATTTAGCAAGTTAAATACTCTTCCTAGTATATTCTATGTTCATGAGTTACACACTACCATGCCTATGGCCCCATCCCTAAAATGCCCATGTCGTCTGCGCATGTGTTTCACCTACATACGTACATCACGTTCGACGCTCAGTAGCAACCGGACAATGAGGGACCTAATCCCCTCCTTATCCACCAATGTCACCTTATTCACCTTCTTCATCATCCACAAAATTGACTGACAACCTTCTTTAAATAGATTCTAGGTACTTGTTAGTGATGCACATTTTAGATCCACTAACAAATCCAAAAGCTTGGAGGGTGACACGTGTGCTCATCCTTGATCCCCACTCTTCCCATGGCATCTCCACGAGACCTTTCCTTTCTAGTTTCTACTTTCTTAACAATGCCTCACCTCACTCTGATGCAGATGGATCGCCAATCTATTTCATCAATCCAATGCTAGGGCCACCACTCATGGCACTTAGGCTAGGACCAGGACCAGTGCCAAACCATGCTCAACAATATGTGTACGGTCCACTCTATATCCTCACTCACCCTCTCATTATTGCCACCTGCATTGATGTTTACATGGTTTTGGGTGGCTTGTCTACCCAACATGTTACAAACCAGAATAATCTTCATAATATTAATTTTCATGAGTAAAGTGCTTGTTAAAGACCATAAGAATGAAATGTGTCTTACCACATGACCTTTCGCATGCAAAAACTATTTAGATGCTTGAGACTAGGTTTAATTCATATTATGTTTGAGACTAGGTTTCCACTTGACAATAAGAATGAAGCTATAATTCCAAGTACACGCAGCTGCCTTGGATGGACGGGAACTTGTCAGCGTTGATCGTGAGGCACTTGCCATGGCTAACCAAAAGGGCATGACTGCCGATGCTACTGACCGGCTCGATCGTCCGGGTCTCCATGTACACCCTACGAATCATTGGTTGGTCGAGGGTAAAGCCGTACAATTTGGTGATGAGCAGCAGACCTCCCATGGACTCCACGAGATAATCCCTCATCAGTCTTTGGCCACTTGTGTCAAGACTAGGAGATATGGCTTCCGTAGATTTGTCCATCGCACATCTACACCACGGTTCCCGGCAGCGCCGACGATAGTGGACAAGTAGATCGATCCATACCGATCGATGGCGTACACATTGCTGCTGCAGCACGTCGTGCAGGTAGGCTTGTTAGGATTAGCCATCCAGAAGTGCTTGAATGTATCCATGCTTTGATCTGCCCACATGATCTTCCTAATCAATGATGCCATCGGCAAAGAATGATATTGATAACTTCCCAATTAATGATATATTATGTTCATGAATTACAAAGTTGTCTAGATATTCAATGTTGTAGTTACTAAATGACCTTTTAAATGGAAAATGGCTTAGTAAGTGATCGGTTTATAGTAATTAGAATGTGTGGTAACCATAATCTGCCTTTCCATCAAAATATATATAGGTGTGCTGACGTAGCTTCTCCTTAACACTCATATTGGGTAGGTAATGCATGTATTCATGCCGCATAGTGTGTATGCGTAGTTGTAAAATTAATGTTTATAATGTGTATGCACTATATTACAGGATGTAGGGAGTATGACCAGATCTTGCTATCCTCTTTGTATAGGTTGTCTCTTGCCCTTGGGATGATATTCAATACAGGCCAATACAAACCAATTAGAAGCTCCCAATTCATCCTATTAACAAAACATAAGTGTATCTAATAATTGTATACCCATTTGGATCACAAATATATGTTAAGTATTTCTCTTGCGCCCATTGCAAAAAAGTGGTTCAGAAATCAATTCAATATAATAGGGGTATATGATCATGTACAGTGCACTCCGTAGACTAAATCTTGCCGTTCCACTTCTGATGAACATACCTTCAGATCCTAGTCTGATCCAAAAAGGTACTAGATAAAAAAATACTAATATGCATGTTTTGAAATATAGGGAGCAAATGACAGAGGGCCCAATTTGGCTCTCCTACTTGGGGTTCACTAGCTACTCCTTCATCTTTGAAGTATGATTTGCTTCAGTTAGCCTACCAAATCTCAATGTTGTTCAATAGATCAATATTCCATACCTAAAATAATTTTTTTGTACCAAATCATCCATGCTAGCTCAACAGTCCCATCCGCCGCTGTCTTAATTGCTAGCTCTAGATCTGCAAAGGGGGGTGAGGGAAGAGTGAGGGAGATGAAGAGGGGAAGAGTGAGGGAGGTGGGGAGAGCTGGCCCCATTGGCTCTGTTGACGCTGACCTCCACCCGATCTGGCCGACCTCCATTGGATCCGGCTAGACCAAGTCTTCCACCGAATCTTGCATACGCCCACTGGATCTATGTGTGGGCACCTGTCTCCAAGCCTCCACGCCGGAGAGGGAGGCACGCTTGTGGTCCTCGTTACCTCCACGCCGGAGAGGGAGACAGAAGCGTGCATGTGGTCCTCGTCACCTCCATGCCGTGGTCTTCGTCGCCTCCGTGCGCATGGAGAGGGAGCACCATGCCATGCCTCCAAGCAGATCTGGCCTCCTAGCCTCCACGCTGGAGAGGGAGGTGCTCTTGTGGTCCTCCTCACCTCCACGCCAGAGTCGGAGTCGGGGGCGCGAGCACTCCTAAAACGTGCATGGAGAGGGAGCGGCGGGAGATAAACCAGCACGAGCACAAGGATAGATGGAGATAGATGAGTGATTCTCTGGGAGTTGCAAGCGCCGAGAGAGATGGAGAGAGGCGAGCGTTCGTAGGGAGAGAGGCGAGCGCTTGTTTGTGCGGCGGCTGGTGACGAGAGAGGTGGAGAGAGGCAGTTGTGCTTTTATAGTTAGGGTTTGGAGTGGGCTGCTGAATGGCCCTCGGGCCTTTTAACTGAGGTGGGCTTTCTAAGGGGTCGGCCACTGAAAATGGATCTATTTTTGGAGGCATGCCTCTTCCATCAACGGATTTTTTGAGGCGGGCAATTTGTGACTGCCTCCATAGACGGATTTTTGGAGGTGGGCAATTTTCGACCGCCTGCGTAAATAAAATGTCCAGCTCCGCAAATCCATTTTGCAAGACGGGCAATTGTAAACGCCTTCGTAAATAAAATGACCACCTCCAAAAATCCTTATGTATTTTAGGGGAGGGTTGCATTTTGTGACCGGTTGCGTTAATGTTTGGGTAGTGTCTCGCAAATGGATCCAAGAGTAGAAGTGGCAACAAGACGGACAAATAAACGAAACAAAAAGGGCAGAGTATGGAGAAACTCCACAAGCTGGACCGTCCAGTGGTGACTAAGTTGGTACTTGTTCATGACTACCGGGGAAGGTGTTTGAACGAGGCGCTTGGCCCACTGGCCTAGGGCAGCTTGCGAAGGAGCACAACTAGCGGGGAAGGTTTGTGTCTCGCCGGCCGACGACTGCTTTCCTAAGGAGGTGGGCGGCTGGTGAAGGAGGTGCACATTCTATTTTATATATGTTCTCCACCGATTTACATTAGTTAACTGTTATTGGAAGGCGATGTCAATATTAACACATGCAAACGTGCATCCCCACATACACACGCACAAAACAGACAAACACGCACGCATACATATGCCGTGTACACATATATCCCATACCTGCTTGGTGTTCCTAGCACCCTCTTATTTTTTTTTGTTGCAGATCAATGACACCATGGCCTCCTGCACGAAATAAATTGCAACGCACAACCCAGCAATATGTGTGGGAGACATTATTAGCTAATCGAGACATAGAACAATACTTTATGTTATTTGTCCCTTCTGTTGCATGCCATTATGGTGGCAAAATTTTTAGTTGGCTAGATGGCACAGTCTTATTCAGAATACTGTGGAAACTTTTTTACTTCAAGCTTATATTTATTTCTGTTCAGAATGTGTAAGTTCGAACAAAGCTTACTCGGTAACATTACCTTTTGTCGCATGTCAATCAAGTCTAGAAATTTACAAATGGTATAGGGCATAGGCATGTATTGCTCGAATTCTATGCGAGTACACCAGATATCTAGCTGCGACTTGACCTGATGATGTACGTAGTTTGTTTCTTCTTCAATCTCAGCTGCATTTCCATGATGTGTACCTAGCTTCATCATATAAAATTCCTCAGCCCAGCTATCCATTATGAAGTGCAAACGATCAAGTGAGTGAGAGAGAGAGAGAGAGAGAGAGAAAGAAAGATACTGTATGTGCAAATTCATATTCTTTACTCCAATCTAGGATGGTTGAAATTTGAAGGCAAGCACATTATGATTATGTTGTGATCCAGGTTAGTAAACCATCCATCGGTGCAAACAGCCTCGGTCTACATAAAGCGTTCGGATTTCTCAGTCGATCTAAAACGCGCATTTAGGAAACCAACCAGCTGCGGTGCCCGCGCCTTCTTGGTGTTCCTGGCTTGCTCCTTTTTGGTCGAAGATGACACCACCGCAGCCTCCAACACCAACCAGATAACCATACACAAATTAGCAGCATACTTCATTTGTGGGAGCCATTATCTAGCCAAACAGACAATAATGATATACTAGTAAGTAATTATGGCCCAACTTCCTCATTTAGCAAGTTAAATACTCTTCCTAATATATGGTATGCTCATGAGTTACACACCACCATGCCTAAGACCCCATCCCTAAAATGCGCATGTGTGCGCATGCGTTTCACCTACATACATCACGTTCAACGCTCAGTAGTAACCTTATCCCGAGGGACCTAATCCCCTCCATCCCCACCAATGTCACCTTATTCACCATCTCCATCATCCAAAAAATCAAGTGACAACCTTCTTTAAATAGATTCTAGGTACTTGTTAATGATGCGCGTTTTAAGTCAACTGACAAATCCAGAAGCTTGGAGGGTGACATGTGTGCTCATCCTTGATCCCCACCCCTCCCATGGCATCTCCACGAGACCTTTCCTTTCTGGTTTCTACTTTCTTAACAATTCCTCAGCTCACTCTGATGCATATGAATCGCCAATCTGTTTCATCAATCCAATGCTAGGGCCACCACTCATGCCACTAAGGGTTGGACCAAGACCAACGCCCTACCATGCTCAACAATATGTGTATGGTCCACTCTATAACCTCACTCACCCTCTCGTTATTGCCACTTGCATTGCTATTTACGTGGTTTTGGGTGGCTTGTCTACTCAACATGTTACAAACCAGAATAATCTTCATAATATCAATTTTTCATGAGTTAAGAGCTTGCTAGATATCATAACAATGAAATGTGTCTTACCTCTTGACCTTTTAAATGAAAACTATTTAGATGCTTGAGACTAGGTTTCATTCATATTATGTTTGAGACTAGCTTTCCACTTGACCGTAAGAATGAAGCTATTATTCCAAATAGACGTAGCCACCTTGGATGGATGGGAACTTGTAAGCGTCGATCGAGAGGAACCTGCCATGGTTAACAAAAAGGGTACGACTGTCGATGCTACTGACGGGCTCGATCCTCTGGGTCTCCATTTACACCCTACGAACCACTAGTTGGTCGAGAGTAAAGCCGGATGGTTTGGTGATGACCAGCAGATCTTCCGTGAACTCCACGAGATAATACCTGCCACTCATCAGTCCTTGGCCACTTGTGTCAAGAGTAGGAGAGATGGCTTCCATAGATATGTCCATCGCACATCTACGCCTAGGTTCCCGGCGGCAACGACGATTGTGGACATGTAGATCGATCCATACCGATCGTTAGCATACAGATTGCTGCCGAAGGACGTCATGCATGTAGGCCTGTTAGGATTGGCGATCCAGAAGTGCTTGAAGGTATCCATGCTTTGATCCGCCCACATGATCTTCCTAATTAATGATGCCATCGGCACAGAATGATACTGATAACTTTCTTAGTAATAATATATTATGTTCACGAGTTACAGACTTGTCTACAATGGTAGAGCTACAATGTTGTAGTTGCTAAAAGACCTTTTAATGGGAATGGCTTCGTAACTGTTGGGTTTATAGTAACTAGAGTGTGTGGTAACCATAATCTGCCTTTCACCAAAATATATATAGGTGTGCTGACCTAGCTTCTCCTTAACATTCATATTGGGTAGGTTATACATGTATTCATGCAGCATAGTGTGTATGAGTATTTGTGAAATTAATGTTTATACTTTATATGCACAATATTACAGAATGGATGGAGTATGACCAGATCTTGCTATCCTCTTTTGTATATATTGTGTCTTGCCCTTGGGATGATATTCAATACAGGCCAATTCAAACCTATTATAAGCTTCCAATTCATCCTATTACCAAACTTAAGTGCAACTAATAATTGTATACCATTTGGATCTACAAATATATATTAAGTATTTCTCTTGCACCCATTACAAAAAAAAGTGATTTAAAAATCAATTCAATGTAATAGGGGTAGTATATGATCATCTACAGTGCACTCCATAGCCTAAATCTTGTCGGTCCACTTTTGATGAACATACCTTCACATCCTAGTCTAAACCAAAATGGGACTAGATAAATAAAATCAAATATGCATGTATTCCAATATAGGGAGCAAAGGGCAGAGGGCCCAATTTGGCTCTCCTACGTGGGGTTCACTAGCTGCTCCTTCATCTTTGAAGTATGATTTGCTTCAGTTAGCCTACCAAATCTCAATTTTTTCAATAGATCAATATATATCCCATACATGAAATTATTTTTTTGTACCAAATCGTGCGTGCCAGCTCAAGGGTCCCGCCCGCCACCGTCTTCAGTGCCGGCTCCAGATCTGCAAAGGGGTGAGGGAAGAGTGAGGGAGAGGAAGAGAAGAGTGTGGGAGATGGGTAGAGCTGGCCCCACCAGCTCTGCTGACGGTGACCTCCACTCCATCCAGTTGGCCTCCATTGGATCTGGCCACCCTCCATCCACTAGTAAAAAAAGGGCTTCTATTCCCGGCTGCCAACCCCCTTTATTCCCGGTTACGCAGCCGGGAATAGGAGTTCGGGAATAAAGGGTTAGTAGCCGGGAATAGAAGTGGACCTTTAGTCCCAGTTGGTGATACCAACCAGGACTAAAAAGGTAGCCACGCCAGCGCCTGGGCTGGCCCCTTTATTCCCGGTTCGTATTACCAACCGGGACTAAAGGGTCTTTTTTTTTTCTTTTCCTGCTTATTTCAATTGATGATTCTTTTTTGTTTTAATTTGGTTTTCAAATACGCATTATTCGCTGCAAAGTAATATACGTATACGCGCGCGTACTGTAAAGTTTTCGCTCGATCAATGCACGCAAGCAACACAAGTAAAAGTAAACTAAAACATAATATTACATTTCATCGTCACATGTAAAGTTTGCATTAATTGTACATTTCATCATCACATGTTCATTGGATCAATATGAAATTTGGCTTTCATCATCACATATTTGGGTCATAGTAAAACTCGCCGCCGGGAGTTAAGACCTGATCATTCAGAAATCCACCTATTGTCTCTTGGATTGCTTTGAGATGGTGTGTGTCCAAGGTTTTTTCCTTCAACCAACAAGTCTTCAATTTGAGATATGAGATAAAGAAAAAGTATATTAGTATATATATATATATGTATCAAGAATAATGATAAATAAATTGTATCTATCATGAATATATATATATATATATAAATATATATGTATGAAGAGTATATATATATGTGTACACTTACCCTTTTTTGCTCTAGATTAGTTCTTTTTGAGCACACTCTCATGAACTCGCAAACATAGTATCCACAGAGATTGGTCCCCTGGGGCTGCAGCAGAACCCACTTTACGAGAAAAAGATTTGTCATCATCCAAGCATAGGGAAATTGAACTAAGGTAGGTATATAGTACTTACTTTGTATAGCACTACTTTCAGTGGCACTTTGCGTTTCATATGGTGTTCCTGACAGACCTTTTCCCAACAACTACCAAATAACATAAAAAATATTTGGACCATTAATTTGCATGCAGAGAGACTGGAATAGTTTTGCTAGTGAGACCGCAATTACCTCTGAATAATATCTATCATCTCTTGGAACTCTTTTTGCTCTTTTCTCATCGAGTCCTAGATGCCTAGAAGACCTTTCTCCAGATCGAGTTCCATCAATATCCAGTGTTCACTGCCATGTCCATTAACACTCATTAATTAGCTAACAGGTACAGTGAACATATATATATGGATACACGATCGTCGACATTATGAACACTTACCTGAAGTTGTAGGGGAAGAGTATACATTTCTTGTCACGTTGGTTCTCTAAGAACATCTTGATATTGGCCTCCGTTTCTGCTTTCCATGTTGGTTGGGGTTTAGGGTTTTTGAATACGATATGTGGATCAATGAAACCAATATCAGTACACCCTCTCTTTTTGCACTCTCCCATCTCAAACCTGCATCATATATATAGAGTGAGGATAATAAACATAGACATGTACGTACGTAGCGACTTTTTATTAATTAGTAGAAAGAATCACTTACAGACAATAGCAGCTGATGAGAGTCTTGTCGAGAGAGTTTCGGTGGACTAGTTGGTGTAATTTAGCAAACTCAATGTACATAACATCATCGCCACGGAACCAATGGTCGTCTTTGATTCTGACAGAAATATAGAACTCTTTCCGGTGACACGCATCGAGGTACAAGGTGTTTAGCTTGAACAATTGTGTACCCAGTTCATTGATGGTCTTAGGATTCCATAGACTCCTGCCATGCTCATATTTCTGCCATTCATCCGCTACCGGCGCACTTTCGAAGAGGAAATCACCAATGTCGATACCTCTCATAGCATAAAAGTTAGCAAGTTCCGCCATATCCACTTCTTTATTAGCAGGTATTTCCATCATATCCAGCATATCTATGTTTGAACCATATTCATTAGCAATAACTAGAGGAGGGACTGATTGCAATTCTTGTTCTCCGAGTTGTGCAACAGTTTTCCCTGCTTTAGCAGCTTTCTTGACTATCTTGCTAAGAGTGCGGTCAAAGTCTGATGGTGGCGAGGGCTTACGAGCTTGCCGCCTCTTTTTCTGCTCAGCTTCCACCATCCGCCTTAGTTTAGCTGGAGGTAGATGGAAGTGCTTCTGCTCCTGCTGCTTCCTCTTCCCTGTGCCTAAGAAGAATGCTCCGACGGTTTTTTTAACCGCATCATCTAATTCCTCTTTACTCATTTCACCAGGCAATTTATGTGGAATTGGCCTTGGTTTCACGGGGGCCTTCTTGGCCATCTTCGCCGGTGGGGCAGATGGCTTATTTGTTTGCAGCCGTCTTCCCTGGTTCATGGGAGGAGGTGGGGGAATAGGCGTTGGAGACCTTCGAGGCGGCATTGGGGAATGCCTTGGAGGCGGTGGCGGCGGCAGTGGAGACCATCTTGGAGATGGTGGGGATGCCGCCGTGTCTTCTACCCCATCGTAACCGCCGCCCGGAGCACTATGCTGGTCTGGTGATTGTACTATTGGACTTAGGTTGGGGGAGGCCCTGCTGTGTGCGTACAGAAGACAATGAGTCAATTGTTATTTAAGAGGCAATATAAAATTAATAAAAAAAATTGTTTCGTTCACTTTCATCCGTACCTATTGTGCGACAACGGCTTCCCGGGAATATTGATGTAGCGCTTGCACCATGCAATGAATGACTTCTCTGCTTCTCCCACGGTCTTCTCCCCATCACCTCCATGAATGTCAAGAGGCACATCGCTAAAACCTTCAATAGCTTTATCCACCGAGACAGTAGCATATCCAGCTGGTACTACTGCCCCATGGATTCATGGTGTCTTGGTACAGTCGATAGGGTCTACAACACCAATAGCCACCTTCACTGTGCCATTATCTTTTGGAATGTGCAGCTCACATGATGTAAAAGGTTCAGTGATGTCATCCACGGGGAAGCGCAGCTCTGCATCTTTTATGGCATCAGGCAGCTCCGTAGAAGCACAACTGCTTCTCAACTGATCGGGGGGGCTAATGTTGATTCCTGGAGCTGTTGTAATCCCGTGGGAACTCAATTGTATTTGCACTTGCCTTGTGACTTCCTCTTGCATTTTCGCTTGCATTTCTTTTTCTCGCCTTTGTGATTCAAGCACCGCTTCCCGTGACTCAATAACATATTGCTGCAAGATGCGGATCCTCTCTGCCTCCTCATCCTTCCATCTCTGGTGGCTTCTGTACGAATCGGTCCATTCAGGGAAACCTTGCACCCACGGAACGGCCCCTTTGCCTCTAGTTCGTCCACAATGCTCAGCAGTCTCGATGGAATATGTCAGTTCATCTTTCTCTCTGTTGGGCCGGAATAGTCCACTATCTCTATCTTTTAGAATTTGAATCAACCTTTCTGTTGCTCTTTAGAGTTTTGTGCCATGGACGAGCTTTCCGGTGACTGGGTCCAATCCTCCCCCATGACCTAAAAACCAATGCTTTGTGCGTTCAGGCCACGGTGCTGATTCAGGTATGACCCCCTTGGCAATAAGGTCTGCTTCCATTTTTTGCCACTTGGGAACGGAAGTCACGTAGCCACCTGATCCCATGTTATGGTGGTATTGCTTTTGTCTAGAATTCTCTTGGTTCCTTCTCACCCGTTCCGCACCCTCTTCTGATGTCTTGTACTGTACAAATTCCTCCTAGTAGGGCCTTGCCTTCACGATTGGGTCCTTATCGTTCCAATTTGGAGTCTTGTTCTTCTTGACGTATGATTTGTACAGCTGCTTCTTCTAAGATTGGAATTGGGTGGCCATCTTCTTCATTGTCTAGTGCCTAACTCGCTCCGTCAACCTTTCGTGGGTGATGTCTTCATGATAATCATCTGTTTGGAGCGTGAAATGTGCAAGAACATCTTGCCAAATCAGCTCCTTGTCCTTATCAGAGACATAACTAATATGAGGAGCATTGTTATTTTTTTCCATTCACGGGCATTGATCGGGAGCTTGTCCCTTACAAGGTACCCATAGTGGTACACGAATTTTTGTGCATATTGTCCTAGTGGTTCGCCTGTAGCCACGTTCAATTCTGAGATGATGTAGCGGCCTTCCAACGGCTTTTTGGCCCCTCGAACATTCTTTGTGTTCCCCATCGTCGTCGTCGATCCACACGGCTATGTACGCATAGAAACACAAAAAGTATTATAAAACAAAGGTTGATCCAATGGGCTACATGTATGCATAATAAATAAATGAGAGCTAGATATTGAGAAATATATACCTCACCGGAATTATCTTCATGAACAACTTCCTCAACAATATGATCGAGATTCAAGTATTGACTCCCGTCGTCTTCCTACTGGTCATTATCAACATCGGCACAATGTTCAGTGCCGGCGTTGATAATATCCATCATTTTCGCCTCCAGGTCATCGTCTCTCGAGTCGGCCATAGAAAGCCTAAACAATTATAAAGCAATAATTATGCAATTAGGGTTTCATAGACATTTCATACACATTTCGGGGCGGTGGTGCCTGCGTGGGGCGGCCGGCTAGCGTCAGTGGCCAGGGAGGGTTTAGGGTGGTTTAGGGTTTAGGGTTTAGGGTGGTTTAGGGTTTAGGGTATAGGCCACATGGTATCAGAATATAACACAATTAATTTTTTTCCTAAGGAAAAATTATACATGTATACATTAATTGATATATATATATACACACACATTAATTTCATACATATATACATTAATTGATATATATATACACATTTCATACATATATAATTTCATACATATATACATTAATACACATTTTGTCAATATAATTCATAAATATAATAAACATAATATATATATACCGGCGGTTTAGAATGGAGTGTTGGCGACGGTGGTGGACAGCGGCCTGGATCGAGGCACGGGGGCTCCTGGCCGGGCGCGGCGTCATCGGGGCTCCTAGAAGGCGGCGTCGGGGGTGGCCGGGAAGGTGAAATCGGCGGCGGCATGGCGTGCGCGTGGCGTCGGGGGCGGCCGGGGGCTCCTCGGTGAGGGGCATGGCGTTGGGGCTACTCCGGCGAGGTGGGCAAGCCTCGGGGTGCCCTTCGGTGAGGAAGGCGGCGTCGGGGGTGGCCGGGGAGGCGAATCGGAGGCGGCGGAGCTCTGGGGATGCGCTGAAGACAAAGACGATCGTTGAGGAGAAAGAGAGAAGGGAGGCGGCGGTATATAGGAGAGGGACCTTTAGTCGCGGCTCCATCCACCGCCCGGGACTAAAGCACCTTTAGTCCCGGCTCCTGCCACCAGCCGGGACTAAAGGGGGGACCTTTAGTCCCGGCTGTTGGAAGGAGCCGGGGCTAAAGAATTTTTTGGCGGGCCACCAAATTGCAGCCAACCTTGAGTCCCAGCCGGTGGCAGAAGCCGGGACTAAAGGTGGGCTACATTTTCATTTCCAGCCAACTTTTAAGCAGATCAGTTTATTTTATATATGTTTTGTATTTAAATGTTTAAGTCTTATTATTTGCACAGTAAATTCAATACTAGGCATAAATTTTTTTAGAAAAAGTAATAAACTTTATTTTCATTTACTGCACACAAAAAAATATGTGACCTAAACTATTGTGTTTTTTATTATAAATGTTGAACATAATGCAACTAATACTCACTATTTTCGTTAATGCAAAAATGTAGACTTTAATTGAAATTATTAAATTTATTGGTTTTCGACAGGAAATTAGTTTTCACGTAATTGTAACATAAATCTTTAGGTTCTTCATTAATCATTGTATAATTAATCCGTGAGTTCGGGCGGAAATTCAATTAAAGTTAAAAAAGTACCAAACCACCTCAGAAAAATCTCAAACTTGGTGGTGGCTACACATAAGGCATTTGAAGTCTTGAGAAAAAGTTTCAGCCCAATCCGGCACTAGAAAGCACATGGACCTCAGAATGCCAGAGAACCTAGGTGTATAGATAGGGTTCGACGAAAGGTTCTATATACCTCTGTGAAGCACGTTGACTCTGCCTATGTTGAAATGGCTTAAAATTTTTTTGGCAGTCATTTACACCGAAAATATGGCCCCACACAAGATCTTAGGGTTTTTTGATAATTATTTTTATTATTACATTTTTCTTTGTGCCGCGTGAGACGAAATACGGCGAATTACATATTCAAAACAATATAATTTTGCATCAACCTCCACAAATATTTGTCTCCTAGGGCACAAGAGACCATTTGGCAAAGTTTGGCACCATTCCGGATCTTTTCGGGGGTGGACTCAGTTCAACGTATAATTAATCGGTGAAGTCACGTGGAAATTCAATTAAAGTGAAAAAATTACCAAACCAATTCAGAAAAATCTCGAACTTGGTGGTGGCTTCACACTGGGCATTTGAAACCCTGATAAAAATTATGAGATCAATCAGGCACTAGAAAGCACATGGACCAGAAAATTCAAAGTATAGTTAACAAAAGAATATAATCAATTAAAGGGTCTTTTCTCTTATTAAATAAATGTTTGAGTGCTTTCTTGTCGAGAAAGTGACTTAGTTCAGATGGCTAGCTAGTGCGCTGCGGTTTGGACGTTGGCTATGAGGTCGTGGGTTCAATGCCTGGCTGCCCCATTTTTTTGTCCAGCGCGACTATATTATTTTATCAAGAAAGATTTTATCCCGGTTATAGCTCAGAGCCAGGACTGGCTGGATCCTCAAGCCAGGAGTAAAGATTTATTCCCGGTTGGAGGGTCCAGCCGGGACTAAAGTATAACCTTTAGTCCCGGCTCTGGGCTATAACCGGGACTAATTGTTGCATGCCGTCGCCACACACTTGGGGCAGGAACTTTGTATCCTTGTTTGAGGATACAACCGGGACTAATAGTCCCTTTATTCCCGAACACAAAAATACCGGGACTAAAGGCAAAAATAGAGGTGGGATGAAAGGTTTGTTTTCTAGTAGTGATCGGATCTGGCCATGTATTGAACCGAATCTTGCACACGCCACTAGATCTATGTGTGGGTGCCTATCTCCTCGCCTCCACACTGGAGAAGGAGGCACACCCGTGGTCCTCGTTGCCTCCACGCCAGAGAGGGAGACAGAGGCGTGCCCATGGTCCTCGTCGCCTCCATGCTTGTGGTCTTCGTCGCCTCCACGCGCATGGAGAGGGTGCACCATGCCATGCAGATCTGCCATGCCATGCCTCCACGTTGATCTGGCCTCCTAGCCTCCACGCCGGTGAGGGAGGCGCGCCTGTGGTGCTACTCGCCACCACGCCGGAGTCGGAGTCGGAGGCGCGAGCACTCCTAAATCGCACATGGAGAGGGAGCAGCGGGAAATGGACGAGCACGAGCACAAGTGTAGAGGGAGAGATACGAGTGTTTCTCTGGTAGTTGTGAGCGCCGAGAAAGAGGGAGAGGGAGAGAGGCGAGCAATTCTCTGTGTGGCAGCTGGTGGTGAGAAAGGTGGAGAGAGGAAGTTGCGATTTTATAGTTAGGGTTTGGTGTGGGCTGCTGAATGGGCCTCGGAATGGATCCATTTTTGGAGGTGGGCCTCTTCTGTTAACGTATTTTTTGAGGTGGGCAATTTGTGACTGCCTCCGTAAATGGATTTTAGGAGGCGAGCAATTTTCGACCGCCTGCGTATATAATACGTCCACCTCCGTAAATCCATTCTGCAAGACAGGCAATTGTAAACGTTTCGTATTTTAGGAGAGGGATTGCATTTTGTGACCGCTTGTGTTAATGTTTGGGTAGTGTCTGGCAAAATTATTTTTGTAGTAGTGAATAACTTTAATTTGTGATGAAAACACAACCATATGATTAACATGTGTGTCAAAAATGTGTCAAATATGGTATAATAGGTCAAATGGATCCAAGAGTAGAAGTGGCACGGAGACCGACAAATAAACGAATAAAAAAGGGCAGAGTATGGAGAAACTTCACAAGCTGGACAGTCCAGTAGTGACTAAGTTGGCACTCGTTCAGCATAACTAGCGGGGAAGGTGTTTGAAGGAGGCACTCGGCCCACTGGCCTAGGGCAGCTTGCGAAGGAGCACAACCAGCGGGGAAGGTATATGTCTTGCCGGCCGATGACTGCTTCCTAAGCAGGTGGGCGGCTGGTGAAGGAGGTGCACATTCCTTTTTTATATATGTTCTCCGCCGATTTACCTCAGTGAACTGTTATTGGAAGGCGATGTCAATATTGACACAAGCACACATGCAACCCCACATACACACACACACACAACAAACAAACACACACGCACGTGTACACTTATATCCCATACCTGCTTGGTGTTTGTACTTAGCTCCTACTTTTTTAGTTGCAGATCAATGACACCATGGCATCCTGCACCAAATAAATTGCAACGCACAAACCAGCAATATGTGTGGGAGACATTAATAGCTAATCGAGACACAGAACAATACTTTATGTTATTTGTCCCTTCCGTTGCATGTCATTATGGTGGCAAAATCATTAGTTGGCTAGATGGCAGAGTCTTATTCAGAATACTATGGCAAGTTTTTTACTTCTAGCTTGTATTTACTTCTGATCAGAATGTGTAAGTTGGAACAAAGCTTACTCGGTGACATTATTGTCACACCCCAAAATTTCGGTTTTGGGATGTGACTTGAAAACACTAAAAAGAAACCAAAGATTTTTAATAGTTTCTAAAATTTTTCCAACTTTAGTTAAGTTATTGACATTTTAGATAGTGGAAAATGTGAGTTTCTAAAATTTTTGGAGTACAATTTAATTGTATGTTGCACTTCATGCCTTTGCATAGTGTTTTTGTATGAAAAACGAGTTTAAATGTTTTCAAACGCACATAGGGTTTGATCCAAATCAAATCTCTCAAGATCCTTGACCAAAGTTTCCATAACCTCAATACCATGATCAAATCCTTGGGAACCATTCACCTTGATCCTTGTTCCAAAAACCTTGGTGGGTCTTCAACTTTCATCTTGTCAAAACCCTAACTAGCCCGGTCTCTCTTTCTCTCTTTTCTCATTTCCGAGCTTCTAATTCTTTGTGACCCAGTCTTCTCCAAAGACATAAATCTATGCTTGATGGCCAATCATTGTATGTCATCTCTTTCACGCAATTCTACCATCACATTCGAGTAAAATCACTCATATGTCACATACCCAAGTTAATCTCATTTCTTCCCAATCTCGTATGAACCCAATGACATCCCTAACTTTGTTCTCTCTTTCTAATGGACTTATTTTTTTCTCTCCTTTCCTCACCTTGGGCAACATCATCATGGACTCTTTCCCCTCTACCTTTTCTCCTCTTGATCAAATCCTACAACCCAAAAATACCACAAGTAACCACCCCGTAACTCTATCATCGCTTCGGGCAGAACCCGGTTCAAACCTTGTCTTAGCTCACGCCTCGGATCAAAGCCCAACCATCCTCCTCTTCTTTGTGGTCCACCATCAAGCCCAACCAACCCTCTAACTCTTCATCTCCCCTCTCCCACGTCACCCCCCTAGAAGCCCTCTCCATCTTGCAAAAATATCAAGCCATGACCCTTTGCCTTCCTACCCCTTCATCTCCCATCACTTCCCCTTCACATATACCTCCCCCATCCCCCCCCCCCTTACGCCTCCCCCTTCATTTCTCACGTGAGGAACAGAGGAGGGACGCCCCTACAGCTCCTCCTCCTTCCCCATGGCTGCCCCGATCAACTACAACGCGAGAAGGATGACCCGTTCTACTACATCGTCGTCACCGGCCATCGTCGATGCATCTCCTCACTCCACCACACCCTTCCCCTTGGTGAGAACACTCCATCATCTCTCCCATCTTGTTTTCATGTTCTTCTCTGCATATAAAGTACCTTAGATGATGTATGGTTGATCCCGGGCGAAGTTTACCCGATGTATGTGTTGCTGTCCTCGCGGCCAGATTTTCGGATGTTGATGGAATCGGCGTTCCTCGCTGTTTCGTTGCTCCGATCATCAAACCCTTTGGTGCAATTGTATTTAACGTCCTTGAACACGCCTCTGTAAGATGGTTTTTCCATAGGAGTTGAGAAACTAGAGATATCTTTATCTCCGTGCCCGTTGTTCCTGCTGTCTTGTCAGATTGCAGCTCTGAGTGGTTTTGGCGTTCCCCGCTAATCCACTGTCCAAATCATCAATCCCTTGAAGCTCCATGTTCATGACATCCCTGCACATGAACTCACAAGTTGGTTCGGCTATGCAATCCCCGATGGCCGAGATATGGAGACCGAAGTGCCTACTACCCCTGCTGTCCAAACAGCAGTCACCCTGTTTTTTTGCAACGATGTTCTCGTTGATCCGGTGAACCCCAGGATGCATCCTTTGGCTAGACTATCATATATATAGTTGCACATGCCTCTGCAAAGTTTCATGGCTATAGGATCAAATATGAAAGAGATATATTCCAATCTTGTGCTCGCTGTCCCTGCTGCCCCGCAGCCGCGCTGATGCTGGTTGGCATGCGTGTTCCCGATGATTCGCCGCTTTGGTGGTCAAGCCCTTCAACTACAGTGTGTATCATATACTTACACACATCCCTGCTAGTTTTCTTGGTCATATGAACCACAACACCCAAGATATAAGCATCACCGTGTTCTTGCTCCTCCCATGCCAACAGCCACGCTGTGCCATCTTGCAATCTCGTTCCCCAGCTATCCGATGGTCGAAAAATCATGCCCTTTTTGTCACAACATGCTCCATACAGTACCTAGCAACCCTACAAAATCCATCTCTAATTGTTTCTATTATAACCATGCCACCATTCATCATAATCACCCCTGTCCGCCGACGTGCATGTCCTGGATGCCTTGGCAGTTCGCCGCTTTCCTTGCTAAACCGCTGCATGAATCGTGGAGCCCACTTACATAAACATGTGTTTCCTAGTTGCACATGATCCTACCAAGTTCAATGCGTCTCTACCTTTTCATGGCCACATCCGCTGCTATCCGCCACTGTCCGCCACTGGGTACGCTCAACCGGTGCACAATCCACCATAATCGTGTTTCCCTTTGATCTTGAATCCACCTTGTGCATTAGTTGATCATGATATGTTCCCAAGTAACATACACATGTCCAATCCTTTTTGTTCTAATAAATATGTTTCTTCTAGTCCAAACTCCACCTTGCTCACCTAAATCCAATCATTTCCATCTTTACCTTTCAACTCTCACATCCTTCAATCGTGGCTCCTGTTTTGGTTAGTTTTTGCGCTCTCGTGATCTTAGAACAAGCCCTACATGTTTAATAATATTTATATCTTGTTTTATATATAATGATTGATGTGCTGCTTCTAGGTTTGTCTATGATGCTTGTGATGGTTGTTGCTATCATTAGAAGAAGCTATGCAAGGATGGTTCAGAAGCAAAGGTTGGAAAGTTTGGGCAAATAATTTGAGGCAAGTGTAAGATGAGTTCCTTTGTTACCTAATAACCTTATAGTCACTTTCATATGCATGTGTCTAATATGATGAACCACTAAGGACTTTACCTATTACTTTTGAACCCTCTTCCTTTGTACCCTAGGTTCATGCATATGGGTAGCTTTGCTTAGCTTGCAATCACCAAATGTTATAATGTTAATTTGGATTAATGTCTTATGGAATCAATGGTTAAAATGATGCTTTGGAGCAACATGGACAGAAGGGGGCTAAAACATTGGGCCTTTTTGGGTGCTCTAGTCTGCCCTCCGTAAGGACAGAATCTTAAAGCGGCCACCTAGGATTTATAGTACAACTATGAGGACTTCATGACTCTGGTCTTGGCTAAGTAACTAGATTTTTCTAGATTGTTAGTGGTTACCAAAAGGCGCAAGAGGGGGGACTAGGTTGTAGAATGGCTTCTTGCCTATCAAGATGTGTGCTAGGCTGCAGTCAAGGTGTGCCAGTCTTGAAGGGGGCCTCCATTCGCCTAGATGTTGAAACCTCGCGACCACTAACTTGTTAGTGGAATATTTGGAAAGGCCTCATAGTGAACCCTGCCGACTTACCTTGGAAGTGAGTCAAGAGGTTGGCCACCTCGGACATATGGGTATTCATGACTCATGGGTAAAGATGCACAGACTCTGCAGAGTTATATAAAACTAATATATCAGCTGTGGTCACGTACACGAGCGGCCTGAATGCTTTTCAAAATAGATGGTTCTATGGATGGTTTTGGTGATGATTAATCCTAATGATGATAATTAATTATATTCACATGGGAGGTTTAAGCATAACCTATTAACTCAGGTTTAATAAATAAAATGTGACCAACTAATTAAAAATGCTTACCGCAGTATAGCCGAGTCAAGCCTTCTTGAGCCTTGCATAACCTCATGTTATACTTGTTGAGTATGGTGCGCTCACGCTTGCTTTATAATTCAATCTTAAAAAATCCCGGATGGGTACCAGATGGTGATCAAGTGAAGAGTTTCTTGCTGAGATCTAAGAGTACTAGGCGAGTGCTCCCCCAGTCAACTGTCCCTGTGGAGTATGGAGACCCAAAGAGAGAATTAAGTATAGTTTCCGTTGTGCTTTGTAATAGATGTAAGCCTTGTTGTAAATATGTTTCGATATATATAATAAAGCATTAACTCCACCTATGTTGTCTCAACATAGCAGGTCCCAAGCCCTGGTAAAGGAGGAGGGTTGTGATAGGCGTGGCGAGCCAATGTTAAATCTAGCCATTCTAATGGAGATGAAACCCGAAAGAAAACTATTGGGGTGTAACCCTCTTAGTGACGCGCCATATCGGAACCCGGGTATGGTGTTAAATGGGCAAGGGCCGGGTCGGCACCCCCTTGGTGATGCGTCGTGTCATGATCTGGGCATGGTGTCAAGTGAGCAAGGATCGGGTCATCGCTTCCTTAGTGGCACGCTACATCGGCGCCCGAGTGTAGTGAAAAATGAGCAAGGGTCTTCACATCTGAGTCGACGGGTGCGAAGGGTAAGGAAGCTATTCAAAACAACTAGGATCTGTTTAGGTAGTTGGAATGTAGGGTCGCTTATAGGTAAGTTAAGAGAATTAGTTGATACCGCGACTAGGAGGCGTGTAGATATATTATGCGTTCAAGAGACTAAATGGAAGGTTCAGAAGGCGAAGGAGGTGGACAATACAGGTTTCAAGCTTTGGTACATAGGGACAGTCATGAATAGAAATGGAGTAGGAGTTTTGATTGATAAGAGCCTCAAGAATGGTGTGGTGGGAGTGAGAAGGCAATGCGATAGGATTAGCTTAGTCAAGCTTGTCGTTGGTGATATGGTCCTGAACGTAATTAGTGCGTATGCCCCCCAAGTAGGCCTCAACATGAGTGCTAAGAGACAGTTCTGGGAAGACTTAGATGGCCTGATTAGAGCTATACCTAGTAGTGAGAAACTTTTTATAGGAGGAGATCCTAATGTGCATGTAGGTACTACAAGCGCAGGTTTCGAGGCAGTTCATTGAGGTTTTGGGTATGGTAGTAGAGATCAGGAGGGGGAGGAAGTTCTGGACTTCGTAGTAGCTTTTGACCTGATGATAGCCAACACTTTCTTTAGAAAGAGAGAATCTCATCTAGTGACCTTCAGTAGCGGACAACACTCTAGCCAGATTGACTTTGTCCTCGCAAGAAGAAAGGACCAACGAGCATGCTTGGGTTGCAAGGTGATACTAGGGGAGTGTGTTGTTTCTCAACATAAGCTTTTGGTGGAAGACTTTTGTTTCTAGGTGCGTGCCCATAGGGATAAACAAGCTAAGATTGAAAGAACAAAGTGGTGGAAACTAAAAGGGGAGACGTCAGAGGTATTCAGGGAAAGGGTTATCAAAGAGGGCTCTTGGAAGGAAGAAGAGGACATAAACAACATGTGGGAGAAGATGGCAACCAACATTCAGAAGGTGGCCTCAGAGGTGTGTGGAGTAACCAAAGAAAGTGGAGGCGAGGCTAAAGATACTTGGTGGTGGAACGAGGAAGTCCAAAGGGCTATTATGGAGAAGAAAGAATGCTATAGACTCTTGTACCATGACAGGAGTGTGGACAACATAGAGAAGTACAAGGTGGCAAAGAATACTGCAAAGTGAGCTGTAAGTGTAGCAAAGGGTAGAGCGTACGAGGATCTTTACCAATATTTGAGTATGAAGGAAGGAGAGAAGGATATTTATAGGATGGCTAAGGTTCATGAGAGAAAGACACGGGACTTCAACCAAGTTAAGTGCATTAAGGATGAAAGGAAGCATCTCTTGGTGAAGGAGGATGAGATCCGACATCGATGGCAAGAGTATTTTGACAAATTGTTCAATGATGAAAATACGGACACAACCTTTCAGTTGGATGACTCTTTTGATGACACCAATATGTGCTTTGTGCAGAGAATCCAAGAATCCGAGGTTAGAGAGGCATTGAAAAGGATGAAAGGAGGTAAAGCGATGGGACCAGATGGTATCCCAATCAAGGTGTGGAGATGCCTCGGGGACATACCTATAGTATGGCTAACCAAGCTGTTCAACCATATTTTTTGATCGAACAAGATGCCTGACGAGTGGAGGAGAAGTATATTGGTACCGATCTACAAGAATAAAGGGGATATTCAAAGTTGTACTAATTACCGAGGAATTAAGTTGATGAGCCATACTATGAAGCTATGGGAGAGAGTTATCGAGCATCGCTTGAGAGCAATAATGTGGGTCTCTATGAACCAATTTGGTTTCATGCGCGGAAGGTCAACCATGGAAGCTATTTTCTTAATAAGACAAGTTATGGAGCGGTATAGGGAGAAGAAGAAGGACCTACACATGGTTTTTATTGACTTGGAGAAGGCTTATGATAAAATACCAAGGAATGTTATGTGGTGGGCTTTGGACAAATATAAAGTCCCAACAAAGTACGTTGGGCTCATTAAGGACATGTACAACAATGTTGTGACTAGTGTTCGAACAAGTGATGTAGACATGAATGACTTCCCGATTAGAATAGGACTACATCAAGGGTCAGCTTTGAGCCCTTATTTGTTTGCCTTAGTGATCAATGAGGTCACAAGGGACATAGAAGGGGACATCCCTTGGTGTATGCTCTTCGCGGACAATGTAGTGTTAGTTGATGAAAGCTGGACAGGAGTGAATCAGAAAATAGAGTTATGGCAGGAGATTTTGGAGTCCAAAGGTTTTAGACTTAGTAGAACTAAAACTGAGTATATGAGATGTGTGACTTCAGCACTACTACTCGGGAGCAGGAAGATATTAGTTTGGAAGGTCAAGTAGTGCCTAGGAAGGATACCTTTCGATATTTAGGATCAATGCTATAGAGTGACGGGGATATTGATGAAGATGTTAGCCATAGAATCAAAGCAGGGTGGATGAAGTGGCACCAAGCATCTGGTGTCCTATGTGACAAAAAGGTACCACAGAAGCTAAAAGGCAAGTTTTATAGGACGATGATTAGACCTGCTATGTTGTATGGTGCAGAATGTTGGCCTACAAAAAGATGACATGTTCAACAGATAAGTGTCGCGGAAATGTGTATGTTGTGTTGGATTTGCGGTCATACAAGAAGGGATCGAGTTCGGAACGATGATATACATGATAGATTAGGGGTAGCACCAATTGAAGAAAAACTTGTTCAAACCGGTTGAGATGGGTTGGACATGTCCAACGGAGACCTCTAGAGGCACCGGTGCATAGTGGAATCCTAAGCCAGGATAGTAACGTAAAGAGAGGCAGAGGAAGACCGAAGTTGACTTGGGTAGTGGCAATAAAAGGAGAATTGAAAGGATGGAATATACCCAAAGACTTAGCCTTAGATAGGAGTGCTTGGAAAACAACTATTCATGTGCCTAAACCTTTATTGCTTCTACTGGGTTTCAACTCTAGCCTTCCCCAACTTGTTTGGGACTTAAAGGCTTTGTTGTTGTTGTTGTTATATATATATAATAAAGCATTGTTCTTGATATTCCCCATATTTGTCGCTATATGTGTCGTGTGGACATCCTGGGCACACATACAGTTAGCGCCTCGCATGTCCATCAAATCTAGAAATTCACAAATGGTATAGGGCATAGGCATGTATTGCTCGAATTCTATGTGATTACACCAGATATCTAGTTGCGACTTCACCTGATGTACATAGTTTGTTTCTTCTTCGATATCAACTGCATTTCCATGATGAGTACCTTGCTTCATCATATAAAATTCCTTAGCCCAGCTATCCATTATGAAGTGCAAACGATCTAGTGAGAGATAGAGAGAGAGAGAGAAACAAAGATACTGTATGTGCAAATTCATATTCTTTACTCCAATCTAGGATGGTAGAAATTTGAAGGCAAGCACATTATGATTATCTTGTGATCCAGGTTAGTAAACCATCCATCAGTGCAAACGGCCTCACACTATGTAAAAAACCCACATATCCACCACCTCACTACACACATGACCAGTAAGGCGCGTCTGCTGTAGTGCAGCTATAGACGCGCCTTCCTGACACGCGTCTGTAGTAAGTCGCCGGTGGGGGTCGCCAGTCCAGCGAGGTCAACACGCATCTGTAATAAGCGCTTACTGTAGACGCATGTTGGTAAAAGGCATCTAGGATAAACCTACATACGCGTGTATGTAAAAAGTGTATGTATCTGCAGCAGTTATTACATACGCATGTTGTGATTTGCAAGTCTTGGATAACAGGATCGAACTATATGGACGTGCGTACATGACACATGTCCGTAGTAAGATCTCTTATTGCAGACACATATATTGTTGCAGATGCATGTTTCCAACACGCATCTTGAGTAATCCTACTTGTAGTAGATGCGTCCTCCTCTATACGTGTCTATACATTGTGGCAGACGTGTGTTCCATACACGCGTCTGTAGCACTTGGCCTGCGTACTTAGCCGTTGGCACTTGCTAACGGGCAAAGGGAGGTACTTGGCGCATATGGAACACAGTGGGCAGTGGCTCTTGCATGGCTTTGAGGAGCGCGGGTAGAGTTAGTGGGCGGTGGGCGGCGGCCAGAGTTGCGCAGCACGACCATAGGCGGGCGGTGGAATGAGGGGCACGCTGCTGGGGCAGGCGGCAGGCCGGAGGGGCTCATTGCTACAGTGAGCAGCGATGCATGGCCTTAGGGCCACGCCACATAGGTGGCCATGTGTTGGTGGGCAAGTCTTAAGCTCGAGCCACCGACGCTCCTCTCTTTCCCTCTTCTCTACCGAAGCACCATCGGGCCAATCGACGGTGAATTTCATCGCTATTGTTCCATCTTGTACCAATTTCCTGTGCTCCTAGCTCCACCTAGTTGTTGCGGTCCTCCTTGAACCATTGTAGCCACCTCTCGCCACTGCAATCACCTTCGGTGTCGACTACCGCTGCGGCCATGCCACCATGGCCATCGTGGCCAGCTCATTCCGATGCTCCTCTAGTGATGTCGTTTATTATTTTAGCTCTCCCACGACTCCGTGATGCTCATCGGATCCATTCTTTTACCTCTACCACGCAGGTTGTAGCAAAATGGCAACCTCGCCATTAGTTCACGCCGCCACATGTGCCATCACCCCCGGCCATCTAGCTTCGCCTCGTCCCTGGTTCAACCTAGCAGCACATCGACATCATAGTGAGCTTGTGATGCTGCCTGGGCCCTTAGACTAACCTATACCATGCTTATCTACCAAAGCACCACTGCATCGCTATTCTGTGTCCACCGCACCGCCATGGCTATGGTCGAGTTTGAGTCCGACTCATTCATATATCAATGCATCCTCAGAGACACATTCATAAAAGAAAGTAGAAACTTTATTATTTGATAAGTTTGTTCCTAAGTACAAACTAATCAAAAACTTTACTGATCACATCCTGGGCGGACATGATATCAACGATGGCCGCCGCCGCATCATCGAAGTCTTCAATTAGCTCCTCATGGATGTTGGGGTCATCGGCCATCGGGAAGCCTGGCTCCATGGTGCGGAGGTTGTGCCTAGTCTAGACCTGCGCCGTAGCCAGGGCCACTGCCGTGCCGCGGCAAATGCCATGGAAGGCGATCTCCTAGACGCACACCTTGACATCGTGGAGGCGGTTATTGAGCAGGGGGCCCTGGCGTTGATGGCCGCCATAGTCGCGTTTGTTGCCAGTTGGAGGTTCTCCAACTGCACCATCAGGGCTGGCAATCATAGGAACAAAGAAATTGTCATAACAAGGGAAGAAGAGATAAGGACGGAGGTTTTCTCAGAGTTCATCTTACCTGCTACCATGGCGTTACACTCGGCCAACCACGCCCGGGCAGCATTGGCCTCTTCCTCGGCGATGAGGACGGTGGCTTGAGAGGCCTCGAGGTGGATCTCAAGCTAACCATTCTTTTGAGTTGCCTCAGAGTAACGGTCCTTGGCCGCCCTCCACTCTCAGAGGAAGTGCCAGGCATGGTCGCCGGTGTAGGAGTCGGAGGAGTATGCCGATGACTCTGGAGCAGGGATGGCGGTGGATCCAGCGTTGGAGGGCTCACCAGCCCCAGGAGGAAGAGGAGGAAGCCTGTCATTGAGAATGAACCTACAGACAAATTAGTATGCGACTCACTGCTTTGGATAGGGAGGGCTTGATCTTACCTCATGCGGCAGAGCCACTAGTTTATCGAAATCTCCTCCTCTGGGAGATCCTCCGCCGCATGCTTGCCACGGTTGTCCTCGCCCGCCATGGATGCTTGTTTAGATCTAGGGGAGAGAAAATGGAACCGCTACAAGACTTGCAAAAGTGGGAGGATGCAAGAGAATGAAGGTGGTTGCGAATGCAAAAGGTGAGTTTCTTGAATGAAGGTGGAGAGGTGGAGCGGGGAGAGGTGGGATTTTATGAGCGCTCTATTCTTGAAGTTTCTGCTTGGCTGCGGGAATGGTGAACGTCATAACGGTGTGAATGGGGTAAACTACATAAACGCGTCTGCAGTTCCCTAGGCTGTGAATGGGGTAAACCTTTTAAAAAATAAACACCGCTCCCCATTTGAACTTAAGAACTCAGCGCAATGGTTAACTCACAGTGTCCTAGGCCTAAAGGTCTCAAGATCGATCCCCGCAGGGGTACAAATGTTTTGCCTTTTATTTTACTACTACAGACGTGTTTTTACAACACGGGTCTAAAGTAGGACCCTAACAGGACGGGCCCACCACCACACTGTTTTAATGTATTGGAAACCTTTTAGAAAATAAACACTGCTCCCTGTTTAAACTTACAAACTTAGCACAATAGTTAACTCACGGGGTTGTGGGCCTAAAGTCTCAAGATCGATCCCCGTAGGGGTACAAATTTTTTGCCTTTTATTTTACTACTACAGACACATTTTTACAACACGCGTCTATAACATGAAATCTTTTCTAGATGAATGCTTAGTTTGGTTGACAACATGATTTTTTCTATCTAAAAGTTGTCAACTACAAAGTTTCATACCTTTTCGAGATCTACAACTTTTATTTTGGTAGTTTCTCCATCCGAGGTCATTTAAAAAAATTCAAATTTCAATTTTTTTGAAATTTAAACTTAGTTTTCCATGACAAGATGATTTCAAATGAAAATGTTGTAAACTACAAAGTTTCCTAGCTTTTTGAGATGTACATCTTTTATTTTTTTTTCTTTCTCAATCCGTGGTCGTTTGAAAATTTTGGCATCTATTTGTAGAGGCCGCTCAACAAAGTAGTGTACTGGAACATCGTACAAACACCATCACAAACAAGAATATAACATGAATTACAACTAAAACATCTCAGATTTCATCACATACTCAGGATCGAACATCTTCCATTAATTACCAAAAGCAAAAGTGTTTCGATCATTACATCCCAATCTAGATGTATATACATGCATATCTACACTAGCTAGCTACTCATGCCCACTTGCAATCATTGAAGAACATATGGCACTCATGCCAGATCCTAGACTCCTCACTGTAGAACAGGGCCCATGGCTCCCATGCTTCGTCGACCCCGGCAATGTCGCCACAGCCTCCGCCTCGGCATTGA
The DNA here is from genome assembly GCF_019320115.1 of Miscanthus floridulus. Taxonomy (NCBI): domain Eukaryota; kingdom Viridiplantae; phylum Streptophyta; class Magnoliopsida; order Poales; family Poaceae; genus Miscanthus; species Miscanthus floridulus. Next base: position 118,700,115 of record NC_089589.1, on the reverse strand, counting down.
TGCCCATCTTGGAGAGGCACCAGAGAGACCAGAGGAGGCAGAGCATGCCTCATTGCATGGCTTGGCAGCACCAAGTCATACTTTAACACCACCCTTGTAGCTCGGTGGCACCGTGCACTGTTCTGGTTCTTCCACGTCGCATTCTTCGCCGCCGGGCGCTCTTCATCACCTTCCACCATTCGCAGCAACTGTTGGGCAGTGGCGTCATTGGCGGCACCACTGTTTGACCTGTGCAGTGCAAGAGAGAGAACGTAGGAAGCTAGGTCATGGCCTGACTCGACGGTGCGCTCAAGCTTGTCGAGCCACGGCGTGACGGTGGCGCGGTCTTCCTTGAAGATGGCAAACATCCCTACTATGAAGCAGGCCTCCGTGTGGCCAATGCTGGTGAGCCTGGTGATGAGGTTCGCGCAATACTCATGTGGGTAGTAGGGCTCTCAAGCCACACGATTCAACACTAGCTCTAGTGGGATGCTCCGTCCCACGTAGGCGGTGCCGCACGCCCTTCGCATCTGTGAGCACATTACCCACAGGCTACCGAGGTCCTCCATGGGATCCACCATGGCCTTGGCGACGCAGCTCGCATCCTCAGTAGCCAACTCCGTCGGAAGCTTCTCCATTAGGCAGCGACAGCGGTGGGGGGGAGTGATGACGTGAAGGCAGATCAAGAGCTGAGCGTGCTGGGGAGAGGTGAATTGCCATGGAGCAATGCAAAAGGTGAGTTTCTTGACTGAAGGTGGAGAGGTGGAGCGGGGAGAGGTGGGATTTTATGAGCACGCTATTCTTGAAGTTTCCGCTTGGCCGCTGGAATGGCGAACGTCATAGCGGTGTTAATGGGGTAAACCGCATAAACGCATCTATTGATCCCTAGGCTGCCCCCCATTTCGCTCTTGTATTTACTACAGACATGTTTTCCAAACATGGGTCTGTAGCAAGACTCATTAATTCCTTCTACAATATGATTCAATTAGATTAATTTGATTTGCATTGTCACTATGTTCACTCATTATTTTAGTTGCATTCAATGCAAATTTGGACAAATTTTAGTTGCATTGTCACTATGTTCACTCATCATTTCAGTTGCATTCAACATCTACACGTAACAAATTTGGACACCAAATTCCATACATCCATTCATTCCATTCAGTCAATCAATGCATTGGGGATTACTTCATTACAGCATACATCAGAACACATCCAAGGACAACACAGACAACACACACAATAAACATGTTCATCTTCCACTTCAAATTCTCTAGCTTCTGCTCCAAGTTTTTCTTCTTGGTGTCACCATTTGGACTTTCCACTGAACCTTCTTCTTCATCCAGCAGCTCTGCCCAATTCAAAGGGTGAATAATTATGATGCCATGATCCTTCAACTGCTGGAAGTACTCCTTTTTGAATCGATAGTAACCACAAAGCTTAGGAAACTAAAAACTACGACAAATCAGAACCCTAACTTTGCAAATTGGGGGGATAACACTACAAAAGAACTCACCCCATTCCTAGCACACTTGAAGTAGAGTCGGGCATGGTTGTCACCATCCTTCTTGGTCTGCCCCTCTACCACCTGAGCAAGACCACAATCTAGGCAAGGGATCAATGAGAACCCACTGAGCTCACCAACTGGATCTGGAACAACACTATGCTCAGAGCCAATGCAGGTGTTGTGGGCACCTTGGAGCCAACTCCTCACCCGTACACCTCTAGATGACTCCGCGAACTGAGACATCACGTCTTGAGCTAGGAGAAGGGACGGAGAGCTTGGTGGCGACAACAGAGGAAGGCAGCGAGAAGAAGTGAGGCAGACAGAGTGAGGCAGAGATAGAGGAAAACAGAGGCGGATACATATATTTAATTTGGTCCAACCTTACTATAGACGCATGTTAATAATGCGAGTCTATAGTACTTTGCCTATGTACTTAGCCGTTGCCATGTGCTAACGGCCAGAGGGAGTGGCCTGCATACTTGGCGCATATGGAACACAGCGGGCCTCTCATGTGGGCGGCGCAGGCGAGCTGCTTTGAGGCGCACGGGCGGTGGCCGGAGTTGAGCGGATCTCTCGTAGGCAGATCGAGGCGTGCTGCGCATCCGCCCGGTGGCCGAAGGGGCGCGCTGCATTGGTGAGCGATGGTGGGCGGCCGTAGGGCCTTCTCAAATAGTAGGTAAGCTCGAGCCATCGACACTCCTCTCTTTCCCTCTTCTCTCCCGGAGCACCGCCGCACCGCTCGACGGCGAAATTCATCACGTTGTTCCATCTTCTCCCAATTTCCCCCACTCCTAGCTCCACCTAGTTCTTGCGGTCCTCCTCGAACCACTGTAGCCACTCTTGCCACTGCAATCACCTTCGGTGTCGATTGCTATAGTGGCCATGCCACCATGGCTACAATGGGCAGCTCCCCGTGGCTAGCTCGTTCCGGCGCTCTTCTATTGGTCCCATTTATTGTTTTATCTCTCCTGCAACTTCGTGGTGCTCATTGGCTCCATTCTTTTGCCTTTAACGCGTAGGTCACAGCGAAACAGTGACCTCACCACCAGTTCTCGCTGCTGCATATGCCATCACCGCTAGCCATCTAGCTTTGCCTCATCCCTGGTTCAACCAAGCAGCGCATTGACATGCTGTATCGGCCAAAGCATCGCTGCACCACCATTCCGTGTCTGCCGCTTTGCCATGGGTGTGGTCGAGTTCAATTCTGACTCTAACTTGTTCCTCTGCAATGTACTCGATCAGGCTTGCTCCGACCATGCTTTGCCATCTCGAGCTGTAGGGGATCTCTGGCGTGCTCAGGTCTCCTCCTTGGTCCCTGGCATGCTTTGCTCTTTAGCCTCCTGTTCTCTGTTGTGTGCTTCTTTTGTAGACTATGGAGGATCGAGGCCATTGGATGTATCCTCAGAATCATACTTGTAATGAGTACTTGGAAGGATTGAAATATTTCCTAGCTGTTGTAGAGGCGGACATGAGGAATGGACATAAGTCTTCTATGTGAGAAATAGTACTCAAATTAGTTGTCAGTCCATGCCCACCTAATTCTTTGAGGATTCATGGATGACTACAGATGTTGGAACAAACATAGAGAAGAAGGTGTCAATGAGCGAGATGGTGAGGAAGGACTTCATGAAACTTGTGCACCCTTTGGTAATGAGGAAGCACCCTTTGGCAAGGAGTAACTATGTGATGATGATGTAGTAGAGATTGCTGCTAGCCCTATACCTATGGTTGAGAATCTGTAGGAGATGGTGCGTGATGCCTTTGGCTTTGATGTGTACATTGGTTCAGAGTTCAAGAAGCTGAAGCATCTATTGGAAGATATGAAGACACCACTCTATCCAAGTTGCAATTAGAGGTATACGAAGTTGTCCGCTTCACTAAAGCTTCTCCAACTGAAGGCGCACATCATTGGACTAACAAGGGCTTCAGAGAATTGCTAGAAGTGCTCTAAGATATGTTTCCCGAGGGGAATCAAATACCCAGGACTACATATGAGGCTAAGAAGATTGTTTGTCCGATGGGATTGAAGTTCGAGAAAATTCATGCTTGCAAGAATGACTGCATCCTATTCCGTGGTGACAATGCAGCCCTCATTAAATACCCCAAGTGTGGGACCTCTCGTTACAAGCGAAGAACTGACAAGGGTGATGACGGTGAGGAGACGTGTCATAGAGTTCCAAGGAAGGTTGGTTGGTACTTCCCTATAATTACTCACCTAAAACGTTTGTTTGCAACCTCTAAGGATGCATGACTTTTGAGCTAGCACTTGGATGGGCGGATGGTTGATGATTACATACGACACCCAGCAAATGGTATTCAATGGTGGGTCATTGATTTCAAAAATCAAACTTTTGCTGATGAGCCAAGGAATCTTTGGTATGCACTCAACACGGATGGCATGAACCCATTTGGTAACATGAGTAGCTCACATAGTGTTTGGCCCATGCTGTTAACTATCTACAACCTTCCCCATGGCTGTGTAACAAGAGGAGGTACATGATGATGTCAGTTCTAATATCTGGTCTGTGTCAACCAGGTGTTATCATTGATGTGTATCTGTGGTTGATTATTGATGATTTCAAGGAACTCTAAATGCAAGGAGAGGGTATCAGGGTGTACGATGGGTTCAGGAAAGAATATTTCAACCTACGTGCCTTGCTCTTCACCACTATTACTGATATTTAAGGACATCATAGCGTGTCTAGGCAGAGCAAAGGAGAAAAAGACTACTTTCATTGCTTAGATGACATGGATACTGTTTGGCTGAATAACTCAAAGAAGAGGGTATATGTAAGGCACTGACGTTTCCTTCCTAAGTCTCATCCATACCGGGAGATGAAATGTTAGTTTGATGGCACTAGGGAGACAAGAGCTACACCAAGGCATTTCAGTGGGCAACATGTATATGACCAGGTGGTTGAGGATACCACACCTAAAGTTGACCTCGAGAGCACTGTCCTTGGAAAGCGAAAGCGCAGTGCAAAAGGAAAGAGTGCCGATAAGAAGAGGTGGAAGAAAATGTCAATTCTGTGGGAACTGCCTTACTAGAAAGACATAGTGGTCTGCCACAGCATCGATCTCGTGCACATGAAAAATAATGTCTATGGGAGTTTGCTTGGGACACTCATGAATGACAAATGGAAAACCAAGCACCATGCAAAAGCAAGAGCTGACCTAGAGGAATTGGACATAAGGCCCGAGCTCCATCCTGATGGTACCAATGCCCAACCACCTCTATCTGCCATAAACCTGACCCGAGAAGAGAAGTAGGAGTTGTGTGACTTCTTTCGTAGTGTCAAACTTCCCTCTAGAAACATAGCCAACATCCAAAAGCTTGTGCCTACAAGAGAAAACAAGATGCTCCCCATGAAGACTCATGATTGCGATGTCATGCTCATAACAATGATTGAAGTTGGTATCTGGAACATATTGCCAGAAAAAACCCCGAATGTCAATCATGAGCCTCTGCTCCTTCTCTAATGCAATCTCTTAGAAGGTCATTGATGAACAATCTCTAGAAGATCTTGAAAAGAACATGATTGAGGTGATTTGTCTCCTTGAGGCTTACTTCTCGTCGACTTTCTTTGATATATTAGTCCATCTCATTGTACATTTGGTCAAGGAGATCAGGTATCTTGGACTGATGTTCCTCCACCACATGTATCCATATGAGAGATTTATGAGCACTCTAAATAGGTATGCTAAGAGTCGGGTCCATCCCAAGGGAAGCATGGCGAAGTGCTATTCTACTGAGGAGGTGGTCGACTGGTGCCTCGTTACATGGACCCCACCAATCCAATTGGCATCTCCAAGTCTCGCCATGAGGGAAGGCTAGCAGACAGAGGGTGTGTTGGGGAGAAGCACATTACTTCAGAGAGAGATGCCTATGAACAAACCCACTTTCTAGTGTTGCAGCACACAGTAGAGGTGGAACCTTACATCGAAGAGCATATGGAGATGTTGAGGCAACAAAATCTACACCGGGTTGATGCTTGGTTAGCGAGGGCACATATGAGTGGGTTCAACATATGGTTCAGAGATTGAGTTGCTAGTTCAACCTCTTGCACAGACGAAAGGCTTCGAAAGCTTGCAAAGGGGCCTTTTTTCATAGTCACAACCTATCAAGTCTATGACATAAATGGATATACCTTTTACACCATTGATTAAGACAAGAAGAGCATGTACCAGGATAGTGTTGTTCATGTAGATGCATTTGACAACAAGATGCAAAAGACAACGTACTATGGTCAGATTAAAGAGACATGGGAACTCTTGTATGCAGGCTTCAAGGTGCCTGTTTTTTGGTGTCGATGGGTTTAGGGAAGTCAGGGTGTCATGAAAGAAAGGTATGGCTTCACTACGGTTGACCTCAACCAAGTTGGGTATAGGGACGAGCCATTTGTAGTTGCAAGTTAGGTTTCCCAAGTCTTCTATGTGCACGACACTAGAAACAAGAAACGACAAGTGGTTCTCCCAGGGAAAAAGCGGGTTGTCAGACTTGAAAATCCAGTGGACGAGGAAGAGTTCAATCAATCCAATGAAGTGCCTCCTTTGGATACTTCCATCCTCCATGTGATTTTGGCGAGCGAGCTAACTCCATACCTTAGAGATGGCCGTAAAGAGGTTGACCCCATGGCAAAAAGTCACCAAAAACAATAAGTACGCAAAAAAGATGCTCATGTGAGTTTTTGAACAATGTGTAATCTCATTTTTTAGTTAACAATATATATTTGTCGTCGCTCTTACTTACAATGTGATGTTACTTTCAGGAATTTAGGAAGGGATTCTGGCTAATGAGAGAAGTTCATGTCATCAAGGATGTAAATTGTAGAATGAGAGATGTAAATTGTAGAATGAGAGAAGTTCATGTCATCTAGTCTAGGATGTTAAGCCCACAACTCCTTGTAATGCGTATGGTACCTTGTGGATGTATGCTGAAATTTGCTTATCAAGACACACATATATAGCTAATTAACATGTAGGTGTCCATACATATCCCAGCATCATCCAGTCACTGCTATGGTCACAATAGCAACACACATAACATATATATACATAGATAGATCTCTTCTCCTACTTCTCAGCCAGCATCTTCTTCAACTCATGAGCATCCAGTAAATGCGCATCTAGTATTTGAGCACACAACACATACATGAATTAAACTAGCAGCATCTAGTGGCTGCTATGGTCATCACATCAACACAAATATGCACCACATATAACATATATATACATAGATAGCTAATTAATTTAAGGTGTCCATACATGATCAACATCCAGCACATAGATGAGCCAGTGCCCATACATCATATCATCACGAGACAATACATATATTAGCTAATTAAGTTAATTAGGTAACTTAAGGTCATCACTGTTTCAATGGCATGATCACTTTGGCTTCTTATCTAGGACGTCGTCCACCTCCTTGGTTGGTCCCTCCAACTTCTGAGACACAGTCACTAGCTGGGCACCCATGGTGTCCACCATCTCCTTAGTAGGCCCCTTCTCCTTCTCAGGCAACATCTTCTTCAACTCTTGTGTTTCCACATCTTGATTGTCCAGCAACTCCTTGATGTCATCAAGCGTCCAGTGAATAGCCAAGAGCCTTTCCTGTAGTGGTTTCCTAACCAGTGCCTGTAGGGCCTCATGCATGATAGATGGGGGGACCACAAAAGATGGAGCCTACATATATGCATAGAAACAATTATCAAACAGTAAATTCTTGACAATGCTATTTTCTGAACTAAGATAACTGAAGCCTCAACTTTTTTCTAAAAGTGTTCAGTAAACATGAAACACTGATAACTTTGATCAAAACCTCAAGTACAGTGACAATTGACTCAAGCAAGTTCACTTATCAACCAAACACAATTCCAGTCCTACCAAACACATTTCTAGCCCCACAATGACCATGGGAGCATCGATCAAAACTAGGAACTAGTAATTAATTCCTCAACAAAATGCAGGAAACATATGCGAAACACTAACTGAAACAAATTTAAACACAAACATAGGCATATATATACAAAGGCTATCTGATGAGATGTTCACCTCTAGCATGACCGCCGGTGAGTAAAAGGGCCCCGCCGCGGAGGAAGAGTGCATGCCCTTCTTCTTCACCACCACTGATGAGGCAGGCACGACCTTCTTCCCAGAAGCTGTCCCATACCTCTTCTCGAACCCCGGCGGGGACACTGGGAAGTCCTCCACCTCCAACTTCACCGCCACTGGCATCATGGGTGCGGCCATGGAGGAAGGGGCGAACCGCCCAGTCCCTAGGTCCCTTCAGCAGTGGCGCCTCTCGGGCCTCGTCATCTCCAAGGGCGGCAACGACGGAGAGCAGGCGACAGCGGTGGAGTGCGGCGGTGGCGACTGAGGCGAACGTACTCTAGTGTAGAGCATGGAGTGTGAGGGTGGCAAAGTGAGCAAGGCGATGTGATGGGGGTGGCAGCAGTTGTTTTATTTTGTTTTGAGGGAGGCAATAGTTATTTTGTTCTGAGGGTGTCAGCAGTTATATGGAAGGGACGCGCCAGTTCAGATCTGAATATGAAGGGAAGCAGTAGTATAGACGCACCTTGACTACACGTGTCGGAAGTTACAACTACTCTAGATGCGCCTTTAATACACGCGTCTGTAGTAATTAATTGCTGCCGACCCGTGTTGCCAACATGCGTCTGTAGTAGTTAAATTGATAATTTCAATTTCAAATCTTCGAATACAATTTTAGTGCAATAAATGATCTAAAATGGAAATGTTGTAAACATAAAAGTTATAGAACTCATCAAGATCTACAACTTTTATTTTGTAAAAGTTTTCATGTGACTTTGTTTTTACAATTCAAAATTTGAATTTCAAAAAATGGGAAGTTCAAACAAGATTTTCAAACACCAAATGATGTCAGATTGTAGCACCCGGTTTCAAGAACAAAACCAGATACACACCGTATGTGAGCCCAGGAAGTCAAATCTCACATATAGCTACAATTAAGGGTAATATCAAATGACAATGCTTAATATATAAAGTACTTAGTATAAAGAAGAGATAACCTTAGGCACAAACATCGGATAGACAACTCCGATCTTCAGGTGAAGACTCCACTCCATAGGGACAACTGACTGGTTGATCACAAGCCTAACTCCTCAAACCCCTAGCAAACTGGTACCCATCCGGGATTTTTCCAAAGTATTGAAAAGTAAAGCAAACGTGAGTACATCATGTACTCAACAAGCATAACATGGGGTTCATGAGGCCCAAAAAGGTAGACACGGTTTACCGCGTTTAGCATTTTTAGTAAGTCAATATTTTAGCATTAGGTAGTATCAAATTTATGCTTAAGCCCCAGTTAACCCACATGATCATATATCAAAACCAATTGAGTCATGAAACATCATCATAATATCATCATAGTCATCATGTATAATCAACATTATAAGTAGCCATTTATTCTGTGAGTTTTCTGGGCCACTCGTGACCGTGATCACGACTGTTATAACAGTTTTCACTCTGCAGAGGTTGTGCACTTTCACCGCGAGTCGTGTTGCCCAAATACCCGGGGCCCGTGGACCCCCTAACACTCCTAAGGTGAGCAGGCAGGGTACACTATGAAGCCTTCCATAGGTCTCTCTAACCTATTAGGGCCGCGAGGTTTCCTCGGCATGCAGATGTAGGAACCCCCTTTCTATGGCACAATTCCTTCATGGCTATACACATAAGAACAGGGGCAGTCCTATACCCAAAGTGGCAAATCCCTCTTGCGCCATAAAGGTAACCTCTAACAAGCTAGAAAAGATCCTAATACTGAGCTAAAGCCAGAGCCATGTGACTCTCATGGTTGCATTGTCAATCCCAGCTTTTGCCGACAGATAAGTCCTTATGGAGGGCTTAGGGCATCATGATCAAAGTCATTTGCACCTTCGCCCTATGGATCAGTTGTTATAAAGCATGTTTTACCTTTAGTTCCATAGAGCCATTAACCATTGTATAGATCATGTTCAGTTAGAGCGCTAGCAATCTACCCATATGCAATTAACCCATAGGAGTCAAGGAAACATGTCATTAAATAACTAGGATGTCCTTATGGTTATCAAAGTTAGACACATGCACATGAGTGAATGATTAAAGTGAATAGGACATCAAGGTAGGCCCATGCTATACTTGCCTTGGTTCACAAAGTTCTGCTGGTCCTGCTGTTCTTCGAAGAGGTCTAGGTTCCCGAAGTACTCCTCACCGTCTGAACTCGATCAACACGGACCAACAACATGCATACTGAAGACAATCATGCAAGCAAACAATCCTATGGTTAGAATAGTACACCATCAGTAAATAAAGCAAGATAAAGGTTTATGAAAATCATCTACGTCTCGCTATGATCACATAGATGCGAAGTTCACGAAAATCAGAGCTATAATGTGAAAGTTACGAATTAAACAAGATTCCTATAGCAAGTTAATTAACTAAACCTAATCAAGAAATTTAAAGTTTCTAACATGTCTAACAGTAGCATTAATGCGTAGATTATGAAATTACGAACCTAACGCAAGTTGATCGGGTCAAATCGGAGCTAAAACGACGATTTTATAAGCAAAACAGTGTAGTGGCAATTCTATAAATAGTTAGAACTCATTTTCAATTTAAATAAATTTAAAAAGAAATTTAGATTCGAATCTGATGGAGGATGGTGGGCGCAATTTGCCGAGAGCCGAGGGTCTCTTTAGCAAAATGACCCGCGAAGGGGTATTGGCCATCCTAGGCCTTTGATCACATGATCGACGGCTAGGATTTAATTAGGGAGGGGAGAGGGGGGGGCGACTCGCCGGAGATGAAGCCGATGTGGCGGCGCTGCCATGGTTGGCGGCGAGGAGCTCACCGGCGTGAATGGATCAGGCCCTACGGGCCATGGTTCTCTAATCCGAGACCATGGGGAAGATGCGGGGAAGATGGTGAGTTCACCCCGAGACAAAACACGGCCGGGGGATGGCTCGCGCGATGCTCGCCATGACCGGCAGTGAGGAGGAGCTCGCCGACGCACTTGTCTAAGGCCCTAGAGGCCACGGTTCGACAAATTGAAGGCACCAAGAAAGAGAGGGGAACAAGGCGAAGCTCACCACGACTTCAATCGGGGCGGGGATGAACCTGAGATGATGAATGACGAACAATGGTGGCTCATGAGCTCACGGTCTTCCCTGCTGCTGTGGTTTGGTGCTACGGTCTCCAAAGAAGAAGAAAACTGCAGCGGGGGGCATGATGGGGTCTGGCCCTCTTTTGTAGAGGCCGAGGACACGGACGAGGCGCCCACAACACGAAGTGGAGCGACTGTTCCGCCCTGAGGGCGTGCAACGCGGAACGACTGGAGGTGAGAGGCATTGCTAATGGCTAGGCCCAGGCTATCAGCGGCAGGGAGAGGGAAGGGGCACGGCAACGGCCGCCTGGCCGAGCTGGGCCTGCCCAGCAAGGGACCAGGGGAGGGCGAGCGGCCGTGGGGAAGGAAAAAGGCCAATCGGGCCAAAAGTGAGGAAGGGAGAGAGAAAAGAAAGAAATTCCTTTTCTTTTTCCAAATAAATTTTCCAAACTCATTTTCAAAAGGTTTTTAAAACCTTTTAGCATTTCAAACAAAGCCACCCATCACAGAAATAAATATGAAACAGCATGAATGCATCAACATGTTTCTATCCTTATATTTACTTTTAAATTCATAAAAAATATTATTTCCTAAATTTGAAATGCACATATAATTGCATAAATAAATCAAATTTAACTATTTTAAAATAATGCAAATTTTAGGGTATTACAAAAATGAAAAAGTCATGAACATAAAAGTTGTATATCTCAATAAGATCTACATCTTTTATTTTGAAAAACTTTTGGTGTGACTCTATTTGAACCATTCAAAATTTGAATATAAAAAAGGCTAATTCAAACAACATTTTGAAACACCAAAAGAATTCATATGAAAAAGTCATGAACATGAAAGTTGTAAAACTCATCAAGATGTACAACTTTTATTTTGGTCATTTCTTCATCTGAGAAAGTGACAGTAACGTTGTTCACAAATTTTACATCTCTCATATGGCTTCACAAACTATAAGAGAGATATGTAGATTTTGTGAACAATGTTACTATCACTTTCTCGGATGAAGAAATGACCAAAAAAAAGTTGTAGATCTTGATTAGTTCTACAACTTTGTTGCTGATAACTTTTTCAGCTAAAACCATTTACTGCTTCAAAATGTTGTTTGAAGTTTCCATTTTTTGAAATTCAAATTTTGAATTGATAAAACACAGTCACATGAAAAAATGACAAAAAATAGCGGTAACAACACAATAAATGGGTAGAGCATGATTTTACAAAAATTTGGGAAAAATCATCAAATTTGAAATTAGTATGAGGGAGAAAGACTACTTACAAGTTTTAGCCAAAGATTAAAAAGAAAAATCACACTTGTTCATCAATCTTTGAACCAATGGAAATTATTGTGTTCCCTATTTAAATTATTCAAACCACTTTATGTTCGAACTCCTGACATAGCGTAATGGAAAGACACTTATTTCTAGGCTTGTAGGTCTCAAGTTTGATCCCTGGGTGGGACACAATTTTTTGACCTATTTTTTTATTACTACAGACGCCTCTTGGCCACCCGTGTCTGTAGTAAGAAATTTCCTTTTGCCTGCCATTTTTTTCTAGACATTCTAATTTCCTTTTCCCCCATCCGCTCCTTGCTCCCCTCTCCCCACCATTTTTTCCATACATTCTAATTTCCTTTTGCCCATGTCCATTCACATCCAAGAACCGCATTCTAGGGTTTTGTTGTCCGCTCCCCGCCGCTGCCGCCGCATCCACGCACCTCCGCCGTCTTCACCCCCTTCATCCAAGAACCACATTCTAGGGTTCCGCTGTTCACTACCCACTCCCTGGTGCCGCCGCTACATCGACACGCCTCCACCATCTTCGCCCCCGTCCGCTCCCCGCATTCTTGGGTTCCACCGCTGCCACATCCGCCCGCTGTCCACATCCTCGCGCCAGCATCCGCCCACCTTTGTCTCTGACGCTGTTTGTCGAGGTTCGGCAGCTCTGAGGTTATTCTCCCCCATTGTCCTCCAACTCCGTCCAGTAGGGCATGACGCACCATCTCCAAAGCGGCTACGCGTGGCGATGGCCGTTCCAGAGGCACTTTGAGCGGAGTAGAGGCCGTAGGTCAATGGCATCTTCTGCTTCCAGCAACCCCTTCGTCCTCTCCGACAGTGCTAGCCTCCTCCTTCGACCCCACCTGGTGAGTTCTAACATGGATTTTATTCAGTTAGATGTAGCAGCTTAGTGATTTTGCAATAGGCAAGGATTTGTAGTAGGAAAGGCTATTATCGAGTCTCTGTTTGTTTCTAGTTCACGGATTTTTGATGGATAGTTGTTAGGTATAGTAGATAGATAATGAGCAGTAGATGGATTTTTGAAAATTAGAATGTCTAGTTATGCTTGTATGTGGATTGAGGTGTTCTTGTGCCTATGACATGAATGAAATACTAGACTAGTAGCATTGGTTTCTAGAGCCTGAACTTGTACATTAATTTTAGTCTTATCATGTAGATGTTGTACAATGGGTTATAAATATTGATCTGGACTATTAGCTTTGCTATATTACTAAACACTTGCTCATACTCTACTTATGCTTGTTGATCAGTATAAACTCTTGTGGGTCATACTTAGCTAAAAATTTTAGTTAGTTTACATGATGTTGTATTTTCTGTTGCTTCCTAGAGTATTGATCTAGTTATGTGGGTCATATTGATGCTTGCTCATACTCTACTTTGCTGTTGTTTTCACTGCATATGTGTCCAACATGGCTATGCGGTGCTGGTGAAAGGTGTCTACACTGCTAGCTATTGACTAATGTTACAGTCCCTATTAGAATGGTAAGATGTAGCTTTGTGATATACTAATACTAGTTACTATTAGATATCAGTGCTCTATCATGTTCACTAACAAACCTTGCTCACCTTTGTTTGATAGACGTCTGATCACGTATCTACAGCATCATCAGCAGGAGAAGACGAAGAACCAACTAACAGTGGAGAGGAGGGACATAGCAGAGATGCTAATGAAGAGGAGGAAGAGAGAGATGCGGATGCAAGGGACCAAGAGGGAGATGGTACTGCAGAGGATGAAGAGGGAGATGCTAATGCACAGTCTGAACCTCCTTGTAAACCATGCACAAGAAAGAGGATAGTCACCCGGTGGCCAGATGACAAGGTAACCATCACAGGGCTCACTCCGACTAGGTTTCCCACAGAGAAGAGGGCCTAGATAAGAGCGAGGAGGCTGGTTGGTCTGATTGCTAGACAAAGGATCTCCTTGGTCCTGCCTTCATCCAATTCACTAAGTGAACAAGACAAGATGATTATATTTGGTGAGTGTGTCTAGCCTTGGTTGTAGTTTCCACAAGAATTGAAGGCTACATCGTGTAAGAAGATAATGCAGATGGTAGCCAAGAGTTGGAGAACCCACAAAAGCGACCTTACTCGCAATTTCATCAACAAAGGGTTGGATGCAATGGTGAAGCACACAGATATTCTGAAAGAAGATTGGGCAGTGTTTGTGAAACTGAAGGACACCGAAGAAGCAAAGGCACAAAGTGAGAAGTACAAGAAGCTTCGAGAGAGGAACAAGCATGACCACTACCTGGGGATAGGAGGGTATGAAGGGAAAGCCGCAAAGTGGGAGCAGGAAGATAGGGAATTAGCCACTTAAGGCATCAGTAATCCTTGGGACCAGTTTCCAGCTGTCCACCCAAAGAATTTTCTGCGTGGACGGAGTACTTTGGTTAGGTCAGAAGGAAGTGCTGAGATTCATTAGTTCAAAGATTTAGTTGAAAGTGTATCTAAGCTAATTTTAGAGAAGCAATGAGACATTGAGTCTTTAGGGCTCTCTATGGTTAGGGAAAAGGATGTGCTCACAGAGGTCTTGGGGAGCCTAGAACAGATAGGCCGTGTGCATGGTGTGTCTAGTTACTGTGGTTGGAAGCATTGGCCGGACTGCGCCAGCATGTACAAAAAGAGGAAGCAATCAGGAAGTGATGTGGATTTGGAAACCATCAAAGCAGAAGTTAAAAGCCAAGTGATAGAAGAAATTACAAAGAAGGTCACAAGTTAAAAGCCATCAAGTTGCTGCATGACCAAGGAGTGCATTTGAGGTCAGCTTCCAACACCCCTAGCCCTGTAGGTGGTCGGAAGAGCATCTGTGCCTCAGCCTCGGATGCAGTCGAAAGAGACTACTTCGATGGACTTGAGGCAATTCTAGATCCAGATAATGTGGACCTTCTGATAGAACCAACACCGTGTAGCCTAGTAATCAACCCTGGAGGTTATCAGATGGAGGTAGCAAGGGGTTGGGTCTTCCCAGCACAAACTGAGCTATGTTCACAACTAGTAATGGAACATAATGTCGTTGTACATATTGACTATGTACATCCAGAACATGAAGACAGACCGCTGAGTCAGCCCCCAAGTCCTGAGGTAAGAACTCTTGGACAGGCTCTATACAAGAGGGTCCAGTGGAGGAGAGGGTAGATCGTGGTATCAAAGGTGCTCTCTTCTCCAAAGTTATCAAGACCTCCATTGCCTATGAGCTCCAAAAGCAATCTAAAGGACTTTGTGATAGGCGATGAGAAGGCGGCCTCTAAGAGTGCAATTGTTGACAAGCCAAAGAGTGGCACTACTATAGAAAAGAGTGCTTCAAAGGAGACTAATGTAGCGCCGAAGGAGACTAAGTCCACAACTACTTTAGCTGACCCACCGACAATGCCGAAGAAGGCTAAGTCCACAACTGCTCTAGCTAACCCAACAAAATAGCTTACAACAGTCAAGAGTGACTGCAAACTAGGGCAACAGCTGAAGGTGGAGAAACCCCCCAGATCGTCTAAGAGTGACCCTAGGGGTTCTGTATGGAACAGGGCCAACGCCAAGTTCAAATTCTGAGAGCGATTCCTATTAGAAACAGAGCATAAGACGGTAGGACCTGGGTGTGTTGCTCTTCATGCTTGGTACATGGAGGAATGTGAAGAGAAGAGGACCACCATGATGGTTGTTGTGTTCAAGAAACATCATTTTTTGCGTGAGTTAGACACTGAGTTTTTCGTTGTGGGATTAGAAGACTTGTTTTACCTCTTCAAACTTGATGGATTGGATGTAGGACTTTTTTGCGTGTTGTCACTGTAAGTACAATTTCATCAATTTTCTAGGCTTGTTCATTTTTAGCTAGGGATGCTCTTCATATATTTGCTTGCTAAATTGCTTTTGTATGCTTCTTTATTCCTAGATGCCTGATTGTAGAAGCTTGGGCCAAAGATGTGCCTGTTGGCATTATTGATCCAGATCCAGTGTCAATAAAGACTATGAACACTGATAGAGGCTATAGCGTGGATTATCTAGAATATTGCCTAAGGAAATATGCCAAGAAAAAGTTTGTGATGTTTGCACATAACTGTGGTGGGCACTAGATTGCTGTCATCATCGCTCGAATGTGGCAGAAGGTGATGTACCCCGACTCCAATAGAGGCAGGAAGTCAGATTTGACTCCTATCAAATCTGTGATAGATGAGTGAGTATTGTCTAACCTACTATTGACCCATGTATTTCTTTCTTAATTATGTTAGTGGAAGTCAAAAAAATTTGATAACAACTCATGTATGTGTAGTTCTTTTGGCAATTGCCAACCCAAGCCGAAGAAAGGACAGAGAAAATTGAAGTTGACCCATGCATTCAAAATTCCAGTAAGTAGTGCTTCACTTCCAGTTGTAAAGTCGTTTTGTCAATTCAATTATTAACCATGTGTTTCCTATGTTCGCAGTGCCAGCAGCAAGGTCTAGACCACACATGTGGGTTCTTTGCGGCCCACAACTTGATGCTGGCGATGGGACAGGCCAATCTGACTAATCCTCAGGTACAGCTACAAATATATATGTGTTTATTACTGCTCAACTATTGTGATCTACTTGGAATGCCTTGATCCCCTCTTGTTGTCATATATACTGCTGCTGTCAATTTTTTAAACTGTTGCTATGATCTTGAACAAGATGAAGCTGCTGCTATGATCTGCTGCTATGACCCTTTTGTAGACTATGGCTGGCTTATATACATTTACTTGTAAATTTCGGTTCTGCTGCGGTCATATATATATATATTGTCATCTCTTGTTGTGCAGCTTCATTTTATGGATGATGGCTATACAGATGTGCAACTTCATCTTATGACTACCTTTCTCTGTCTTCGGATTTTGAAGTGCAGTCCACTGAAATCAACTTTGTGGACATTAGAGAGAAGC
Source organism: Miscanthus floridulus (assembly GCF_019320115.1). Taxonomy (NCBI): domain Eukaryota; kingdom Viridiplantae; phylum Streptophyta; class Magnoliopsida; order Poales; family Poaceae; genus Miscanthus; species Miscanthus floridulus. The sequence goes on along the minus strand of NC_089589.1, from coordinate 118,683,319 downwards.
TCGCCTCATTTATTGTGTCGCAGATCCTTGATGAAACAGGCGAGTTTCATTGTTCATATACAAAACCATGATGAAGTGCCTAGTATATATGTTCATTTGATCTATGAACTATGTTTGGAGCCTACGAGATACAATTGGAGCTGTGAGATATAAACATGTGAGAATTATAACCTAGTGATAAACAATCGATCTGCTGTGAACTATGTGTGATATGTGTGTACATTGAAAAAAATAAGTTTGGAGGTGAACATATATGTCATTTTTGTGAGATCTGTGTATATATATCTGTGATTTGTGTATATCTGTGCTATTTGCACTGTGCTGTGGGCTACAGACAGGTCTAGGCTACAGCCGTATATGTAGCATTTTTCTTACAACAGACGCGTCTGTAGCCTAGACCCATCTATGGTAAGGAAAATACTACAGACACATATGGAGAACAGGAGTCTGTAGCATGCTACTTACTACAGACGTGTTTACAAACATTGTCTGTAGTAGGATTCTTGCTATAGATGCATATACTGTACATGCGTCGACACTATGTTTCTTCACACTAATGTGTTTCCAAACATCATCTGTAGTAGGATTCTTACAACAGACACATGTATTTTACATGCATCGGCACTATGTTTCTTCACACCGATGCATTGATAAACATCGTCTATAGTAGGATGCTTACTACAGGCGCGTATAACACACACGCGTCTGAGATATGGTTCTTCACACCGACACATTTACAAACATCGTCTGTAGTAGGACTCTTACTATAGACGCGTTTATTGCACGCGCGTCGGCACTATGTTTTTTTCACATAGACGAGTTTACAAACATCGTCTATAGTAGGACTCTTACTACCAACGCGTGTAACAGACACGCGTCTCTAGTAAGAGCTTACTGCAGACATGTGTAGATACCAACCGATCTCTATTAAGGGCTCATCACAGATGCGTGTTCGTTTTTGTCACAGTCGCGTGTGAGTAACACGCGTCTATAGTGTGTGCGTAGTACAGATGCGCTCTTTGCGTGTCTATAATATGCCTTATTACGGACGCGTTATGGTAGATGCACCGATGCACGTCTGTGATGTGCCTGAACGCGTGTCTGTTATGTGCTTTTTTTACATAGTGTCGGTCTTCATAAAGCCTTCGGATTTGTCAGTCGATCTAAAATGCGCATTTAGGAAACCATTCAGTAGCGGCGCCAGCGCCTTCTTGGTGTTCTTGGCTTGCTCCTTTTTAGTCAGAGATGATACCACCGTAGCCTCCTACACCAACCAGATAACCACACACAAATTAGCAACATACTATATTTGTGGGAGCCATTAGCTAGCCAAACAGACAATAATGATATACTAGTAAGCAATTATGGCCCAACTTCCTCATTTAGTAAGTTAAATACTCTTCCTAATATATGCTATGCTCATGAGTTACACACCACCATGCCTAAGTCCCCATCCCTAAAATGCCCATGTGTGCGCATGCGTTTCACCTACATACATCACGTTCAACGCTCAGTAGTAACCTTATCCTGAGGGACCTAATCCCCACCAATCACCTTATTCACCTTCTCATCATCCACAAAATCGAGTGACAACATTCTTTAAATAGATTCTAGGTACTTGTTAATGATGCGCGTTAAGTTTTAAGTCGACTGACAAATCCAAAAGCTTGGAGGGTGACATGTGTGCTCATCCTTGATCCCCACCCCTCCCATGGCATCTCCACAAGACCTTTCCTTTATGGTTTCTACTTTTCTTAACAATTCCTCAGCTCACTCTGATGCAAATGGGTCGCCAATCTGTTTCATCAATCCAATGCTATGGCCACCACTCATGCCACTAAGGGCTGGACCAAGACCAGTGCCCATCCATGCTCAACAATATGTATACGGTCCATTCTATAACCTCACTCACCCTCTCGTTATTGCCACTTGCATTGATATTTACGTGGTTTTGGGTGGCTTGTCTACTCAACATGTTACAAACCAGAATAATCTTCATAATATAAATTTTTCATGAGTTAAGAGCTTGCTAAAGATCATAAGAATGAAATGTGTCTTACCACTTGACCATTTACAAGAAAAACTATTTAGATGCTTGAGACTAGGTTTAATTCATATTATGTTTGAGACTAGCTTTCCACTTGACCGTAAGAATGAAGCTACTATTCCAAGTAGACGCAGCTGCCTTGGATGGACATGAACTTGTCAGTGTCGATCGAGAGGCACCTACCATGGTTAACTAAAAGGGCAGGACTGTCGATGCTACTGACAGGCTCGATCATCTGGGTCTCCATTTACACCCTATGAACCACTGGTTGGTCGAGAGTAAAGCCAGATGGTTTGGTGATCAGCAGCAGGTCTTCCGTGAACTCCACGAGATAATACCTGCCACTCATCAGTCCTTGGCCACTTGTGTTTAGACTAGAGAGATGGCTTCCATAGATATGTCCATCGCACATCAACGCCTAGGTTCCCGGCAGCAACGATGACAGTCGACATGTAGATTGATCCATACCGATCCTTAGCGTACAGATTGATGCCGAAGGACATCATGCAGATATGCTTGTTAGGATTGGCGATCCAGAAGTTCTTGAAGGTCTCCATGCTTTGATCCACCCACATGATCTTCCTATTTAGTGATGCCATCGGCAAAGAATGATACTGATAACTTTCTTAGTAATAATATATTATGTTCATGAGTTGCAGACTTGTCTACAATGGTAGAGCTACAATGTTGTAGTGCTAAAAGACCTTTTAATGGGAATGGCTTTGTAAGTGTTGGGTTTATAGTAATTAGAATGTGTGGTAACCATAATCTGCCTTTCATCAAAATACATATAGGTGTGCTGACCTGGCTTCTCTTTAACATTCATATTGTGTAGGTTATACATGTATTCATGCGGCATAGTGTGTATCCGTATTTGTGAAATTAATGTTTATACTGTGTATGCACTATATTCTTGCTATCCTCTTTTGTATATATTGTCTCTTGCCCTTGGGATGATATTCAATACAGGCCAGTTCAAACCTATTATAAGCATCCAATTCATCCTATAACCAAACTTAAGTGCAACTAATAATTGTATACCATTTGGATCTACAAATATATATTAAGTATTTCTCTTGCACCCATTGCAAAAAAAGTGATTTAGAAATCAATTCAATGTAATAGGGGTAGTATATGATCATCTACAGTCAACTCCATCCGAAGCCTAAATCTTGTCGTTCCACTTTTGCTGAACATATCTACACATCCTAGTCTGATCCAAAAGAGGACTAGATAAAAAAATCAAATATGCATGTATTCCAATACAGGGAGCAAAGGACAGATGGCCAAATTTGGCTCTCCTACTTGGGGTTCACTAGCTACTCCATCTTTGAAGTATGATTTGCTTCAGTTAGCCTACCAAATCTCAATTTGTTCAATAGATCAATATATATCCCATACGTAAAATAATTTTTTTTCACCAAATCGTGCGTGCCAATTCAAGGATCCTGCCCACCGCCGTCTTCAGTGCCGGCTCCAGATCTGCAAAGGGGGTGAGGGAAGAGTGAGGAAGATGAAGAGGGGAAGAGTGAGGGACATGGGGAGAGCTGGCCCCACCAGCTCTGCTGACGCTGACTTCCACCCCATCTAGCTGGCCTCCAATGGATCCGGCTGCCCTCCATCGGATCTGGCCATGTCTTCCACCGAATCTTGCACACGCTACTAGATCTTTGTGTGGGCGCCTGTCTCCTCGCCTCCACGCTAGAGAAGGAGGCACACCCATGGTCCTCGTTGCCTCCACACCGGAGAGGGAGACGGAGGCGCGGTCATGGTCCTCGTCACCTCCATGCCCATTGTCTTCGTCGCCTCCATGCACATGGAGAGGGAGCACCACGCCATGCAGATCTGCCATGCCATGCCTCCACGCATATCTGGACTCCTGGCCTCCACATCGGTGAGGGAGGCGCCCCTGTGGTCCTCCTCGCCACCACGCCGAAGTCGGAGTAAGAGGCGCGTGCACTCCTAAATCGTGCATGGAGAGGGAGCGGCGGGAAAGAGACAAGCACGAGCACAAGGGTAGAGGGAAAGATATGAGTGCTTCTCTGGGAGTCGCGATCGCCAAGAAAGAGAGACAGAGGCGAGCGTGCGTAGGGAGAGAGGTGAGCAATTCTCTGTGCGGCGGCTGGTGGTGAGAAAGGTGGAGAGAGGAAGTTGCAATTTTAAAGTTAGGGTTTGGAGTGGGCTGCTGAATGGGCATCGGACCTTTTAACTGAGGCAGGCCTTCTAAGGGTCAGCCTCTGAAAATGGATCCATTTTTGGAGGTGGGCCTCTTCCGTTAACGGATTTTTTGAGGCGGGCAATATGTGAACGTCCGTAAATGGATTTTAGAAGGCGAGCAATTTCCGACCGCCTATTTATATAAAACGTCCACCTCCATAAATCCATTCTAGAAGACGGGCAATTGTAATGGCCTTCGTAAATAAAATGACCACCTCCAAAAATCCTTATGTATTTAGGAGAGGGTTGCATTTTGTGACCGCTTGAGTTAATGTTGGGTAGTGTCTCGCAAAATATTTTTGTAGTAGGGGATGACTTTAATTTGTGATGACAACACAACCATGTGATTAACATGTGTGTCAAAAATGTGTTAAACATGGTACAATAGGTCAAATGGATCCAAGAGTAGAAGGTGTGTGAACAAGGCGCTTGGCCCACGGGCCTCGGGCAGCTTGCGAAGGAGCACAACCAGCGGGGAAGGTATGTGTCTTGTCGGCCGATGACTGCTTCCTAAGCAGGTGGGTGGCTTGTGAAGGAGGTGCACATTCCTTTTTATATATGTTCTCCGCCGATTTACCTCAGTGAACTGTTATTGGAAGGCGATGTCAATATTGACACATCCACACATGCAACCCCACATACACACACACAACAAACAAACACACATGCATGCATGCCATGTACACATATATCCCATACCTGCTTGGTGTTCGTAGCTCCCTCTTTTTTAGTTGCAGATCAATGACACCATGGCCTCCTGCACCAAATAAATTACAATGCACAAACCAGCACCCTGTTCTGCTGATGGTTTGTGCGGCTGATAAGCTGGCTGATGCTGTTTTGTTGTGAGAGAAAAACACTGTAACATGGCAGATAAGCAGTTCAAGCGAACAGGACGTATATAATATGTGAGGGAGACATTGATAGCTAATCGAGACACAAAACAATACTTTATGTTATTTGTCCCTTCCGTTGCATGTCATTGTGGTGGCAAAATCTTTAGTCGGCTAGAAGGCACAGTCCTATTCAGAATACTATGGCAACTTTTTTACTTCTAGCTTGTATTTATTTCTGATCAGAATGTGTAATTTGGAACAAAGCTTACTCGGTAACATTACCTTTTGTCACATGTCAATCAAGTCTAGAAATTCACAAATGGTATAGGGCATAGGCATGTATTGCTCGAATTCTATGTGAGTACACCAGATATCTAGTTGCGACTTCAATCTCAGTTGCATTTCCATGATGAGTACCTAGCTTAATCATATAAAATTCCTCAGCCCAGCTATCAATTATGAAGTGCAAACATCTAGTAAGAGAGAGGGAGAGAGAGAGAGAAAGAAAGGTACCGTATGTGCAAATTCATATTCTTTACTCCAATCTAGGATGGTAGAAATTTGAAGGCAAGCACATTATGATTATCTTGTGATCCAGGTTAGTAAACCATCCATCGGTGCAAACAGCCTCGGTCTACATAAAGGCTTCGGATTTGTCAGTCGATCTAAAACGCGCATTTAGGAAACCATCCAGCTACGGTGCCCGCGCCTTCTTGGTGTTCCTGGCTTGCTCCTTTTTAGTTGATGATGACACCACCGCCGCCTCCTACACCAAACAGATAACCATACACAAATTAGCAACATACTACATTTCTGGGAGCCATTAGCTAGCCAAACAGATAATAAAGTTATACTAGTAAGTAATTATGGCCCAACTTCCTCATTTAGCAAGTTAAATACTCTAGCTAATATATGCTATGCTCATGAGTTACAGACCACCATGCCTAAGCCCCCATCCCTAACATGCCCATGCCTGCGCATGCGTTTCGCCTACATACCTCACGTTCAACGCTCAGTAGTAACCTTACTCTGAGGCACCTAATCCCCTCCCCCACCAATGTCACCTTATTCACCTTCTCCATCATCCACAAAATCGAGTGGCAACCATCTTTAAATAGGTTCTAGGTACTTGTTAATGATGCGTGTTTTAGATGGAGTGACAAATCCAAAAGCTTGGAGGGTGACATGTGTGCTCATCCTTGATCCCCACCCCTCCTATGGCATCTCCACGAGACCTTTCCTTTCTGGTTTATACTTTCTTAACAATGCCTCACCTCACTCTGATGCAGATGGATCATCAATCTGTTTCATCAATCCAATGCTCGGACCACTCATGCCACTAAGGCCTGGACCAAGACCAATGCCAAACCATACTCAACAATATGTGTACGGTCCACTCTATAACCTCACTCCTCATCACGTTCATTGCCACCTGCAATGATGTTTACGTGGTTTCGGGTGGCTTGTCTACTCAACATGATACAAACCAGAATAAGCCTCATAATATAAATTTGTCATGAGTTAAGTGCTTGTTTAAGACCGTAAGAATGAAATGTGTCTTACCACTTGACCTTTTACATGCAAAACAGTTTAGATGCTTGAGACTAGGTTTAATTCATATTATGTTTGAGACTAGGATTCCACTTGACCATAAGAATGAAGCTATTATATATTCCAAGTAGACACAGCCGCCTTGGGTGGACGGGAACTTGTCAACGTCCATCGAGAGGCACCTGCCATGGCTAACGAAAAGGGCACGATTGCCGATGCTACTGACCGGCTCGATCGTCTAGGTCTCCATGTACACCCTATGAACCACTGGTTGGTCAAGAGAAAATAAGCTGGATGGTTTGGTGGTGAGAAGCAGATCTCCCATGGATTCCACGAGATAATACCTGCCACACATCAGTCCTTGGCCACTTGTGTCAAGACTAGGAGAGATGGGATGCATAGATATGTCTATTGCACATCTACAACTCGGTTAGCGGCAGCGACAATGACAGTGGACAGGTAGATTGATCCATACTAATCGATGGCATACACATTGCTGCAGCAGGACGTCATGTAGGTAGGCTTGTTAAGATTAGCGATCCATAAGTGCTTGAAGGTCTCCATGCTTTGATCCACCCACATGATCTTCCAAATTAATAATTATGCCATCGGCACAAAATGATACTGATAACTTTCTAATTAATGATATATTATCTTCAAGAATTACGAACTTGTCTAAAATGGTACGTAGATATACAATGTTGTAGTTGCTAGAAGACCTTTTAAATGGAAATAGCTTAGTAAGTGATGGGTTTATAGTAATTAGAATGTGTGGTAACCATAATATGCCTTTCATCAAAATATATATAGGTGTGCTGACCTAGCTTCTCCTTAATATTCATATTGGGTAGGTTATGCATGTATTCATGTGGCATAGTGTGTATGCGTATTTGTGAAATTATTTTTTATACTGTGTATGCACTATATTATATATAGGACGGAGAGAGTATGACCAGATCTTGCTATCCTCTTTTGTATATATTGTCTCTTGCCCTTGGGATGATATTCTATACCGGCCAATTCAAACCTATTATACTCTTCCAATTCATCCTATTAACCAAACACAAGTACAACTAATAATTGTATACCCATTTGGATCTACAAATATATGTTAAGTATTTCTCTTGCACCCATTCAAAAAAGTGGTTTAGAAATCAATTCAATGTAATAGGGGTATATGATCATCTACAGTGCACTCCATAGCCTAAATCTTGTCGTTCCACTTTTGATGAACATACCTTCACATCCTAGTCTGATCCAAAATGGGACTAGATAAAAAAATACAAATATGCATGTATTCCAATATAGGGAGCAAAGGACAGAGGGCCCAATTTGGCTCTCCTACTTGGGGTTCACTGGGTACTCCATCTTTGAAGTGTGATTTGCTTCAGTTAGCCTACCAAATCTCAATGTTGTTCAATAGATAAATATATATCCCATATGTAAAATAAACTTTGTGCACCAAATCGTGCGTGCCAGATCGAGAGTCCTGCCCGCAACCGTCTTCAGTGCCAGCTCCAGATCTTCAAAGGGGGGCAAGGGAAGAGCAAGGGAGACAAAGAGGGGAAGAGTGAGAGAGATGGGGAGAGCTGGCCCCACCAGCTTTGCTGAAGCTGACCTCCACCCGATCTGGTTGGCCTGTATTGGATCCGGCCACCCTCCATTGGATCTGGCCAAGTCTTCCATTGAATCTTGCCCACGCCCATTGGATCTGTTTGTGGGCGCCTGTCTCCTCCCCTCCACGCTGGAGAGGGAGGCATGCCCATGGTCCTCATTGCCCCCACGCCGGAGAGGGTAACAGAGGTGTGCTCATGGTCCTCGACACCTCCACCCCCATGGTCCTCGTTGCCTCTTCGTCGCTTCCACGCGCATGGAGACGGAGCACCAGGCCGTGTAGATCTGCCATGCCACGCCTCCATGCAGATCCGGCCTCCTGGCCTCCACGCCGGACTGGGAGGCGCATCTGTCGTCCTCCTCGCCTTCATGCCGGAGTCGGAATCGGAGTCGGAGTTGCGAGCACTCCTAAAACGCGCGTGGAGAGGGAGCGGTGGGAGAGAGACGAGCACGAGCACAAGGGTTGAGGGAGAGAGACAAGTGCTTCTCTATGAGTCGCAAGCGCCAAGAAAGAGGGAGAGACAGCCAAGCATGCTGTAGGGAGAGAGGCGAGCGCTTCTCTGTGCGGTGGCTGGTGGTGAGAGAGGTTGGAGAGAGGCAGTTATGATTTTGTAGTTAGGGTTTAGAGTGGGCTACTGAATGGCCCGCGGGCCTTTTAACTAAGGTGGTCTTTCTAAGGGATCGGCCTCTGAAAATGGATCCATTTTTGGAGGTGGGTCTATTCTGTTAACGGCTTTTTGGAGGCGGTCAATTTGTGACTGCCTCTGTAAATGGATTTTGGGCTATTTTCAACCACCTGCGTAAATAAAATATCCACCTCTGTAAATCCATTTTGCAACGGGCAATTGTAAACACCTTCAAAAATAAAATGACCACCCCCGAAAATCCTTACGTATTTTAGGGGAGGGATGCATTTTGTGACCGCTTGCGTTAATGTTTAGGTAGTGTCTCGCAATATTATTTTTGTAGTACTGGATGACTTTGTGATGGCAACACAACCATATGATTAACATGTGTGTCAAAAATGTGTTAAACAAGCTATAATTGGTCAAAGGGATCCAAGAGAGTAGAAGTGGCACGAAGACCGACAAATAAATGAAGCAAAAAGGGCAGAGTATGGAGAAACTTCACAAGCTGGACAGTCCAGTGGTGACTAAGTTAGCACTTGTTCAGGATAACTAGCGGGGAAGGTGTTTGAAGGAGGCGCTCGGCCCACTGGACTAGGGCAGCTTGCGAAGGAGCACAACTAGCGGGGAAGGTGTGTGTCTCACCGGCTGATGACTGCTTCCTAAGGCTGGTGAAGGAGGTGCACATTCCGTTTTATATATGTTCTCCACCGATATACCTTAGTGCACCATGGCCTCCTGCATCAAATAAATTGCAACGCACAAACCAGAAATATATGTGGGAGACATTAATATATAGCTAATCGAGACACAGAACAATACTTTATGTTATTTGTCCCTTCCGTTGCATGTCATTATGGTGGCAAAATCTTTAGTTGGTTAGATGGCACAGTATTATTGAGAATACTATGGCAAGTTTTTTACTTCTAGCTTGTATTTATTTCTGCTCAGAATGTGTAAGTCGGAACAAAGCTTACTAAGTAACATTACCTTTTGTCACATGTCAATCAAGTATAGAAATTCACAAATGGGATAGCATAGGCATGTGTTGCTAGAATGCTATGGGCGAGTGCACTAGATATCTAGTGACGAATTTACGTGATGCACGTAGTTTGGTTCTTCTTCAATCTCACTAGCATTAACATGATTAGTACCTTGCTATATCGTATGAAATTCCTCAGCCTAGCTAGTTGTCCATTATGAAGTGCAAACGATTTAGTTAGAGGAGAGAAAGAAAGATACTGTATGTGCAAATCCATATTTTTACTCCAATCTTGGATGGTAGTAAATTTGAAGGCAAGCACATTATGATTATCTTGTGATCCAGGTTGGTAAACCATCCATCGATGCAAACAGCTCGATCTACATAAAGCCTTTGGATTTGTCTGTCGATCTAAAACGTGCATTTAGGAAACCATCATGGTGCGGTGCCCGCGCCTTCTTGATATTCCTGGCTTGCTCTTTTTTAGTCATAGATGACAACACTGTGGGCTCCTGCACCAAACAAATAGCCATACACAAATTAGCAACATACTACATATGTGGGAGACATTAGCTAGCCAAAAAGACAATAATGATATACTAGTAAGTAATTATGGCCCAACTTCCTTATTTAGCAAGTTAAATACTCTTCCTAATATATACTGCACTCATGAGTTACACAACCATGCCTAAGCCCCCATCCCTAAAATGCCCATGTCTACACATGCGTTTCACCTACATATGTACATCACGTTCTACGCTCAGTAGTAAACGTACAATGGGGTACCTAATCCCCTCCATCCCAACCAATATCTCCTTATTCACCTTCTCCATCATGCGCAAAATCGAGTGATAACCTTCTTTAAATAGATTCTAGGTACTTGTTAATAATGTGCATTTAGATCGACTAACAAATCCAAAAGCTTGGAGGGTGACACGTGTGCTCATCCTTGATCCCCACCCTTCCCATGGCATCTCCACGAAACTTTCCTTTCTAGTTTCAACTTTTCCAAAATACTTCACCTCACGCTCTACTGTAGATGGATTGCCATTCTGTTTCGTCAATCCAATGGTTGGCCTACCACTCATGGCACTAAGTCCTAGACCAGGACCTACACCCAACAATGCTCAACAATATTTGTACGGTCAACTCTATAACCTCACTCACCCTCTCCTTATTGCCACTTGCATTGATGTTTATGTGGTTTTGGGTGGCTTTCTACTCAACATGTTACAGACCCGAATAATCTTCATAATATAATGTTTTCATGAGTTAAGTGCTTGTTGAAGACCGTAAGAATGAAATCTGTCTTACCACGGGACCTTTTTCTTGCAAAACTATTTAGATGTTTGAGACTAGGTTTAATTCATATGATATTTGAGACTAGGTTTCCACTTGACCATAAGAATGAAGTTATTATTCCAAGTAGACGCAGATGCCTTGGATGGACCTGAACTTGTCAGAGTCGATCGAGAGGCACCTACCATGGCTAATGAAAAGGGCACGACTGCCGATGATATTGATTGGATCGATCGTCTGGGTCTCCATGCACACCCTACAAACCACTGGTTGGTTGAGTGTAAAGCTCGATGGTTTGGTCACGAGCAGCAGATCTGTCGTGGACTCCATGAGACAATGCCTACCACTCATCAGCCCTTGGCCACTTGTGTCAGGACTATGAGAGATGGCTTCCATAGATATGTCCATCGCATATCTACGCCTCGGTTCCCTGCTGGCAGCGACAACGATAGTGAACAAGTAGATCGATCTACACCGATCGATGGCACACCCATTGCTACCAAAGGACATCATGTTGGTAGGCTTGTTAGGATAAAGCATTCCAGAAGTGCTTGATGGTCTCCATGTTTCGATCCGCCCACATGATCTTGCCTATTTCGGTGGATATGAAGACCATCAGCGACAACTCACTAGTAGAGAACAGAGCTTTACTCCCGGTGGGGAACCCCCTCTAGTCTCGGTTCCCCACCTAGGAGCAAGCATCCGGGACTAAAGGGGGGTCCTTTAGTCCCGGGTCAGGAACCGGGACTAAAGGAGGACCTTTAGTCCCGGTGGGTAACACCAACCGGGACTAAAGGTGCCTCCTGACATGCCACGATGGCTGGCACCTTTAGTCCCGGTTGGTAATACGAACCGGGACTAAAGGTTTTTTTCTTTTTTCTTTTCTTTTCATTTTTTTATTTTCTTTTCAAAATAGGTTTTCGAAGTCGTATTGTACGCTGCTAATTATAAATTTATACGCGCGTATAGTATGTTTCGGTTCAAGCACAATGAACGTATTAAATCACACAATACAAGCATAGAAATATATATATATATATATATATATATGCATGCATGCATCATATATATATATTTACATGCATGCATGCATATGTGTATTTTACATTATATTATTTCATGTGCATATATTACAAAAAGATTGCATTACAGTTGTTGTGATATAACAAGTTTTCTCTCATCCTCTAGCTTGGCTTCCAAGGCAGTGTTGGGTCGAAGTAGAACTCGCCCTTGGAATCGATGACCTGCTCATTAAAAAATCCGGCTATAGGCTCTTGAATTGCTTTGATTTGGTCTTGCCGTATGACCTTTTCCTCCAACCATCGAGTCTACAGGTTTGAATTAAAGGAAAATAAATTAATATATGTACATATATATATATAAAGATATAGTAACACAATTAATAATAATAATTAAATGAATATATAGTGTATTTTTAACGTACTTTTAGTCTCTCTGTAGGAGTTCTTTGGGAGACCACCTTGATAAACTTGCAAACATAGTAACCATAGTAGTTGTTCCCCTGTTCCTGCCTCAGACACCACTTTACGAGAAAAAGATTTGTCATCCAATCTGGTGATCCGGTGAAAGCTATATGTTTAATTAATAAAGATGATGCGATTTAGGGGACTTACTTTCAAAGGGATTACATTCAGTGGCGCTTTGCATTTTCCCATGTGTTGCTTCTCAATAAAGGTTTTCCAAACACTGCCCAATAAAAAAATTGCCACGTCATCAGATATAGTTAATCATCATGTTTGTGTGTATATATAGTTGCTAGAGATACCGAAATTACCTCTGGATAATATCTATCATATCTTGGTAGTCTTGCTGTGGTTTTGTCATCGAGTCATAGATTATCAAGTGACTTTTCACCAGATCGATGTCCATCAATATCCAGTGATTGTTGCATGTGTTTATAGGATATAATGCCTAACACTCATTAATTAACTAGAATCAACATATGAGCCATTAAGGATGATCGACATTATTAACACTCACTTGAAGTTGTAGGGAAATAGTATATCCTTCTTGTGGCGTTGGTTCACTAAGAAGTTCATGAGGTTACTCTCTGACTCAGACTTCCAATTAGTCTTTGGAGTAACTGGGTCTTTGAATACTATATGGGGATCAACAAAACCAATTTCATTGCAGCCTTCCTTTCTGAGCTCTGTCATTGTAAATCTGCATATATATAGTACTTGTTAGGATAATTTATATGCATATACACACATATGATGAGTTTAATAATAGATCGAAAGAATTATTACTTATAGGCAATAGCAGCTAATGATAACTTTGTCCAGAGAGGTCAGGTGACATAGTTGATGAAATTCTGCAAAGTCAACATACATAACATCATCGCCACGGAACCAATGTTCGTCTCTAATTCTAACACCAATGCAGAAGTCTCCACCGGTAGACGCCTGCATGTACCACTTGTTTAGCAGGTACATTTGCGTCCCTAGATCAGATAAGGCTTGAGGGTTGTATAGACTCTGGCCTAGTACAAATTTTTTCTTCCAAATATCAACCTCCGCTGCACTCTCAATGTTTCCATCACCAAACATCTGGTAAAGGTCGAGACCAGTCTCATCAATAAATTCACCAAGGTGATCCAAATCGACATCCGGAGGTATGTTTGCCTGATGCATTAATCCTAAATTCGTACCATATTCATTACCAACAACTAGCGGGGGGACTGATTGGTGCGCTTGTTGTCCGAGTTGGGCAACTCCTTTCCCTGCCCGCTTCTTTTTCTGTGCCGCCTCAATTGACTTGGTGAGAGTGCGGTCATAGTCTGATAACGTTGATTTGGACGGCTTACGAGATTCCCGCTGTTGTTGCTGGTAAGAAGCCACCCTTTTTCTTAGAATATCTGGAGCTACGAAGAAGTACGGTTTCTCCGGGTTTCTCCTTGCTTCTTGATTCTTTTTAAGTTTGTCATAGAATCTAGACATATCTTTTTTATATGCATCAGTTCCTTCTTCCTTCTCTTCAGATATTATTTTGGGAATAGCCCTTGGTTTCACGGTGGCTTTCTTTGCCGGCGGGGACTGGTTCTTCGTTTGCGGGGCTGGCCTCTTGCTAGGCTTCTTGGTAGGCAGGGGTGGGGGAGGCGTTGGAGACCTCCTTGGAGGTGTTCGCAGCGGCGTTGGAGACCTCCTTGGAGGTGGCGGCTGTGATTTTGGAGACCTCCTTGGAGATGGTGTGGATGCAGCCTCGCCTTCCAACACAATGTCATCGTACAGAGCACTATGATGATCTGGCGATTGAACAATTGGATTTAGGTTGGGGGAGGATCTGCTACAAAAAAAGGAATGACATATTATTATGAGCAGATTGTTAATTATTTAAGCCAATACAAATTAATGTAGTGTTTTCATCCGCACGTACCTATGGTGAGGTAGTTCAGGAGGAGGTGGAGCCGACATCCCAGGAATGATGGTGTAGCGCTTGCGCGATAGAATGAATGTCTTCTCTGCTTCTCCTAGAGTCTTCTCGCCATCACCTCCAGGAATGTCAAGAGGCAAATCACTAAAACCTTTTTCAGCTTTATCTATCAAGATGGTAGCATATCCTTCTTGGATTATATTCCCATGAATCCTTGGTGTCTTGGTTCAGTCGATAGGATTAACAAGACCGATAGCCACCTTGATTGTGGAATTCCCCTTCGGAATGTGTAGCTCACACGATGTACAAGGTTCAGTGACATCATCCACAGGGAAGCGCAGTCCTGTGTCCCCTTGATTTGGTATCTCCGTGGAAGCGCAGCTGCTTTCAACTGAACAGATTAGCTAATGTTGATTCTTGGCTTTGATGCCTGCTTGCTTGCACTCACTGCTATTTGCACTTGCCTTCTGATTTCCTCCTGCATTCTCGCTTCAAGGTTTTTTTTCCGCTCCTGTGCTTCATGCACCGCTTCCTCCAACCTCTGGAGCCGCTGTGCCTCTTCTTCCTTCTTTCTCTGGCGACTTCTGTAGGAAGGTCTGTCCTAAGGGAATCCATGCTCCCATGAGACACTTCCTTTGCCTCTAGTTCGGCCACCATGTTCAATAGTCTCGATGGCGTATGTCAGCTCATCCTTCTCTCTGTTGGGCCTGAACGCACCACTAGCAGTAGCTCTCTGAGCATAAAACAATCTTTCTACTGCTTCTTGCAGTCTTGCGCCATAAACGCACTTCCCTGTCTCCTGGTCCAGTGTTCCCCCATGAGCGAAAAACCAATTCTTTGCATGTTCTCCCCACTCGAGTGATTCTGGTGTGATACCCTTGGCAAGAAGATTTGCTTCCATTTTGTTCCACTTCTTAATGGCACTCGAGTAGCCACCTGATCCCAAGTTATGGTGGTATGTCTTCTGTTGGGCATTACGTTGGTTCTTTATCACCCGACTCACACCCTCTTCCGAAGTCTTGTACTGTACAAACTCATCCTAATAGGGCCTCTGCTTTGAGATCGGGCCTAGGACAGTAAAATCTAGTGCTATGTTCTTCTTGACATACGTCGTGTATAGGTGTTTCTTCCAAGTCTAAAACTGGGTGGCCATCTTCTTCATTGCCCAATCCCTAACTCGCTCCTTCAATTCATCACCATCTATTATATCATCATAACCATCTGTTTGGAGCGTGAAATGTACCAAGACATCTTTCCAAATTAACATCTTGTCACAATCGGAGACAAAACTGATATGAGGAGCATTGGTCTTCTTCTTCCATTCATGGGTACTGATCGGGAGCCGGTCCCGTACAAGGTAACTACAGTGGTGCACGAATTTCATTTTATTCGGCCCACCCGGTTCTCCTGTATCCACATTGAACTCCAAGATGATGAAGCGGCCCTCCAATGGCTTTTTGGGACCTCGAACATTTTTACTCTTCGTTGTAGTTGTTGATGTCGATCCAGAGGGCTACAAAACATAAACATTATTTTTAATGTCATGAGCACACATAAGACATATGATAATATATATAGCTAATAATAAAAATATATACTTGGCCAATATGTTGTTGCTCATTTTGTTCAAGAGCTAAGTACTGACTCCCGTCATCTGCATCCTCTTGCATGTTATTTTTAGCACCATCATCGCCGGCAACTTGAGTGCCAGTGTTGATCAAATTCATCATCAACTCCTCCTCATCCATGTTTCTTCGGTCGGCCATCTAGCTTCAAAAAACAAAACCAATATATAGTACGTCAAATCTTTGCTTACATGCGTAAAATCTTCCACCGTATAAACCCTAAACCCTAAACGAGTAGGTTTTGACGGGTGAAGGTTGGTTTGTATGATAAGAAGAATCAGGAAGCGAGTAGGTTTTGGCGGCGATTCCACCTGAAACAAAAGGGGGGCGTCGCTACGCATTAGGTTTTATTAAACGGAAAATAGTGAGCCTCGCCTGAAAGAAAGGGGGCATCGTTGCGCGTCAAGTTTCTGAGAACAATAAATGATGAGCCTCGCCTAAAAGAAAAGGGGGGCGTTGCTGCAAACCAAAGTGACAACAAAATCGCCTAAATGATTGGAACCCTCGAAGAGGTTCACAACAACACGCCAAATTTACAACAAATACAACAACACACGTTACATCGAACGAGGGCGAACGAGGGCGGCGGTGCTCCGCCGTATAAACCCTAAACCCTAGGGCGAACGAGGGCGGTGGTGCTCCGCCGTATAAACCCTAAACCCTAGGGCGAACGAGGGCGGCGGTGCTCCGCCGTATAAACCCTAGGGCGAACGAGGGCGGCGGTGCTCCGCCGTATACATAGAAACGCATGGCGCTTATAGATGGCGCGTATACACTAGAATTTTTTTCGATCTGTTCCTTTGGCGCTTTCTTTCTTATAATAGTTAGCGCGACAGAGAATAATGCCCGTCTGAACACCGTGTGCGACGTGCCATGAAAATTAGCTAAGTATACGTTTGGGTTTGTGATCGATACACATATTTGTTGACGTACGTACGTATGCAAGTGACAACCAACAAAGTTTTGCTACTGTATCAAAGCATGCACGTAGGAATAAAAGAAAATGTGAACAACATGTACGTACTGTTACAATGATCATTGCCTAAAACATATGTACGTAGTGTTTCATGCATGGAGATCCATGGAATAGGATCAAGCATGCATAGCTAGCGTACCTCGGGGCGGCCGGCGGTGTGGCCGCGCGTCTGGCCGGGGCGAGGGTACCGGCGGTGTCGCCGCGCGTCTGGCCAGGGCGAGGGTACCGGCGCTATGTGGCTGCGTGCTTGCGTCTGGCCGGGGTGGCGGTGTGGCACGCGCCTTGCGTCTGGCCGGGGCGGCCGGGCAGCAGCTGGCGCCGCGCGCGAGGTTATCGACGCGCGGGGTGGCATGGGGACTGTGGACTCGCGCGAGGCGGTGGCGACGACCGACGTTGGGCGGGGTGGTGGCACGGCGTCCTCGGTGTGGCGGGCCGAGTGGCGTGGGCGCAGGAGAGGAATCAGCGAAGAATGCAAGATAGAAGATGACACTGGTATATATATGCCATATGCCTTTACTCCCGGTGCCATCCCACCACCGGGAGTAAAGGTCCTTTACTCCTGGTGCGTGTTACCAACCGGGAGTAAAGGTACCTTTACTCCCGGTTGGTAACACGCACCAGGAGTAAAGGTTTACCTTTACTCCCGGTTGGTAATAAGCACCGGGAGTAAAGGTTTTTTTGGCGGGCCACGAAACTGCAGCCCACCTTTACTCCCGGGTGGGCTTCCAACCTAGGAGTAAAGGTGGGTTGCAGTTTCGTTTCCCGCTGTTTTAAGCAATAGTCTTGTTACATACAATAGAAATGCAATAGTTTTTGTTAAATACATAGTAAATTAAATAAAAGGCATAAAATTATTTTGTTAAAAATATGGATTTTCTTTTTCTTTGTTGCACATAGGAAAAATCTATAACCTAACTTTTTTTATTTTTTGTTACAATTATAAAACATAATGTAACTAATATTTATTATTTCGTTAATGCAAAAATGTAGTGTTTAATTAAAATTATTAAAACTATTGGTTTTGGACAGGAAATTTGTTTTCACATCATTTTAACGTTAATATTTTATTTTTTCATCACTCAATATCCTAATTTACCTTTTTGAGAGAGAAATCCCACCAAATCAAACATTGATTTAATTTGAAACATGACATAATAAACATCTGAATTCACAATTATTACATAATATCTCAAACACACACTACATTAAATCACTATATCATCAAGTGGGCATAGTAGTGAACTTCTTCTTCACGTATGTCCCTTGGTTATGATCGCGTCGTAACCATGGAGTGTCCTCATCATTTACCAAGATGCTAGGGTCTTTGTTCACTTTGAATGGCGGAATTCGGTCATCCTTTTCATAATCTTCTGACATGTCCGACTTGTCCTCAATTCCCACGATGGCTCTTTTCCCTAAAAGAACTATGCGGCGCTTTGGCTCTTTGGTTGAGTCATTATCGTTTTTCCCTCTTTTTGGTTTGGTAGACAAATCATTGACATAGAACACCTGATTCACATCCTTGGCAAGGATGAATGGTTCGTCTTTGTACCCAATATTACTAAGGTCTACTGTTGTCATTCCATACTCGTTGTCTACTGTTACCCCGCCTCCCATGAATCTCTCTAAGGGGAACATGTTGTGTAGGAACATAGGACCGAGAATGAAAATCTCTTTGACTAGGTGAACTAGGAGGTGTGTCATGATATCAAAGAAGGAAGGAGGGAACACCAACTCAAAGCTGACGAGATATTGAACCACATCATTCTGTAGTTTAGCTAGATCAGTTGGATCAATTGCCTTCTGAGAAATTGCATTGAGGAATGCACATAGCTTCACGGTGGCTAGACATACATTTGGAGGTAGAATTCCTCTTAATGCAACTGGAAGTAATTGCGTCATGAGAACGTGACAGTCATGGGACTTTAAGTTATAGAATTTCTTCTCTAGCACATTTATAATACCCTTTATATTCGAGGAGAATCCAGATGGCACCTTGATGTTGTTTAAGCATTCAAACATGATTTCCTTCTCCTCTTTGCTTAGAGTGTAGCTGGCAGGACGTAAGTAATAGCGTCCATCATCTGTCTTCTCTGGATGCAGGTTGTCTCTTTCTCTCAAACAACGCAGGTCCTGTCGTGCTTCAAATGTGTCCTTAGGCTTTCCATACACACCCATGAAGCCTAGCAAGTTCACACAAAGATTCTTCGTCAGGTGCATCACGTCGATCGAGCTACGGACCTCTAGGACTTGCCAATAGGGTAGGTCCCAAAATATGGATTTTTTCTTCCACATGGGTGCGTGACCATTAGCGTCGTTCGGAATAGGTTGGCTGCCATGTCCTTTTCCAAAGATGACTTTCACATCATTGACCATATCGAGTACATCCTCACCGGTTTGGTTGCGAGGCTTGGTCAGGTGGTCTACCTTTCCTTTAAAATGCTTGCCTTTCTTTCTTACGGGGTGATTTGCAGGAAGAAATCGACGATGGCCAAGGTACACGACCTTTCGACATTTTTTCAAGAGTACACCTCTAATATCACCGAAGCAGTGTGTGCATGCATTATATCCCTTGTTTGACCGTCCTGAAAGATTACTTAGAGCAGGCCAATCATTGATTGTTACGAACAACAATGCTAGCAGATCAAAGTGTTCCTATTTGTACTCATCCCACACATGTACACCTTCTTTATTCCACAAAATGAGAAGTTCGTCAATAAGTGGTCTCAGGTACACATCGATGTCATTGCCAGGTTGCTTCGGGCCTTGGATGAGCACAGGCATCATAATGAACTTCCGCTTCATGCATAACCAAGGAGGAATGTTGTAGATACTTAGAGTAATAGGCCAAGTGCTATGACTACTGTTCTGTTCTCCAAAAGGATTGATACCATCTGTACTTAAAGCAAACCTTAAGTTTCTTGCGTCATTTGCAAACTCCGGGAATTCTCTGTCGATTGCTCTCCACTGGGACCCATCAGCAGGGTGTCTCAACATATTGTCTACCTTATGGTCTTCTTTGTGCCATCGCAACAATTTTGCATGTTCTTTGTTTCTGAACAGACGTTTCAAGCGTGGTATTATAGGAGCATACCACATAACCTTGGCCGGGATTTTCTTCCGCGGACGTTCGCCCTCAACATCACCAGGGTCATCTCGCCTAATCTTATACCGCGATGCATGGCATACCGGGCATGCATCCAAATTCTCGTACTCTTTGCCACGGTACAGGATGAAGTCATTAGGACATGCATGTATCTTCTCGATTTCTAGCCCCATAGGACAGATAACTTGTTTTGCTTTGTAGGTAGTGGCGGGCAATTCATTGTCCTTCGGAAGCATCTTCTTTTGGATTTTTAGTAACTCTCCAAATCCCTTGTCAGATACACCATTCTTTGCCTTTCATTGCAGCAATTCTAGTGTGGTTTCCAACTTTTTCTGCCCTGCATCACAAGTTGGGTACAACAATTTCTTGTGATATTCTAGCATCCACTCGAACTTGATCTTCTCCTTTTCACTTTCACATTCTCTTTGTGCATCACGAATGACCTGACAAAGATCATCAGCCAGATCATCTTCTGCGGCTACCTCTTCTTCAGCTTCTCCCATTGCAGTATCATTGAAGCACGCACCATCGGGAATAATATCATTGTCGTCCCATTGTTCTTCTTCACCTTCTTCCATTACAACACCGGTTTCTCCGTGCTTCGTCCAACAAATATAGTTTGACATGAAACCCGACTTGAACAAGTGTGAATGAAGAGTCTTTGAGCAAGGATATTCCACCGTATTCTTACATATGGCACATGGGCAGCACATAAAACCGTCGTGTTTGTTTGCCTCGGCCGCACGTAACAAAGAATGCACGCCGTCAATGAACTCTTGGGAGCGGCGATCAGCATTGTACATCCAATGCCGGCTCATTTGCATTATATGACATAAATACCATATTAAAACCTAGATCATAATTAATTATTTATACAACATGCGTGCCACCACAAAAGGTACAAATTTATGAAAGCATCGCTACAATGTAGACAATCCCAACTACCACTAAAAGAACTAAAGCTAAAATACATTTCAGGAGCACAAGGATTTCACGACCAATCTCAACTAAAACAGACAGATCCCCCGATTGTGCAACATCTTTGGGCTTCTTTGGCTGGATCACTGCCTCATTACCCGCCGTATCTGCCTGTTGTGCAAGATATTTTTGCACGAGTTCAACATACTCTTCCTCCCAGTAGAAGCCTGAACATCGTCCACTGCCATCCCAATGAAATTAAAACAAAAAATTAGAACTTTAATCACAACCATCATGAAAATAGGTATAAACTAACCATGAAAATAACTCACATTGCGATCCGGACACTTGTAGAAGATACGATCCTTGTTGGGACCCTCCTTCTTCACTCGGTCCTCCATCACAATCTTCGTCTCATCACGACACTTGCCGCATGGAATGAGAGGGAGGCCCAGCCTAAGTCGCTTTGGAAACCCATGAGAGGCCGAGGACCCAGAAGCAGTTGCCATCTACTCTCTAAACTCATTTTTTAATACACTATAAATTTCTCATTTTATAAACAAATAAAATTAAGAAACTATAAAATTATCTATATCTCTAAACAATGATATTTTTAATGGTCATTGTGTTCTTGTCTTTTACTGCGGCAGGTAAGTAATTCACATGATATTTCCACAAATTAACAGAAGAATGGGAGTGTACACACATAACAATCGATTATCATTTATATTTATATATATACTACGTTTGGGTTCGGTGATTGACAGACTACTACGACGATATCGGGACGTGTGAATAAATAACCATTCGTACTAGTTGACCTTGCTTACGTGATCATCTCGGCGAGCATTTCTCCACCGGACGTCACCGTACTTGGCCACGGAAGAGCTCCAATTCTACGAGGAAGGGAACACGGTCTTCCACGACCGTTGCCACTCTCCCTCGTAGAATCAAAGCTCCTCCTTGACGTCCGTTACCGCTCGGCAGAGAACATGCTCGCCAAAATGAACACGGTCCGCTAGTTCAACTAGTATGGATTTTCTATAATTTTCTAACTATTTTCTAAGTTTTTCATTTCATAAAAAGTTAAAATAAAAAGTACGGTGATTGACATACTACTGCGATGATATCGGGACATGTGAATAAATAACCATCCGTACTAGTTGAACTTGCTTACGTGATCATCTCGGTGAGCATTTCTCCACCAGACGGCACCGTACTTGGTCAAGGAAGAGCTCCGATTCTACGAGGAAGGGAACACGGTCTTCCACGACCGTTGTCGCTCTCCCTCGTAGAATCAAAGCTCCTCCTTGACGTCCGTTACCATTCGGCAGAGAACATGCTCGCCGAAATGAACACGGTCCGCTAGTTCAACTAGTACGGATTTTCTATAATTTTCTAACTATTTTCTAAGTTTTTCATTTCATAAAAAGTTAAAATAAAAAGTACGGTGATTGACAGACTACTGCGACGATATCGGGACATGTGAATAAATAACCATCCGTACTAGTTGAACTTGCTTACGTGATCATCTCGGCGAGCATTTCTCCACCGGACGGCACCGTACTTGCCACGGAAGAGCTCCGATTCTACGAGGAAGGGAACACGGTCTTCCACGACCGTTGCCGCTCTCCATCGTAGAATCAAAGCTCCTCCTTGACGTCCGTTACCGCTCGACAGAGAACATGGTCGCCGAGATGAACACGGTCCGCAAGTTCAACTAGCTACTTTAACCTTCTTTCATGTAAATATGCAAGCTTGAAGTGATTTTGAGATCAAATTGCTTACAAATGAAAAAACCACAATAAAGAACCATATATATATAGTGAACAAAATGAGATAAGACAATGGTGAAAAATAAGAGTATGAGATTGGTAACCTTTACAACTGAAGAATCGACGGAGAAATTGAAGAAATCGACGGAGGAATCGAAGAATGGATGGAGGAACAATGGAGGGAGGGAGGAAGCAAGAACACTACTGCAGTGAGCTTCAAAATGTGCTGAGCTCGGGCTCGGGGAGAAAGGAGACGGCCAGGATATAATGGGGGGACCTTTAGTCCCGGTTGGTGGCTCCAACCGGGACTAAAGGTAACTTTCCAACCCCGGGCGCAGCCACGGCCCGGGAGTAGACCTTTACTCCCGATTGGAGCCACCAACCAGGAGTAAAAGTATACCTTTATTCCCGGTTGGTGGCTCCAACCGGGACTAAAGGTCCCTGCCACCTCTGTCTGGCGCAGTAGCCGTTGGGCAGGGACCTTTAGTCCAGGTTGGAGCCACCAACCGGGACTAAAGGTATCTCTAGTCCTGGGCGCAAAAAATTCTGGGACTAGAGCCCATTTTGGCCGAGGATCAAAGGCCTGTTCTCTACTAGTGACTTTGTTTTCAAGGCAACTGCCCTCACCCCTTCATTGGGTATCCTTACCTTGAAATGGGTGATTGAACCCGTGAACGGGTTCAAAACACAAGCCTTATGGGGCTCTGCTTACTCACTGAGGACGATGAAGCCAACACTAGTCACGACGACAAAGTAGCACCTATGCAACAGTGGGCTCAAAGCGGGCAACCGGATCGGTGTCATCGCCCGCCTTCTTCTTCACCTTTGCATGGTCGTCCTTGGTAATGGAGTGCCACTCATGGCAGACCGCGCGAAACGCCATGTAGGTGTCCATGTCATTGCTGGCCAGCATGCTGTCGCCCATGCTGTGGACTAGGTCATATGGAATCAATGTCCAGACTAGCATCCTAGCCGGCGCTTGAGCGAGGCGAGCTCTCTTTTGGGTGGAGAGTCACTACCCCAGATCTTGACATCACTGCCAGTTCAAAACCCCGTTTCACTGTCGGATTTTGAACTGGCAGTGGTATACCGACAGTGATGTGGGATTGACATCACTGCTAGTTCTTATAAATCGATAGTGATGTGAACTGGCAATGATGTGGTTTCTAGGAAAGCCAAAAAATTCATTGAAAAAATAGGGAATTTTTTTTAATAACGGGAGAGGCCCCACTGGACAGCCACACGGTCGAGCGTCGCAAGTCAGAAGTCAAGCGATTTTTTGCCCAAAAAACGCGTGCTTCGCGGCCACCGGTGCTCGAACCCCTATCATCCTGCTTCGCGTCTTTGGCCCCTAACCACTCCACCTACAAGCTGTTGGTGTCCAAATGAGATTTTCGTCCTAACCATTTTATGTTCATCTGATTTTGAAATGAGTATTTGGGACCCTAAATGAATTCAAATGAAAAAGTTGTCAACTATAAAGTTTTATAACTTGTCAAGATCTACAACTTTATTTTGGTAGTTTCTCCATCCGAGGTCGTTGATAAAATTTAAATTTCAAATTTGAGAAATTCCAACGTAGTTTTCCATGACAAGATGATTTCAAATCAAAAAGTTGTCAACTACAAAGTTTCATAACTTTTTGGGATCTAAAACTTTCATTTTGGTAGTTTCTCCATCCGAGGTCATTTACAAAATTTAAATTTTAAATTTTAGAAATTCAAACGTAGTTTTTCTTGAGAAGATGGTTTCAAATCAAACGATTGTCAACTAGAGAGTTTCGTAACTTTTCAAGATCTACAACTTTTATTTTGTTCATTTGATCATTTATTCATCTAACATAGTGGTTGTAACATTGTTCAGAAATGTTACATATCCCTCTTATTGTTTATGAAACTATAAGAGAAATATGTAAATTTTGTGAATAATGTTATTATCACTTTATGGGATGAAGAAATGACCAAAATAAAAGTTGTAGATCTTGATAAGTTCTACAACTTCTATGTTCATGATTTTTTCAGCTGAGATCATTTAGTGTTCCAAAATGACGTTTGAAGTTGTCATTTTTTGAAATTCAAAATTCAAATAGATAAAACACAGTCACATGAAAAGATGAATAAAATAATAGCGGTAAGAACACAATAAATTGATAGAGCATGATTTTAGAAATTTTTAGAAAAAAAATCATCAAAATTGAAGTTAGTATGAGGGAGAAAGACTAGTTACAAGTTTTAGCCAGGGATTAAAAAGAGAAATCAGAGTTCTTCAATAATTTCAAATTTTAATTTTAAACAACATTTTCAAGTAGTAAATGATTTCAAATGAAAAATTTTCAACTACAAAGTTGCATAACTTTTTGAGATCTACAACTTTTGTTTTGGGCGTTTGTCCATCTGAGGCTGTTTGAAAAATTCAAATTTTAAATTTTAGAAATCAAACCTAATTTAGATTAGATAGATTATTTCAAATGAAAATATTTGAATATCCAAACGATCTCAAATTAAAAAGTTTGAACTACAAAGTTGTAGATCTCGTCGAGTACTATAACTTTGATATAAAGTTCATCTTCATTGGACATCATATAAGAAACTAATGAAGTTTTCTTGCAGCATATCACTGTCGGTTCAAGCCATGAACGGACAGTGATAGTAGTATCAGTGTCGGTTCTTGGCTAAAACCGACAGTGATGACCCAATATTACTGCCGGTTTTTTGCTAAAACCGTCAGTGATATGAACCGACAGTAAATACCCGAATATCAGTGTCGGTTGGTCCTATCACTGCTGGTTTTATCCAAAAACCGGCAGTGATGGTCTATCACTATCGGTTTTTTAAAATCCGATAGTGATGAGGCCGGCAGTGATGTCCAATTCTGTAGTAGTGAGTGTACACATGTCGTGATCCTGGTTGGTAAACTATCCATCGGTGCAAACAACCTCAGTCTACATAAAGCCTTTGGATTTGTCAGTCCATCTGAAACACGCATTTAGGAAACCATCCTGCTACGGCGCCTGTGCCTTCTTGATGTTCCTGGCTCTCTTCTATTTAGTCAGAGATGACACCACCATGGCCTCCTGTACCAAACAAATAGCCATACACAAATTAGCAACATACTTCCTCATATATAATTTTCATGAGTTACAAGCTTGCTAAAGAACGTAAAAATAACATGTGTACTTACCACTTGACATTCTAGATACAAAAATGGACTTGGACACACAAATTAGCAACTTGTTTGACACACTATTAGTGCCATCGGCACAGAATGATACTGATAACTTCCTAATTATTAATCATATATTATGTTCATGAAATACGAACATGTCCAAAATTTTGCCAATGAAATGTTGTACATGCTAATAGAATTTTTAGATGGAAATGGATTAGTAACTGATAGTTTTATATAGTATTTAGAATGTGTGATAACCATATATAATCATACCTTTCTTCAAGATATATGTGGGCCTTGGCTCACTTTCTCCTTAAGATTCATTGTGGGAAATCCATACGTGTATTCAAGGAGCAAAGTGTATATGTGTATTTGTGAGAATTAACATTTTACGATGTTTCTTTAATGACTAGGAAATATGTTTCTAGGTCCTTTCACCTCCCTTCCCATGGCTTCCCTAGGATGCCTTTCCCTTCTGGTTTCCACTTTCTCAACTACGCTTCACCTTCAATGAAACATATCAACACATTATTTGTGCTTTTGGCACAATGTAAAATGATATCTTCCTAATAAAATATTATATTCATGAATTACAACCTTGCCGAAAATCATAGGAATCAAATGTTGTACTTGCTAATAGACCTTTTAGTTGGAAATGGATTAGTGTCTGATTGTTTTATAGAATGTGTGATAACAAATTAAACTCATGCCTTTCCTCGAGATATATATACTGGCGCTATCCTTGTTTCTCGTTATTATCTGTAGTGCGTAGGCTTTTGTATAAATGTAGTGTAGTGTGTATGCGTATTTGTGAGAATTACCATTTGTACTTTGTTGCCAAGAAGACTTGGAAACATGTTTTCAGATCCTCGATCGCCTCCCTTCCCATGGTGTCCCCATGAAGCCTTTCCATTCAGGTTTCCACTTTCTCGATAATACTTTTCTAACACACCTTACTCCAACGCCAAATGGATAGCCTCCATTACTGTGGAGAAGGATATACCATGGCAAAAGAACGCAAGAAAGAAGGATATGTTCTTTAAAACATAGACATACCATTAGCACAGATAGTCACATACTTCTATTGTATGACCAGATCTTGCTATCCTCTTTTATATAGGTTGTCTCAAGGACTTGGGATGATATCCAAGAGAGACCAATTCAAACATATTCTAAGCTTCCAATTCATCTTATTAACAAAGCAAAATTTAGATGCAATTAATAATTTCATACCCATTTGGATATACAAATATATGTTAAGTATTTTTCTTGCTCATTGCAAAAAAAGTGGTTCAGAAATCAATTCGACGTAGTACGGAACATCTACAGTGCACTCCACAGCCTAAATCTTGTTGTTCTACTTTTGATGAACATACCTTCAGATCCTACTCTGATCTAAAAAGGGACTAGATTAAAAAAATACAAATATGCATGTTTTCCAATATAGGGAGCAACGAAGAGAGGGCCCAATTTGGTTCTTGTGCTCGGGGTTCACTAGATACTCCTTCATCCTAAAAAAGTCTTTGAAGTATGATTTGCTTCACTTAGCCTACCAAATCTCAATGTTGTTCAATAGATCAATATCCCATACGTAAAATAAACTTTTTGTACCAAATCGTCCATGCCAGCTCCAGAGTCCCGTCCACCACCATCATTAGTGCATGCTTCAGATCTCCAAAGTGGGGAGAGGGAAGAGTGAGGGAGATGAAGAGGGGTGAGGGAAGTGGGGAGAGCTGGCCCCACCGGCTCTACTGATGCTGGCCTCCACCAGATCCGACCGGCCTCCATCGGATCCGGCCTACGTTCATCGGATCTGGCCAAGTCGTCCATCGAATATTGCCCACGCCCACCGGATCTGTGGGTGGGCGCTTATCTTGTTGCCTCCACATCGGAGAATGAACTGCGCCCATGGTCCTCATTGCCTCCAGGCCGGAGAGGGAGGCAGAGGCACGCCCATGTCCTCGGCACGTCCATGCCAGTGGTCCTCGTCACCTCTTCATCGCGTCCACAGCATGGAGAGGGAGCATCACTCCACGCACCATGATACCACGCCTACATGCAGATCTGGCCACCTGGCCTCCACACCTGAGAGGGAGGCGTGCCCGTGGTCATCCTCGCCTCCACACCGGAGTCAGAGTCGGAGGCACGCTGGAGACAAAGGCGTGAGCGCTCCTAAAATGCGCATGGAGAGGAAGCTGCGGGAGATAGATGAATGCTTATGTCGGAGTCGAGAGCGCCGAGAGAGAGGGAGAGAGCCGAGCGTAGGGAGAGAGGCGATCACTTCTCTATGCGGCGGCTGGTGGTGAGAGAGGTGGAGAGAAGGAGATGCGATTTTATAGTTAGGGTTTGGAGTGGGTTGCTGAATGGCCCATGGGCCTTTCAACCAAGGCGATCCTTCCAAGGGGTCGGCCTCTGAAAATGGATCCATTATCAAAGGCGGACCTCTTAAGAGGCCCGTCTCCGTTAACGGATTTCAGGAGGCAGGCAATTTGTGACTGCCTCCGTAAATGGATTTTAGGTGGCGAGCAATTTTTGACCTCCTGCACTACCGGAAACAGCAAATTTGTCGAGTGCAAACATGTTTGCCAAGTGCATTCTATCGAGCATTCGGCAAACAAGCTCTTTGCCGAGTGCTACAAAAAACACACTCGGCAAAGATGACAGGTTTGTCGAGTGCCCGGGATTTGACACTCGGCAAAGAAGGCTTGTTTGCCAAGTGTTAGATAATGGACACTCGACAAAGAAGCCAACATTTGTACGTTCTAGGCCTGTCTTTGCCGAGTGTTAGATAATGGACACTCGGCAAAGAATTCATGTTTGTTGAGTGCCCGGGAGTTGACACTCGGTAAAGGAGGCAGGTTTGCCGAGTGTCATATCCGGAACACTTAGCAATCGCGTCGTGACCGTCTCGGCGCCGTCGCATTACTTTTTTTTCGCCGAGCGTCAGTTTCAGCTCTTGGCAAAGTATTTGCCGAGTGCCCGATAGAAAACACTCGGCAAAGAGACGTTTGCCGGCACTGTAGTTGTCGTGTGCTGTTTGCCGAGTGTTACACTCGGCAAAGCCTTTGCCGAGTATTTTTTGGTCTTTGCTGAGTGCCTGTGGCACACGGCAAAGCCACTGTTTCCTGTGGTGCTGCCTGTGTAAATAAATTCCTAGACACAAAAATGCAAATGTTACTCACTTCAATTACCTATTTAGTATGATTTGGAGGTCTTTGCTATGAGTTAATAGCTTCCACTTTGAGTCGTACACTTGGATCTTTTCTAGCATGATGTCTGAGGCCCTAATGGTTACTGCAGTACACTACAGCATGTCTGTTAATAGAAGGCGTTTTGTCAAAGGCAATTTTTCAAAGTGCCTTAATTTCTTATTGTATAAAGGCATTCCTCTGAAAATGCCTCTAAAAGCATTTTTTAATGGCCAAACTAAAAAACGGCTTAAATAGCTGCAACAATTAGTGGCGTTTTTATCAAAAAGGCCTTAATTACCTACAACATTTTTAGGCGTTTCCTAAGAACGCCTTCCTTGTGCTATATGCGTAACAGAGCCGGTCCTGTTTCGAGCACTACTCCTAGTGCCCCATCTAAAACACACAACATGCCTCTTTACGAAATTTTTTAATAATCTATATCTATCGATATCTATATCTATCTATTCTATTCTATTTCTATCACACTATAAAAGAGCTAGTTTTTCTGAGGGGCTCTCCCTTTTTTATAACCGTTCAATCTATACGGCATGCTATATGACCCTCCGTCATGCGTGATTTTACTATTCCTCTATAACAACCATTCGATCTACACGTCGTGGTATATGAACCGTCCGTCGTCCGTGATCTTACATGTAAGATGTAAAATAAAATTCAATATTACATGCGTTACAATCCCACCCACGCACGTCTACTACAATCCTACCCTGTTCCCCCTATATCCTATCCAATCTACGTAACCGCCGCCACCACCGATCGGTTCTCAATCAGCGCCTCCTTCTCCATCCTTCTGTCTCCCTAGCGGTGGGCGAGCCGGCCCTTGCTGCCGCCGCCGTATTTTTTTCATGCCTCCTTGACGAAGCCAAGCCGGCATCTTCTCCGAGACCGGCCATGACACCACTCCTTTGCTTTGCGGTCCAGCGTCCGAGATGATCAAGCTGTCACAACCTGCAAGCAACAACGCGAAGCCGCACGCTTCACATGGCCAGGATGTTTCGCCGCACCATGATGCTGCCGATGGAAGCCAGCGCGACTAGGAGTATCACCGTGACGTGGAGAACACGGTCCTGGCAAGATCGCGTCTGCCATAGCCAGATATCGCCATCGCACGTGAAGACCCAACCGACCTCAATGTCCATCTGCAGCTCCTGCCGTTGTCCGGTCGTCGGTGAGCCTCCCTGCATCTTCGCTTTGTCTCTCTGACTCAGCGCCTCATGTTCCTTTTTTGCTCATCCGTCCATCTTGCCAGCCTTCCATGCCAAGTGCGTGCACCGCCCTGTGGGAAGCCTGATGCTACTTTGTGTGTCACCTTGCAACTGCTTGCGATAGTTGCCGCTGGCCTCGAGAGTAGAAGTTGCCGCAAGGAAAATGATGTTGCCTACTAGGAACGTACGAACTAGAAGCTGCAATACGTGCTCCAGGGCAGGTCCCTTCTACCATCACTACCGGGAACGCGAGCTTTGCCATATGCCTAGGGCACACGGCAAAGCCACGAATACACTCAGCAAACCCTTTGCTGAGTGTAACACTCGGTAAAGGGCAATCGGCAAAAAATTCATCGGCAAATTCACTTTGCCGAGTGTTTTTCATCGGGCACTCAGCAAAGACATTGCCGAGTGCCCAAAAAACACTCGGCAAACATTTTTTGCAAGAAATAAAAAAAACAAATTGCCACCGGCCGCCGGCCACCACGCCGCCACAGGCCGCCACCCACCACGACCACCACGCCGCAACGCCCGCTGCCCCACGCCGGACGCCGCCACGCCACGACCACCACGCCACCAAGCCCCACACAGGACGCCGCCCGCCACCATGCCACCACGCCACCCGCCGGATCCGGGAGAGGGGAGGGGCGGTCGCCAGGACGCCGCCGGATCCAGGAGGGGAGGGGCCGCTGCCGGATCTGGGGAAGGAGTGGAGGGGGCGGCGCCAGGGAGAAGGGGAGGGGGCGACGGCCGGGGGAAGGAGGGGTGGCCGGGCTGCCACCGGGAGGGGAGGGGCCGCTGCCAGGTCCGGCCGGGAGGGGAGGGGCCGCCGCCGGATCTGTGGAAGAAGTGGAGGGGGCGGCACCAGGGAGAAGGGGAGGGGCGGCGGCTTGGGGGAAGGAGGGGTGGCCGGGCCATCGGATCCGGCCGAGAGGGGAGGGGCCACCGGCAGGGAGAAGGGGAGGGGGCGTGCGGACGCGGCGCGGGGAAGGGGAGGGGGCGTGCAGACGCGGCGTGGGGGAGAAGGGGAGGGGGCGATGGCCGGGGGAAGGAGGGGTGGCCAGGCCGCCAGATCCGGCCGAGAGGGGAGGGGCCGCTGGCTGGGAGAAGGGGAGGGGGCGTGCAGACGCGGCGCGGAGAAGGGGATGGGGCGTGTGGGTGCGGCGCGGGGAGAAGGGGAGGGGGCCGTGCGGTTAAAAAAAGATTTTTTTACTTTGCCGAGTGTCCTAGATCTGGGCACTCGACAAAGTTTTTTTTATTTTTTTCTTCTCCTTTCCCAGAAAAAAATATTTTTTTCCTTTGCCGAGTGTCCTAGATCTGGGCACTCGGCAAAGTTTTTTTTTCATTTTTTTTCTTCTCCTTCTTTCCCAGAAAAAAGATTTTCTTTCTTTGCTGAGTGCCTGGATCTGGACACTCAGCAAAGTTTTTTTTTTTCATTTTTTTCTTCTCCTTCTTTCGCAGAAAAAAGATTTTACTTCTTTGTCGAGTGTCAAAAAAAAAACACTTGGCAAATCCCATCTTTGCTTAGTGTTTTTTTTACACTCGGCAAACCTCCTATTTACCGAGTGTTTTTTTTGCCGAGTGTTTCTAGCGCAACACACTCACCAAAGATCTTGTTTGCCGAGTGCCCGAGAGAATACACTCGGCAAACATAAAAACACTCGGTAAATTTGATGTTTCCGGTAGTGCATGCATATTGCTTTCTGTCTTCCATGTATGTTTGCTTTCAGTTAATCAACCCTCTTTCTTAATTCTCTGCAGTCTGTGTCATGCCGTGTTCTATCTAATAACCCTTGATTATAATAATAGATGCTATCCTCCTATAGTCCTAACATACAGCTTTGATCAAATGTTTCATCCTTTGTATTAGTAACGTTTCATCCTTTTATTAGTAACGTTTTGGTCTGTTACGTGGTGAGTGGTGACATCATGACTAATCTCTCATGCTGCAGTGATACTGAGCTTTGAATTGGTTTGACACGAGAAAAGCATCGAAGCATGGAATTTTTTTAACGAGTCAAGTACATGGGAAAATAATTTGATCTTCATTATCTTGGTTTAACTTGATAAATAACTATATAATGACTATTAAAAAATAATGCTTGATCGATTTTTAAATTGAATAAATGCTAACTAATTTGTAATGGTTTTTAGACGAGCCGCCATCATATGCTTGCTACATTGTGGATGGAATATGACATCAGATCACCGGTTAAACAATGGGCAAGAGGCAGGTGACACAATTTTGATTCCTAACAAAGCACCACCAACATGACATTAATTGGGTTGGTCGCTTCCTTGCTTCTCTTGTTTAATTTCCGCATTATTGGCTATCGCCAGTAGGATGACGTAGGGCACGCCATTGCTTCAATTATTTGTAATTATATGCTAATTGGTTTGGCATATTAATTATTCGCCCGGTTAAACAAGGGGCAAGAGGCAGGTGACAGAGTTTTGATCCCCTGCAAAGCGCCGCCAACATGACATAATATTGGGTTGGTTGCTTCCTTTCTTCTCTGGTTTAATTTCTCACCAGGAGGATGACGTAGGGTTGGCTATTGCTTCGATTATTTGTAACGGTGTATTAATTATCCGGAGCTGATTTCATTGAATCTCTGCAACTAGGTGGTTGCTTCAAATGTGAGTTGTCATTCATGAGGTTACGAGTGAAGATTGTGATTTGGTGAAAGCAACAATACTAGCCGTAATCTATATGTTTCTGACTTGTGGTTTATAAATGTTTTATGCCTTTGATTTTATGCAAGAAACAACAGCTATTCGAAGTATGATAAATTGGACTGCGTTGAACATGCAAGGCTTTGTATGAGAGAAATATACTCTATGTTGTCTTGTATCAATAGTTTGCATTACATTAATAAAGAAATTTTTTTCACTATTATAGGAAAGGCATCTTGGAAATTTTATGTGAAATTGACCGTTCATCATACCATGATTATATATATATATATATATATATATATATATATATATATATATATATATTAGACTATTAATAAATTTGTAGTTTTGATAACTTTATTAGTCTATACATTTATTTTAAAATCTAAGTCTAATATTTTTATTCTTTTGTGTATATATATATATATATATATATATATATATATATATATATATATATATGAATTTTTCATAGACACGTGCGTGTCACACGTGCATTTCCACTAGTACTATAAAAGAGCAAAGAAATCGAAAAATATCTTTCACCTGAAACTTTCCTGCCTACTCTATATCAGGACCCTTGGATAATTTATTATGCTCAGATCTAACGGTGTATATTAACTTAATTGTGGGCCACAGCAAAATCTTACTCTTATGCAGAGCATCTTACGCGTTCCTGCCATGGAAATCACCCGAAGCCTCCCTCCGGTTGTCATTGTTTTCCACCCACCTCGTAACATACCCGCCGTTTGTACCCAGCACGGTGTCCGGCCTGAGCAGCATGCTCAAGGGCTAATTGCCCAGTCCCAATGTCCATGGCCTCTTCGATCCAAACCCTACCATCCAGAGCCGCCGCCAGTTGCGGGCCGTCCCACCTGGACGCCGGAAGGCCGTGCCCGCTCAACGCCGTCTGGGCCAAGTACGACCTACTCCGGCCTGCCGCCGTCATCGAGAGCTCGTGACCACAACGGCGTTCGATCGAGTCGAGCGTTCGTTTTTTTTTTTGATCGATATAGAGCGGCTCCTGTCACTGCAGCGCTGCACAGAGGAGCGGCGAGGCGGACGAGGAAGAACCAGGTCTCCTTCCCGGCCATCGCCGGTGTTGCCTGCATTCTCGACGCCTCCGGACAACCAGGTCTCCGATTCCTCAACCATCGCAGCATATGCATTGCTGGTATATAGGTATAGGTACGTCCTCTCCCTTGTTGTACCTGCTTGTTCAAGTGCTTATGATTTGTGAATCATGTACTTCTTAATTCTGGATGATGTTGGTTTCATCAGTTCGTGCCTTCCCTCGTACGAGAGCTGCCCGGAAGAAGATACATAAGTTTAATCCATGGCAGTGTTTATGGCTGTGTCCGGCAGTAGCAGTCTGTTAATTTTTAATGCAGGTTTCAATAGAACTTGGCATCATCTTGCCAAAACATAATCACTCTATCAATGTATGACAAACAACTAAATAATAAGAAAAGCACACTCCTGCACCTCTGTGATGACATGATTAACAGGAGGTAGGTCTACTCTCTACCCTCAGCGTTTTCTTGAGAATGTATGAATTAAATAAGCAATGGTTCAGTCCTTGTGGTTTCATATGTTCAGGTCAAGAAGGTCAAAATTGCGTACTAAATTTTGATGGAAAATGGAAAGGCTCCCGTTGTTGTATATATATTGCTTCATTTTGAAATCTAAATTTTATTCATGCACTTGATCTTATGAAAGAAATTTTTTAATTAATTATTCACATGTTCCCAATATGCTAGGATCTTGACTTGCAATATGAGGAGTTAATCCAGGAAGAATTTGGCCTGCAATGCAATGTTGAGGTGATAGACCCTCCCATGGTTTGCATGGTGGGCTTGCCCATTAGAGGTGCAGGTCCGCGATGGATCCGCCTACGTCGGCATCGTCCACACCGCCTGTGTCGACACTGGTTATAGTGGGCGATCTGCTCTTCCCTTCCCTCCTGCCACCTCTTAAAATCTTGCCCTCTCGTTGGCCTCGCTGAGGAGACACTAACAGCAAGTTGCGACCTTCCGATAAGGTGCTTTCTCGATTTAAATGATTGCATATTTAGTTAATTTTCTTTGTTTCCTGCAGGCTGGAGCATTGTACTAGATTCCTTCATAATCGTTTGCCTATATCTTTCGAAAGTATAATTGTTTGCCTATACTTTGAGAACATGAACTTGTGTGAGAGTTGCCAAATACTGGATACCACAAATGCCGAGAGATGAAACCTTTTTCTTTTTTTGAATTTCCAAGATTCACCAAACCTCACATGAAAAAAAGAAGATATTGGTATAATTAGCATTAAATGGAGATAACCTTCTCTGATAAAAGTATGACTATTTAGTGTTACATGTCAAACTATGGAACAATCAAATCTTGATGCCCCAGCTTGCTAATTGAAGGGGCAAAAAAGAGATGCGCTATTGATTCGTCTATTGTATCTGCATTTTGTTTACCTCCTGTTTGTCTATGTTATGAATAATTGCAGAATGTTTTCATGTTGTGGCGTTGGATACTATCTTGTTTTTGTATTTTCTCTATGCTCTTGCACAGCTTGCTTTGTTTTAATGCTCTTTTGATTTTCTTAATTGTCCCAGAGGATCCCTGTACTTTTGCATACATCTGATATTTCTTCTAAACACCATTTTCATACATCTAGGACAGATGATAGCAAAATACCATCCACTTGCTTTAGGCATTGCATTTCATACTTAAATTTTAATTATATGCGAGCACAAAACTTTGCGGTCATGACTAGCGGTATATCTTGTGTTCTTAGAAGAATAAGATGAGTGAAGGATGTCCAAGGAAGACTGTTCTGTTAATATTTGCAAGTACCATTTATCAAGAAGAGTATTTGCAGGTTCCATAAATAGCCCTGATGTATGTTGAACAGAACATGCCATACTTTTATATATGTTTAGTTAATGTTTTCCGTGCCTCCACTAGTCAATGACATGGAGCTTAACAATTCATCTGATGTTAATTACGATGACTTTACAAGTTTTTTTTTTTTGTTCTGAGGGATGTTGTAGCAATCCATTCATCTGATGTTAATTATAAGCAGCAACATATTTTTTAAGAAAGAAAAGCAAGATTGCACATTTGATTCCATCTGAACTCATTGTGCTTAAATTGCAGTTATGTTCAACAGGTTTGCTTAGATGTCTGTCTCAATTATAGATCATCTTTTTTCTTTACAGGATTATCGGTATCTCTTTTGCATATATATAGCATGGTAGCAGCTTTTGGTTCTCCGGACTCTTTCTCCATCGTGAGTGGAATGGGAACATCAAATCCATCCAATAGCTAATTCAATTACAACTGGTGTTGCTTTTACGTGTTTTCAAGGTAAGAATCTAGGAATGGCTATTGCTGATGGAAGTTGCTTTGTTGCTCATGAGTCTTGCCTTGTCGATGATGTTACCTCTGTGTTTGTCGTCTGTATCCTGTGTAGGACTGCAGTAAATTTTTTGCTTTGTAAATTGTCACCCAACTCGACCAGATCATTATATTCTAACTACTGCCGATTTGACATGTTTTGTAGATTGGTCAAAAGTTTTCACACCCACAAAGCTCGTGGGAGAAGTATGCGGAAAAAGTTAGTCCTTCAGACTACGAGAAGAACTTGAAATTAATTGATATTCATTTTACTTTTATATTTATCCATATTGATATGTTTTTCTATAAATATGTGCATGTCGCACGTGCATCTTTACCTTACCTAATACTAAAGAGGCAAATTTCAGGCCTATTTTTCGTCCAACCCTGCCAATCACCGACTCAGTCTAGAATAGGGGCTCGGTCTCATGGTGCAAATAGAGATTAGTAGTGGGGAAGAGAATAGAAAGGAATACGGGGTTCCAGATGTAAAGATGCCAGAGAGAAAAAAAGGTGGGAGGGCCTTAATAATTTTTGAAATAGATCCGGATTCCTAATGCAAAATGTTCAAATCCGAGTGGGCCTCTCCTGGTAGGCTTTTTTTCGACCTGGGCCGAATCCTTGCAGTTGGGTCGGCTTCATTGTGGGCTGGACCAAGCCCATGCAAGCCTTTTTCCTTTTTTCGTTTTTCTCTTTTTTATAAAAAGAGAGGTCTTTCAAAATTCATCAAAAGTCATAGAAAAATCAGAAAAAAGCCAAACCAGTTTTAGTTTCATAAAAATGTGATCTATACATAGATGTTATGAATCTTATTAGGTTGTGCTTTGTCTATAGTTGTGTTAAATTATCCTTGCATATGTTGCATGCATATAGATTCGGCGAAGACCGAGAACGTGCCAGAGGCAGACCCGAAATACGCAAAGAATGTCCTCGTCGTCAGTGTTCCCGAAGCCTTCACTAACTCTCTGTTGTTTGGTTCCTATCCAAGGCAAGCCCGGTGCATAACCATACTTTTCAACCCTTATTATGTTTGTTTGCGCATTAAGTTTTGAGGAGAAAGTTTTACACCATATGATATAGTTTTAGTAAAAAAAACAAAACATATTTTTATTAAAATATGGATGAGTGAATGGTACAACTAATTATTTCGTGAACTGGAATCCTGGGTAGATTATTGTCTAATGAAATCTAAACAAATGTGTTTATGTAATTCTTACAAGGGCAACCATGTGAAAAATCAAGAGAGATCTTTCATCATAATTATTGGCGGACAGACCTATCCTAACACATCGACAAAAAAGCTACAGAGCTTGATACGATGCGTCAAAAAAGCTACAAAGGTAGATATTGAGTCAAAGAAACACATGGACAGTATGAAAAGCTATAAAGTTATGATATATTTATATGTAAATAATTATGCGCTTTGCAACGGAGGGAAAAATATACCAGGTTTACTGTCAGCATATTATGGATGTGACGGTTATCATAAAATAAATTATAAAAGCATAAAACATAAGTAGTTATGTACCGTTCAGGCGTTTTGCATGAAATGCTGGATCCGCTGTCCTCTCGGCTGCCCCATCTGTGGACGGCCAGGGCCTCCCCGTTATCCTCCAGCAGCTTCTCCAGCGTTACCTTTTGTAAAAAAAAAAGAAACATAGCTTCCCCTGTTGCGATAGGGTTTGTGGGACGGCGCGGCTTTGGGGACTCTGATCCTGTGCGGGCATTTGTGGGGAGGCAGCGCGGCTGCGTCGGGTGGCGCGGGGACCGCAGAGGACGGTGCAGGTGCAGGTAGGGGGCTCGCGGAGGACGGCGCAGCTGCAGGTAGGCGGTGCGGGAAGGACAGCCCAGCTGTGGGTAGGCGGCGCGACTGCGTCAGGCGGCGTGGGGTGGACGCACGGCTGCGGGGAGGCGGCATGGCTGCGTTGGGTGGCGTGAAGAAGACGACGCAGCTGTGAGGAGGCGGCGCGGGGAGCACGGCGTAACTGCGGCAGCACGGGGAGATTGCTGGGTTCATCAAGATTCTGAAGCGTCGGCTTCGTCCTCAAGTGCTCCTCCACGATGACCTCTGCCTAACACGGAATTGGGCATGATGATAGTGTTAGTTTCGCGACATGGTTTACACCCATCACGTGTTCAATAAAACGCGCTCAAGGTAATAAGAATTTCTGACATTGTCCATCGATCTACCTTCACCCGCACGACCTCATTGAGATCCAGATCCCTATATTCTCTACAGCTCCTTGTCCTCCAAGGTTATATCTCTCGCACTCATCATAATCTCCACTACGCCAGATTTGCATATCACTGCCAGCATCATCACTGCCGGATTTGTGAGAACTGGCAGTGATGTACCTTCACTGCCGGTTATGAGCTTGAAAATGAAAAAATGATTGGGGCTGGGCTAAAACCGACAGTGAAGCACCACATCACTGCCGGTTTGTGGCTTGAACCGGCAGTGTTTTGGCGGGCACTCATCACTACCGGCTCAAGCTACAAATCGGCAGTGATTAAGCTCTATCACTGTCGGTTCTAGCCAAGAACCGACGGTGATAAGCCGACAGCATAAAAAGGCTGCAGCCGTCCTCTTCTTCCTCCACTCTTCCATCCCGAGAACAGAGGCACACTTTTGGGCCCTTCCCTCCATTGTTGTGGCTGCTCTTCACCATGAAGCTAGTGCTTGGATTTTGAAGAATGGCTTGATCTTTTTGCTTTAAGGTTAGTAACAAGCATCCACTCCTTTGATTTTGTTGCTTATTTAGCTTCGTTTTGATGGCTACATTGCTTGATTCTCATTCTAGTTTTTTCTCCATTCTAGAGAGCACTTTTCCAATTGGACATTTGTGCAAGGCTCAAATTGTGGTGAATCCATCATCCAAAAGGTTGGTGTTTATGAACACATTTAAATTCCTAGCTAATTATTCCATGGTGGTCAAGATCATCGTTGTTAGTATGTGATGCTATAATTAGTTCTTAGAAGTAGAGTAGAATAGTTGTTCTTCAATATTGTGCAATAATTATTTTTTACTACGATATTCAATTTACAGGGCCGGGGCTACCAATTTCAATCTTTCAATAATTAATGTACAATAATATTTTCCAAAAATGGTACTTTCGAGCTACAATTGTTGTTCATGAAGCTCGATTTCTTATTAATTCTTTGTAATTACTGTCTCAGTATTTTTTTGTGCAGAGATGGATCGAGAGTGGATGCATCTGTCTCGAACGAACAAGTGGTACATGCATGGCGTCAGCCAGTTTATCACCGATGCCAAAGCCCATGCTGGGAATGGGAACCCTGTCTTCTGCCCATGCAAAGATTGCAAGAATCATAGGAACTTTCGTCAAATTGAGTCTATACGATCGCACTTGATTACTAGGGTGTTCATGCCAAACTATACGATATGGACTATGCATGGCGAGGTTGGTGTGATTGTTCTGCGGGAAAAGGATGATGATGTGGACATGCCTGACGTAGCCATCCACGATGCTGACGAGGAACCCGGTGTCAACACGGAACCTATGGCCACAGTTAATAATGTGTTTAGGAACACGCTAGCTGACGACACCGAGGAAAACGATGGCATTTCTCAGCTGCTACATAATGTAGAGACTGGATGTCTTAGTGAAAGACAGCTGAGAAAGCTAGAGAAGATGAGACAAGATGGCAAAACACCATTGTATAGGAATTGTCCAATGAGCAAACTGGAAGCCGACATCATGTTGTTAGAGTTCAAATCGACAAACAGATTGAGCGATAAAGGCTTCGATCAGTTGTTAGGTATAATAAGGAAAATGCTCCCAGAAAAAAAATGAGTTGCCAGAAAAGACATACTTGGCCAAGCAAATGATCTGCCCCATCAGCCTCGAGGTTGTAAAAATCCACTCGTGTTCCAATGATTGCATATTGTACCGTGGAGAAAAATACAAAGACTTGGACAAGTGCCCCAAGTGTGAAGCTCCACGATACAAGGAGGTCCCGTAAAGGTCGTTTGGTATTTTACTATAGCTCCCCTGGTGCATAGGCTGTTTGCATGTGCAAAGTCAGCCAAGCTGTTGCACTGGCATGGCGAAGAGCGTAATAAAGATACAATGATGAGGCACCCCGTCGATGGGCATGACTGGAGGACTGTCAATACTATGTTCTATAAGGACATCGGTGGAGAGGTAAGGCACCTTTGGTTTGCTTTGAGCACAGATGGGATGAATCCTTTCGACCAGGTTAGAAGCAATCATAGCACCTGGCCAGTGATGCTCTGTATATACAACCTTCC
Organism: Miscanthus floridulus; assembly: GCF_019320115.1. Taxonomy (NCBI): domain Eukaryota; kingdom Viridiplantae; phylum Streptophyta; class Magnoliopsida; order Poales; family Poaceae; genus Miscanthus; species Miscanthus floridulus. Next base: position 118,642,430 of record NC_089589.1, on the reverse strand, counting down.
ACCTTGGGTCTATATGAAGCGGTCGTACATCCAGATGCCACTACTGATCCAAGGGCCAAGACAGCCTAGGAATGACATCGATGTGTTTCTAGAACCAGGGATCGATGAACTAGTGGAGATGTTTGAAAAGGGTATGCCAGATGTTTGGGACGAGTACAAAAAGGAACATGTCACGATCAAGGAAGTACTTATCGCTACAATCACCGACCTGCCAGGTCAAGGTTTGTTGTCGGGAGAGAAGACAAAAGGCTATACTGGATGTGTTGAGTGCTTGGACGACACCGATGCGGTAAATCTGCCAAATAACTCAAAGATAGTTTATATGGGACACCGTAGGTTCCTACATAAGGATCACCCTTACCGTAGGAATAGAAAAGATTTCAACGGTACTATTGAGAAACGCTTAGCTCCAAAATATCGAAACGGGCCTGCGATACTTCGAGAACTCAACAAACTGGAGGTTGTCCTTGGGAAGGGGGACAATGTAGTAGCAGCGCCTGATGGGAGCGTTTGGAAGAAAAAATCGGTTTTCTAGAAACTACCTTACTGGCCATTTATGAGTGTATGCCACTGTCTTGATCCCATGCACATCACTAAAAACGTGTGCGCTAACACTCTTAACACCTTGATGGACACCGAGGGGACATCGAAGGATTCACTAGCCATACGCCTGGACATGCAACACTTGCGAATTAGGAAGGAGCTACATCCCGTGGAGCTAGAGACTGGCTAGTTCGAACTTCCGGTTGCATCATGGACATTGAAGAAGGAAGAAAAGCGTGCGCTTATTTCTTCAATGAACTCAAAGGCCCGACAGGCTACTGTGCGAACCCAAAGAGGCTAGTGAACATGAGAGAACTCAAGTTCAACTATGGCCCTATGAAGGCCCATGACTATCATGTCATTATGACTCAGCTGCTCCCTGTTGCTTTGTGTGGTATCCTCCCCCCAAAGGTCCGCACCCCAATCATAAAGCTTTGCTCGTTCTTTAACGCGATCTCAAAAAAGGTCATTGATGTGTCCACGCTAGAGCAGCTGCAGCGGGACATAGCCGAAACTCTCGTTAGGCTTGAGATGCATTTTCCCGCTGACTTACTTTGATATCTCATTGCATCTGCTCATTCATCTTGTTGACCAAATTAGAGCCCTTGGCCCAATGTACCTGCATCAGATGTTTCCTTTCGAAAGATTGATGAAAGTTTTCAGGAGGTATGTTAGGAACAGATTTAGGTCAGAAGGGGGCATGGTTGAAGGATGGTCAACGGAGGAGGCCATTGAGCTCTGCACATATTATCTAGACATCAAAAGGGTCGGAGTTCTAGAATCTCATCATGAGGGAAGACTACGTGGCAAAGGAACGATCGGGGAGAAATCTGTTACAGTAGACGACCCTGTTTTTTTTAGACAGGCACAATTCGCTGTTCTCCAGCAGGCCGAGGGTGTGATGCCATACATTGATGAGCATAGGCAATCGCTGCAAACTCTGTATCCGAGCAGGTCACAGGCTTGGCTGGATAAAAAACATAAGGAGGAATGTGTCAGCTGGTTGCGACATCACTTGCTTGGAATAAAGTTGGGTAATCAACTGGATGCCTTAGCCAATGGACCTTCGAGTACATATCTTAAGTACCAAGGGTATGAGATCAATGGATTCACATTTTACACAAAAAGCAAGATGGAAAGAGCACATACCAAAATTGTGGTGTTCATTTTGATGCTCACGACGAGAACGGCAACGTGCAGGCGACATACTATGGTTTCATAGAGGAGATATGGGAGCTAGCCTACAGTCCGTTGAAGGTAGCTCTTTTTCGCTGCCAGTGGGTCCGGCTCGAGGAAATCAACACTGACAGCGAAGGGTTCACTACCGTTGATCTCACTAAGACCACATACAGAGACGACCCCTTCATCCTTGCAAGCAATGTTATGCAAGTCTTCTATGCAAGGGACAACAAGACAAAAGGAAGGCTAAAAGTAGTCCTAGAAGGGAAAAGGAAGATTGTTGGTGTCGACGGAGTGACGGACGAAGAAGACTACAGGGGCTATCAGGAAATGCCTCCATTCGGGGCGAATGTACCCCTACCTATCCTTCAAGAGGGTGACGAACCTGCTTACGTATGAATTGATCACAATGAGGCCCTCATTGTTGATGCACTTAAAGATAGTTGGATATTGTTAACTATGTAATCATTATACAGACGTTGTATCAGTAATTCGCACTAAATATTTAATTTATATTTGGTGCGCATCTCTATAATTTAATTATTGACTATGTAATCAAATATTAAGATGATGTTCACAAACACTATTATTTGATAATTATAGACCATGCACTCTGTGCTCTAAGACCCGCGCGCGAATCCCAGGCAGGCCAAACTTTTTTGATTTCGCATTTATTATTTAATAGTGCATTACAATGGGATAAAAGAAAAAATAAAACCATTCTAACCAAACTCCATATCTTAACTCAGCGGTTAAGGCCGGGCACTCTCGACCCCATGACCCGCGCTCGAATCTCAGGCAGGCCAAACATTTTTATATTTTTTACAAAAGGCTACGATGGCAGGCTCCAAACCGACACTTTTTTTTTATTTTTTTACCTAAAGTTGGCGGCAAGGCCATTCACTGCCGGTTTTGGTTTTAAAACCGTCAGTGATAGCTTCTATCACAGTCGGTTGCTCAAACAGACACAGAAGGCCCAATTCACTGTCGGGTTTTAAACTAAAACCAACAGTGATGTGTAGATGGTCCTCACATGCCAATAGTGCTCCCATGACCACAACCGTTCGAACACTGCTCCCACCTACCCCGACAACTTTAGTTCAGAAATAAAAATGTACCACGACTGCTAGCCCCTATAAAATGGCCCTCGGCCAGGAGCTAGCCTCTCCATGCATGTTGGTTTTAGCTAGGCCTTATCAGCCATGATACAATGTTTTCCTCTCATAACAAACCACAGATATCGTTATGCATCGTAGTCCACCAAAATGGTGCACACAAGAGGTACTAGAAGAATGCTACTGAAGATAGAGCAGCGCCAAAGATTGGAGATGCCACGAGGTTCACAGAGCCATCTGCTGTGATGCGCTCTGGACTGTATGTCTAGAGAGACCTGGTGTGCTCTGGGCAATTTCCTGCCCCGAAGCGGCATTGGTTCATCGGTGCGGTGCTGAGCTGAATCCGATGTGCTCTGGACTGTACCGGGAAAAAGACCATGGCCTGCAGAGGCATGGATTCATCGATGCCACCTTATCATCTCGAACCGGTATAGCTCATAGACCACCTCGGTGCTGTTGTTTGACCCTAGTTGGTGCTAGAAGAATGCTACTGAGGTGGTTAAATTATAATGTGTTGATACACATTGATGGTAACATTGACCTGTACGCAAATAGGTCTTTGTTATCGTATATGGAATTTTAGTGTAAGGTCTTTGTTATCGTATATGTAACTTATTTGTAATTTTTTTGTAATTTTTTGATGTTTTTCATTACTATCTAAATAAATATATCGTTGTTGTTAAAACTTTCCCACTATAGTATCTAAATAAATATATCATTTACATATATGCACCTTCACTGTCGGTTCTATGTAGAAACCGGCAGTGATAGTCACCTTCGCTATCGGTTCTATTTAAAAACCGGCAGTGATAGCAACCTTCATTGTCGGTTCTATTTAAAAACCGGCAGTGATGTCCATGCCCTCCTATATAAAACAATCTGCCAGCCACATACATCGATCCCACCCACCCAGGAACTCTCTCAGTCTCATTTCTCACATTTCACTCTCACTTCTCAAGACATCCACTCTCTCTCTACGTGATTTGGTCATGGCTCCTGCATTTTTCAATGGTATTGATATGTTGTCTTCTCCAATATTCTATCTATATTCATTTGGTCTATATTTATATTCATGTTTCTTTGCATTCTACATTTATATATATTCTTATTCCATGCATTTGATCTATATTTAATTAGGTGGTATGAACAACAGACCTTCCCCACCACAAGAACCAGGTTTCCACCCTGGCGATGAGCCATTCGTTCCTAATGTGGCCATTCCACGGTTCCCTGTTCTAGCTATTGTATGAAATATTTTGAACATCTTTTGTTTTTTGATGCTAACAAATAACTGTAATTAGTTTAATATCATTGTTGCATGCATATATGTCGCAGACTATATCCCCGATAGATTGGCTGCGAACAACACTTAACTGGTTCTTTATCTCGGACATCGTCGAGAACATGACATCTAATGCAAGTGGTCGGCTATGGACGTGTGAACTCAGTTTTTTCATCCATGTGAGGGGTTCAAATCATCGGAACTGTATCCACGGGATGGGAATACATAGCCCGGACGTGATAAGCGCCCAATTAAGTGTCGTGCACATTTGTTTAGAGGCACTTTGATGTATTTGCTATGATATGCCTGATTTCTCGCACTTCAAGGCACTTGCTTTGAATGCTGGTGATATCCCCGTCCCGCAAGCAAGCGAATGGTTTGTGAGCTACAACCATGCGAATGTGGTAAAATGGTCACTTATACCTGAGTCATGGTTATTTGTTGTTTATTATTGTAATAAAATTCTCTAACTTTTTTCTTTTTCTCCACATGCAGATTGCGCTACAGGACCTTACCTATGCTGCATGTGGCTTGTGGGCTGTTCTAGACCAAGCTACGGAGCAACTCGGGTACGATTGGGACTTTTGCAATGGAAACCTTGGCCAGCTCACTATAGAAGGACGCAAGTACTGCATAAGGATTACTAACAGGGGTAGTGGTCGTTCAGTAGGTTACATCTATGGCCAACCATTCTTTCGGTATTGTGAGGCACGAGAGAGTGCACTCATACGGGCATTGGACTTCATCGATACAAGCGGATACATAATCCGTGACATCAATTACCATATATGGCTATAGAGGCATGTTAGTGTGCGTGGCCCGATCAATTCCGGCAGTGATTCTGATAGTAATTAATGTTTATTTAGCTAGGTTTTCAAGGTCGTAGTTTAATTGGGTTCTAATTTTAATATGTACGGCTTTGTGTGTTTAATTATTGTCATGCATGTAATTCGTGTAACATTCCGGTGTCGTATTTGTCTCAAAATTATTCTCAGGCTTGCACGTGCCACGTGTGAAGGAAACACCAAGTTTGGGATTTTCTAGAGATGGCTTGCTACTTTATGAGGTTTAATTGAATTTCCGTGCGACGACACCATTTAATTATAGGTTGAACTGAGTCTACCCACGAAAAGATCCGAAATGGTGCCAAACTTTTACATAGGCTCTAATGTGCCCTAGGGATAAGAATTTTGTGGAGGTGGATGAAAAAATCTATTGGGTCCAAGATGAAATTCACCCTCTTTTGTCTCATTTGGCACAGAGAAAAATATAATAAATAAAAAAATGAACAGAAAATCCTAAGATCCTGTGTGGGGTCTTAATTTGGGTGTACATGCTTGCAAAAAAAAATTCAAGCCATTTCGACATAGGCGGAGTATACATGCTTCACAGAGGTACATGTGCCCTTTCATCGAACCATGACTATGCACATAGGTTATCAAGGTTTCTGTGGTTCATAGGCATTCCACTGTCGTATTTGTCTCAAAATTATTCTCAGGCTTGCACGTGCCACGTGTGAAGGAAACACCAAGTTTGGGATTTTCCGGAGAAGGTTTGCTACTTTCTGAGGTTTAATTGAATTTTCGCGCGACAATACCATTTAATTATAGGTTGAACTGAGTCTACCCATGAAAATATCCGGAATGGTGCTAAACTTTTACACATGCTCTAATGTGCCCTAGGGATAAGAATTTTGTGGGTCCAAGATGAAATTCACCCTCTTTTGTCTCATTTGGCATAGAGAAAAATATAATAAATAAAAAAATGAACAGAAAAACCTAAGATCCTGTGTGGGGTCTTAATTTGGGTGTACACGCTTGTAAAAAAATGCAACATATGCTTCTATTTATTCAGTATATAAAAGAATTTTTTAATATATATAAACATCACTGTCGGTTTCAAGAAACCGGCAGTGATGAGAAGAAACCGACAGTGATACTTGTTATCACTGTCGGTTTATTTTAAAAACTGATAGTGATATATAAAAAATTAAAAAAAATTGTGCCAGCCCTTGGGTTTGAGCTCGGGTCTCGGGCTACAAAGTTCAGACACTTAACCGCTGCTCTAGTATAGGATGTGTGCCATGGTTTATTTATTTTATTGTTTTGACCTTTAGACTGCTTAATAAATTATAAATTAAACCAAAAAATTTGGGCCGCCCAGGATTCGAGCACGGGTATCGGGGGCTAAGTTGCGGGGTCTTAACCGTTGAACCAGTAGGAGGTGTTCGAAATATGTGGAAAAGATATGTTACATGTAACAAATTACAGACATACATGGTATTATCTAGAAGAGCAACAATCCTGTTGGTCCCTCGATCTCCGGTACGTAGCATATCATATACTACGGTCTTCGTGACAACGAGGTAAGCAAAACGAGGTCATACAAAATGCAACATCCAATATGTAAGCAAATAAAACGAGAGGTCCATATGCAATGCAAAACCCAAGGTGATGATGATCAAACAAAGGATTCGACGACATGGTTTTTTTCAGCACCAGTAAATTATTACATTGACCTAAAGCATTGATTAATCACTAGTGCTACTAATTACTGCCGGTGCTGCTGCATGCGTCGTCCCCCTGCTGCCGGTGCTCCTCTTCGCGCTTCTTTCGCTCAGCCCTATGCCGGCGCCGTTCCGCGTCCATCGTGAGACGATGCTCGGTCTCCGTTTCCTGGCGGCAGCGGCGCTCCTCCTCCTCCCCGTGGCGGCGCTCCTCCTCCTTGGAGATCTCAACGACGTGCTTCAGGATGCAGTCGTCGGTCTCCTTTTGTGTGATGGAGTGGAGGTGCCAGTCCTCCTCCTCCTTCTGAGCCATCTCCAACAAGTTGAAGACGACCTCCTCCACTGGAAGACGCGGCAGCGCTCCTCCTCCTTGGAGATCTCAACGACGTGCTTCAGGATGCAGTCGTCGGTCTCCTTTTGTGTGATGGCGCGGAGGTGCCGGTCCTCCTCCTCCTTCTGAGCCACCTCCAACGAGTGAAGACGACCTCCTCCACTGGAAGAGGTTCTGGTTCCTCCTTCGATGCGGTCTCATGGTCCGGATCATCCTCGAGGTTCACCTCGCGGTCCGATTTGGATGACGGCGTCGGTGAAGGCGTCGGGGGGCGACGTGAGGACGATAGGTTCATCTTTGCCCATGTTGTCTAGAAGCGGCGAGGCATTGTGCGTGGCGGCGGGTCGAGGGCCGAGGCGAGGTGTTTGCGTGGGTGGTGCTTCGCTTTCTTGATGCGCGGTGGTGTGTGGCGGCTGACTGTGTGCATGGGGGCTGGGCCTGGCTTATATAGGCGCGTCAGTGGTGGAACTGATCACGGTGCAATAACTCGCACCCCTCGAAAGATAGAGCACGCGTGCCTGCGTTGGGAACCGTAGTTGAACCGCCATTGCGCCTATGTTGGGAAGACGGAGCGCACGCGCCTGTGTTGGGAACCGCTGCGCAGTTGAACCGCCATTGCGCCTGCGTTGGGACGGAACGCGCGTGCATGCGTTGGGAACCGTAGTTGAACCGCCATTGCGCATGCGTTGGGAAGACAGAGCGCGCCGGCGTTGGGAAGACGGAGCGCGCCAGCGTTGGGAAGACGGAGCGTGCCTGCGTTTAATTGGGAACCGGCGCGAGCAGCCGATGGATGGGTAATAAACGCGGCGTCTCTTTGTGGGGAACTGAAGGGCCAGGTAATTAAAACAGCAGCTCTTCATATGGGAACCGCGTGACCAGCGTGGCCGGGGAGTTGAAGGGCCTATGCACAAAGCAAGGACCCAGCAGTGATGTACACCATCACTGTCGGTTTGCAAGAAAAACTAGTAGTGATGAGATATTTCCCGAAATAAATTAATAATTTATAAAATAGAACTAAAAATTTTAGGCCGCCTAGGACTCCAACACGGGTCTCGGGGGCTAAGCTGAGTTGTCTTAACCGTTGCGCCAGTAGTAGGAGTTCGAAAGAAAATGAAAACTTATCCTACTTACCACCTAACTTAACATCGAACTATTACAACACATCACTGCCGGTTTGGGGAGTGACCTGGAAGTGATGTGCCGCATCACTGTCGGTTTACAAGCAGAACCGGTAGTGATGAGCTACTACTATAAAAGTGGCATGGGATGAAATTATCCCAATTCATTTCAACCCCGCGCCAACCCCTCCCCCAGCGCCGCCGGAGCACCACCCCGCGCCGTCCACCGCCCCACGCCGGAACACCACCCCACGTCGGAGTAGCGCCCCATGCCGGAGCACTGCCCCATGCCGGAGCACCTCCCCATGCCGTCCACCGCCCCAAGCCAGAGCACTGCGCCGTCCATGCCAAGCCGAAGCACCGCGCCGTTCGTCCCACCGCCGAGGCCTTCAGGAACGCACAGATAGCTGCTTTCCCACTCCCACGGTGAGTGCGTGGCTCACTGCCCGCTACGTGTCTGATGAAATGTCCCACAGCTACTTACTTGAATCAGTTTGATCATGCAGTGTGTGTTGTCATACAGTTTGATCATGCAGCTGTGAATGCTAGAACCTAGGTTTGCCACACAGTGTTTGCTATCTGTTTCTTTGGGTTTCTGGACGCATTGCTAGTAAGTAGTACATTGTTACTTAGTAGCACGTTGCTCAGCTTTATTCATCAGTATACTGATAAGAACAAAAGCGTAATTTTATTTTTGGTTACCAGGATAAACATAGCAGGGACTCGTAATACTTGACAGAAATTGCCCTCTGAACGTTAATGGTAGTTTGTTTTCGGAGTACTTGCATTTTCTCTGAGAAACAAACTTACGTTTTCTCTGTGAAACCATCTTGTGCATCATTGGAGCTTGGCCGGATACATATGTGAAACCAATGGCTGGCCTCACCTCGTAGCTTGCAATTGCAACTGCGCTCCCATCAGTTGGGGGATTTATAGTGAGACTGAAGACTCTTAGACATCTCTAGGAGTATATCCAAAAGTCTTAAACTAGCTCTCTAAATCATCATTTGGTTTTTAACGAATAAAAAATATTCTTTATATCTGTCCTACATCTAACAACTATTACTAAGGCACGTGAATAGCTATTTTCCAAACACTCCTATCTATGCAATGGTCGTGTGTTATTCGTAAATATATTAAATTGTATAAGAATACATCCTGTTTGAATCACAACCTAAGTTACTTAAATGTATAGGCAACCATGGCATGGTATGTAGTGCATGTTGGTCACATGCCTAGGATTTATCGAACCTAGGAAGATTGCTATGCTCAAGTCAATCGCTACCCTGGTAATTTGCACAAAAAATACAACACAGAAGCTGAAACTTTGAGGGCCTACTATAGTCATCCGGCCTACCTTGCAAACCATGGGCAACCGGCCTACTATGGTCCAATGAATGCAAACCATGGCCATCCGCTGGCACTGGAGATCGAAGAGAAGCCACCCGCCGAAGATGTGAAGATTAGGAGAATTGCTCCTTGGTCTTGGAAAGATGTCATGCTTTATTTATGGCTATGGTCATCGCTTTTCTTATTTGGAAGTTGATGTAGGCTTAGTTTCGTAGAAGAGTAGGTGGACTTTGTTGTATGTGGTCAATCAAACAATGAATTTGTTCTAGGTGAACATATGCTATTATTTGACTTTGTTGTATGTGGACTTATTATTAGACTTTGCATTAAACATATTATATATATATGAACATATGCTATTAGTAGTTGTCCGCGGCCAAAACTAACCATGATCGTGTCACAGCCATGACTCATCATCGCCTATTACCCCATCGCCGAAGAACTGATCGGCAACAAGAAGCGGCTGATATCGCTGGGACGGGAGAGCCGCATGATCCGACAAACGGTGATGGTGTCAATCAGGTCGGTGAGAATGAGCAGCCATGGACCTCGTCTGGCCTGCTCGATCTGGGTCAAAATGACCAAGATGGCCATGGTAACTTTGGTATCATGTCACTATGTAGCCACACACGCTAATCAATTGAGAGGGTCATAGCTTACTTAGTGTCTCTAGCAGGAGCCTCCGCCAGCAAAGGAGCCAAAGGGTTCGGGTAGCAGGAAGGCCAAATCCAAGCGAGGCGTGTCAAAGATTCCTGTTGGTAGGAATGCGCACTGGCACATTACTGAGTTTGATGAATTTGGGGATCCACTCTCACCCGTATAGCTTTGACCAAATACAAGACTATCCTTGGGTTACTTGTTAGGGACTTCATCCCGATTAAGTACAGGAAGTGGATTGGGAAAGATGATGACCGGTGGAGGGTTCCCGAAAGCGAGAAGGATCACATATGGGATGTCAAGATCCTGGAGTATTTCACTTTCCCAGCCGAGTATGACAGGGAGTTAGTCAAGAAAAAAGCAAAATAAATCATGGGGACATGCTTCAAGAATTTCAAGGGGACATTGTACAAGAATTTTCTCCTCCAAAATAAAGAGCCAGATTTCGATGGTGGACAGTTTAGCAAGCAAAAGGACTTCTAGCAGACTTTCAAGGAATACAGGTTATCCGAGGAGTACTTAGAACTGAGTAGGAAGAATAAGGAGAATTCGCAGAAAGCGACGAATCATCATCATCTCGGTTCTCATGGCTACGCCAAAAAGATGCCAGAATTTGAAGCAGAACTTCAAAAGATGGATCGCCTTGCTGAGGAAGGCGTTCAGGTTGAGACCACCAATTGGGAGCCCAGATCAGTAATATACTGTATGGGGAGGAATGTACGGCACGCCGAGGACGGGAGCTTTAGCTCCTCTAATCAACCCATGAGCGAACTCATCCAGAGGATCTCCCAAGTAACTGAGGAGGTGAGGCAAGGGACTCGCACTTCTAATAGGGAGAAAGACGTGCTCACCCAAGCACTCGGAACCAAAGAGCACCCTGGTCACACTAGAGGAACCGGTGTTGTTCCTTGGAAACTAGCATTCCCCCAAGAATCTAACACTTGCCGAAGCCGCTCGAAGGGTAGAGAGGAACATGAGGCAGAGTATTTGAGGAGACTAAAAGAGATGGAAGACAGAATGGAAGCACGGATTGAGGCGACCGTTGAAGCGCGAGTCGAGCAAATTTTGCTGTCCAAGGGGTCAGCAGTACCACAAAACCCTACTCCGACTGCCTTTAGCCCACAATTTAGGGGTCGCAGCAGCTGCGGATCGACCCCGCTCGACGAAGAAGAGGCGAATGTGCCTCATTCGGTGGACGACATCATTTAACCCATCAATGTCAGGTTGTACATCCGTTAGGAATGGACAAAGGATAAGGTGGCGCTCGGCCAGGCCTGGCCTACGGGAGACGGGACAATTAATGGCCGCCCAATTCCACTTGAGTACTTGAAAAGAAGTTTAACAAAATACTTAAAAAGAAGTTTAACAAGATACCCATTGAGTACCCCAAAGCAGAAGATAGGCTGAAACTTGATCAAAACAAGGGCTCTCAAGTGGCCTGGCGCAAGCGCTTCATTAAGCTTGACCACCAATTGTCCTATGATGATGAGGATGACTGCGAGCCTTCGCCCACCCGCGATGAGCACTCGCCATCTCCCAATAGAGATCACTCCCCTCCTCATCTGGAGCCATCAGCCCCAAGAAGACAGAGGTCTCCTTCTATTCCTCCTCGTCCGACTCCATCTTCATTAGCCCCGAGAAAAGAGACTCCTCCTCCTCCTCCTCCATCATTATCAGCGCCGGGAAAACATAATTCTCATCGTCATCCTCCTCCTCCTCCACCTCAGCCCAAAACAAGAGCAAGGACATCCTCAGAGTCATAGAAAAGGTCCTTGGATTCGGTCACTAATGCTCCCAAAGTGGACCAACAGAAAAGAAAAAGGCCATTCAGTGGTAGCGTTACCACCTTGATGGAAGAAAAATTTACAGCACACATCTCGAAGGAAGATTGTGTTAGTTTCTTCAATCTCTGTGCCTCACTGTCTTCGTATATGTTGAAGTTCGAATTCGAAAGGCAAACACAGAATAAATATGCTACAACAAGAGACGAAGAAAAACACAATAAAGATTTAAGGAACATTGTGAAGTTAGTCGAAGACAACCCTGATTTAACCATGGAAGAGGCCGCGAACATCTATTATGATGTACAAGGGACGGGAACACCAGCAATGAAGTATGAAAGGGGCAATCTTTTGGTTCCTGATCATGGGTATAAAAATCTGACAACATATATGCGCGATTTACATGAATATTACGTGGCTCAAGCAATAGAGACGGACGACTTTGGTTTTGAGTTTATTATCTGTTCGCCACATGTTTTCCAATATCCTGAAGAAGAGAAGTTCGATGTCGAGTGGGAGTGCCTGTTCCAGCTATACCAGAAATGCTCTCTCGATGTTCAAATGTTGACGCTGTGGACTATGTAAGTACCCTACACGCACGATATTACAATTAACTACTCTCTCAAGACACAAATTGTTAACTTTTGAACACTTCCCATGATTTTATGTAGGTGTATAGCAAAATTTTGCATTCTAAAAAGCAAATGGGATTACATAGGCTTCTTGGACCCCATGCGAGTCAATGAGAGGACATGTCTGGGCCTCTATGGATGTGACGTGGAAGACCTGAAATAGAGATTGATTGCTGTTTTCGATGAATTCACGATGAAGAAGAAAACCCACACTAGTAGAGAACAGACCTTTGATCCTCGGCCAAAATGGGCTCTACTCCCGGGATTTTTTGCGCCCGGGACTAGAGATACCTTTAGTCCCGGTTGGTGGCTCCAACCGGGACTAAAGGTCTCTGCCCAACGGCTACTGCGCCAGACAGAGGTGGCATGGACCTTTAGTCCCGGTTGGAGCCACCAACCGGGACTAAAGGTATACTTTTACTCCCGGTTGGTGGCTCCAACCGGGAGTAAAGGTCTACTCCCAGGCCGTGGCTGCGCCCGGAGTTGGAAAGTTACCTTTAGTCCCGGTTGGATCCATCAACCGGGACTAAATGTTCTCCCTTTATAAATCGGCCGTCTCCTCCTTCCTCCCCGAGCCCGAGCTCAGCACATTTTGAAGCTCACTGCAGTAGTGTTCTTGGCTTCCTCCCTCCCTCCATTGTTCCTCCATCCATTCTTCGATTCCTCCGTCGATTTCTTTGATTCCTCCATCGATTCTTCAGTTGTAAAGGTTACCAATCTCATACTCTCATTTTTTACCATTTTCTTATGCCATTTTGTTCACTATATATATTTATGGTTCTTTATTGTGGTTTTTTTCATTTGTAAGCAATTTGAGCTCAAAATCACTTCAAGCTTGCATATTTACATGAAAGAAGGTTAAAGTATATATAAATATAAAGTTAGAAAATTATAGCAAATCCTTACTAGTTGAACTTGCGGACCATGTTCAGGTCGGCGAGGATGTTCTCTGCCGAGCGGTAACGGACGTCAAGGAGGAGCTTTGATTCTACGAGGGAGAGCGACAACGGTCGTGGAAGACCGTGTTCCCTTCCTCGTAAAATCAGAGCTCTTCCTTGACCAAGTACGGTGCCATCCGGTGGAGAAATCCTCGCCGAGCTGATCACGTAAGCAAGGTCAACTAGTACGGATAGTTATTTATTCACATGTCCCGATATCGTCGTAGTAGTCTGTCAATCACCGTACCTAAACGTAGTATATATAAATAAAAACTTAGAAAATAGTTAGAAAATTATAGAAAATCCGTACTAGTTGAACTTGCGGACCGTGTTCAGCTCGGCAAGCATGTTCTCTATCGAGCGGTAACGGACATCAAGGAGGAGCTTTGATTCTACGAGGGAGAGCGACAACGGTCGTGGGAGACCATGTTCCCTTCCTCGTAGAATCGGAGCTCTTCCTTGACCAAGTACGGTGCCGTCCGGTGGAGAAATGCTCGCCGAGATGATCACGTAAGCAAGTTCAACTAGTATGGATGTTTAGAGATCTAGATAATTTTATAGTTTGTTAATTTTATTTGTTTATAAAAGGAGAAATTTATAGTGTATTAAAAAATGAGTATAGAGAGTAGATGGCAACTGCTTCTGGGTCCTCAGCCTCTCATGGGTTTCCAAAGCGACTTAGGCCGGGCCTTCCTCTCATTCCATGCGGCAAGTGTCGTGATGAGACGAAGATTGTGATGGAGTACCGAGTGAAGAAGGAGGGTCCCAACAAGGATCGTATCTTCTACAAGTGTCTGGATCGCAATGTGAGTTATTTTATCGTATTTAATGATAATGGTTAGTTTATACCTATTTTCATGATGGTTGTGATTAAAGTTCTAATTTTTTGTTTTAATTTCAGTGGGATGGCAGTGGACAATGTTCAGGCTTCTACTGGGAGGAAGAGTATGTTGAACTCGTGCAAAAATATCTTGCACAACAGGCAGATACGGCGGCTAATGAGGCAGTGATCCAGCCGAAGAAGCCCAAAGATGTTGCACAATCGGGGGATCTGTCTGTTTTAGTTGAGATTGGTCGCAAAATCCTTGTGCTCCTGAAATGTATTTTAGCTTTAGTTCTTTTAGTGGTAGTTGGGATTGTCTACATTGTAGCGATGCTTTCATAAATTTGTATCTTTTGTGGTGGCACGCATGTTGTATAAATAATTAATTATGATCTAGGTTTTAATATGATATTTATGTCATGTAGTGCAGATGAGCCGTCATTGGATGTATAATGCTGATCGCCGCTCCCAAGAGTTCATTAACGGCGTGCATTCTTTGTTACGTGCGGCCGAGGCAAACAAACGCGACGGTTTCATGTGCTGCCCATGTGCCATATGTAAGAATACGGTGGAATATCCTTGCTCAAGGACTCTTCATTCACACTTGTTCAAGTCGAGTTTCATGCCAAACTATATTTGTTGGACAAAGCACGGAGAAACCGGTGTTGTAATGGAAGAAGGTGAAGAAGAACAATGGGACGACAATGATATTATTTCTGATGGTGCGTGCTTCAATGATACTGCAATGGGAGAAGCTGAAGAAGAGGTAGCCGTAGAAGATGAGCCGGCTGATGATCTTTGTCAGGTCATTCGTGATGCACAAAGAGAATGTGAAAGTGAAAAGGAGAAGATCAAGTTCGAGCGGATGCTAGAAGATCACAAGAAATTGTTGTACCCAACTTTTGATGCAGGGCAGAAAAAGTTGGGAACCACACTAGAATTGCTGCAATGGAAGGCAAAGAATGGTGTATCTGACAAGGGATTTGGAGAGTTACTAAAAATCCAAAAGAAGATGCTTCCGAAGTACAATGAATTGCCCGCCACTACCTACGAAGCAAAACAAGTTGTCTGTCCTATGGGGCTAGAAATAGAGAAGATACATGCATGTCCTAATGACTGCATCCTATACCATGGCAAAGAGTACGAGAAATTAGATGCATGCCCGGTATGCCATGCGTCGCGGTATAAGATCAGGCGAGATGACCCTGGTGATGTTGAGGGCAAACGTCCGCGTAAGAAAATCCCTGCCAAGGTTATGTGGTATGCTCCTATAATACCACACTTGAAACGTCTGTTCAGAAACAAAGAACATGCAAAATTGTTACGATGGCACAAAGAAGACCGTAAGGTAGACAATATGTTGAGACACCCTGCTGATGGGTCCCAGTGGAGAGCAATCGACAGAGAATTCCCGAAGTTTGCAAATGACGCAAGAAACTTAAGGTTTGCTTTAAGTACAGATGGTATCAATCCTTTTGGAGAGCAGAATAGTAGTCATAGCACTTGGCCTATTACTCTAAGTATCTACAACATTTCTCCTTGGTTATGCATGAAGCGGAAGTTCATTATGATGCCTGTGCTCATCCAAGGCCCGAAGCAACCTGGCAATGACATCGATGTGTACCTGAGACCACTTATTGACGAACTTCTCATTTTGTGGAATAAAGAAGGTGTACGTGTGTGGGATGAGTACAAACAGGAACACTTTGATCTGCGAGCATTGTTGTTCGTAACAATCAATGATTGGCCTGCTCTAAGTAATCTTTCAGGACAGTCAAACAAGGGATATAATGCATGCACACACTGCTTCGGTGATATTAGAGGTGTATTCTTGAAAAAATGTCGAAAGGTCGTGTACCTTGGCCATCGTCGATTTCTTCCTGCAAATCACCCCGTAAGAAAGAAAGGCAAGCATTTTAAAGGGAAGGCAGACCACCTGACCAAGCCTCGCAACCGAACCGGTGAGGATGTACTCGATATGGTCAATGATGTAAAAGTCGTCTTTGGAAAAGGAAATGGAAGCCAACCTATTCCAAAAGACGCTAACGGTCACGCACCCATGTGGAAGAAAAAGTCCATATTTTGGGACCTACCCTATTGGCAAGTCCTGGAGGTCCGTAGCTCGATCGACGTGATGCACCTGACGAAGAATCTTTGTGTGAACCTGCTAGGCTTTATGGGTGTGTATGGAAAGCCTAAGGACACATTTGAAGCACGACAGGACCTACGTTGTTTGAGAGAAAGAGACAACCTGCATCCAGAGAAGACAGATGATGGACGCCATTACTTACGTCCTGCTAGCTACACTCTAAGCAAAGAGGAGAAGGAAATCATGTTTGAATGCTTAAACAACATCAAGGTACCATCTGGATTCTCCTCGAATATAAAGGGTATTATAAATGTGCCAGAGAAGAAATTCTGTAACTTAAAGTCCCATGACTGTCACGTTCTCATGACGCAATTACTTCCAGTTGCATTAAGAGGAATTCTACCTCCAAATGTACGTCTAGCCACCGTGAAGCTATGTGCATTCCTCAATGCAATTTCTCAGAAGGCAATTGATCCAACTGATCTAGCTAAACTACAGAATGATGTGGTTCAATGTCTCGTCAGCTTTTAGTTAGTGTTCCCTCCTTCCTTCTTTGATATTATGACACACCTCCTAGTTCACCTAGTCAAGGAGATTTTCACTCTCGGTCCTGTGTTCCTACACAACATGTTCCCCTTAGAGAGATTCATGGGAGTCCTGAAGAAATATGTTCACAACCATGCTCGCCCAGAAGGAAGGATCGCCAAGGGCTATGGAACAGAAGAGGTCATTGAGTTCTGTGTTGACTTTATTCCCGACCATGACTCGATTGGTGTTCCTAAATCGAGACATGAGGGGAGACTAAGCGGAAAGGGGACACTAGGGAGGAAAACATATATTGGTACGGATGATGATTATTTCAATAAAGCGCACTACACAGTTCTACAGAACTCCTCTTTGGTAGATCCGTATATTGAGACACACAAGGATCTCTTACGATCCGAGTTTCCAGGGAAGACTGAAGCTTGGATTACGCATAAGCACATGGAAACTTTCGGCGGTTGGTTGCGAAAAAAATGTCAAGGTGATGAGAGCATCCATGAGCAACTGTATTTATTGGCTATGCAACCATCATGGCATATCGTCACATACAAAGGGTACGAGATAAATGGGAACATATTCTACACAGTAGCCCAAGATAAAAGGAGTACCAACCAAAACAGTGGTGTCCACATAGATGCCACAGACCCGAATGGGAATAAGCAGACATATTATGGACGCATAGATGAAATATGGGAACTAGAATATGCACCTACTTTGAAGATCCCATTGTTCAAGTGCCAACGGGTCAAGGTGACCGGAGGCGGGGTAACAGTAGACAACGAGTATGGAATGACAACAGTAGACCTTAGTAATATTGGGTACAAAGACGAACCATTCGTCCTTGCCAAGGATGTGAATCAGGTGTTCTATGTCAATGATATGTCTACCAAACCAAAAAGAGGGAAAAACGATAATGACTCAACCAAAGAGCCAAAGCGCCACATAGTTCTTTCAGGGAAAAGAGTCATCGTGGGAATTGAGGACAAGTCGGACATGTCAGAAGAATATGAAAAGGATGACCGAATTCCGCCCTTCAAAGTGAACAAAGACCCTAGCATCTTGGTAAATGATGAGGACACTCCATGGTTACGAAGCGATCATAACCAAGGGACATACGTAAAAAAGAAGTTCACTGCTATGCCCACTTGATGATATAGTGATTTAATATAGTGTGTGTTTGAGATATTATGTAATAATTGTGAATTCAGATGTTTATTATGTCATGTTTGAAATTAAATCAATGTTTGATTTGGTGGGATTTCTCTCTCAAAAAGGTAAATTAGGATACTGAGTGATGAAAAATTAAAATATTAACGTTAAAATGATGTGAAAACAAATTTTCTGTCCAAAACCAATAGTTTTAATAATTTTAATTAAACACTACATTTTTGCATTAACGAAATAATAAATATTAGTTACATTATGTTTTATAATTCTAACAAAAAATAAAAAAAGTTAGGTTATAGATTTTTCCTATGTGCAATAAACAAAAAGAAAAATCATATTTTCAACAAAATAATTTTATGCCTTTTATTTAATTTACTATGTATTTAACAAAAACTATTGCATTTCTATTGTATTTAACAAGACTATTGCTTCAAACAGGCGGGAAACGAAACTGCTGGCCACCTTTACTCCCGGGTGGGAAGCCCACCCGGGAGTAAAGGTGGGCTGCAGTTTCGTGGCCCGCCAAAAAAAACCCTTTACTTCCGGTGCGTGTTACCAACCGGGAGTAAAGGTATACCTTTACTCCCGGTTGGTAACACTCACCGGGAGTAAAGGTACCTTTACTCCCGGTTGGTAATAAGCACCGGGAGTAAAGGGTTTTTACTCCCGGTTGGTGGCTAGCACCGGGAGTAATTCTCTCTGGTATATAACCTCCAGCGCCTGGCATAGATCGATCCGCTCGTCTTCTTCCTCGTTGAACACCGCCGCCCTCTTCTTCCTCGCGTCGCGTCCGTTCGCCTTCCGTGACACCGGCGCCGCCCTCTTCTTCCTCGTGCGGCCTCCACCGCGCGCGCCCGTGCCCCTCCTCCGCGCGCGCCCGTGGCCCTCCACCGCGCCCTCCTCCGCGCCCAAGGCCCTCCACCGCGCGTTGCCCCACCGCGCCCGAGGCCCTCCACACTGCCGAGCTCGGTCGAGGTGATATATTCATCGATCTCTTTGTACATTCGTCCGAGCCCTCCACTGCCGAGTTATAGATCACGTCGAAAACTACAACTTTGGTGTAAGCCACGTCAACGCTCGAGGTCGATTGAAAATTCCAAATTTTGAATCACAAAATCTAGGAACTAAAAATGAATATTTGGAACTCTAAATGATTTTAAATAAAAAACATATCTTAACGCAAGTTTTGAATATTTGGATATTATATGGATAAATTAGCAAGTTTAATTAGAGTGTCAAAAACTGCATTTTATGGTACAAAAATACATTTTAAGATCACTGGGACCTGAACTCATGACAAGTTTAATTAAGGACCACCAATGAAATTACTTTAGAAATTAATTAGATCGATGTAAATCCATGGCTTGTATAATAAACACGCTATATATTATTTGGAAACAACGCTACGAACCATCCGCTAATGAACTTTCGTTACAAACTCCTCAGGATGGCAACCATTGTCGTTGTCACTAAAGCTGAAAATGATCCAGCCCATCAACCGCCATATATTCATCACTATATGATATGCTATTATTCCAAGATGCAGTTTCAATAGAAGAATTTTTTCTATCTTCATAGATCAATGTTTGTTAACGAAATTTTATCCAAATATATTCATGTAGGGTCTTTTTTTTTGAAGGATTTGTTGTAGGATATATAATGGTCAAATAGGAACTCAATTTTGATACCCAGTTTGTAAACTAAGCGTTTTTTAGTTTATCAAAAATATCACATGTGATGATGTTAGCAGTTTTGGTTGGACTTGCATGCATGGCTACAGACAAATGAAGGAAAACTTCAATGTTTCTTCATTTGTGAACTTTGAATATACAGATATAATATATTAATGTTGCTAAAGTAATATGAGCATTACATATTTTTTTCCGGGAAGACTATCTTCAAACTTTATATCATAGCATCAGAGATCGCCTGTAGAAGAAGAAAATAAATTCTTATCATTTCGAAAATAGTAATGGTTATATGAGCAATAAGACACATCACGCACCGACACCGCCTCGGCCCGCCTCACGTCGTCGTCGTCGTCAGCACGCCGGCCCGCCTCACGTCATCGTCGTCAGCACACCGGCCACCGCGCCGACACGTATATATACGTCATTTGTATTCATATGCATTTCGTCCATGCGTTTCTATGTATACGGCGGAGCACCGCCGCCCTCGTTCACCCATGTGTACAGACATATATACGGCGGAGTGGAGCACCGCCACTCTTGTCACACCGCCCTTTCTCGTGGCCTAGTTGATCAACATTCGTATTATCGTTATCGTTAATGCTAAACAATCACACCAGGGCGAACCGTGCTGTTGATGTCACCGACGTGGTTTGCCCTAGTCACCGACGCAATTTGCCCTCGGCCGTTTATGTATAGCCCTAATTCGCCCTAGTACCGACGTAGTTCGTCCTAGTGTGGCGAATTGCGTCCGTGACCGAGGGGCAAGATTTAATAATGCATATTGTTCGTAGATTTTACGCATGTAATAAGCAAAGATTTGACGTACTATATATTGGTTTTGTTTTTTGAAGCCACATGGCCGACCCGAGAAATATGGATGAGGAGGAGTTGATGATGAATTTGATCAACACTAGCACTCAAGTTGCCGGCGATGATGGTGCTAAAAATAACGTGCAAGAGGATGCAGATGATGGGAGTCAGTACTTAGCTCTTGAACAAAATGAGCAACAACATATTGGCCAAGTATATATTTTTTATTATTAGCTATATATATTATCATTTGTCTTATGTGTGCTCATGACATTAAAAATAATGTTTATGTTTTTTAGCCCTCTGGATCGACATCAACAACTACAACGAAGAGTAAAAATGTTTGAGGTCCCAAAAAGCCATTGGAGGGTCGCTTCATCATCTCGGAGTTCAATGTGGATACAGGAGAACCGGGGGGGCCGAATAAAATGAAATTTGTGCACCACTGTGTTTACCTTGTACGGGACCAGCTCCCGATTAGTACCCATGAATGGAAGAAGAAGACCAATGCTCCTCATATCAGTTTTGTCTCCGATCGTGACAAGGCGTTAATTTGGAATGATGTCTTGGTACATTTCACGCTCCAAACAGATGGTTATGATGATATAATAGATGGTGATGAATTGAAGGAGCGAGTTAGGGATTGGGCAATGAAGAAGATGGCCACCCAGTTTCAGACTTGGAAGAAACACCTATACACGACGTATGTCAAGAAGAACATAGCACCAGATTTTACTGTCCCAGGCCCGATCTCAAAGCAGAGGCCCTATTGGGATGAGTTTGTACAGTACAAGACTTCGGAAGAGGGTGTGAGTCGGGTGATAAAGAACCAACGTAATGCCCAACAGAAGACATACCACCATACCTTGGGTTCAGGTGGCTACCCGACTGCCATTAAGAAGTGGAACAAAATGGAAGCAGACCTTCTTGCCAAGGGTATCAGACCAGAATCACTCGAGTGGGGAGAATGTGCAAAGAATTGGTTTTTCGGTCATGGGGGAACACTAGACCAGGAGACAGGGAAGTGCGTTTATGGCGCAAGACTGCAAGAAGCAGCAGAAAGATTGTTTTATGCTCAGAGAGCTACTGCTAGTGGTGCGTTCAGGCCCAACAGAGAGAAGGATAAGCTGACATACGCCATCGGGACTATTGAACATGGTGGCCGAACTAGAGGCAAAGGAAGTGTCTCGTGGGAGCATGGATTCCCTCAGGACAGACCTTCCTACAGAAGTCGCCAGAGAAAGATGGAAGAAGAGGCACAGCGGCTCCAGAGGTTGGAGGAAGCGGTGCGTGAAGCACAGGAGCGGGAAAAAAACCTTGAAGCGAGAATGCAGGAGGAAATTAGAAGGCAAGTGCAAATAGCAGTGAGTACAAGCAAGCAAGGATCAGAGCCAGGAATCAACATTAGCCAATCTGTTCAGTTGAAAAGCAGCTGCGCTTCCACAGAGATACCAAATCAAGGGGACACAGGACTGCGCTTCCCTGTGGATGACGTCACTGAACCTTGTACAACATGTGAGCTACACATTCCGAAGGAGAATTCCACAATCAAGGTGGCTATCGGTCTTGTTAATCCTATCGACCGAACGAAGACACCAAGGATTCATGGGAATATAATCCAAGAAGGATATGCTACCATCTCGGTAGATAAAGCTGAAAAAGGTTTTAGTGATTTGCCTCTTGACATTCCTGGAGGTGATGGCGAGAAGACTCTAGGAGAAGCGGAGAAGACATTCATTCTATGGCGCAAGCGCTACATCATCATTCCAGGGGTGTCGGCTCCACCTCCTCCTGAACTACCTCACCATAGGTACGTGCGGATGAAAACACTACATCATTAATTTGTATTGGCTTAAATAATTAACAATCTGCTCATAATAATATGTCATTCCTTTTTTTGTAGCAGATCCTCCCCCAACCTAAATCCAATTGTTCAATCGCCAGATCATCATAGTGCTCTGTACGATGACATTGTGTTGGAAGACGAGGCTGCATCCACACCATCTCCAAGGAGGTCTCCAACGCCACAGCCGCCACCTCCAAGGAGGTCTCCAACGCCGCTGCCAACACCTCCAAGGAGGTCTCCAACGCCTCCCCTGCCCCCGCCTAGCAAGAGGCCAGCCCCTCAAACGAAGAACCAGTCCCCGCCTGCAAAGAAAGCCACCGTGAAACCAAGGGCTATTCCCAAAATAATATCTGAAGAGAAGGAAGAAGGAACTGATGCATATAAAAAAGACATGTCTAGATTCTATGACAAACTTAAAATGAATCAAGAAGCAAGGAGAAACCCAGAGAAACCGTACTTCTTCGTAGCTCCAGATATTCTAAGAAAAAAGGTGACTTCTTACCAGCAACAACAGCGGGAATCTCGTAAGCCATCCAAATCAACGTTATCAGACTATGACCGCACTCTCACCAAGTCAATTGAGGCGGCACAGAAAAAGAAGCGGGCAGGGAAAGGAGTTGCCCAACTCGGACAACAAGCGCACCAATCAATCCCCCCGCTAGTTGTTGGTAATGAATATGGTTCGAATTTAGGATTAATGCATCAGGCAAACATACCTCCGGATGTCGATTTGGATCACCTTGGTGAATTTCTTGATGAGACTGGTCTCGACCTTTACCAGATGTTTGGTGATGGAAACATTGAGAGTGCGGCGGAGGTTGATATTTGGAAGAAAAAATTTGTACTAGGCCAGAGTCTATACAACCCTCAAGCCTTATCTGATCTGGGGATGCAAATGTACCTGCTAAACAAGTGGTACATGCAGGCGTCTACCAGTGGAGACTTCTGCGTTGGTGTCAGAATTAGAGATGAACATTGGTTCCGTGGCGATGATGTTATGTATCTTGACTTTACAGAATTTCATCAACTATGCCACCTGACCTCTCTGGACAAAGTTATCATTAGCTGCTATTGCCTGTAAGTAATAATTCTTTCGATCTATTATTAAACTCATCATATGTGTGTATATGCATATAAATTATCCTAACAAGTACTATATATATGCAGATTTACAATGACAGAGCTCAGAAAGGCAGGCTGCAATGAAATTGGTTTTGTTGATCCCCATATAGTATTCAAAGACCCAATTACTCCAAAGACTAATTGGAAGTCTGAGTCAGAGAGTAACCTCATGAACTTCTTAGTGAACCAACGCCACAAGAAGGATATACTCTTTCCCTATAACTTCAAGTGAGTGTTAATCATGTCGATCATAGCCTTAATGGCTCATATGTTGATTCTAGTTAATTAATGAGTGTTATGCGTTATATCCTATAAACACATGCAGCAATCACTGGATATTGATGGACATCGATCTGGTGAAAAGTCACTTGATAATCTATGACTCGATGAGAAAACCACAACAAGACTACCAAGATATGATAGATATTATCCAGAGGTAATTTTGGGATCTCTAGCAACTATATATACACACAAACATGATGATTAACTATATCTGATGACGTGGCAAATTTTTTATTGGGCAGTGTTTGGAAAACCTTTATTGAGAAGCAACACATGGAAAAATGCAAAGCGCCACTGAATGTAATCCCTTTGAAAGTAAGTCCCCTAAATCGCATCATCTTTATTAATTAAACATATAGCTTTCACCGGATCACCAGATTGGATGACAAATCTTTTTCTCGTAAAGTGGTGTCTGAGGCAGGAATAGGGGAACAACTACTGTGGTTACTATGTTTGCAAGTTTATCAAGGTGCTCTCCCAAAGAACTCCTACAGAGAGACTCAAAGTACGTTAAAAATACACTATATATTCATTTAATTATTATTATTGATTGTGTTACTATGTCTTTATATATATATGTACATATATTAATTTATTTTCCTTTAATTTAAACCTGTAGACTCGATGGTTGGAGGAAAAGGTCATACGGCAAGACCAAATCAAAGCAATTCAAGAGTCTATAGCCGGATTTTTTAATGAGCAGGTCATCGATTCCAAGGGCGAGTTCTACTTCGACCCAACACTGCCATTGAAGCCAAGCTAGAGGATGAGAGGAAACTTGTTATGTCACAACAACTATAATGCAATCTTTTGTAATATATGCACATGAAATAATATAATGTAAAATACACATATGCATGCATGCATGTAAATATATATATGATGCATGCATGCATATATATATATATATATATTTCTATGCTTGAATTGTGTGATTTAATACGTTCATTGTGCTTGAACCGAAACATACTATATGCGCGTATAAATGTATAATTAGCAGCGTACAATACGACTTCGAAAACCTATTTTGAAAAGAAAACAAAAAAATGAAAAGAAAAGAAAAAAGAAAAAAACCTTTAGTCCCGGTTCGTATTACCAACCGGGACTAAAGGTGCCGGCCATCGTGGCATGTCAGGAGGCACCTTTAGTCCCGGTTGGTGTTACCCACCGGGACTAAAGGTCCTCCTTTAGTCCCGGTTCCTGACCCGGGACTAAAGGACCCCCCCTTTAGTCCCGGATGCTTGCTCCCGGGTGGGGAACCGGGACTAGAGGAGGTTCCCCACCGGGAGTAAAGCTCGGTTCTCTATCAGTGCCACATACTTCTAGCCTACAACTGCGAGTATGTGTTCTCGGCTTTTAATTTTATGCTTCTTTTTTCATTAAGATTATTCGATAATTAGGATTCTGTGATTGCAGCAACCATTTCGTCTTCATTTGTGTTAATCTTGCCAAAAGTCTGCTTGAGGTGTGGGACTCAAAGAAAAAACCATTTCATCATCTGGATGCACTGGTGGCAGTGCTGAATTAGTAAGCGATCCTAATAACATATTATTTTCTAATCACACATACCGCTTTCTAATGTTTCTCCTTTTAGTGTTGCTCAGTGTCCGAAGAAGTCATATCGGTGGGACGCTGGTCCCATTCAAGGTTGTCGAAATGGAGGGGAAGTACCTATCACAGCCGGCGGGAAACAATGAATGCGGATTTTATATAATGTGGGCAATGCTTTGCTACATCGGCGGGAAATCAGAAGAAGCCGATAAGTTGGTGTGTATAATCCCCATTTCATTTATGTCTGTTAATAATTAAACAAAATGATTTACCGTTCCTCTTTGGATATCATCTTTTTTGAACGATAGCGCAAGAAATATAAGCACGAAAGGCTGCTAGACATGGAGATCGTCGCACTACAATCGGAGCTGGCAAAATTCATCTTAGCTGAGGTACTGGAAAAAGATGGAGTATTTTCCATTACACAATCCGTGAAGTACAAGGACCAGTATGGCCCAGAGCGGCTCGCCAGATTATTGTAGGAAGTCCGAGAAGCATGTGTGAAGTCAAACAACATTTCTTTTTTATTTTGAGGGATCGAGATGTGAGATGTGGATAAGAACATTTGAATTGTAATCATAATATTTGTAATGTTTAATATTGATGGACCTGTCGTCTACGTAGCGTATATAAAGCGAAACCCGATTCCACAAAAAATATAAATTAAAATAAATTATAAAACAATAAAATACGAACGGGCCATCACCGCCGGTTAGCAACAAACCGGCAGTGTTGTCGTAACCATCATTGCCGGTTAGAAACAAACCGACAGTGTTCGCTTTATCAACATTGCCGGCGTGAATAACGAATCGACACTAATGGTTACAACAAACACTGCCGGTTTGGTTCGTGAACCGACACTGATATTTACTACAACACCGCCGGTTCGATCCACCAACCGACACTGATATTTACTACAACACAGCCGGTTTGATCCATGAACCGACACTGAGATTTACTACAACACTGCCGGTTTGATCCACGAACTGACACTGATATTTACCACAACACTGCCTGTTTGATCCATGAACCGACAGTGTAGGCTTGCTCAACACTGCTGGCTTGAGCCAAGAACCGACACTCTTGAAGTAACCATCACTGTCGGTTGGAACTACAAACCGGCAGTGTTGTTCAACTGGACACTGCCGGGTGGAGCCAGGAACCGACACTGTTTCCTATAGATCAGTGTCGGTTTCTAAGGACCGGCAGTGATGTCAACCCCACATCACTGCCGGTATGCCACCGTATGTTCAAAATCCGGCAGTGAAGTGGGTTTTTGAACTGGCAGTGATGTCCAGATCTGGGGTAGTGCTCCTTCCTCGCCGGGGGGCCTTTGATGCTAAGCTTGATTGCTATCAGTCTAGCTGTAAAGCTTAACAAGGTTTCCTGAATATAACATAGGGTGAATATCCAGCTGCTTGCCAGTAACTACTGTTATTCAGTTAGCATGTATCAGCAGCTCACCCTCCTTTTGTTTACGATCTTTACCATATGAACTTTATACAATGACTACTGTAGTCATGACCCTGTACTTATCCTTTAGTTGCTTGGTCAATTTTGGGGACTGCTATTTTTCTGATATCAACTGTTGAAGTGAAGTTCAGTTACCCGTTGTGATTTAGTGGTAGTTTTGTGGTAATCCGACAGTTGATTTTATTCATTTGACTGGGCTTCTTGACTATTATAATTGTAATTTTCATGGATATAACCAAATGATATATTTAGTCACAATATTAATAACCAAACTCCATTGACTGTTATACTATAATGAACTTGTCCTCTCAGGTCCATGTATCTGCTAGATACATAATGAAGTGTGATGATGATACTTTTGTTAGATTTGATTCAGTAATGGCTGAAGTGACGAAAATCCAGAACGGTGAAAGTCTCCATATAGGGAACATGAATTATCACCACAAGCCATTGTGCGATGAGAAATGGGCTGTTACTTATGAGGTAAACCTATATTTGATTCCACAATGATCTCAAATGCCCTTTTTCCTTTCATTGATTGAAAACGAAGATGCCCTGCGCACTATGTTGCTGTAGTGAACTTCTCGATATTTGGTCTGTCTGGTAATTAAACAACATTAGCAATAGAAATCAAACTTGTTCCCCTAGTAGGGTTTACATTTGTCATGAAACCTTGAAATCAGGTAAAAAAAAATAATTCTTGGTACCTTGATGTCAAATTTACTGAATCTTTTTCTCCTGTTTAAAGAAATCTCATAAGTTTCATTCCTGGAAAATATATCACATAGGACATAACTGAACGAGTCAATGTGCCATGATACATGGATTAGCAATTAAATTAGCTTCTTAAGTTGAATTGCATAACTAATTGTGGTTCCCCATGGAACAAAAGCAGTTCTATCAAGCTGTTTCCTGTAAATGTCTTTGCCCTATTTGGCTTCTAATTTGTCTCTTTTTGTCTGAACAACCATATGTGTTGACTTCTGTTTGGTATGCACTGAGTAACTGTAGCTTTGAATCTTCTGATAAACTTCACTCAATTTTTAGCTTTTGATCTTCAATCAATACCTTTTTCACTGTTCAAATTACAAGGCTATTTTGTGTTGCAAACTCATAGGACTAATCTTGCTGAGATTAGCTTGCTGTATGCATATTTTTCGTCAATAATTACTGAAAGGTTGATTTTGTTACTGTATGCAGCCTCTGCTCATATCCACTCAATTGTTAATATACCCACTATATTCTAATTAAATTATGTAATGTTTTCTTAACTAGATGATATCTGCATTCAATGTAACAAAAATGAAACTTGATCGTCTGTACATTTAATATTTTCAGTGGTAAAAGTTGACATAACAGATTGGTTGTTGCTGTAGGTATTACACTACTGCTGTTGGTTTTATTGCTTTGTTGAATCAGTCTGTACAAAGATAGATATCTGATCCTCAAATATGATTGTGCCACCTTTGATCTCGTAACAAGTCACTTTTATACCATACCTGTGCCTGTAGTAGAATATATACTTAGCAAAGAATTATCCTTTCTTTTGCAAACAAAGAATTATCCTCTACTCCTACCTCCTTTCACTTTGCTTCACTCAGTATATCAGTGTAATTGTTGGTGTTCTTTTGGTTTAATAAAAAGTTTACAGTGGGGGCCTCCCCTGCTGTATTTTCCACTAAAAAAAGTATATCAGTGGAAAAATCGATGGTCTATGAGATATGCCTTTTTTATCCTTTCCTCCTTCATTCTCTTACCAAGTGCCCGCCCTTCACATTGCCTGGACACTGAGTACTGGACTGTCCCGAAGTTCATCATTTAATGCACGCATTTCTCATCTAGTATGCTTATCTTCTGTTCTTTACAGGAATGGTCAGAAGAGGATTATCCCATCTATGCAAATGGTCCTGGATATGTTATATGCTCTGATATTGCAGATTATTCCATTCTATCTGATTTTTTAAACCATAAATTAAGGGTAAGCTCAGTTGACTGCTTCTGGTCTGCATTTCCTGACACTGATAGGGGCACATATGGTAACTTGTTTAAACAATTTGCATCCTTTATTTGTAATAATTGGGGACCTGCCTGATCATATTTCCCTCCAGAAGTTCGTAAACAACTACCATTGATTACCCTGCCACTAGATAGCTGCTACATGGGTTTGTACGATGGGACATAATGATGCTGGAAAGACTCTAAATTTCGTTTCTTGCTGTGCAGCTATCAACAAACACAAAGGCACTAAATACTGGTTCACAATATGCCAGAAAAAAAAACATGGTTATTACTGATTTTATCTATTGGCCTACTCGTGGTATGGTAATTCACAAGTTTCACTACCAATGATATAAATTGGGCACCAATTAAAAGTTAGAAGTTGGTATATAATATGGTAGAGAAGGAGGATTATTTATGACTGGGCCCTACCCAAATTATTTGTCTTTGAAAAGGTTGCATGTGGACACAATAAAAAAGAAGAATGACACTCGCAAATATAATCAATACAAGCAGATTCAATGAGATATTTTGACACACCCATCTATTTTAGTGTTAGGCTCTGATTTTATAACTGGTTAATGCTATGAACTGGCTTTCATTTTCTCGAAGATACTCTTGGACATCATGAATTTGGTTAAGATGTTGGACTCTTTTGCCATTAGAGTTCTATATTCCTGTCCGCAAGAAATTGGAAAACTCTGAGCATACATTTTCATTTGCAATGAAGTGCTGAATTTTCATCGTTGCATCTTAGGTAAATCTATCAATTATTTCTAAAATTGATTGCTGCTTGTTTTGCTCTACTAAAGCTTCGTAGGCTTATTGCTATTTTAAATTTTGTTCCCCAACCTAATTTATTCAGCTTAAATCTGAGAAGAACAAGTCCATTAGAGCACTGCAACTCAATGGAAGACACACCACTGGATTTAGAAGTAATGTAGTTGTTTTAGACCAACTGATATTTCCTAATTGTAGAACCATTATTGTTATTGACCTTTATTCTCTACATTGTTCCCAAAGGAGAGGAGTGGAAGGAGGACTGGCCTAGGTCTGTTAGCGCAGGTGGAAGGTGTGTAAAGAAAAAACACAGCAACTCACATCATCCCAGGTGGACACTCTTATAAAGGGAGCAAGACACTTGCATGAGCATTGAGGACCTAAACAGAACAACTCAGGAACATCATTTGAAGATAGACATTTGATTATTTTTCTACCTCATTGATTGTGTTTGGTTACAAATATAATTATGTATGCCTGAAAGATTTAAATGTTTGGATTGTACTGTAACGTATGCTTTCATTGGTTCATTTCACGATGGATTCTGCTGTTTTGATATTCATTACCAGCAAATTTCTGCATGTATGAGTTGGTTTTGGAGGCATTTTTAATAAATGCCTCAATCAATGTTTGAAGGCATGTACAGAATGCCTTTAAGAAGTATTATAGGCAGCTAGAAAATGCCTTCATATATTGATATTGAAAGACATTCTGAAAAAATGCCTCAAAAGACCTTTTGAGTCCAGCTTATAGCAGGCGTTATCAAGTACGCCTAAAAAGACCTTTGAAGGCATTTTGACCACTTTTAAAGGCATTTTTAAACGCCTTGTACAAAGAACTGTGCTGTAGTACGTGATAATGAAAGTCCAATATAAATTAGTCCTAATACTTAATTATTAACCTTGACCAAGGCAAAAAGCACCAAGTTAGGGGAACCCGTACTCACAATAGTAGGCTAGGAATATGCTATCTGATTGATGATGTTCTAAAAATATCTTGGTCAAATCCAAGACGAGATCATTTGGATTGGCACCTATTCCTCTGTATGTATTCTGGTTTATTCTGACATGGTCCATAAAGATTGTATCAATGATACCTTTGGCACTACATGTTTGTGACTGCAAACTGCATAATAAGCAATAAAATAATGACCAAATGTATGGCTAGAATGCTATGTTAGTGAACCAGATATCTAGTTACGAATTTACGTGATGCACGTAGTTTGGTTCTTCTTCAATCTCAGCTGCATTAACATGATTAGTACCTTGCTTTATCATATGAAATTCCTCAGCCTAGCTATCCATTATGAAGTGCAAACGATTTAGTGAGAGGAGAGAAAGAAAGATACTATATGTGCAAATGCATATTTTTTACTCCAATCTTGTATGGTAGAAATTTGAAAGCAAGCACATTATGATTATCTTGTGATCCAGGATGGTAAACCATCCATCATTGCAAACAGCCTCGGTCTACGTAAAGCCTTTGGATTTGTCAGTCCATCTAAAACGTGCATTTAGGAAACCATCATGGTGCGGCACCCGCATGTTCTTGATGTTCCTGGCTTGCACCTTTTTAGTCAGAGATGACACCACCGTGGCCTCCTGCACCAAACAAATAACCATACACAAATTAGCAACATACTACATTCGTGGGAGACATTAGCTAGCCAAACAGACAATAATGATATACTAGTAAATAATTATGCCCAACTTCCTCATTTAGCAAGTTAAATACTCTTTCTAATACATGTTATGCTCATGAGTTACACACCACCATGCATAAGCGCCCATCCCTAAAATGCCCATGTCTGCGCATGCGTTTCACCAACATACCTACATCACATTCGACGCTCAGTAGTAACCATACCCTGATGGACCTAATCCCCTCAAACCCCACCAATGTCACCTTATTCACCTTCTCCATCATCCACAATATCGAGTGACAACCTTCTTTAACTAAACAGATTCAAGGTAGTTGTTAATGATATGCGTTTTAGATTGGCTGACAAATCCAAAAGCTCGGAGGGTGACACGTGTGCTCATCCTTGATCCCCACCCGTCCCATGGCATCTCCATGAAACTTTCCTTTCTGGTTTCCAGTTTCTTCACAATACTTCACCAGATGGATTGCCACTCTGTTTCGCCAATCCAAAGCTAGGGCTACCACTAATGCCACTAAGTCCTAGACTACGAACTACGCCCAACAATGCTCAACAATATGTGTACGGTCCACTCTATAACCTCACTCACCCTCTCCTTAGTGCCACCTGCACTGATGTTTATGTGGTTTTGGGTGGCTTTGTCTATTCAACTTGTTACAAACCAGAATAATCTTCATGATATAATTTTTTCATGATTTAAGCGCTTGTTAAAGACCATAAGATTGAAATGTGTCTTACCCCATGACCTTTTACATGCAAACTATTTAGATGTTTGAGACTAGGTTTAATTCAAATGGTGTTTGAGACTAGTTTTCCACTTGACTGTAAGAATGAATCTTTTAGCCCAAGTAGATGCACCCGCCTTGGATGGATGGGAACTTGTCAACATCGATCGAATGGCACCTATCGATGCTACTAACTGGCTCGATCGTCTGGGTCTCCATGCACACCCTATGAACCACTAGTTGGTCGAGACTAAAGCCCGATGGTTTAGTATCGAGCAACAGATGGCTTCCACAGATTTCTCCATCACACATCTACGCCTTGGTTCCCCTGTGGCGACGATGATAGTAGACAAGTAGATCGATCCATACCGATTGATGCAGGTAGGCTCGTTAGGATAAGCGATCTAGAAGTGCTTGAAGTTCTCCATGCTTTGATATGCCCACATGATCTTGCCCATTTCGGTGGAGATGAAGACTGTCAGCGGCAACTTCGTTGTCATGGCAACCACCCTCACCCCTTCATAGGGTATCCTTACCTTGAAATGGGCGATTGAAACACAAGGCTTATGGGGATCTGCCTACTCCCTAATCGAGGACGATGAAGCCACCGGTAGTCACGACGATGTAGAAGAATCTATGCAACAGTGGGATCCCCTTGTAGAGGAACCAGCCCATGTCGACGTTAACAAGCGTGATGAGGTCATCGCACTGGTCAAGCAATGCCCACTTGGTGGGCTCGAAGCAGGTGATAGGATCGGGGTCATCGCCAGCCTTGACGTTCGCCTTTGCACGGTCCTCTTTGGAAATTAATGGAGTGCCACTCATGGCAGACCGCGTGTCACGCCATGTAGGTGTCCATGTCGTTGCTAGCCAGCAAGCGGTCGCCCATGCTGTGGACTAGGTCGTATGGAAGCGATGTCCAGACTAGCATCGTAGCCGGCGCTTGAGCAAGGTGAGCTCTCTTTTGGGTGGAGAGTGTGCACATGTTGTAATCTAGGTTGGTAAACCATCCATCGGTGCAAATAGCCTCGGTCTACATAAAGTCTTTGGATTTGTGAGTCCATCTAAAATGAGCATTTAGGAAACTACCCTGCTACTGCACCCACGCCTTCTTGGTGTTCTTGGCTTGCTCCTTTTTAGTCAGAGATGACACCACCATGTCCTCCTGCACCATGACAAATAGCCATACACAAATTAGCAATGTACTACATTTGTGGGAGCAATTATTAGCTAGACAAATAGACAATAATGGTATGCTAGTGATTACTTATGGCCCAACTTCCTCATTTAGCAAGTTAAATACTCTTTCTAACATATGCTATGCTCGCGAGTTACACACCACCATGCCTAAGCCCCCATCCCTAAAATGCCCATGTCTCGCATGCTTTTCACCTACATATGTACATCATGTTTGATGCTCAGTAGTAACCATACAATGAGGGACCTAATCCCCACCAATTTCACCTTATTCACCTTCTCCATCATCCAAACAAAATCGAGTGACAACCTTCTTTAAATAGATTCTAGATACTTGTTAATGATGAGCATTTTAGATCGATTAACAAATCCAAAAGCTTGGATGGTTTCCCTTTCTCCATCCTTGATCCCCACCCTTCCCATGGCATCTCTGTGAAACTTTCCTTTCTGGTTTCCCTTTCTCCACAATACTTCACCACACTCTAATGCAGATGGACTGCCATTCTATTTAGTCAATCCAATGCTAGGGCTACCACTCATGCCACTAAGTCCTGGACCATGACCTACACCCAATAATGCTCAACAATATGTGTACGGTCCACTCTATAACCTCACTCACCCTCTCCTTATTGCCACTTGCATTGATGTTTATGTGGTTTTGGGTGGCTTGTCTGCTCAACATGTTACAAACCAGAATAATATTCATAATATAATTTTTTCATGAGTTAAGTGAAGCATTAAAGACCGTAAGAATGAAATATGTCTTACCACCTGACCATTGAGATGCAAAACTATTTAGATGTTTGAGACTAGGTTCTAATTCATATGATGTTTGAGACTAGGTTTCCACTTGATTGTAAGAATGAAGCTATTATTCCAAGTAGACCCAACCGCCTTGGATGGACGGGAACTTGTCAACGTCGATTGAGAGGCACCTGCCATGTGTAACGAAAAGGGCATGACTGCCGATGCTACTGACTGGCTTGATCGTCTGGGTCTCCATGCTAACCCTACAAACCACTGGTTGGTCGAGAGTAAAGCCCGATGGTTTGGTCACGAGCAGCAGATCTCTCGTAGACTCCACGAGACAATACCTACCACTCATTATTCCTTGGCCACTCATGTCAAGACTATGCATAGATATGTCCATCGCACATCTACGCCTCGGTTCCCCAGCGGCGACGACGACAGTGGACAAGTAGATCAATCCGTACCAATCGATGGTGTACCCATTGTTGCCAAAAGACATCATGCAGGTAGGCTTGTTTGGATAAGCAATCCAGAAGTGCTTGAAAGTCTCCATGCTTTGATCCACCCACATGATCTTGCCCATTTCGGTGGAGATGAAGACCGTCAATGGCAACATCATTTTCAAGGCAAGCGCCCTCACCCATCATAGGGTACCCTTACCTTGAAATGGGCGATTGAACCCGTGAATGGGTTCAAAACATGAGCCTTATGGGGCTCTCCTGACTTGTTGAGGACGATGAAGTCACTGCGAGTCACAACAACAAAGAAGAACCTATGCAACAGTGAGATCTCTTGTAGAGGAACCGAACTGTGTCGATGTTGACAAGCGTCATGAGGTCATCGTGCTGGTCAAGCAATGCCCACTTGGTAGGCGCTCAAAGCGGTCGACGGGATCGGTGTCATCGCCCACCTTCACCTTTACCTTTGCATGGTTGTCTTTGGTAATGGAGTGCCACTCATGGTAGACCGCATGGAATGCCATGTAGGTGTCCATGTCATTGCTGGGCAGCAAGTGGTCGCCCATGCTGTGGACTAGGTCGTATTGAAGCGATGTCCAGACTAGCATCGTAGCCGATGCTTGAGCAAGGCGATCTCTCTTTTGGGTGAAGAGTGTACACATGTTGTTATCTAGGTTGGTAGACCATCCATCGGTGCAAACAACTCGGTCTGCATAAAGCTTTTGGATTTGTCAGTCCATCTCAAACGCGCATTTAGGAAACCATCCTGCTATGGGCCCCACACCTTCTTGATGTTCCTAGCTTGCTCCTTTTTAGTTAGAGATGACACCACCATGGCCTCCTGCACCAAACAAATAGCGATACACAACTTAATAACATACTTCCTCATGTATAATTTTCATGAGTTACAAGCTTGCTAAAAAATGTAAAAATAAAATGTGTACTTAACACTTGACATTCTAGATGCAAAAATGAACTTGGGCACACAAATTAGCAACTTGTTTGACACACTATTAGTGCCATCGGCACATTATGATACTGATAAATTCCTAATTATTAGTGATATATTATGTTCATGAAAGAGGAACATGTCCAGAACTTTAGCAATGAAATGTTGTACATGCTAATAGAATTTTTAGATGGAAATGGATTAGTAACTGATAGTTTTATATAGTATTTAGAATGTGTCATAACCATAATCATACCTTTCTTCAAGATATATGTTGGCCCTGGCCTAGTTTCTTGTTAACATTCATTGTGGGAAGGCCATGCATGTATTCATGGAGCATAGTGTATATGTGTATTTGTGAGAATTAACATTTTATTGTGTTCCTTTAGTGACTAGGAAATATGTTAATAGGTCCTCGATCGCCTCCCTACCCATGGCTTCCCTAGGAAGCCTTTCCCTTCTGGATTCCACTTTCTCAACTATGCTTCACCTTCAATGAAACATATCAACACATTATTTGTGCTTTTGGCACAAACTAAAATGATATCATCCAAATAAAATATTATGTTCATGAATTACATCCTTGTCCAAAATCATAGGAATCAAATGTTGTACTTGCGAATAGACCTTTTAGATGGAAATGGATTAGTATATGATTGTTTTAGAGAATATGTGATAACAAACTCATGCCTTTCCTCAAGATATATATACTGGCGCTATCCTTGTTTCTCATTATTATCTGTAATACAAACGTAGTGTAGTGTGTATGCATATTTGTGAGAATTACCATTTGTACTTTGTTGCTAAGAAGACATGGAAATATGTTTCTAGATCCTCGATCACCTCCCTTCCCATGGTGTCCCCATGAAGCCTTTCCATTCTAGTTTCCACTTTCTTGATAATATTTTTTCTAACACACCTTACTCCAACGCCGAATGGATAGCCTCCATTATTGTGGTTCCACACAAAGCCATCCCTTTCTAGTTTCTTATTTCTCAACTATGCTTTACTTAAATCCAATGCTAGATGGGGGGACTATTGCCCATGGAACAAGGGTCTGTCCCAAGGCCTGTGCCCAAGCATGCTCAACATTATGTGTATGGTACACTCTACTTCCTCACTCCCCTTCTCATTGTTTCCATGTGCCCCGCCCCAATGTTTACATGGATTTGGTTGTCTCATCCACTGAACATGTTACAAACAGGAACAATCTTCCTAATATATAATTTTCATGAGTTCTAGTTGTTAAAGACCGTATGTAGGGTCGAGATGGCAGACTAGAAGGGGGTGAATAGTCTTTTGTCAAATTAATCGCACTAGCTAACCGAAACAAATGCAGAATTAAAACTATCGGTCTAGCCAAGACTACACCCCTCTATCTAAGTTCACAAGCACCTTAAAAGATCCTAATTAGGCAACAAAGGTGCCGGACTAGCTAGAGCTCAGCTAATTAATTCTACAGGCAAGGTCACACAAACCTATGCAACTAGTACTTTAAGAACCGGGGGAGCTTCTACACAAATTAGTTAGCAAAAGCACAAAGCTCCTAAGCTCATAACAAGGCTACACAAGCCAAATTAGAGAGCGCAAATTACTTAGGTACACAAACTAAGCAATGTGACAAATAAGGCTACTCAAGCCAATTAGTCACGCAAGAGAGCTAGTTGTATGCTACACAAGCAAGAAGGTAACTAGCAAGCTACACAAGCTAACTAATTACAAGAGCAAGTACACAAGCACAATATATATGAAAGTAAATACATGCTTGTGTATGGGGAATGCAAACCAATGGGAAGAACAATGTTGACACGGTGATTTTTCTCCCGAGGTTCATGTGTTTGCCAACACGCTAGTCCCTGTTGTGTCGACCGCACACTTGGTGGTTCGGTGGCTAATAGGTGTTTCACAAACCTAGCCCACATATTGGGCGCCACAAGAACCTACCCCAAAAGTGAAGGTAGCTCAATGACAAGCTTTACTAGAGTTGCTCTTCGCGGCTCCCTCGGGGCAAGCACAATGCCCCTCACAATCACTTCTCCGGAGCTCCGCACAATCTTCTCGCGGGCTTCACAATGGAGACACAATCCACCAAGCCACCTAGGTGATGACAATCACCAAGAGTAACAAGAAATCCCCAATCACAATGATTACCTAGTGCCACCAAATGCAATCCTAAAATGCACACACTAGGTCTCTCAATCACTCACTCAAATTAGCACCAAGCTTGAGAGGGAGAGGAAGGGGAAGAGATGGATCTTCAATCTCTCATCCACACCCACAAAGGGCACTCAATCTCTCCTAGAAATCTTAGCTCAAATCATGGGAGAGAGAGGAGAGGAGGAAGAACCCTATCTTCAAAAAAATGTGAGAATGGGGAATGAGCTAGATGAGGAAGAAAAGAGGAGGGGAGCCAACCCTATCTTCAAAGCCTCCAACTTGCCCTTCACTCTTGCAACCGGTCCATCAAGCCAAGCCTCATCTTGATCTTCTCCACCTAGTCACATGACCTCATGTCATGTCTCATATGCAATGAGCTTCTTCATGACATGTGAGAGCATTTCAACATATCCAAGCCATTTCCACCTGCATGGCATGTGTTGCTCACACAAGTGTACCTGTAGACTAATCACCTATGTATCTCACGTAAACACATATTAGTCCACGTATGTTGTCACTCCATCACCAAAACCAAACTAGGGACCTTTCACTGTAAGAATGAAATATGTACTTACCATTTGACCTTT
Source organism: Miscanthus floridulus (assembly GCF_019320115.1). Taxonomy (NCBI): domain Eukaryota; kingdom Viridiplantae; phylum Streptophyta; class Magnoliopsida; order Poales; family Poaceae; genus Miscanthus; species Miscanthus floridulus. The sequence goes on along the minus strand of NC_089589.1, from coordinate 118,604,340 downwards.
TACATGAGAAAATGAATTGAACTATGAGCTAGGTCAAGGCACTTTATTTTCTGCCTTAAAACATCATAGTGGAGCCAATTGAATTCGCAGCCATGCCAAAATGGGGTCCAATCCATTTAGTTCGATTTCATCTCTGCTTCTTGACATTACCATAACATGAAAAATTATCAATGGTCCATTGAGGCTAAATTTTTTTTACCAAATTGGCAGAAATGAGTAAATTGAACAAATTGGCAAAAGAATGCAAGAAAGAAAAATAGGTTCTTTAAAACATAGACATACCTAAACATAGATAGTCACATACTTCTTCTATCATATGACCAGATCTTGCTATCCTCTATTGTATAGGTTGTCTCTAGGACATGGGATGATATTCCATAGAGACCAATTCAAACATATTCTAAGCTTCCAATTCATCCTATTTCCAAAGCAAAATTTACATGCAATTAATAATTTTATACCTATTTGGATATACAAATATATGTTAAGTATTTGTATTGCTCATTGCAAAAAAGTGGTTCAGAAATCAATTCAACATTGTAGGGGTATATGATCATCTACTGTGCACTCCATAGCCTAAATCTTCTCATTCTACTTTTGACGAACATACCTTCAGATCCTAGTCTGATCCAAAAAGGGACTAGATTAAAAGAAATACAAGTATGCATGTTTTCCAATATAGGGAGCAAAGGAGAGATGGCCCAATTTGGTTCTCCTGCTTGGGGTTCACTAGATACTCCTTCATCTCCTAAAAAAATCTTTGAAGTATGATTCGCTTCAGTTAGCCTACCAAATCTCAATGTTGTTCAATAGATCAATATCCCATACGTAAAATAAACTTTTTGTACCAAATCGTCCATGCTAGCTCCAGAGTCCCACCTGCCGCCGTCATCAGTGCAGGCTCCAGATCTGCAAAGCGGGGAGAGGGAAGAGTGAGGGAGATGAAGAGGGGAAGACTGAGGGAAATGGGGGCAGCTGCCCCACCGGCTGTACTAATCCAGGCCCCCACCAGATCCGGCCAGCCTCCATCGGATCCTGTCGCCCTCCATCGGATCTGGCCAAGTCTTCCACCGAATCTTGCCCACGCCCACCGGATCTATGCATGGGCGCCTGTCTCCTCGCCTCCACACCGGACAGGGAAGTGCGTTAGGGGTCCTCGTTGCCTCCACGCCGGAGAGGGAGACAAAGGGGCGCCCGTGCTCCTCGGCTCGTCCTTGCCGTTGCTCCTCATCACCTCTTCATCACCTCTGCGCACATGGAGAGGGAGTGTCATGCCACGCACCGCCACACCACGCCTCGACGCAGATCTGGCCTCCTGGCCTCCACACCTGAGAGGGAGGCACACCCATGGTCATCCTCACCTCCACGCTGGAGTCAGAGCTAGAGGCATGTAAGGACGGAGGCGTGAGCGCTCCTAAATTGCGCATGGAGACGGAGCGGCGGGAGAGAGACGAGCCGGAGCACAAGGGTATAGGGAGAGAGACGAGTGCTTCTCTCAGAGTCGAGAGCACCGATAGAGAGCGAGAGAGCCAAGCGTAGAGAGAGAGGCGAGCGCTTCTCGGTGCGGCGGCTGGTGGTTAGAGAGGTGGAGAGAAGCAGATGCGATTTTATAGTTAGGGTTTGGAGTGGGCTGCTGAATGGGCCTTGGGCCTTTTAACCAAGGCGGGCCTTCTAAGGTGTCGACCTCTAAAAATGGATCCATTTTCGGAGGCCGACCTCTTAAGAGGCCTGTCTCCGTTAACGGATTTCTAGAGGCAGGCAATTTGTGACTACCTCCGTAAATGGATTTTAGGAGACAGGCAATTTTTGACCGCCTGCTTGCGTAAATAAAATCCTAGAGACAAAAATGCAAATGTTACTCGCTTCAATTACCTATTTAGTATGATTTGGAGGTCTTTGATATGAGTTAGTGGCTTCTACTTTGAGTTATACACTTGGATCTTTTCTATCATGATGTCTATGAGGATGTAATGGTTACTGCAATAATAAAAGTCCAATACAAATTAGTCCTACTTAATCAATAACCTTGACCAAGACAAGAAGCACTAAGTTAGGGGAACACGTAATCACAATAGTAGGGTAGGAATATGCTATCTGATTGTTGACATTCTAAAAATATCTTGGTCAAATCCAAGAAGAGATCATTTGGATTGGCAGCTATTCCTCTGCATGTATTCTGATTTATTCTGACATGGTCCATAATGTTTGTATCAATGATCCCTCTTGCACTTTTGTGACTCCATACTGCATAATAAGCAATAAAAAATGACCAAATGTTATATTAATTTGTTCGTATAAGGCGGAGGTTAACATATTGTGCGCGTAGGGTACCTACGTAGTCCACAAAGCTAAGTATCTTTTTTAGTGAATTGTTATTGGAAGGCGATGTTAATATTGACACATGCACGCGTGCAACCCCACATACACACGTACACAAGAAACAAACAGACATGCATGCACGTCTACAAATATATCCCATACCTGCTTGGTATTCGTAGCTCCCACTTTTTTAGTAGCGGATCAATGAAACCAGGCCCTCCTGCACCAAATAAATTGCAATGCTCAAACCAGCAATATGTGTGGGAGACATTATTAGCTAACCGAAACACAGAACAATATTTTATGTTATTTGTCCCTTCTGCTGCATGTCATTATGATGGCAAAATCTTTAGTTAGCAAGACGGCACAGTCTTATTCAGAATACAATGGCAAGTTTGTCACTTCTCGCTTGTATTTATTTTTGCTCATAATGTCTAAGTTGGAACAAAGATTCCTCGGTAACATTACCTTTTGTTGCATGTCAATCAAGACTAGAAATTCACAAATGGTTTATAGCATAGGCATGTATTGCTAGAATGCTATGTGAGCGCACCGGATATCTAGTTATGAATTTACGTGATGTGCGTTGTTTGGTTGTTCTGCATTCTCAGCTGCACTAACATGATGAGTACCTAGCTTTATCATATGAAATTCCTCAGACCAGGTATCCATTATGAAGTGCAAACGATTTAGTGAGAGAGAGACAAAGAAAGATACTGTATGTGCAAATGCATATTTTTTACTCCAATCTAGGATGGTAGAAATTTGAAGTCAAGCACATTATGATTATCTTGTGATCCAGGTTGGTAAACCATCCATCGGTGCAAACAGCCTTGGTCTACATAAAGCCTTTGGATTTGTTAGTCCATCAAAAACGAGCATTTAGGAAACCATCCTGCTATGGCCCTCATGCCTTATAGATGTTCCTGCTTGCTCCTTTTTAGTCGGAGACGACACCACCGCGGCCTCCTGCACCAAACAAATAACCATACACAAATTAGCAACATACTACATTTGTGGGAACCATTAGCTAGCCAAACAGACAATAATGATATACTAGTAAGTAATTATGGCCCAACTTCCTCATTTAGCAAGTTAAATACTCTTCCTAATATATGCTATGCTCATGAGTTACACACCACCATGCCTAAGCCCCCATCCCTAAAATGCCCATGTTTGCGCATGTGTGTCACCTACATACATCACGTTTGACACTCAGTAGTTACGGTACCCAGAGCGACCTAATCCCCTCCATCCCCAACAATGTCACCTTATTCATCTTCTCCATCATGCACAAAATCGAGTGACAACCTTCTTTAAATAGATTCGAGGTACTTGTTAATGATGCGCATTTTAGATCGACTGACAAATCCAAAAGCTTGGACGGTGACACGTGTGCTCATCCTTGATCTCCACCCTTCCCATGGCATCTCCACGAAATTTTCCTTTCTAGTTTGCACTTTCTCCACAATACTTCACCTCACTCTAATGCAGATGGATTGCCAATCTGTTTTGTTAATCCAATGCTAGGGCTACCACTCATGCCAACATGCTCAACAATATGTGTACAGCCCACTCTATAACCTCACTGACCCTCTCCTTATTACCACCTGCATTGATGTTTACGTGGTTTTGGGTGGCTTGTCTACTCAACATGTTACAAACCAGAATAATATTCGTAATATAATTTTTTCATGAGTTAAGTGCTTGTTAAAGACCGTAAGAATAAAATGTGTCTTACCACTTGACCTTTTAGATGTTTGAGACTAGGTTTAATTCATATGATGTTTGAGACTAGGTTTCCACTTGACCGTAAGAATGAAGCTATTAATCCACCTAGATGCAGCTGCATTGGATGGACGGGAACTTGTCAGCATCGATCAAGAGGCACCTGTCATGGCTAACAAAAAGGGCATGACTACCAATGCTCCTGGCCGGCTCGATCGTCTGGGTCTCCATGAACACCCTACGAACCACTGGTTGGTCGAGAATGAAGCCCGATGGTTTGCTTGTGAGCAGCAGATCTCGTGCGGACTCTAGGAGACAATACCTACCAGTCATCAGTCCTTGGCCACTTGTGTCAAGACTAGGAGAGATGGCTTCCATAGATATGTCCATCGCACATCTACGCCTCGATTCCTCGACGGCGATGACTACAGTGGACAAATAGATCGATCTATACCAATATATGGCATATCCATTGCTGCCAAAGGACATCATGCAGGTAGGCTTGTTAGGATAAGCGATCCAGAAGTGCTTGAAGGACTCCATGCTTTGATCTGCCCACATGATCTTGCCCATTTCAGTGGAGATGGACACCGTCAGCGGAAACTTCATTGTCAAGGCATACGCCCTCACACCTTCGTAGGGTATCCTTACCTTGAAATGGGCTATTGAACCTGTGAACGAGTTCAAAACACGAGCCTTATGGGGCTCCACTGACTCCCTGATGACAATGAAGCTGCCACTAGTCGCGACGATGAAGAAGAACCTATGCAACAGTGGGATCCTCTTGTAGAGGAACCGGCCCGTGTCATTGACAAGCGTGATGAAGTCATCGCGCTGGTCGAGCAAAGCCCACTCGGTGGCCTTCAAACGGGTCACGGGATCATTGTTTTCGCCAGCCTTCGCCTTCGGCTTTGCATGGTCATCTATGGTAATGGAGCGCCACTCATGGCAGACCGCGTGGAATGCCATGTAGGCGACGATGTCGTTGCTGGCTAGCAAGCGGTTGCCCATGCTATGGACTTGGTCGTATGCAAGCGATGTCCAGACTGGCATCGTAGCCAGCCCTTGAGCGAGGTGAGCTCTCTTTTGGGTGGGGAGTACACATGTGCATGGCATGGTGGTCTCCTGGGTATGATTGTTTGCTATGTTTGAGTTTGGTTGGTGGCTTTTATGGCTGTAAGTAGTAATTGGGTGTACACTATATAGTTTAGCTGTGTTGTACTATAGTTCATCTGTAATTAAACCGAGTGTTGAACAGCTATATACAAATGTGTCTTATCACTTGACCATAAAGAATTTGCATGCACAAATTAGCAACATGTTTGAGACATTATTAGTGCCAATGATAACATCCTAAATTCCTAATGATAGGTTATGTTCATGAACAAGGCCACAACGGAACTGGAGCACCTACGCTGGGCCCTATAAAATCAGGGACCTCTAATTAGTAATTAATCACAAAATCCGAGTAGCCTTAGTGCTGGTTATATTTTTAATTTTAGTTTCGGGCTGCAGTCCATATGAATCACCGTGCAAGCAATCAGCTGATAACATACGTGACTCTGTCATGACGTTCTGAATTCTATGTCCACCATGAGTTCCAACTTAGTCCATGAATTTCTCGCATTCCACATGATGATCTAGTGCACCCTTGCATTGGCATGGGCATGGGTAGCGACATTCTCACTGATGTTTACATGATTTTCGGTGGCATGTCGACTCAACATGTTACAAACCATATTAATCTTCCTCATAAATAATGTTCATGAATTACAAAGAACCTAAAAATCAAATGTGTACTTACCACTTGACATTCTAGATGCAAAAATGAAATTGGACACACAAATTAGCACAGAATGATACTGATAACTTCCTAATTAATGATATATTATGTTCATGAATTACGAACTTGTCTAAAGCGGTAGGAATACAATGTTGTACTTGCTAAAAGACCTTTTATATGGAAATGGCTTAGTAGGTGATGGGTTTATAGTAATTAGAATGTGTGTTAATCATAATCTGCCTTTCAACAAAATATATATAGTTAATCTGCCTTTCAACAAAATATATATAGTTGCGCTGACGTATAGCTTCTCCTTAACATTCATATTGGGTAGGTTATGCATGTATTCATGCGGCATAGTGTGTATGTGTATTTGTGTGAAATTAATGTTTACACTGTGTTTATAATAAAAATAGAAAATATGTTTCCAAATCCACAATGCCCCCCCCCCCCCCCCCCCCCGCCCGTCCCATGGCTTTCCTACAAAAAGCCTTTCCTTCCTGGTTTCAGTTTCTCAACTATGCTTCACCTACTCCAACTAGTATAATGCCCGTGCTAACACCACGGCTTTATCTTGGAGATGCACATGAAACAACCTAATAATGAACTTTTTCCATAGTTCAACTTTTCCACAATAGTATATTGTCCGTGCTAACGCTATGGTGGCGTCTACAAAAAATAAATCATAAAACTAAAATAAATCATAAAACAAAAAAATAAATCAACTAATGAAAGAAACACGAATTCACAGTCTCGCAGAGATTAGTCATTTCACAAACAGAAAAAATAGACAAGCCCACACAGTACTACTAAGACGGGTCTTAAAGTTCATAAACCATCAGTCTATATATTATTCTATAAACAATGGTTTATGGCCGGGACGAGCCTTTCTCCGCGGCGCGCTGCCACTCCACTCTGCCAGGCGTCCTTCAAATAGAAACCCCTACCACCAGACACATTGGCCCCTGCAAAAATGTAAATAAGCAAAAGGTTGTGAAAGACAAACTTGACAACCTGTTCCACAAATGTTCTTATTCACAGCAAGAACGCAAACAGAGAACACAAGCACATCGAAATTAGTTGAAGCAGGGTGATTGTTAGAAGCATGTTGAATATATAAAATGTATCTTTACTATAATAGAACTACACACTCTATGAAAGGGTTGTTAAGTTAACAGAGGCCGCACACAATCACATGCAGCCATACCAGAATGCCAGCAAGGAACAAAATTATCAAGTTACTCTAGAGATCTAGTTTATACTATTTTGCGATTATGCAAGCAACAGTTACATATCTAACTGAGATTACCTAACAAAGCTTAAGCTCAGTAGGAATATTGGTAATTTGCGATGCCTAAATTCTACAATACTACTTTCCATATATCCCATAAAAAGAAATCAGGTTCCATTTTCTAAAAGCTGACATTAAGATGCATGCAATGATGTCTAGACCAAAAAAATTGTCATTGTGGCTTGTACGCATTTTCAAGCATTCTAATCATTCTGGGAAACAAAATCGGAGGATGGTGATCTTGCTGCACATCAATTTAAAGCCTTTCGGTATGAATAAGCAAAAATATACCAAATTGAATTGTTACCCTAAAAGTATTCATAGCCACCAGCTAACATTTTTTCAAAATCATTAATTGTAGTAGAATCTAATTCCAGTTTCAGAAAAAATCATAAACATCATCTTTTTTATCGGCAAAAGTTGCCTTCTTCGTGCAGCTCATAATAACAGAAAAATGTCAGCGATCAAGAGTGAAATAGGGGTCATAACTTTGGTTAGATATAGTCACCTAGCAGCGAATCCTAAATCACACATTACACATTTCTTTGAACCTACTACATGATAATCACCTTGCAGGGAATGCTTGTAGTAAGCATTCTAGTTCAGGTGATGTATAGCATGCCGTAAAATCATCATAAACCTGAATTGAGCATCTAAAACCTATCGGACAACAATCAGTAACAGTATAGAGATTGTTTGATTCAATTTTTGGCACTGCTTTGCCTCCAGTAAGGACCAAACTCAAATACAATTTTACACAGCTAGTAACAAACACATGAGAACATTGGTCAATACCTCACTCCGAAGCTCCTCATCTACTCTGTGGCCATTAGCCGCCTCCACATCCAGCTTTGCAGTCGCTTCCTAACAGGCCTCAAAACTAATTGGAACACCAAATTTGGCATGGCGAAATATCAAACGTATTTTTTCTCGTCGCTCAAGAAGGCATCCCCGAGGCAGCTCTGCCTCATGAGCGGGTCCTGAAAAGACATCAAGCAAAAGGATCAAATAGTTGGGATCACAATGTACCTTGTCATTCATCTCTACAATTGATTGAAACACATGTATTACATACTGAAATTGATTAGAACAGAAACAAATGAATTTATGATCAGCAAGATCAATTCGGCAAAAACTTGGGCATCAAACACAGGCTTGATCTGAATCTAGACAGCAAACCCCAGCATAAATCTATCGTACTAAAATTGATTAGAACAAACACAGATCAATCTCTGATGAGCAAAATTAATGCGGCGAAAACCTTGGCATCAAACACAGGCTCGATCTTGACCTAGACAGCAAACCCCAGCATAGATCTATCAAATCCAGAGCATCATCGTTTCCTAAAAAAAATCCAGAGCATCATGGTTTTACTACTACTATGGTACTACCACAAGATCAACAAGGTAGCAACTACGTTACGCTAACGACAACACGCAAAGGCGAGGACGAACATCGATTGATCCACGTACCGATGTACGATCAGTTGAAGAGGTTGACGAGGCCGACGTCCTCCTCCTCCTCTTCCTCCTTCTTCTTCGCCTCCTCCTTGGCTTCTGTAGCAGTGGCGGCAGGAGCAGCGACCACGACGGCGGCAGCGCACGTCATCTTCGGTCAGGAGCATGGGGACCAGGGTCGGGAGCACGGCAGCCCCCTCCTCAGTAGACGTGGCGGCCTCCGTGCCTAGGCACGCCATCAGGTACACGGCCATCACGCCGCCCATGAATTGCGGCGGGTTTTGTTTTTCCGGGAAAATGCATGGGCGGAAGTAGGAATCGAACTCGGGCGTGCGGGATGCGGGGAGGAGCGAGGGCGCGGCGTCGGCGTGCGGGGTGTGGATGCGTGAGAAGCCTGGCATCCCACATCGAATCGTGGCCATTGGATTTGATTTAGGTGTTTTATTAGCCCTTGATTTTAATGGAGATTAATTCCTGTGTGCATTTTCCTGGGTGCATAATGGTTGGAAGCTCTCAGCGGGGAATGTTTTCTGGGGGGACCTAGTATAATTTTGATTGGTCTATTATAGTAGAGAAGAAGATGCCAGATGGATCACCTCCCTTCCCAAGGCTTGCATACGAGGTCATCCCTTTCTCATTTCCACTTTCTCAACTACACCTCATTCCCATACCAAATGGCAGGGGCTAGCACCATTGCACAATGGCCCAGACCAAGGTCTATGCCCAACCATGTTTAGCAATATTTGTATGGTCAAATCTGCTCCACTCCCCTCTCATATTTTCGCATGGATACTACCAGAATCTTATATTGTCCCCCTCTCTCCTCTATCACTGCCTCTTTCTCAATTGTACATCATCTCCATCCATAGACACGACACTCTTTCTGTTTCTCCGTCGTGTCTCTTTTCTTCCAATCTTTTTAGCAGCGAGCAGGCTCCAGCAACTGGTACCGATTGGCGAAGCTCATGAACGTTTCTGCAATAGTGGCACTAGTAGAGAACAGACCTTTGATCCTCGGCTAAAATGGGCTCTAGTCCCGGAATTTTTTGCCCCCAGGACTAGAAATACCTTTAGTCCCGGTTGGAGGCTCCAACCGGGACTAAAGGTCCCTGCCCAACGGCTACTGCGCCAGACAGAGGTGGCAGGGACCTTTAGTCCTGGTTGGAGCCACCAACCGGGAGTAAAAGTATACTTTTACTCCCGGTTGGTGGCTCCAACCGGGAGTAAACGTCTACTCCTGGGCCGTGGCTGCGCCCGAGGTTGGAAAGTTACCTTTAGTCCCGGTTGGATCCACCAACCAGGACTAAATGTTCTCCCTTTATATATCGGTCGTCTCCTTCTTCCTCTCCGAGCCCGAGCTCAGCACATTTTGAAGCTCACTGCACTAGTGTTCTTGCTTCCTCCCTCCCTCCATTGTTCCTCCATCCATTCTTTGATTCCTCTGTCGATTTCTTCGATTCCTCCGTCGATTCTTCAGTTGTAAAGGTTACCAATCTCATACTCTCATTTTCACCATTTTCTTATGCCATTTTGTTCACTATATATATTTATGGTTCTTTATTGTGGTTTTTTTCATTTGTAAGCAATTTGAGCTCAAAATCACTTCAAGCTTGCATATTTACATGAAAGAAGGTTAAAGTATATATAAATATAAACTTAGAAAATAGTTAGAAAATTATAGCAAATTCGTACTAGTTGAACTTGCGGACCGTGTTCAGCTCGGCGAGCATGTTCTCTGCCGAGCGGTAACGGACGTCAAGGAGAAGCTTTGATTCTACAAGGGAGAGCGACAATGGTCGTGGAAGACCGTGTTCCCTTCCTCGTAGAATCGGAGCTCTTCCTTGACCAAGTACGGTGCCATCCGGTGGAGAAATGCTCACCGAGATGATCACGTAAGCAAGGTCCACTAGTACGGATGGTTATTTATTCACATGTCCTAATATCGTCGTAGTAGTCTGTCAATCTCCGTACCTAAACGTAGTATATATAAATATAAACTTAGAAAATAGTTAGAAAATTATAGAAAATCCGTACTAGTTGAACTTGCGGACCGTGTTCATCTCGGCGATCATGTTCTCTGCCGAGCGGTAACGGATATCAAGGAGGAGCTTTGATTCTACGAGGGAGAGTGACAATGGTCGTGGAAGACCGTGTTCCCTTCCTCGTAGAATCGGAGCTCTTCCTTGACCAAGTACGGTGCCGTCCGGTGGAGAAATGCTCGCCGAGATGATCACGTAAGCAAGGTCAACTAGTACGGATGGTTATTTATTAAAACATGTTTTTGAGCTATAATGTATTAAAAAATGAGTATAGAGATCTAGATAATTTTATAGTTTCTTAATTTTATTTGTTTATAAAAGGAGAAATTTATAGTGTATTAAAAAATGAGTATAGAGAGTAGATGGCAACTGCTTCCGGGTCCTCGGCCTCTCATGGGTTTCCAAAGCGACTTAGGCCGGGCCTCCCTCTCATTCCATGCGGCAAGTGTCGTGATGAGACGAAGATTGTGATGGAGTACCGAGTGAAGAAGGAGGGTCCCAACAAGGATCGTATCTTCTACAAGTATCCGGATCGCAATGTGAGTTATTTTATCGTATTTAATGATTATGGTTAGTTTATACCTATTTTCATGATGGTTGTGATTAAAGTTCTAATTTTTTGTTTTAATTTCAGTGGGATGGCAGTGGACGATGTTCAGGCTTCTACTGGGAGGAAGAGTATGTTGAACTCGTGCAAAAATATCTTGCACAACAGGCAGATACGGCGGCTAATGAGGCAGTGATCCAGCCGAAGAAGCCCAAAGATGTTGCACAATCGGGGGATCTGTCTATTTTAGTTGAGATTGGTCGCGAAATCCTTGTGCTGCTGAAATGTATTTTAGCTTTAGTTCTTTTAGTGGTAGTTGGGATTGTCTACATTGTAGCGATGCTTTCATAAATTTGTATCTTTTGTGGTGGCACGCATGTTGTATAAATAATTAATTATGATCTAGGTTTTAATATGATATTTATGTCATGTAATGCAGATGAGCCGTCATTGGATGTATAATGCTGATCGCCGCTCCCAAGAGTTCATTGACGGCGTGCATTCTTTGTTACGTGCGGCCAAGGCAAACAAACGCGACGGTTTCATGTGCTGCCCATGTGCCATATGTAAGAATACGGTGGAATATCCTTGCTCAAGGACTCTTCATTCACACTTGTTCAAGTCGGGTTTCATGCCAAACTATATTTGTTGGACAAAGCACGGAGAAACCGGTGTTGTAATGGAAGAAGGCGAAGAAGAACAATGGGACGACAATGATATTATTCCCGATGGTGCGTGCTTCAATGATACTGCAATGGGAGAAGCTGAAGAAGAGGTAGCCGTAGAAGATGAGCCGGCTGATGATCTTTCTCAGGTCATTCATGACGCACAAAGAGAATGTGAAAGTGAAAAGGAGAAGATCAAGTTTGAGCGGATGCTAGAAGATCACAAGAAATTGTTGTACCCAACTTGTGATGCAGGGCAGAAAAAGTTGGGAACCACACTAGAATTGCTGCAATGGAAGGCAAAGAATGGTATATCTAACAAGGGATTTGGAGAGTTACTAAAAATCCAAAAGAAGATGCTTCCGAAGTACAATGAATTGCCCGCCACTACCTACGAAGCAAAACAAGTTGTCTGTCCTATGGGGCTAGAAATAGAGAAGATACATGCATGTCCTAATGACTGCATCATGTACCGTGGCAAAGAGTACGAGAAATTGGATGCATGCCCGGTATGCCATGCGTCGCGGTATAAGATAAGGCGAGATGACCCTGGTGATGTTGAGGGCGAACGTCCGCGTAAGAAAATCCCTGCCAAGGTTATGTGGTATGCTCCTATAATACCACGCTTGAAACGTCTGTTCAGAAACAAAGAACATGCAAAATTGTGGTGATGGCCCAAAGAAGACCGTAAGGTAGACAATATGTTGAGACACCCTGCTGATGGTCCCAGTGGAGAGCAATCGACAGAGAATTCCCGGAGTTTGCAAATGACGCAAGAAACTTAAGGTTTGCTTTAAGTACAGATGGTATCAATCCTTTTGGAGAGCAGAACAGTAGTCATAGCACTTGGCCTGTTACTCTAAGTATCTACAACATTCCTCCTTGGTTATGCATGAAGCGGAAGTTCATTATGATGCCTGTGCTCATCCAAGGCCCAAAGCAACCTGGCAATGACATCGATGTGTACCTGAGACCACTTATTGACGAACTTCTCATTTTGTGGAATAAAGAAGGTGTATGTGTGTGGGATGAGTATAAACAGGAACACTTTGATCTGCGAGCATTGTTGTTCGTAACAATCAATGATTGGCCTGCTCTAAGTAATCTTTCAGGACAGTCAAACAAGGGATATAATGCATGCACACACTGCTTCGGTGATATTAGAGGTGTATTCTTGAAAAAATGTTGAAAGGTCGTGTACCTTGGCCATCGTCGATTTCTTCCTGCAAATCACCCCGTAAGAAAGAAAGGCAAGCATTTTAAAGGGAAGGCAGACCACCTGACCAAGCCTCGCAACTGAACCGGTGAGGATGTACTCGATATGGTCAATGATGTGAAAGTCGTCTTTGGAAAAGGACATGGAAGCCAACCTGTTCCGAAAGACGCTAACGGTCACGCACCCATGTGGAAGAAGTCCATATTTTGGGACCTACCCTATTGGCAAGTCCTAGAGGTCTGCAGCTCGATCGACGTGATGCACCTGACAAAGAATCTTTGTGTGAACCTGCTAGGCTTTATGGGTGTGTATGGAAAGCCTAAGGACACATTTGAAGCACGACAGGACCTGTGTTGTTTGAGAGAAAGAGACAACCTGCATCCAGAGAAGATAGATGATGGACGCCATTACTTACGTCCTGCTAGCTACACTCTAAGCAAAAAGAGGAGAAGGAAATCATGTTTGAATGCTTAAACAACATCAAGGTACCATCTGGATTCTCCTCGAATATAAAGGGTATTATAAATGTGCCAGAGAAGAAATTCTGTAACTTAAAGTCCCATGACTGTCACGTTCTCATGACGCAATTACTTCCAGTTGCATTAAGAGGAATTCTACCTCCAAATGTACGTCTAGCCACCGTGAAGCTATGTGCATTCCTCAATGCAATTTCTCAGAAGGCAATTGATCCAAGTGATCTAGCTAAACTACAGAATGATGTGGTTTAATGTCTCGTCAGCTTTGAGTTGGTGTTCCCTCCTTTCTTCTTTGATATTATGACACACCTCCTAGTTCACCTAGTCCAGGAGATTTTCACTCTCGGTCCTATGTTCCTACACAACATGTTCCCCTTAGAGAGATTCATGGGAGTCCTGAAGAAATATGTTCACAACCGTGCTCGCCCAGAAGGAAGCATCGCCAAGGGCTATGGAACAGAAGAGGTCATTGAGTTCTGTGTTGACTTTATTCCCGACCTTGACTCGATTGGTGTTCCTGAATCGAGACATGAGAGGAGACTAAGCGGAAAGGGGACACTAGGGAGGAAAACATATATTGGTACAGATGATGATTATTTCAATAAAGCGCACTACACAGTTCTACAGAACTCCTCTTTGGTAGATCCGTATATTGAGACACACAAGGATCTCTTATGATCCGAGTTTCTAGGGAAGACTGAAGCTTGGATTACGCGTAAGCACATGGAAACTTTCGGCGGTTGGTTGCGAAAAAAATGTCAAGGTGATGAGAGCATCCATGAGCAACTGTATTTATTGGCTATGCAACCATCATGGCATATCGTCACATACAAAGGGTACGAGATAAATGGGAACATATTCTACACAGTAGACCAAGATAAAAGGAGTACCAACCAAAATAGTGGTGTCCGCATAGATGCCACAGACCCGAATGGGAATAAGCAGACATATTATGGACGCATAGATGAAATATGGGAACTAGAATATGCACCTACTTTGAAGATCCCATTGTTCAAGTGCCAATGGGTCAAGGTGACTAGAGGCGGGGTAACAGTAGACAATGAGTATGGAATGACAACAGTAGCCCTTAGTAATATTGGGTATAAAGACGAACCATTCGTCCTTGCCAAGGATGTGAATCAGGTGTTCTATGTCAATGATATATCTACCAAACCAAAAAGAGAAAAAAATGATAATGACTCAACCAAAGAGCCAAAGCGCCACATAGTTCTTTCAGGGAAAAGAGTCATCGTGGGAATTGAGGACAAGTCGGACATGTCAGAAGATTATGAAAAGGATGACCGAATTCCACCATTCAAAGTGAACAAAGACCCTAGCATCTTGGTAAATGATGAGGACACTCCATGGTTACGACGCGATCATAACCAAAGGACATACGTAAAGAAGAAGTTCACTACTGTGCCCACTTGATGATATAGTGATTTAATGTAGTGTGTGTTTGAGATATTATGTAATAATTGTGAATTCAGATGTTTATTATGTCATGTTTGAAATTAAATCAATGTTTGATTTGGTGGGATTTCTCTCTCAAAAAGGTAAATTAGGATATTGAGTGATGAAAAATTAAAATATTAACATTAAAATGATGTGAAAACAAATTTCCTGTCCAAACCTAATAGTTTTAATAATTTTAATTAAACACTACATTTTTGCATTAACGAAATAATAAATATTAGTTACATTATGTTTTATAATTGTAACAAAAAATAAAAAAGTTAGGTTATAGATTTTTCCTATGTGCAATAAAGAAAAAGAAAATCCATATTTTTAACAAAATAATTTTATGCCTTTTATTTAATTTACTATGTATTTAACAAAAACTATTGCATTTCTATTGTATTTAACAAGACTATTGCTTAAAACAGGCGGGAAACAAAACTGCAGGCCACCTTTACTCCCGGGTGGGAAGCCCACCCGGGAGTAAAGGTGGGCTGCAGTTTCGTGGCCCGCCAAAAAAAACCATTTACTCCCGGTGCGTGTTACCAACCGGGAGTAAAGGTATAGGTATACCTTTACTCCCGGTTGGTAAGACGCACCGGGAGTAAAGGTACCTTTACTCCCAGTTGGTAATACGCACCGGGGGTAAAGGACCTTTACTCCCGGTAGGGGGATGGCACCGGGAGTAATTCTCTCTGATATATAACCTCCAGCGCCTGGCGCAGATCGATCCGCTCATCTTCTTCCTCGTCGAACACCGCCGCCCTCTTCTTCCTCGCGCCGCCATCCGTTCGCCTTCCGTGACACCGCCGCCCTCTTCTTCCTCGTGTGGCCTCCACCACGCGCACCCGTGCCCCTCCTCCGCTCGCGCCCGTGGCCCTCCACCGCGCCCTCCTCCGCGCCCGGGGCCCTCCACCAGGCCCGAGGCCCTCCACCGCGCCCGTGGCCCTCCACCGTGCCCGAGGCCCTCCACTGCCGAGCTCGAGGTGATCAGTTCATCGATCTCTTTGTACATTCTCAGAAGGTGGCCAGAAACTAGAACATTGTTTCATGAATCTAGAACACTGCCTTTGCTCAATAGAAGAATTTTTTCTATCTTCATAGATCAATGTTTGTTAACGAAATTTTATCCAAATATATTCATGTAGGGTCTTTTTTTGAAGGATTTGTTGTAGGATATATAATGGTCAAATAGGAACTCAATTTGGATACCCAGTTTGTAAACTAAGCGTTTTTTAGTTTATAAAAAATATCACATGTGATGATGTAAGCAGTTTTGGTTGGACTTGCATGCATGGCTACAGACAATGAAGGAAAACTTCAACGTTTCTTCATTTGTGAACTTTGAATATACAGATATAATATATTAATGTTGCTAAAGTAATATGAGCATTACATATTTTTTCTGGGAAGACTATCTTCAAACTTTATATCATAGCATCAGAGATCGCCTGTAGAAGAAGAAAATAAATTCTTATCATTTCGGAAATAGTAATGGTTATATTAGCAATAAGACACATATACTTACATTTCATAATGACTTATACTTATATTATCAGCATAGAATTTTCTCATATGATGAATGACTACATGGTTCACATGGTACATAGGATCACAACATCACGCACCGACACCGCCCCGGCCCGCCTCACATCGTCGTCGTCGTCAGCACGCTGGCCCGCCTCACGTCGTCGTCGTCAGCACACCGGCCACCACGCCGACACATATATATACGTCATTTGTATTCATATGCATGTATATATACATCGCGGAGCACCGCCGCCCTCGTTCGCCGATGCGTTTCTATGTATACAGTGGAGCACCGCCGCCCTCGTTCACCCATGTGTACAGACATATATACGGCGGAGTGGAGCACCGCCACTCTTGTCACACCGCCCTCTCTCGTGGCCTAGTTGATCAACATTCGTATTATCGTTATCGTTAATGCTAAACAATCACACCAGGGCGAACCGCGCTGTTGATGTCACCGACATGGTTCGCCCTAGTCACCGACGCAATTCGCCCTCGGCCGTTTATGTATAGCCCTAATTCGCCCTAGTACCGACGTAGTTCGCCCTAGTGTTCGTAGATTTTACACATGTAAGCAAAGATTTGACGTACTATATATTGGTTTTGTTTTTTGAAGCTAGATGGCTGACCCGAGAAACATGGATGAGGAGGAGTTGATGATGAATTTGATCAACACTGGCACTCAAGTTGCCGGCGATGATGGTGCTAAAAATAACGTGCAAGAGGATGCAGATGACGGGAGTCAGTACTTAGCTCTTGAACAAAATGAGCAACAACATATTGGCCAAGTATATATTTTTTATTATTAGCTATATATATTATCATATGTCTTATGTGTGCTCATGACATTCAAAAAAATGTTTATGTTTTGTAGCCCTCTGGATCGACATCAACAACTACAACGAAGAGTAAAAATGTTCGAGGTCCCAAAAAGCCATTGGAGGGCCGCTTCATCATCTCGGAGTTCAATGTGGATACAGGAGAACCGGGGGGGGCCGAATAAAATGAAATTTGTGCACCACTGTGGTTACCTTGTACGGGACCAGCTCCCGATTAGTACCCGTGAATGGAAGAAGAAGACCAATGCTCCTCATATCAGTTTTGTCTCCGATCGTGACAAGGCGTTAATTTGGAAGGATGTCTTGGTACATTTCATGCTCCAAACAGATGGTTATGATGATATAATAGATGGTGATGAATTGAAGGAGCGAGTTAGGGATTGGGCAATGAAGAAGATGGCCACCCAGTTTCAGACTTGGAAGAAACACCTATACACGACGTATGTCAAGAAGAACATAGCACCAGATTTTACTATCCCAGGCCCGATCTCAAAGCAGAGGCCCTATTGGGATGAGTTTGTACAGTACAAGACTTCGGAAGAGGGTGTGAGTCGGGTGATAAAGAACCAACGTAATGCCCAACAGAAGACATACCACCATAACTTGGGATCAGGTGGCTACCCGACTGCCATTAAGAAGTGGAACAAAATGGAAGCAGACCTTCTTGCCAAGGGTATCAGACCAGAATCACTCGAGTGGGGAGAACGTGAAAAGAATTGGTTTTTTGGTCATGGGGGAACACTAGACCAGGAGACAGGGAAGTGCGTTTATGGTGCAAGACTGCAAGAAGCAGCAGAAAGATTGTTTTATGCTCAGAGAGCTACTGCTAGTGGTGCATTCAGGCCCAACAGAGAGAAGGATGAGCTGACATACGCCATCGGGACTATTGAACATGGTGGCCGAACTAGAGGCAAAGGAAGTGTCTCGTGGGAGCATGGATTCCCTCAGGACAGACCTTCCTACAGAAGTCGCCAGAGAAAGAAGGAAGAAGAGGCACAGCGGCTCTAGAGGTTGGAGGAAGCGGTGCGTGAAGCATAGGAGCGGGAAAAAAACCTTGAAGCGAGAATGCAGGAGGAAATCAGAAGGCAGGTGCAAATAGCAGTGAGTGCAAGCAAGCAGGCATCAGAGCCAGGAATCAATATTAGCCAATCTGTTCAGTTGAAAAACAGCTGCGCTTCCATGGAGATACCAAATCAAGGGGACACAGGACTGCGCTTCCCTGTGGATGATGTCACTGAACCTTGTACAACATGTGAGCTACACATTCTGAAGGAGAATTCCACAATCAAGGTGGCTATCGGTCTTGTTAATCCTATCGACCGAACCAAGACACCAAGGATTCATGGGAATATAATCCAAGAAGGATATGCTACCATCTCGATAGATAAAGCTGAAAAAGGTTTTAGTAATTTGCCTCTTGACATTCCTGGAGGTGATGGCGAGAAGAATCTAGGAGAAGTGGAGAAGACATTCATTCTATGGCGCAAGCGCTACATCATCATTCCAGGGATGTCGGCTCCACCTCCTCCTGAACTACCTCACCATAGGTACGTGCGGATGAAAACACTACATCATTAATTTGTATTGGCTTAAATAATTAACAATCTGCTCATAATAATATGCCATTCCTTTTTTTATAGCAGATCCTCCCCCAACCTAAATCCAATTGTTCAATCGCCAGATCATCATAGTGCTCTGTACGATGATATTGTGTTGGAAGGCGAGGCTGCATCCACACCATCTCCAAGGAGGTCTCCAACGCCGTAGCCGCCACCTCCAAGGAGGTCTCCAACGCCGCTGCCAACACCTCCAAGGAGGTCTCCAACGCCTCCCCCGCCCCCGCCTACCAAGAAGCCTAGCAAGAGGCCAGCCCCTCAAACGAAGAACCAGTCCCCGCCTGCAAAGAAAGCCACCGTGAAACTAAGGGCTATTCCTAAAATAATATCTAAAGAGAAGGAAGAAGGAACTGATGCATATAAAAAAGACAGGTCTAGATTCTATGACAAACTTAAAATGAATCAAGAAGCAAGGAGAAACCCGAAGAAACCGTACTTCTTCGTAGCACCAGATATTCTAAGAAAAAAGGTGACTTCTTACCAGCAACAATAGCGGGAATCTCGTAAGCCGTCCAAATCAACGTTATCGGACTATGACCGCACTCTCACCAAGTCAATTGAGGCGGCACAGAAAAAGAAGCGGGCAGGGAAAGGAGTTGCCCAACTCGGACAACAAGCGCACCAATCAATCCCCCCGCTAGTTGTTGGTAATGAATATGGTTCGAATTTAGGATTAATGCATCAGGCAAACATACCTCCGGATATCGATTTGGATCACCTAGGTGAATTTATTGATGAGACTGGTCTCGACCTTTACCAGATGTTTGGTGATGGAAACATTGAGAGTGCGGCGGAGGTTGATATTTGGAAGAAAAAATTTGTACTAGGCCAGAGTCTATACAACCCTCAAGCCTTATCTGATCTGGGGACGCAAATGTACCTGCTAAACAAGTGGTACATGCAGGCGTCTACCAGTGGAGACTTCTGCGTTGGTGTCAGAATTAGAGACGAACATTGGTTCCGTGGCGATGATGTTATGTATCTTGACTTTGCAGAATTTCATCAACTATGCCACCTGACCTCTCTGGACAAAGTTATCATTAGCTGCTATTGCCTGTAAGTAATAATTTATTCGATCTATTATTAAACTCATCATATGTGTGTATATGCATATAAATTATCCTAACAAGTACTATATATATGCAGATTTACAATGACAGAGCTCAGAAAGGAAGGCTGCAATGAAATTGGTTTTGTTGATCCCCATATAGTATTCAAAGACCCAATTACTCCAAAGACTAATTGGAAGTCTGAGTCAGAGAGTAACCTCATGAACTTCTTAGTGAACCAACGCCACAAGAAGGATATACTCTTTCCCTATAACTTCATGTGAGTGTTAATCATGTCGATCATCCTTAATGGCTCATATGTTGATTCTAGTTAATTAATGAGTGTTATGTGTTATATCCTGTAAACACATGCAACAATCACTGGATATTGATGGACATCGATCTGGTAAAAAGTCACTTGATAATCTATGACTCGATGAGAAAACCACAATAGATATTATCCAGAGGTAATTTCGGGATCTCTAGCAACTATATATACACACAAACATGATGATTAACTATATCTGATGACGTGGCAAATTTTTTATTGGGCAGTGTTTGGAAAACCTTTATTGAGAAGCAACACATGGAAAAATGCAAAGCGCCACTGAATGTAATCCCTTTGAAAGTAAGTCCCCTGAATCGCATCATCTTTATTAATTAAACATATAGCTTTCACCGGATCACCAGATTGGATGACAAATCTTTTTCTCGTAAAGTGGTGTCTGAGGCAGGAACAGGGGAACAACTACTGTGGTTACTATGTTTGCAAGTTTATTAAGGTGCTCTCCCAAAGAACTCCTACAGAGAGACTCAAAGTACGTTAAAAATACACTATATATTCATTTAATTATTATTATTGATTGTGTTACTATGTCTTTATATATATATGTACATATATTAATTTATTTTCCTTTAATTCAAACCTGTAGACTCGATGGTTGGAGGAAAAGGTCATACGGCAAGACCAAATCAAAGCAATTCAAGAGTCTATAGCCGGATTTTTTAATGAGCAGGTCATCGATTCCAAGGGCGAGTTCTACTTCGACCCAACACTGCCATTGAAGCCAAGCTAGAGGATGAGAGGAAACTTGTTATGTCACAACAACTGTAATGCAATCTTTTGTAATATATGCACATGAAATAATATAATGTAAAATACACATATGCATGCATGCATGTAAATATATATATGATGCATGCATGCATATATATATATATATTTCTATGCTTGAATTGTGTGATTTAATACGTTCATTGTGCTTGAACCAAAACATACTATACGCGCGTATAAATGTATAATTAGCAGCGTACAATACGACTTCGAAAACCTATTTTGAAAAGAAAACAAAAAAATGAAAAGAAAAGAAAAAAGAAAAAACCTTTAGTCCCAGTTCGTATTACCAACCGGGACTAAAGGTGCCGGCCATCGTGGCATGTCAGGAGGCACCTTTAGTCCCGGTTGGTGTTACCCACCGGGACTAAAGGTCCTCCTTTAGTCCCGGTTCCTGACCCGGGACTAAAGGACCCCCCTTTAGTCCCGGATGCTTGCTCCCGGGTGGGGAACCGGGACTAGAGGGGGTTCCCCACCGGGAGTAAAGCTCTGTTCTCTACTAGTGTGGTAGTCACTGTGCATGCAACTCAAGGAAATGTGGATCATGCCACATCTTATCTTACTATTACTAATTGGAGGCCCCAACGGAGGCTCCACGTTAGTCCTCACAAGAAGCACTAGAAAAAAAGATAAATGCTAGAAATTCCCACAATAATCAGAAACATCCAACCATCAAATCCAAAGACTCAACCATCCACAACCAATGGATCTATTTTTTCCTATTACTAATTGGAGGCCCCAACGGAGGTTCCACGTTAGTCCTCACCAGAAGCACTAGGAAAAAATAAATGCTAGAAATTCCCATAATAATCAGAAACATCCAACCATCAAATCCAAAGACTCAACCATCCACAACCATTGGATCTATTTTTTTCTATTACTAATTGGAGGCCCCAACGGAGGCTCCGCGTTAGTCCTCACTAGAAGCACTAGGAAAATAGATAAATGCTAGACATTCCCACAATAATCAGAAACATCCAACCATAAAATCCAAAGACTCAACCATCCACAACCATTGGATCTATTTTTTCCTTAGAAAATTACCCACCTTTGCCACTGTTGATAAAAAAGTAGCCTAAAATCTTATTGTTACGGAGAAAAACACTTTTTATTGTGCAGAAAAAGGCTGCAACTACCGACATTCACATTTGGTTAATTAATAGAATATATCTAAAATATCCACGATTTCTATTAATATAAACATTGGATACAGCCACACATGTCGTTCAATGTTTATTAATAGAATATCTAAAGAACTAACGTAATCATCTTGATGACATGGAAATAACAAACGTGATCCAGCATCTCCCAAAAATCTGTAAACTATTGCCACCAGTGATCAGCCAAAAAAAAATGTACCCTATATATCTATAACCATGTAAATCTTGGAACATAAGGAGGAATCCAGTCCAATAAATAAATACTCCCTCCGTTCCTTAATATAAGCCATATAGTTTTTAGCACCAATATTAACGCACGGCTTGGGAAAGAATATGAGACCGAGGAAAAAAAGGATAATCAGGCCATCTTCTCTCTCCCAATCAGATTGCTTTATAAATCTAAAGGATTGGTTGGGGCATGTGCTATGTACGGTGGAAAGGTTTCCAAACTAATCGGCGTGGGAGCTGATACGTACCTATATTTTGGAATTTTCTTTAGAAATCTATATGGCTTATATTAAGGAACGGAGGGAGTATTATAATCTACCCTATTAAAGTACCATCTTTTTCTATGCTAAGTCTATCCAAGAATCCTCCCCCACTGAGATGGCGTTGTTAGACTACCCTCCGCCCGTGTACTGTACTATCTGTTCATCTTCCGTTGGCGTTGTTAGACTGTTACAAAGAACATTTAGTAAAACATTTGGATACACATTGACATGGTTCCCAGCCTTCAAAGTAGTACTGTATTACACTCACGAATGCATGTCACATGCAAGATTGTAGATTATTGTTGAGGTCATATATGGAATCCAAATACTGATTGGTGTCAGTTTGGAGTCCCTGGAGGAAGCTGAAGGTGAAGAGATGGTTCAGGTATCAATTTGGACTCTCTGATGTTCTTGATTTTTATAACACCTTTTTGCAGCTATTATCCTTTGAATGAATATCCGTGTGTTTGAACCTACTATTATCCTTTAAAACACATCTCTGTGTTTGATTCCAGCACTGCACTTTGGTCTGCTCTGTCTTTGTTTGTTCAGCAATTAATTGTTCTTATTATCTGCCCACAAAAACTGTTTTGAACGAATGGAGTACATCTTGATTTTATTATTGATTTCTAGTTGTTTATAATTGTTCTTTTCTTTTTTCATTTTCTACAACATTATAACTCTTTTTTTTATCTGGCCAAATTATAATCGGTAAGTTATTATCTCCTCCATTAATTTAATTTATAGTTGCTCAAAAAAAAACAGTTGTAACCTGGGTTACACTATCTCTATTGACTAACTGCTACTCTGTTTTCTTTTTTGTTCGTTAGCCCAAGTAAAATGGAGACTCTTGATAAGACAATACCAATTTTTTGATATTGATATACATGTTTAATTTCTGTAGTTTTTATTGTCCCACTCCGGCATTTTTATGTGGGTGATGAATTATTTATGTCGCTACTTCTTACTAAACCTTTGCAGATTTTAGTCAGTTCAACCTACCAAGGTGTACATCAATTTCTTTTCGTGATGACAAGGGTGATATGCTGAATTTTAGAAAACCATCCACACCTGATGATCTATGAACTTTGGATGCATTCAGGTATGCTATCGAAGTATTATGTGATAATATAGTAATATGTGTACTCCTAGCTCTCGTCATCAGATGAAGCAACACATTAGGGGTTCATATGGCTGCTCTAGTCGCCAATGTTCAGGTCCATTTTATTTCCTAATGAATGGTGCATGCGGGTCAAAAAAATTGATCATTGGTGTTTGGCATTGCTGACGGTGTATCCTAGGCTATTTTAGTTAAAATATGAACATGTACTCCTTTTGGTTTCCTTATTAATTATTGGCTTATTGCAGAACAGGTCACGGAGCAAATACGGCGAGCATCTCCTGGAGAAAAGACGGGGAACTGCTCTTGAGATGTTGGAAGCCATTACTCGCCATGACTGCCTTGAGATTGCCAGGACGCCGGAGGAACTCGAAGCATGCAGCTTTCAAGCCCTGGCAAGCATGTTGCTCAGCTAGCACTAATGTAGTCGCTTCAGTGCTTATATCCACAGAGCTGCACAGCATCTCCTCACATATCAGCTTTAGCCTCTGAAGGTTGTACCTTTACGCCACCGTCGGGGAAGAATGAGATGCACCAGCTGTGGCCTCCGACGGTGAATGCGCCGGATTTCATGCGGCGGCCGACGCCGACGCTGATGCCCTTGATCTTGGAGTAGCCCTCCACCTTGAGCACGTGCCACCCGGTGACCGTCTCAGCATAGACGGCGGACGCGCTGCCGCCGCCGGCAACGGCGGACTCGGAACGCGTGGACATATCGGTGTTGCTGCGGATGATGAATAGAACGAGATCTATAAGATGCTATATAGATATTTTGTTCCCGTCTATTTTCAGATGAGATCTTTATAGCCACGCAATTGAGATTTTTTATTCGGGGAACGTAACCGCAAGGATCTAGGATTTAGGTTGCCCTAATCTTGTGGGCAGTCGGGATCGCAACGGATCAGATTCATATGCAATCGAACTGTGATATTAGCTTTTACCGTATTTTAGTTTGAATTCGAATATGAATGCGGATATTTTTAGATACGGATATATACGAATGTTTCGGGTTCGGATTTCTATTCGAATATTTAGTCAATTCAACATTTCAACCCAAAGTGCATATTGTTAAATTCAACATATATAAATAGAGTTATACTACTAAGTTCATCGATAACCAGAGTCAAATAAAATCATAGCACAATTCTAATAATCTTCAATATTGAAGTTAACTAAATTATGATGAATATATTCAATAAAAATAAATCAAGTGAAAAATAGTAGGCAATAAGTACCTATTTTTCTTTATCAATATAATTATCACACAAGTAGAGATAGATTAAAGTATGTGTATATATAACACATTGTTCAAAATCTCCGGCTATAGCCACCGCTATAGCCGGAGATCGCGGCTGAACAGGGCTGCCGCTAGGAACTCTCACTTTTAGCGCTAAACTACCAAGGGCGCTAATAGCCCGATTTAGCGCGTGATATCCGCTAAGCAATGAGTGATTTAGCGCCGCTTAGCCGCTACCCTCAAGAGACCTACAGGGGCTGGCCGAGACCTTGCACGCTGTTCACCCGCCGCTCAATTCCGGCTCTCTGCCACTGCAGTCTGCACGTAACAGCAGCAGCAGCTCCATTTGGGGGCGGTGCTCCGACCCCTCTCCTCCGTTCATCGATCTGGCACCTCTTCTGTCGTTGCGTTCCTGTGATGCATCCGCTCGGCTCTAGCTCGAGAAACAATGGGGAGAGAGTGCAGGGTGAGGGCGAGACGAGTTGGAGCAGAAACAGAAGTGTGAAGTGTGTGGACAGTGTTCCAGATAGAACATGTGGGCGAGGAGGCCTGAAGAGGTGGCCCACTAGCCTGGGTGGAGTTACGTGATATATAGCGGCTATAATAGCGGGCGATTAGCCGCTATAGCGGTTTGGAGAGGCTGCCGCTAAACATGATCTCCGACGATTTAGAACATTGATATAACATAGACAAGGACAGCTCAAAAAGATAATATGGTCATTAATAAAATATTTTATAACCAATATATGAATTATTCAATCATTATTATATAATATTTATCATGAAATTTTCAATTACAAAATAATTTACATTGTAGTAAACAAATTACTTGAAGTATTTAAATAATTTATAGCAACAAATACATTGGGTTTAAATTAAATTAGAAAACAATAAAATTGATTAATCTTTAGGTATCATTAATAATTTTAGATTAATATTAGTAGCTATTTATATATATTTAAATAGTTTCAGTGCATCATTAGTAATATTAAAATGAAATAGTTAGTTACAAGTCATGGAGAAAAACTTTTAAATAGATTCAGGCACTGTTTGGCATAGCTCAGCTTCACTGGCGGCCATGAAGCTATTTTGAAAAAGAATGTTTGGCAAAAAACAACTCACAACAGCTCATGAAGCTGTTGGTAAAGCTGTGCCAAATAGACCCTCATTATACTTTGTTCTTCATTGATATGGATAAATCTATGATAATCCATATTTTTGTTGGATACGGATATGGAATTTGATTGAGAAATATAATGAAAAACAAATTCAAATACCTACATTTAGTATCCATGTTACAAACGGATGCGAATAAGCATATCTATATTACAAATTTTTAATGGATATGGAAGTCTCATAATTCGAATATCTATTTTTTGTCTAGAAATTTCAATATCTATTTTCATTTTCCATCCCAAGCGGCAGGGCTGCCCTCGTCCTTTTTCTCCTCTCTCTCTCTCTCTCTCTCTCTCTCTCTCTCTCTCTCTCTCTCTCTCTCTCTCTCTCTCTCTCTCTCTCTCGGCTCACTATAGCAGTAATTTGGTTACACTAACCGTGGAATTTAATTTGGTCATTAATTGTTCTACTCCATTCATCATGCAATACAAGGTATCCAAGTAATTTTATAGCACATTATATGATATAAAACAAATAATGAATGCAAGTCTTCTTTAAATGTAAATAGATCATGTGCTTACCATATTTTATTAGGGGAGTTCATTCATCTAGAATACATTATAATTTGGGTTTTGAGACTCGATTGCCTTTCACTCATATCAACTGGTCAAAGCCTCATACAAGACCAAATCACTAACACATGGCGGAGTTACATGCCACATCTCCAACTGGTGTGTGCTTATGACTCGATTGCCTTTCACTCATATCACGGAATGTTTAGCTAAAACATGAGCCGCACTAGGGTGCTTAGTGCATCAGCGTTGTTTGGCCGCCAGGGACCAGCAAACTAACCATGTTATTTTTATGAATAGTATTAAAAAGGTTAAACAAAATCAGAGTAGACAGGGCTGCTGCCAGCGACCAGCAAACGAGACTAAGACCAAAATAAAGTTTTCGAATTCCCACAAAAACAGAATGATGGTTTTGAAAGGAGTTGGTTTGAATTGGATTCAAGGAAGGGAAGGAATAGAAATTCAAGGGAATATTTTTAGTGCCACAAATAATTTCTAGAAAAGCACACAAGTACTCAAAAACCCAAAATTCATATGGTGAATTTTAAGGCTTGGGTTTTTGGCAAAAGATTTCAAAATAGATTTGCAGAAAATAAACTAAAAGTTTCAATTTGTCGTAAAATTTTAAAAATTTCAATTTTTAGTGAATTTAAATGAGGGAAAACATAGGGTGTTACAAATAGTTACCAAACCCACCTCCCAATCTTTCCGCACTTGGAAAAAAAGACCAATCGTGTGGATATATTCGCGCATCTCCCAGTCAATTTAAAGGTGCAAGGATGTGGGGAAGAATAAAAAGTAGCACTGGTAGAGAACAGAGCTTTACTCCCGGTGGGGAACCCCCTCTAGTCCCGGTTCCCCACTCGGGAGCAAGCATCCGGGGGGTCCTTTAGTCCCGGGTCAGGAATCAGGACTAAAGAAGGACCTTTAGTCCCGGTGGGTAACACCAACCGGGACCAAAGGTGCCTCCTAACATGCCACGATGGCCGGCACCTTTAGTCCTGGTTGGTAATACGAACTGGGACTAAAGGTTTTTTTCTTTTTTCTTTTCTTTTCATTTTTTTGTTTTCTTTTCAAAATAGGTTTTTGAAGTCGTATTGTACGCTGCTAATTATACATTTATACGCACGTATAGTATGTTTTGGTTCAAGCACAATGAACGTATTAAATCACACAATTCAAGCATAGAAATATATATATATGCATGCATCATATATATATTTACATGCATGCATGCATATGTGTATTTTACATTATATTATTTCATGTGCATATATTACAAAAAGATTGCATTACAGTTGTTGTGATATAATAAGTTTTCTCTCATCCTCTAGCTTGACTTCCATGGCAGTGTTGGGTCGAAGTAGAACTCGCCCTTGGAATCGATGACCTGCTCATTAAAAAATCTGGCTATAGACTCTTGAATTGCTTTGATTTGGTCTTGCCGTATGACCTTTTTCTCCAACCATCGAGTCTACAGGTTTGAATTAAAGGAAAATAAATTAATATATGTACATATATATATAAAGACATAGTAACACAATCAATAATAATAATTAAATGAATATATAGTGTATTTTTAACGTACTTTTAGTCTCTCTGTAGGAGTTCTTTGGGAGACCACCTTGATAAACTTGCAAACATAGTAACCACAGTAGTTGTTCCCCTGTTCCTGCCTCAGACACCACTTTACGAGAAAAAGATTTGTCATCCAATCTGATGATCCGGTGAAAGCTATATGTTTAATTAATAAAGATGATGCGATTTAGGGCACTTACTTTCAAAGGGATTACATTCAGTGGCGCTTTGCATTTTCCCATGTGTTGCTTCTCAATAAAGGTTTTCCAAACACTGCCCAATAAAAAATTTGCCACGTCATCAGATATAGTTAATCATCATGTTTGTGTGTATATATAGTTGCTAGATAATATCTTGGTAGTCTTGTTGTGGTTTTCTCATCGAGCCATAGATTATCAAGTGACTTTTCACAAGATCGACGTCCATCAATATCCAGTGATTGCTGCATGTGTTTATAGGATATATCACATAACACTCATTAATTAACTAGAATCAACATATAAGCCATTAAGGATGATCGACATTATTAACACCCACTTGAAGTTGTAGGGAAAGAGTATATCCTTCTTGTGGCGTTGGTTCACTAAGAAGTTCATGAGGTTACTCTCTGACTCAGACTTCCAATTAGTCTTTGGAGTAACTGGGTCTTTGAATACTATATGGGGATCAACAAAACCAATTTCATTACAGCCTTCCTTTCTGAGCTCTGTCATTGTAAATTTGCATATATATATAGTACTTGTTAGGATAATTTATATGCATATACACACATATGATGAGTTTAATAATAGATCGAAAGAATTATTACTTACAGGCAATAGCAGCTAATGATAACTTTGTCCAGAGAGGTCAGGTGGCATAGTTGATGAAATTCTGCAAAGTCAACATACATAACATCATTGCCACGGAACCAATGTTCGTCTCTAATTCTGACACCAACGCAGAAGTCTCCACCGGTAGACGCCTGCATGTACCACTTGTTTAGCAGGTACATTTGCGTCCCCAGATCAGATAAGGCTTGAGGGTTGTATAGACTTTGGCCTAGTACAAATTTTTTCTTTCAAATATCAACCTCCGCCGCACTCTCAATGTTTCCATCACCAAACATCTAGTAAAGTTCGAGACTAGTCTCATCAATAAATTCACCAAGGTGATCCAAATCGACATCCAGAGGTATGTTTGCCTGATGCATTAATCCTAAATTCGAACCATATTCATTACCAACAACTAGTGGGGGGACTGATTGGTGCGCTTGTTGTCTGAGTTGGGCAACTCCTTTCCCTGCCCGCTTCTTTTTCTGTGCCGCCTCAATTGACTTGGTGAGAGTGCGGTCATAGTCCGTTAACGTTGATTTGGACGGCTTACGAGATTCCCGCTGTTGTTGCTGGTAAGAAGCCACCCTTTTCCTTAGAATATCTGGAGCTACGAAGAAGTACGGTTTCTCCAGGTTTCTCCTTGCTTCTTGATTCTTTTTAAGTTTGTCATAGAATCTAGACATATCTTTTTTATATGCATCAATTCCTTCTTCCTTCTCTTCAGATATTATTTTGGGAATAGCCCTTGGTTTCACGGTAGCTTTCTTTGCTGGCAGGGACTAGTTCTTCGTTTGCGGGGCTGGCCTCTTGCTAGGCTTCTTGGTAGGCGGGGGCGGGGGAGGTGTTGGAGACCTCCTTGGAGGTGTGGCAGCGGCGTTGGAGACCTCCTTGGAGGTGGCGGCTACGGCGTTGGAGACCTCCTTGGAGATGGTGTGGATGCAGCCTCGCCTTCCAACATAATGTCATCGTACAGAGCACTATGATGATCTGGCGATTGAACAATTGGATTTAGGTTGGGGGAGGATCTGCTACAAAAAAGGAATGACATATTATTATGAGCAGATTGTTAATTATTTAAGCCAATACAAATTAATGATGTATTGTTTTCATCCGCATGTACCTATGGTGAGGTAGTTCAGGAGGAGGTGGAGCCAACATCCCGGGAATGATGATGTAGCGCTTGCGCCATAGAATGAATGTCTTCTCTGCTTCTCCTAGAGTCTTCTCGCCAAATCACTAAAACCTTTTTCAGCTTTATCTACCGAGATGGTAGCATATCCTTCTTGGATTATATTCCCATGAATCCTTGGTGTCTTGGTTCGGTCGATAGGATTAACAAGACCGATAGCCACCTTGATTGTGGAATTCCCCTTTGGAATGTGTAGCTCACACGATGTACAAGGTTCAGTGACGTCATCCACAGGGAAGCGCAGTCCTGTGTCCCCTTGATTTGGTATCTCCGTGGAAGCGCAGCTGCTTTTCAACTGAACAGATTGGCTAATGTTGATTCCTGGCTCTGATGCCTGCTTGCTTGCACTCACTGCTATTTGCACTTACCTTCTGATTTCCTCCTGCATTCACACTTCAAGGTTTTTTTTCCTGCTCCTATGCTTCACGCACCGCTTCCTCCAACCTCTGGAGCCGCTGTGCCTCTTCTTTCTTCTTTCTCTAGCGGCTTCTGTAGGAAGGTCTGTCCTGAGAGAATCCATGCTCCCACGAGACACTTCCTTTGCCTCTAGTTCGACCACCATGTTCAATAGTCCCGATGGCGTATGTCAGCTCATCCTTCTCTCTGTTGAGCCTGAACGCACCACTAGCAGTAGCTCTCTGAGCATAAAACAATCTTTCTGCTGCTTCTTGCAGTCTTGCGCCATAAACGCACTTCCCTGTCTCCTGGTCCAGTGTTCCCCCATGACCGAAAAACCAATTCTTTGCACGTTCTCCCCACTCGAGTG
Source organism: Miscanthus floridulus (assembly GCF_019320115.1). Taxonomy (NCBI): domain Eukaryota; kingdom Viridiplantae; phylum Streptophyta; class Magnoliopsida; order Poales; family Poaceae; genus Miscanthus; species Miscanthus floridulus. The sequence continues at coordinate 118,573,169 of NC_089589.1, read as the reverse complement.
ATTCTGGTCTGATACCCTTGGCAAGAAGGTCTGCTTCCATTTTGTTCCACTTCTTAATGGCAGTCGGGTAGCCACCTGATCCCAAGTTATGGTGGTATGTCTTCTGTTGGGCATTACGTTGGTTCTTTATCACCCAACTCACACCCTCTTCCGAAGTCTTGTACTGTACAAACTCATCCCAATAGGGCCTCTGCTTTAAGATCAGGCCTGGGACAGTAAAATCTGGTGCTATGTTCTTCTTGACATACGTCGTGTATAGGTGTTTCTTCCAAGTCTGAAACTGGGTGGCCATCTTCTTCATTGCCCAATCCCTAACTCGCTCCTTCAATTCATCACCATCTATTATATCATCATAACCATCTGTTTGGAGCGTGAAATGTACCAAGACATCTTTCCAAATTAACGTCTTATCACGATCGGAGACAAAACTGATATGAGGAGCATTGGTCTTCTTCTTCCATTCGCGGGTACTGATCGGGAGCCGGTCCCGTATAAGGTAACCACAGTGGTGCACGAATTTCATTTTATTCGGCCCCCCCGGTTCTCCTGTATCCACATTGAACTCCGAGATGATGAAGCGGCCCTCCAGTGGCTTTTTGGGACCTCGAACATTTTTTACTCTTCGTTGTAGTTGTTGATGTCGATCCAGAGGGCTACAAAACATAAACATTATTTTTAATGTCATGAGCACACATAAGACATATGATAATATATATAGCTAATAATAAAAAAATATATACTTGGCCAATATGTTGTTGCTCATTTTGTTCAAGAGCTAAGTACTGACTCCTGTCATCTGCATCCTCTTGCACGTTATTTTTAGCACCATCATCGCCGGCAACTTGAGTGCCAGTGTTGATCAAATTCATCATCAACTCCTCCTCATCCATGTTTCTCGGGTCGGCCATCTAGCTTCAAAAAACAAAACCAATATATAGTACGTCAAATCTTTGCTTACATGCGTAAAATCTTCCGCCATATAAACCCTAAACCCTAAACGAGTAGGTTTTGACGGGTGAAGGTTGGTTTGTATGATAAGAAGAATCAGGAAGCGAGTAGGTTTTGGCGGCGATCCCGCCTGAAACAAAAGGGGGGCGTCGCTACGCATTAGGTTTTATTAAACGGAAAATAGCGAGCCTCGCCTGAAAGAAAAGGGGCATCGTTGCGTGTCAAGTTTCTGAGAACAATAAACGATGAGCCTCGCCTAAAAGAAAAGGGGGGCGTTGCTACAAACCAAAGTGACAACAAAATCGCACTACATCCTGACTCGTCGAGTAAACAGCTCCAAATAATGTTAACAATGATTGGAACCCTCGAAGAGGTTCACAACAACACGCCAAATTTACAACAACACATGTTACATCGATAAAATATAGACATCAAGTCGACCCTTGGCGTTGGAACTCCCAAACATCGAGAGCATCCTCTTCAAAACACACCTCGCATGTCATATCCCTCGCCATCTCCATAACTGTATTTTCAAGCACACTCTCAACCACTTCATCTGCTACACCCTTCATAGACTCAGCTATATCATCCACAACCACCTGCAAACCAACCTTCACCCACCAAAAATTATCGAACAAGGGCGGCGTAACCCAAAACCCTAGGGCGAACGAGGGCGGCGGTGCTCCGCCGTATAAACCCTAAACCCTAGGGTGAACGAGGGCGGCGGTGCTCCGCCGTATAAACCCTAGGGCGAACGAGGGCGGTGGTGCTCTGCCGTATAAACCCTAGGGTGAACGAGGGCGGCGGTGCTCCGCCGTATACATAGAAATGCATGGCGCTTATAGATGGCGCGTATACACTGGAATTTTTTTTGATCTATTCCTTTGGCGCTTTCTTTCTTATAATAGTTAGCGTGACAGAGAATAATGCCCGTCTGAACGCCGTGTGCGACGTGCCATGAAAATTAGCTAAGTATACGTTTGGGTTTGTGATCGATACACACATTTGTTGACGTATGTACGTATGCAAGTGACAACCAACAAAGTTTCGCTACTGTATCAAAGCATGCACGTTGGAATAAAAGAAAACATGAACAACATGTACGTACGGTTACCATGATAGTTGCCTAAAACATATGTACGTAGTGTTTCATGCATGGAGATCGATGGAATAGGATCGGAGCAAGCACAGCTAGAGTACCTCGGGGCGGCCGGCGGTGTGGCCGCGCGTCTGGCCGGGGCGACGAGAGTACCGGCGGTGTGGCGCGCGCCTTGCGTCTGGCCGGGGCGGCCGGGCAGCAGCTGGCGCTGCGAGGTCGTCGGCACGTGGGGTGGCGTGGGGACCGCGGACGCGCGCGAGGCGGTGGCGACGACCGACGTCGGGCAGGGTGGCGGCGCGGCGTCCTCGGTGTGGCGGGCTGAGTGGCGTGGGCACAGGGGGAGAGGAATCAGCGAAGAACGCAAGGAAGAAGATGGCACTGCTATATATATGCCATATCCCTTTACTCCCGGTGCCATCCCCCCACCGGGAGTAAAGGTCCTTTACTCCCGGTGCGTGTTACCAACCGAGAGTAAAGGTATACCTTTACTCCCGGTTGGTAACACGCACCGGGAGTAAAGGTTTACCTTTACTCCCGGTTGGTAATAAGCACCGGGAGTAAAGGTTTTTTTGGCGGGCCACGAAACTGCAGGCCACCTTTACTCCCGGGTGGGCTACCAACCCGGGAGTAAAGGTGGGCTGTAGTTTCGTTTCCCGCGTGTTTTAAGCAATAGTCTTGTTAAATACAATAGAAATGCAATAGTTTTTGTTAAATACATAGTAAATTAAATAAAAGGCATAAAATTATTTTGTTAAAAATATGGATTTTCTTTTTCTTTATTGCACATAGGAAAAATCTATAACCTAACTTTTTTTTGTTACATTTATAAAACATAATGTAACTAATATTTATTATTTCATTAATGCAAAAATGTAGTGTTTAATTAAAATTATTAAAACTATTGGTTTTGGACAGAAAATTTGTTTTCACATCATTTTAATGTTAATATTTTAATTTTTCATCACTCAATATCCTAATTTACCTTTTTGAGAGAGAAATCCCACCAAATCAAACATTGATTTAATTTGAAACATGACATAATAAACATCTGAATTCACAATTATTACATAATATCTCAAACACACACTACATTAAATCACTATATCATCAAGTGGGCACAGCAGTGAACTTCTTCTTTACGTATGTCCCTTGGTTATGATCGCGTCGTAACCATGGAGTGTCCTCATCATTTACCAAGATGCTAGGGTCTTTGTTCACTTTGAATGGCGGAATTCGGTCATCCTTTTCATAATCTTCTGACATGTCCAACTTGTCCTCAATTCCCACGATGACTCTTTTCCCTGAAAGAACTATGTGGCGCTTTGGCTCTTTGGTTGAGTCATTATCGTTTTTCCCTCTTTTTGGTTTGGTAGAAATATCATTGACATAGAACACCTGATTCACATCCTTGGCAAGGACAAATGGTTCGTCTTTGTACCCAATATTACTAAGGTCTACTATTGTCATTCCATACTCATTGTCTACTGTTACCCCCGCCTCCGATCACCTTGACCCATTGGCACTAGAACAATGGGATCTTCAAAGTAGGTGCATATTATAGTTCCCATATTTCATCTATGCGTCCATAATATGTCTGCTTATTCCCATTCGGGTCTATGGCATCTATGTGGACACCACTGTTTTGGTTGGTACTCCTTTTATCTTGGGCTACTGTGTAGAATATGTTCCCATTTATCTCGTACCCTTTGTATGTGACGATATGCCACGATGGTTGCATAGCCAATAAATATAGTTGCTCATGGATGCTCTCATCACCTTGACATTTTTTTCGCAACCAACCGCCGAAAGTTTCCATGTGCTTACGCGTAATCCAAGCTTCAGTCTTCCTCGGAAACTCAGATCGTAAGAGATCCTTGTGTGTCTCAATATACAGATCTACCAAAGAGGAGTTCTGTAGAACTATGTAGTGCGCTTTATTGAAATAATCATCATCCGTACCAATATATGTTTTCCTCCCTAGTGTCCCCTTTCCGCTTAGTCTCCCCTCATGTCTCGATTCAGGAACACCAATCGAGTCAAGGTCGGGAATAAAGTCAACATAGAACTCAATGGCCTCTTCTGTTCCATAGCCCTTGGCGATGCTTCCTTCTGGGCGAGCACGGTTGTGAACATATTTCTTTAGGACTCCCATGAATATCTCTAAGGGGAACATGTTGTGTAGGAACACACGACCGAGAATGAAAATCTCCTTAACTAGGTGATCTAGGAGGTGTGTCATGATATTAAAGAAGGAAGGAGGGAACACCAACTCAAAGCTGACGAGACATTGAACCACATCATTCTGTAGTTTAGCTAGATCAGTTGGATCAATTGCCTTCTGAGAAATTGCATTGAGGAATGCACATAGCTTCACGGTGGCAAGACGTACATTTGGAGGTAGAATTTCTCTTAATGCAACTAGAAGTAATTGCGTCATGAGAACGTGACAGTCATGGGACTTTAAGTTACAGAATTTCTTCTCTAGCACATTTATAATACCCTTTATATTCGAGGAGAATCCAGATGGTACCTTGATGTTGTTTAAGCATTCAAACATGATTTCCTTCTCCTCTTTGCTTAGAGTGTAGCTGGCAGGACGTAAGTAATGGCATCCATCATCTGTCTTCTCTGGATGCAGGTTGTCTCTTTCTCTCAAACAACGCAGGTCCTGTCGTGCTTCAAATGTGTCCTTAGGCTTTCCATACACACCCATGAAGCCTAGCAGGTTCACACAAAGATTCTTCATCAGGTGCATCACGTCGATCGAGCTACGGACCTCTAGGACATGCCAATAGGGTAGGTCCCAAAATATGGACTTCTTCTTCCACATGGGTGCATGACCATTAGCGTCGTTTGGAACATGTTGGCTGCCATGTCCTTTTCCAAAGACGACTTTCACATCATTGACCATATCGAGTACATCCTCACCGATTCGGTTGCGCGGCTTGGTCAGGTGGTCTGCCTTTCCTTTAAAATGCTTGCCTTTCTTTCTTACGGGGTGATTTGCAGGAAGAAATCGACGATGGCCAAGGTACACGACCTTTCGACATTTTTTCAAGAATACACCTCTAATATCACCGAAGTAGTGTGTGCATGCATTATATCCCTTGTTTGACTGTCCTAAAAGATTACTTAGAGCAGACCAATCATTGATTGTTACGAACAACAATGCTCGCAGGTCAAAGTGTTCCTGTTTGTACTCATCCCACACACGTACACCTTCTTTATTCCACAAAATGAGAAGTTCGTCAATAAGTGGTCTTAGGTACACATCGATGTCATTGCTAGGTTGCTTTGGGCCTTGGATGAGCACAGGCATCATAATGAACTTCCGCTTCATGCATAACCAAGGAGGAATGTTGTAGATACTTAGAGTAACAGGCCAAGTGCTATGACTACTATTCTGCTCTCCAAAAGGATTGATACCATCTGTACTTAAAGCAAACCTTAAGTTTCTTGCGTCATTTGCAAACTCCGGGAATTCTCTGTCGATTGCTCTCCACTAGGACCCATCAGCAGGGTGTCTCAACATATTGTCTACCTTACGGTCTTCTTTGTGCCATTGCAACAATTTTGCATGTTCTTTGTTTCTGAATAGACGTTTCAAGCGTGGTATTATAGGAGCAAACCACATAACCTTGGCAGGGATTTTCTTCCGCGGACGTTCACCCTCAACATCACCATGGTCATCTCGCCTGATCTTATACCGCGATGCATGGCATACCGGGCATGCATCCAATTTCTCATACTCTTTGCCACGGTACAGGATGCAGTCATTAGGACATGCATGTATCTTCTCGATTTCTAGCCCCATAGGACAGACAACTTGTTTTGCTTCATAGGTAGTGGCGGGCAATTCATTGTCCTTCGGAAGCATCTTCTTTTGGATTTTTAGTAACTCTCCAAATCCCTTGTCAGATACACCATTCTTTGCCTTCCATTGCAGCAATTCTAGTGTGGTTCCCAACTTTTTCTGCCCTGCATCACAAGTTGGGTACAACAATTTCTTGTGATCTTTTAGCATCTGCTCGAACTTGATCTTCTCCTTTTCACTTTCACATTCTCTTTGTGCGTCATGAATGACCTGACAAAGATCATCAGCCGGATCATCTTCTACGGCTACCTCTTCTTCAGCTTCTCCTATTGCAGTATCATTGAAGCACGCACCATCGGGAATAATATCATTGTCGTCCCATTGTTCTTCTTCACCTTCTTCCATTACAACACCGGTTTCTCCGTGCTTCGTCCAACAAATATAGTTTGACATGAAACCCGACTTGAACAAGTGTGAATGAAGAGTCTTTGAGCAAGGATATTCCACCGTATTCTTACATATGGCACATGGGCAGCACATAAAACCATCGCGTTTGTTTGCCTCGGCCGCACGTAACAAAGAATGCACGCCGTCAATGAACTCTTGGAGCGGCGATCAGCACTGTACATCCAATGTCGGCTCATCTGCATTACATGACATAAATACCATATTAACATCGAGATCATAATTAATTATTTATACAACATGCGACGATATCGGGACGTGTGAATAAATAACCATCCGTACTAGTTGACCATGCTTACGTGATCATCTCAGTGAGCATTTCTCCACCGGACGACACCGTACTTGGCCACGGAAGAGCTCCAATTCTACGAGGAAGGGAACACGGTCTTCCATGACCGTTGCCGCTCTCCCTCGTAGAATCAAAGCTCCTCCTTGACGTCCGTTATCGCTCGGCAGAGAACATGCTCGCTGAAATGAACACCGTCCGCTAGTTCAACTAGTACGGATTTTCTATAATTTTCTAAATATTTTCTAAGTTTTTCATTTCATAAAAAGTTAAAATAAAAAGTACGGTGATTGACAGACTACTGCGATGATATCGGGACATGTGAATAAATAACCATCCGTACTAGTTGAACTTGCTTACATGATCATCTCGGCGAGCATTTTTCCACCGGACGGCACCGTACTTGGTCAAGGAAGAGCTCCGATTCTACGAGGAAGGGAACACGGTCTTCCACGACCGTTGTCGCTCTCCCTCATAGAATCAAAGCTCCTCCTTGATGTCCGTTACTGCTCGACAGAGAACATGCTCGCCGAGCTGAACACGGTCCGCAAGTTCAACTAGTACGGATTTTCTATAATTTTCTAACTATTTTCTAAGTTTTTCATTTCATAAAAAGTACGGTGATTGACAGACTACTGCGACGATATCGGGACATGTGAATAAATAACCATCCATACTAGTTGAACTTGCTTATGTGATCATCTCGGCGAGCATTTCTCCACCGGACGGCACCGTACTTGGTCAAGGAAGAGCTCCGATTTTATGAGGAAGGGAACACGGTCTTCCACGACCGTTGTCGCTCTCCCTCATAGAATCAAAGCTCCTCCTTAATGTCCGTTACCGCTCGACAGAGAACATGCTCGCCGAGCTGAACATGGTCCGCAAGTTCAACTAATACGGATTTTCAATAATTTTCTAACTATTTTCTAAGTTTTTCATTTCATAAAAAGTTAAAATAAAAAGTATGGTGATTGACAGACTACTGCGACGATATCGGGACATGTGAATAAATAACCATCCGTACTAGTTGAACTTGCTTACGTGATCATCTCGGCGAGCATTTCTTCACCGGACGGCACCATACTTGGTCAATGAAGAGCTCCGATTCTACGAGGAAGGGAACACGGTCTTCCACGACCGTTGTTGCTCTCCCTCGTAGAATCAAAGCTCCTCCTTGATGTCCGTTACCGCTCGACAGAGAACATGCTCGCCGAGCTGAACACGGTCCGCAAGTTCAACTAGTACGGATTTTCTATAATTTTCTAACTATTTTCTAAGTTTTTCATTTCATAAAAAGTTAAAATAAAAAGTACGGTGATTGACAGACTACTGCGATGATATCGGGACATGTGAATAAATAACCATCCGTACTAGTTGAACTTGCTTACGTGATCATCTCGGCGAGCATTTCTCCACCGGACGGCACCGTAGTTGGTCAAGGAAGAGCTCCGATTCTACGGGGAAGGGAACACGGTCTTCCACAACCGTTGCCGCTCTCCCTCGTAGAATAAAACCTCCTCCTTGATGTCCGTTACCGCTCGGCAGAGAACATGGTCGCTGAGATGAACACGGTCCGCAAGTTCAACTAGCTAGTTTAACCTTCTTTCATGTAAATATGCAAGCTTGAAGTGATTTTGAGCTCAAATTGCTTACAAATAAAAAAACCACAATAAAGAACCATATATATATAGTGAACAAAATGAGATAAGACAATGGTGAAAAATGAGAGTATGAGATTGGTAACATTTACAACTGAAGAATCGACGGAGAAATCGAAGAAATCGACGGAGGAATCGAAGAATGGATGGAGGAACAATGGAGGGAGGGAGGAAGCAAGAACACTACTGCAGTGAGCTTCAAAATGTGCTGAGCTCGGGCTCGGGGAGGAAGGAGACGGCCGGAATATAAAGGAGGGACCTTTAGTCCCGGTTGGTGGCTCCAACCGGGACTAAAGGTAACTTTCCAACCCCGGGCGCAGCCATGGCCCGGGAGTAGACCTTTACTCCCGGTTGGAGCCACCAACCGGGAGTAAAAGTTTACCTTTTGTCCCAGTTGGTGGCTCCAACCGGGACTAATGGTCCCTGCCACCTCTGTCTGGCGCAGTAGCCGTTGGGCAGGGACCTTTAGTCCCGGTTGGAGCCACCAACCGGGACTAAAGGTATCTTTAGTCCCGGGCGCAAAAAATTCCGGGACTAGAGCCCATTTTGGCCGAGGATCAAAGGTCTGTTCTTACTAGTGTAGAAAATGATTTTTGGTGCAAATGTACAAGAGAGAACATATAATAGTGGTTCGGATAATTTAGAAATAGTATAGGATTCTTGATATAAAATTGTCATCTATATTTTAGGAGTGAATTATTAAAAACGGTTGGAGATGGTCTTATTTGTTCTTCCTAATAATTTCTGGTGAGTTGGAAAACTCCATGGTTTCGGAAAAAAATTATTGGGAAGTCTTGGAGATGCTCAACATACATCGATATCTTTCAGAACTGGACCAAGAATGGACCGTGCAGCTCCATGGATCTTTTCCTACAGCTGTATAAGCTCTAGACGGTCTGTCTCCAAGTGAACCCGTTGCAGTCCAGATTGTCTAGCGATCCTCAAGGCATCCTGCACGCCAATGCCGCCAACATATACATGTATCATGTCATAACACTTGGCCTGTGCCATCAGAAACATGCCCTGATGATCGCGCGTAGGATGCAGGCTGTTGCCCCGCTGTTCCTGTTCGCATAGAAGGCAATGTCAGTAGTGATCGTCTTTGTCCAGCCAGTTTCCGGGGGCATCCACTTAGATACATCTTGATCATCTTCCCGCTGCCTGGCATGATGTGGTACATGCCATAGATCATACACCGTGTCTGGAATCTAGCAAGCCACCTGTTGTGTAAGATCATCGTCTGCTCCCCATGCCGTCGTTTGTTTCCCATCATCCAGCAAAGCGCCCACATTCCACATAAGATGATCGCACGGTCTCGCTTAGGACAGAGATCCAGCAGCAAATCCGCAGCCCAAGTCACTATCCTTGCCTGAACCCAGAACTCCTTTTGCCCAAGTCTTTATCGAGCCAGATGTGTGTTTGGATTTTTGATAGAAGTAGATCCACTGGCATCTTCCTCCGCCTCCCCTCCTCCACTAGCAGGTGTAGTGGCGTATTTCTCCCTCTCACCACCACGACATACAGCACTCTCCTTGATTTAGCGGTGTGCAGCATACTGTATTCTCCCCCTGACTCATCTCTCCAGGATCTGGCAGTTCGCAGACTGCAGCTAATTGTGGCGTAGAGAGGAGGCGCTAGGCCCACTTGCCTAGGTTATCTTACTATGGAGCACGACTAGCGGGGAAGGTGTGTGTCTTGCCGGCCGATGACTGCTTCCAGCGTCTCCAAGAGCCTTTCTAACTTTCACTCTCTAAACCATCATTTTGAGAGTCATTTATATAAAATCATTTAATATATATTTTCATTCTCCAACAGTTTTTCTATATATGATGCGCACTCTAGAGAGTCATTCTCGTCTTCTATTTTTTGCTAGCGAAAAATCTTGAGTAAACACTACCAAAATGGTGGACTGCTCCTAGTGTTTTTAAATAGTAGTAAAACACTACCACTAGTCATAGCACAAGGGAATCTCACTATGAGGCATTTAGTAGGAAAAATTTATACTAAATTTAGAATATTCTCCAAGTTTAGGTACAATGCAACTAAACCTCAAAGTACAATCTTCAAGTTTAGGTACTTAAAGCAGACCACATGGTAGTTGTATTATATTTCTTGCGTAGAAAAAATATAGGATGTAAACTTGTTTAATGTTCAGTGGTGTCTGTCAGCGTGTTCATGGTTGCAAACCTCTTAATCCCGTTATATTCAAATGCCATTGGTTTGATCCTGAAGTAGTGAGGCGGACCCCAAATCTTGGGCTAGTCGAAATTCGACAATCATCCGTCTTACCAGGAGACGATGTTTATATTGTGGCTCAATAGGCAACGCAAGTTTATTATCTCTCATACCCGTGCCAAACTGTAGAGCGTCTTAAGGGTTGGGATGTTGTTTACAAGGTATCGCCACACGGTAAACTACCTGTCCCAAACAATCAAGATTACGTACAACATAGACCCCAACACATATGACGGAGAGTTTTTTCAAGAAGATGGGCTCGAAGGGAGTTTTGAGATAGACTTAACCGAAGCTTAGGGAATGGAAGTAGACAATGAAAGTGGTGCTAACAAGGACGCCGGTGACGAGGTTCAGAATGTGAAGGACTTAGAATTACTTCAGCGATTACATCTAAGCAACGACGGTGATGACGACATTCCTCCTTCGGAGCACGGGGATGATTATATCGACATGTGTGATAGTGATGATGAGACTTATGATCCAGCTAATCCCGATGATGATGATTATTTCTAATACATGTTTGATCCATGCTAATTGATTTATTATTTGTCATACCATGTTATTTTCTAAGTATGTTTTGTTTATTTTGCATCTATTTTGATGTATTATCTGTGCTAATTGGTTTTCTCTTTTTAATTGTAGGTGATTGAACAATGGTGGGCGGTATGAGGAGGATAACGTCGCTTTACTCAAAAGCGACAGCGGCGAGTAAATGGTCCGATGTAGCTGAGGGGTCCGGGAAGAGACCTCGGGGTAGACCCAAGGGTCGAGCGAAGGGTGGAGGCAAGACAAGGCCACCATCGACTGTACCTTCATCGCCATCTGAGTTACGTTTCGCTCAGTCATCCTCTGAGGAGGAGGTACAGGTGGAGGTGGAGGAGGAGGTACAGGTGGAGGAGGAGGCAGGGGTGCAGGAGGAGGGAGAGATGGAGGAGGAGACAGGGGGTACCTCTTCCTCTAGTACAGGTGTGTGGTTGCGAGGTCCCTCGACCCTCCCGAAGCGGCCGATACCTCTAGAGAGACGCCCGCTGATTCGACCCGATGGAGAGAAGTAAGTAACTTTATATGTTATCACTAATTTTTCATTTGATATGTTCAAAATTATAATAGAAACTAATAATTTATCTTAATCACTTGGACAGGGGTTGGAGAAAGGTCGGTGGGGGTGATCACGCATGCCATGTGAACGGCATCCTTGGTATTTTGATCAAGGAAAAGTTCCCTGGCCTGGTGCAGTTTGGCGGAACTATCGAGCCAGCCTACACGTGGGCCCACTATGCCACCGCCTCCGACAACACTGATCTAGGTAGTAGGTGTTTCGCCGATAGGGCATAGCGTGTCAAGGCCGAGCTTTGGGTAAGTCTTTCTCGCACTACATTGCTCAATACATCGCATTGATTGGACATTATTGACTGGATACATCGCATACATCGTTTCTATATGCAGGATTTCTTTAGATGCAAGGAGGGATACGAGGCTAAGGCGGATGTTGTGGCTGATAAAGCCGCCAAGAAACTCGTCAAGGACATGCACTACGAGGTGCGCATCTAGGCCGTGATCCAATACCACGTGGAATTTCTTAGAGAGAGGATCCCTAAAAGGGCGGCAAGAACCATGAGCCTGACCTCGGAACAATACATGAAGCTAAATATAAAACATGAATACTTATTTTTTCTGAGATTAATTGCACTTAATTTCATCTTCTTATGTCATATACTTGATGATGTAGGTGCCTCCGTGTTGGTGCGCCCACAATATGCAGTGCTGGACCCGGATGGTGAAAAGGTGGTGCGACCCCGCGTGGCAGGAGAATCACAACGCTTGCCGGGAGCGGCGTTTGCCAATGCCGGGTCCAACACACCATCAAGGCAACCTCAACCTCTTAGAATACGTGGCTAGATGGGTACGCGAATTCATTTCTTTATTCTAAGGCTCAACTCTGCATAATTTCTAATCATATTACTTTTTTTGCAGTCGGCGTCACATGGTGGCCAGCCCTGCACCCAGTTCGTGGCATATGCTTTGGCCCACAAGGGGAAGGTGACGTCTGGCGTCGCCTATAACCTAGAGGACCCGCCCTCGGCGTACAGCAATGAGTCCATCCACAGCCGTCTCGAAGGATACACATCGATGGCAAGGCAGGTCCGTGGCCCAGAGTACGATCCGAGCGCCCATGACCTTGATGGAGATGTGCTCATGAGGGCGGGAGGAGGCAAGAAGCATGGCCATTTCTTGATTGGTGACGGCACCATCGACATGGCCAGTACTCCCACTCTCTCCCAGATTCGAGCACGGAGCACGGGTTCCAGTCCGGCGATACGCCCACAACCGGACTCTACATGGTTCTAGATGAGGTTATTTCTGTTTTATTCATCGTTCATTGATTTTGACATACTTTTGCATTGCATTGTAACATTGGGATGAAATATTGTAGGCTCAGCTAGAACAAGAAACGAGGCGCCAGGAGGAGCTAGAGGCAAAGATGGAGGCAGAGCGCCAGAGGACGGAGGCAGAGCGCCAGAGGATGGAGGCAGAGATGGTGGCAGAGCGGCAGAGGATGGAGCTATAGATGTTTGAATATATGAGGGGTGTTTATGCTGCAATCGGTCAACCTCCACCACCGTTTCCAGCCCCTCCTCATCCTGCTCCAAATACTGTTTCAAGCACTGTGAGTCGCTTTACAACCTTATAATCTAGTTTATGCAGAATCAATCTTACTTTGCATCCTTTGAAAGAGAGTAAAGTTATTCAAAATGTCATCTATAGATTGTCAGTTAACAAATGTCTTTCCATGGTTTTCAGTATGCTATTTTATTGATTCCCGTTAATTGTTTGTTGTCTTCCCTGATTTTGGAATCTCAGTTTATCTCAGTTTATGTATATGTATTAGCACACTAAATGTTTACTTTATTTCATATATTGACGCCATCATTTTCCAGCACTGTATCTGTCATAATAGCAATATTTTAATTCTATCCTGGTGGGGAACTGCCGTAGTAGCAACAAGCTCGGGTTGGTGGTGGCGTGGCTTCTAGCCATGCTGTCTTTGGCTGACCGCAGGAGACGATGTCCCAGCCAGCGGCAACCTTCTCCTGGTGGCGTTGGTGTTGTAGTGGTGCAGTGCACGCCATGGAGGCGATGGGCGAGGTGGATTAGGCCGCGGCGGTGGATGGGGGTGTGGCAGGGGATGGAGCATTGTGGGGAAGACGTGGTGGGGCACAGCGTGGGATGGGGGCACTGCGTGCCGCGTGTCGGATGGCGGCACGATAAGGCGGAGTGGGGCGGGCGGACGACATAGTGAGCCTCAACGGGTGAGGCGAGGAAATTTGTGTGGCAGGATGTTGTATGTTCTTTTGGTGCTGTAGAGAGTGGAGAGATGGGAGAGAGCATAGAGGAGAGCAGTCCGGTTGACTATTGGGCCGGACCGCTCGCAGGCTTGGGAATGTGGCATCCGGACGGACACAGAGCATTATGGCACATATATCCCATACCTGCTGGGTGTTCGTAGCTCCCTCTTTTTTAGTTGCGGATCAATGACACCATGGCCTCCTGCACCAAATAAATAGCAATGCACAAACCAGCAATATTTGTGGGAGACATTTTTTGCTAACCGAAACACAAAACAATACTTTATGTTATTTGTCGCTTCCGTTAACGTTGCATGTCATTATGGTGGCAAAATCTTTAGTTGGCTAGATGGCACATTCTTATTCAGAATACTCCGGCAAGTGTATTTATTTCTGCTCAGAATGTGTAAGTTGGAACAAAGCTTCCACAATAACATTACGTTTTGTCACCTGTCAATCAAGTCTAGAAATTCACAAATGGTATAGAGCATAGGCATTTATTGCTGGAATTCTATGTGAGTACACCAGATATCTAGTTGCGACTTCACCTGATGTACGTAGTTTGTTTTTCTTCAATCTCAGTTGCATTTCAATGATGTGTACCTAGCTTAATCATATAAAATTCCTCAGCCCAGCTATCCATTATGAAGTGCAAACGATCTAGTGAGAGAGAGATAGAGAGATACAGTACGACCAAATGCATATTTTTACTGCAATCTCGATGGTAGAAATTGGAAGGAAGCACATTGTGATTATCTTGTGATCTGGGTCAGTAAACCATCAATCGGTGTGGAAAGTCTAGCAGTACATAAAGTCACAAGTTTAGAGGGTGACACGTGTGCTCATACTTGATCCCCTCCGTTTCCATGGCATCCCCACGAAACCTTTCCTTTCTGGTTTCTAGTTTCTTGACAATGCTTCACCTCACTCTAAAGCTTCGTTTGTTTGTTCAAATCAAAGGGATAGAAGGGGATTGGAGAGGGTTGAGGGGGATTTTGACTTGTAGGGGATTTAATACTCCTCAATCCCTCCCAACCCCCTTGGTTAAGGCATCAAATGAACAGGCCCTAATGCAGATGGATCGTCTCCCTTCACTTGGCTTCCCCCACGAAACTACATCCCTTTCTGGTTTTCTCTTTCTTGACTATGCGTTTTGTCAATCCAATGCCTGGGCTACCGCTCAGGCCACTAAGGCCTGGACCAAGACTTACATACGCCCAACCATGATAAAAAATTAAATATGTGTACGGTCAACTCTATATATAACCTTACTCCGACCCCCCTCTCTTTATTGCCAACTGCATTTTTGTTAACGTGGTTTTGGGTGGCTTGTCTATTAACCGTGTTACAAACAAAGTTTTAAATAGCCGGCTATAGCTGAAGCTATAGCCGGAGATAGCTGCTGGACAAGGTAGAAGCTAAGATATGTAATTTTTAGCGCTATGAAACCAAATCAGCTAATAGCCGGAGATATCCGGAGATAGCCGCTATAGCTGGGCACATTTTAGCGGCAGCCCAGCAGCTTCTACCGCGCGAGAGCCCAAGATTTTCGCCGGCCCAGCAGCGGCCCAGCAGCAGCCCCCACCCCCACCGTAAGGACCCGGCAAGCAGCAAGCAGCAACCCTAGCTCCAAGTCCCATCCTCTCGGTCTCTCTATCACGCAAAAGGAGGCGGCGGCGGCGGCTGCTTCTTCTGGGCTTCAGCGGCGGCGGCGGCAAGGGTTCCCCAAGCGGCGCGGTAGCCGGTGTCTGGTGCGACCGTCTCCGCTCAAACTCGAAGCCATCTCTTCTCCTCGCGGCTTGGTAATCCGCATACAAGAAGGCCGCACGAGAGATCACCGCAGCGCGGACACCGCTTCCCCGTCCAACGAGCTCGAGCGCACCGGCATCCATGTCGAGCTCTCCTGGTCCCCGGCGGCATCCCTCCGGTAGCACGCGCAGTTGGTGCTGGACCAAGGCGTCGCACTGCAGGCGTGGAGGCGCGCCATCCTCTCCGACCCGTACAACCTGATGGGCTCGAGGTCGGGCGCCAATGCGTGCGCCTACCACGGCGGCTTCTGTGTGCCCTCGACGCAGGACCCCGACCTCACCGTCGTTGCCTCCGTCGACCTCAGCCACGCCGACCTCGGTGGCCGCACCACCGTGGAGTTCCTCCAGACTGAGGACCACCTTCCGCACCTCAGCGCCCCCTACCTCCTCGCCGAGCTCGCTGCCATGACGCAGCTCCTACTCTCCTACCACCACCACCACCACGGGATGCAGCTACGGCTTCACCAATCTCTACTCCACCACGAGATGCATCCTCGCTGGTTCTAGCTGCTACTTTGAGCAAGCCAGGTGCTCACTCCGTTCATGCATCTAGGGTGTTCGACGAAATGTGGAGCTACCACTCAGTGCAGGTGCTACATTACACTACTACAAAAAGCATTTTTAGGGGCGGCTGGTAACCCTTTGTAGGGGCGGTTTGGCCAGCCGCCCCTACCGAACCGTCTCTACAAATCATGCATTTGTAGGGGCGGTTCCCAGGCCGCCCCTACAAATAGATTTATAGGGGCGGTTGGTGATTGAGCCGCCCCTACAAATCGATTTGTAGGGGCGGCTGGTATTACGAACCGCCCCTACAAATCTATTTGGAGGGGCGGCTGTAGTGCCAGCCGCCTCTATAATACCTGTTTGTAGGGGCGGTTCAATCTAGAACCGCCCCTACAGTACGTTTTCCCGCCAAAAAAAATTCAAATTTACAATTCAAATTCGACCAGAACTGTTTGTTTCTGCGTATTCCATCCAGCATCGGCGTTGCCGAATGCCACGCGACCAACGTTCCGAACGCGACTACAAGCACAATAGTATTATATAAAGTACAATTACAAGTTCAATTCGTAATGATATATATATACAATCCATCATTAAATATACAAATTTCATACACATTGTTATCAACGTCCTAGAGCTAGCCTTTCAGTCTCACGAAGGTGTTGGTACTGAGGATTTGTACCTAAGTCAGACTCTCGATCATGGTAGGCGCCTCTGACGTGTACAATCTGGTCTAATATGAAGTTGCAAAGGTCGCCGACGAGCTCTAAGAGTTGGTCATCCTTGTATGGGTCTCTTTTCATTCCTTTCTCTTCTCTCCACTACAAGAAAACAAGTTTCAGTTTAGTATTTCATACCATTTATGAAGTTTTTATACTACGGGTGAAGAGGTTCAAACTTACCCTTAAGGGGTGTCTCCTGTAGGCACCGGTGTTACTCATTATAGAACATATATAGTATCCACAATGTACACTCCCAGGCCTCTGCTTGGGGCACTGTGTGTTTTGCATATGAAAATATTAGGTAATGCTTTTGACAGCCATGTAACGGAGTACTGAAGAAGTAAGTTACACTTACCGCACATAGTGTTTTTATAGCCAGCTTTTCCTTCCTCGCTGGATCATGCCTTCCGTGATGATGAGAGACATAGAACCTAAATGCCCTGTTCGAATTATTTTAGCAAATACAACTTGTTAGTATGCATAAGTGAACGTTACAAGTATGTATACAGACATATAAGCTAATGAGGATTGTCGATATGTATACGTCTTGAGAATCGATATGAAGTCTTTGTATGTCGCCGGGTCCTTATCTATTGAATCAAAGACCCATGCCATGCTCTTCCCGACATCGACGGCTATACAAATCCAGTGATTGCTGCATGGATTTAATCATATAACTAGATAAGCTCTTTTACATCGAATAAAATATATCGAACATAGCTTTAAGTTATAGTTGAACTTACTCGAAGTTGTATGGTAGCCATATAGTAGAGTGTTGTTGGAGATTTTTGAAAGCCAGAGCAATGTATGCCGCAACCTTAAGGGACTCTTCCCTTAGCTTTGCACTACAGATGCGCTCTTTCTCCCGAAGAGTCTTTGCAGCTGCTAGCTCTTTGGCATCCAGTGTCCACCGTTTAGGGTAATTAAAATTTGTTTGGGCTATAGCTTGAGGGTCTACATACCCGGCTTTCACACTTGGCATTTGTTTGACAATGTGCACTTGCATTCTACAAATCACGGCGTGGGTTAGTTACAACAAAATTCAAAGATTACATTCATATCATATCGGGAGGACAAGGACTTATAGGCACCACGTGCGAATTAGATTCATCTCCATTTCTCCCAGGTGAAAGCATGTGTGCATGTCATTGAAGTCAAAGACAATTTTCCCGGCTGGGCTTCCAAATGTGCCGGTGGGAAAGCATGCTTGTATGATATCTATGCTCGTTGGGAGAACACGCAAGTACCAATCATGGAACCTTCTCATTCCAAGTGGTAGGCGCTGGATGTCCCGGTTTGGTAGGAAGGGCTTGCCTCTTTCATATTTTTTTGGGCAATCCTTTGACCATTCGATGGCATCAACATTTGGATACTGCTTTGCAATTTGGTGAAGTTTGCTACTGACGGCCTCCTCAGAACCCCGTGATGGGACTTTTTTAACTTGGTTTTCAGGCTTGAACTGATCATGGGAATACCACTTAGACACCGACGAGACGTCTTTGATCGGAACATAAACTGGCCTTATGTGGATTGGAATCTTCTTTCGGAGTTCCCATTCAGGCACATCCTCATCTTCTTATGCATCACCTTCTTCAGGAGGCACTCGTTGTTCATGTATCGGTTGTGCTTGTTGAGAAGACTATGGCATCTCATGATGCACTTGCCCGATACGAGCTGGAGAAGGTTGTGGCATCTCATCAGGCACATGCTCGATAGGAGGCGGGGAAGAATGTGGCATCTTAGGAATGTGGGGGTCATGAGACGGTGAAAATATCTCCCCGGCCTCAACAACTCGCTCCAAATTTGGGAGAGGGGGAGGCGGTGAAGAAGCAGTCAATATAATGTCCCGTTTGTGTCAGAGGATGAACTGCCCCATAACGTCTCCGAGTAACACTAGCCCCTCGGGAGTTGCGTAGTCTATCCTCCACTGCATGAACTCAGGCTTCACTGTATGCACCTCGACCCTAGTGTAGTCCGGCGGTATGTTATTATTGTGGTGTAAGCCACCGGGAGGATGTGCAACACCCGTTGCCACCTCCATCACAGTGTTCTGCCGGCTACTGAGAAACACCAAGGTGCAACTAGTAGGTTCCCGTATGAGATCGACGAAGGTTGTGGCTGCAGTGGAACCTTGGCTGCTAGGAACTTTCGGAGGGCTGCCAACTAATGCCAGTTCTCCCGGTGGCGTCACTAATATACGTGGCTCCATAGACATTCCTTGCTCCTCCAGCGCCTTCGCAACTAGAGCCTTCACTTGGAGCTCAAGACTAGTCTCCCGGTCTCGGCCATGTTTCTTGTACATGTGCCTGTCCTCTTCGAATCCTTGCTTCCAAGTCATCCTTTTCCCTAGCCCCCTGGTGCGGCCTGTGTGCTCCTTGTTTCCTAAGCCAAGGCTAAGCTCGTCCCTCTCTCTGGAAGGATTGAATGAGCCCTTCTCTTTGTCTTCAGCATATTTCAGTATCCTTGATACCGCCTCTTGGGTCTCCGGCTTATCAAACTTAAGATTACTGCCGGATGGTTCTGTACTCCTCGCATATATCCAGTTCCTTGAGCGTACCTTCAACTTCGTCACATCGATATTCCCAGCAGCTGCAGCCTCTTCATCCATCTTTCTAAACTGCTCTTCCTTGGCATAGTAGCCACCAGGGCCTAGATGATGGTGGTGTTTGTTCCTCTTCGCTAGCTCGGTGTTACGAGCACTGAGCTCCAATGCCTCCGCTGAAGTCTTCTGAGCCACGAGCTCCTCCCATTGACTAGGAGTTATTTTGCTGAACTCGTTGAAGGGAGTTAACCCCTTTTGGATATACTTCGTGTTAAGCTCTGACCTCCAACGTTGCAATGACTCTACCATCATCCTGATAGCATTTTTTTTTACCAATTCGTGCTTACCCTCCGAAAATCTAAAATTGACCTTTAGCTGCCTATCCCATAGTGCATTCTTTATGTTCTCTGGTACCTCTTTCTAGTTAGGGATTGCTGGGTTTAATTTATCTCTTACTAGGGCCCCGATCGCATTACGGAATCGTCCTCTTAATTCCTTCGACTCAAGGATCTCCCCTGCTGGCCCAACCTCCGTTATCACATAGCAAGCCTTATCTGGATATAGATTTCCTTTTCTATCCCCTCGTTTCCTCTTAGGCTTGGTAGTCGTGGTTGTGTCTTGAGTTTGTGGAGCAGAGGCATCGTGATCCGTCTCTGTGGTTGTTGCCTCTGCTCTCCTTTCCTCTACTCCGTCTTGTCCAGCGAGATGTCACGGACGTCGACGTCGTCTTTTCTGAGTTTCAGGAGGGACCTGTATATAGGACAGGTCAAAGTGTTAGCAGAGGTAACACAGCCAAAGCTTTAGCAAAATTTACAAGCTAAGGCTTCTTCCCTACCTCCTCGTTCGGGTCAAAATCCTTGTCCAAATCTTCCTCCGTTGGCCTCCTTCTTGCTTTAGGTGGGAAAGGATCCTCGGGACTTTCATATCCCTCTTCTGACTCATCATCCTCTTCTTCTTCGCCTTCAGCAGCCTCTCCTTCAGGGCCTTCCTCCTTGTCACACTCCTCCTGAGTAAGCATCACTTCTAGATCTTTTTCTACTTCGTTATCGAACTGTTCCTGAGTAAGCTGGTCCTCTAGTGCTTGCTCCTCAAGGGTTGGCTGCTCATCATGCTCGGGGCATTGAGCTGCACGGTCTGTTGTCCGCGACATTATTTCGCGCTTTGTTCTAAAAGATGTAAGAAAGTGTGCTTTAGGTACGCGAGAAGGTATAAGAAATCAAAAAGGTCTATAAACCAAAGTAGTCCTATAAAACAATAATATAAAAAAACAAGAAGTAGTAGTGGTAGAGGCCTCAGAAACATGTCAATCATCATCTGATCTTGAACTTGGAGCATCAAGGCATCATAACAGAGAAGAGAGGAGAAGGTAATGTAGGGGCGGCTGCTAATGATGCCAAGTTCCTCACAAGTTCTTGATCATCAGCTCATATTCCATATAATGTATGGACTTGGACAATTTCATCATCGGCAAAACAAAGGAGAGGAGAGGAGAGGGGAGATTTGGCAAAAAAAAGAAACTGCTGCTTAACAAACATAGTGCAGTAGCTGATGGAAAAATACAGGACAACAAGTCCTGGGCGAGTCCTGGGAGATTTGGCAAAAAAGCAACAGCAGCCAACAGTTAGTAGCTAGAAGTAGCAAGTAGTAGTAGTAAGTAGAAAGTAGTAGAGTAGAGTAAGTGTAGCAGTAGAGTGGTAGTAGTAGAGTAAGAGCAGCAGCCACTTAGGAGTAGCAAGTAGTAAGAGTAGTAGTAGGAGTAGTAAGAGGAGTAGTAGTAGGAGTAGTAAGAGGAGGAGGAGTAGGAGTAGTAAGAGGATTAGTAGTAGGAGGAGTAGTGGTAGGAGGAGGAGTAGCAGTAGCAGCAGCAGCAGCCACTACACACCAGTAGTATATAAGCAAAAAAATAGAGGAGTGGTAGTAGTAGAGTAAGAGCAGCAGCCACTTAGGAGTAGCAAGTAGTAGTAGTAAGTAGAAAGTAGTAGAGTAGAGTAAGTGTAGCAGTAGAGTGGTAGTAGTAGAGTAAGAGAAGCAGCCACTTAGGAGTAGTAGTAGGAGCATCAATGAAAGAAGAGCAGCAGTAGGAGTAGCAAGTAGAGGGAGGAGTAGTAAGAGGAGGAGGAGTAGAAGGAGGAGGAGGAGTAGGAGCAGGAGGAGTACTAGTAGGAGTAGTGGTAGGAGTAGTAGTAGTTAAGTAGTAGTAGTAGCAACAGCCACTACACACCAGCATAAGCAAAAAAAAATAGAGAAGGAGTGGTAGTAGTAAGAGGAGGAGGAGTAGGAGGAGTAAGAGGAGTAGGAGGAGGAGTAGTAGTAGTAGTAGTAGTAGTAGTAGTAGTAGTAGTAGTAGTAGTAGTAGTAGTAGTAGTAGTAGTAGTAGCAGCAGCAGCCACTACACACCAGCAGTATATAAGCAAAAAAAACAGAGAAGGAGTGGTAGTAGTAGAGTAAGAGCAGCAACCACTTAGGAGTAGCAAGTAGTAGTAGTAAGTAGAAAGTAGTAGAGTAGAGTAAGTGTAGCAGTAGAGTGGTAGTAGTAGAGTAAGAGCAGCAGCCACTTAGGAGTAGCGAGTAGTAAGAGGAGTAGTAGGAGTAGTAAGAGGAGGAGTAGTAAGAGGAGTAGTAGTAGGAGTAGGAGGAGGAGGACGAGGAGGAGTAGTAGTAGTGGTAGGAGGAGTAGTAGTAGTAGTAGTAATAGTAGTAACAGCAGCAGCCACTACACACCAGCAGTATATAAGCAAAAAAATAGAGAAGGAGTGGTAGTAGTAGAGTAAGAGCAGCAGCCACTTAGGAGTAGCGAGTAGTAAGAGGAGTAGTAGGAGTAGTAAGAGGAGGAGTAGTAGGAGTAGTAAGAGGAGTAGGAGGAGGAGGAGGAGTAGTAGTAGTGGTAGGAGTAGTAGTAGTAGTAGTAGTAGCAGCAGCAGCAGCCACTACACACCAGCAGTATATAAGCAAAAAAATAGAGAAGGAGTGGTAGTAGTAGAGTAAGAGCAGCAGCCACTTAGGAGTAGCAAGTAGCAGTAGCCACATGGTCGAATTATACAAAATCTCAGAACTGTACAACACACCAGCAAAGATAGGATAAAATCATGAAATTTTTAGGACAACAAAGATACTTAAATTATCTACAACTTTTATATTATCTAGGTTCACATAAAAGGTCATTTAAAGCATGAAAACATTTTTCTAACCAAAACTATACCAGCAGGAATTTTTTAAGCACACAAATCAAATGTTCTTTTATGCATTTCAGTACTCTTAAAGACAGGTCATTTAAACTGATGAAGCAATAGTTTAAAGGGTGGGGGCTCAATCTTCAGGGGGAACTTAGAAAGCTTAGGAAAGAACTTCAAGAAGAATTGATTACTCTTGAAAATTTAGAGGAAACAAACTCTCTTTCTACAGACCAGTGGCAAAGGAAAACCTGGATTATCAGTGAAAATCTTAGACTTCTTAAACAAGAAGAGCTATATTGGTATAACAGATCCCATGAAACATGGTTGTTGAATGGTGACCTAAACACCAAATATTTTCATAGAGTTGCTAGTGGAAGAAAAAGGAAAAACATGGTTGTTGAATGGTGACCTAAACACCAAATGATCATTCAGACCATCAACTACTAGGTACCACCAGCAGAAATGAGCCAATAGCAGCAGCTAGCTCATAGTTACAAGGACAGATTCAACTTTCATTGAACAACAGACATTTTAAGATAGTGGATAGCTGCAGTTTAGGTAACTAAAAATGTTGGCATGCAACATCCCAAGCAATAAAACAATCAATGTTGCCATAACAGCGACAAGCAGTTCTTTGAAAAAAAATCCAGTTCCTAGCTAGATGTCAGTAGCAAATGTCCTAATAATATCATGGTTTAGTTTTGTGTATTGCGGAAGAGAAACCTTTAATAGATACATATCTAGCATACACAGCGGCAGAAATTTCTAGCACAACAATAACCCCTTGGAACCTTAACCCTTTTACCAGAACAGAAAGAGTGCAGGTTAAATCATGATGTACAGCATAAAGAGTTAACAACTGGCACAAAATGGAGGAAATGCTCAACAGATGTATGGCAACCTCAAGAACAAGCAGTGATGAGGATAACACTTTGGTAGTCTACAGTTCGTCACAGTACCCTGAACTTGCACAAAGTGTCATAGCAAGGTGCCTAGGTATTCCATTCAGCAATGTGCGTGTCATTACAAGAAGGGTTGGAGGAGGCTTTGGTGGAAAGGCATTCAGATCATTCCAAGTGAGAATAAACAAAACTAGATCATAATAACCAAAATCTTCCATTTTATGAAAACTAATTATTTTTAATATCAAATCTTTACCCTGGTGTATAGTTTATTGTACTTTAGTATCTTATTTAACTTGTGATGAGGTCATTGCTTGTTTAGACCTGGACTAGTGTCAGTTTTTTTTTTAAAAAAAATCCTTATTATTCTTCAGTTAAGAGCTTTTTCCTTGGACTTGCAAGCTGAAAAAGGACATCGAAAGTTTACATTTATAGACTTATAGTACAGATGAAAAAGTTATTATTCTGTTTTCTATATATACAGTTCTAAACTTTGAAAATTGTTAAATGCAATATTTTTTTCTACTTTGTTAACTGCATTGCTTGTGGAAAATAAATGTTGTATTGATAGTTTGTAGTATGAGGTTTGATTATTTAGGAATCATATTTTCCGAGGAAAGCCATTTAGGCCTAATTGGCAATATATTCATTTAACCATGCGCCATGCAAATGCATCTAACTCTGACTCTTTTATTTGGCCTTCGCAATAAAAAAAAAACCCTAGCCCAAAATCAAATTAAGTCTCTCTAGCAACTATTTTAGACTTAAGTTTGTTGGCCCTCGATCTACTTTAGAAGATCTAGCAACTATTTTAGACTTAAGTTGACATATTTGATATTTTAGTCTGTGGTGATTGCATATGACAATCTGCTATCAATATCATGAAATCATAAAGACCTAGTACATTACCATCTGTTTCTTACATATGGTACATGCTTGTGCAGGTTGCAACAGCAGCTGCACTTTGTGCATACAAGTTACGACGCCCTGTACGAATGTACCTTAATCGCAACACTGATATGGTTATGAATGACATCTAGCAGGCAAAATTACTAAGAACAGATCATGCAAGATCAAACAGCTTCATGGTTTTCACGAATCATTTTCACCATAGCCTTGAGTGAAGTTGCATCAAACCAGATCTAACAGCTTGATGACCGAGCAGTTCTACTAGATTAACACACAAGCTATTGAGCAGACTCGCAAGGCAAAGCTAGCAAGAATCACCAGGCGGAGGCAGAGGCGGAGATCACCTGCGCGGCTTGTGGCAGGCGGGGTTGAGCTCGCCCGCGCGGCGCGTGGGGCCCAAGGGCGGTGCGGGAGGCGGGCGCCGGAGCCGGCGTCGTCGGCGTGCGGGGGCCGGGCGTGGGGGCGCCGAGAGCCTGTGTCGTCGGCGTGCGGGGGCAGGACGTCGGGGGCTGGGCGCGGGGCGCCGGGAGCCTGCGTCGTCGGTGCGCGGGGGCGGGCGCCAGGGGCCGGGGGCGGGACGCCGAGCGCCAAGGGCTGGTGTGGGCGGGCGCGGGACCGGCGACGGGGCCGGCAGCGTGGGCAGCGGTGGAAACCCTAGGCAGCCTGACGGCGTCGGAGGAAGAAGACAGCGCCCAGACGATGACTCCCATGCGCTACCCTCCAATTTATAATAGGTATCATTTGTAGGGGCGGTTCCTGATCCAGCCGCCCCTACAAATACATTTTTAGGGGCGGTTCCTGATCCAACCGCCCCTACAAATAGTTTTTTAAATTATAAATTCTATATTTTTTATATCATAAAAACACAATTATAAATTCTACATTTTGTTCAAACTTTCTCAAATGAAAAAATGGACTATATAAGTATTGTAGATCTTGATGTGATGAACAACCTTGTTATTCAGAGTTTTTTCATCTGAGGTCATTTAGTGTCTCATTTGAGCAAGTTTGACCAAGTCAAATTTGGTCAAATGAAAAAACAACACTTTGACTCTAAATAACTTCAAATTGAAAAGTTTTGAATACCAAGTTTGATCATCTCAGCAAGATCTACAATTGTTGTTTTGGTCAACTTTCCATTTGAGAAAGTTTGGACGGTTCAAATTTGTGATTTTTAAATTTCGACGCCTACAAACTAGTTTTCGGAACCCTAGGTTATCTCAAATTGAAAAGTTTTGAATACCAAGTTTGTTCATCTCATCAAGATCTACAATCCTTATATAGTCCATTTTTTCATTTGAGAAAGTTTGAACAAAATGTAGATCAAATTTCACAAGTGTGTGACATAGTTTCAGAAAGTCTATATGAGATTCAAGAATTTGTGACTAGTGTTTGATAAAACTTTCTCAAATGGGAAAATAAGCTATGTAAGGATTGTATATATTGATGAGATGAACAACCTTGTTATTCAGAGTTTTTTCATCTGAGGTCATTTAGTGTCTCATTTGAGCAAGTTTGACCAAGTCAAATTTGGTCAAATGAAAAAACAACACTTTGACTCTAGTATTATGAACTCTAAATAACTTCAAATTGAAAAGTTTTGAATACCAAGTTTGATCATCTCAGCAAGATCTACAATTGTTGTTATGGTCAACTTTCCATTTGAGAAAGTTTGGATGGTTCAAATTTGTGATTTTTAAATTTTGACGCCTACAAACTAGTTTTCAGAACCCTAGGTTATCTCAAATTAAAAAGTTTTGAATACCAAGTTTGTTCATCTCATCAAGATCTACAATCCTTATATAGTCCATTTTTTCATTTGAGAAAGTTTGAACAAAATGTAGATCAAATTTCACAAGTGTGTGACATAGTTTCAGAAAGTCTATATGAGACTCAAGAATTTGTGACTAGTGTTTGATAAAACTTTCTCAAATGGGAAAATAAGCTATGTAAGGATTGTAGATCTTGATGGGATGAACAACCTTGTTATTCAGAGTTTTTTCATCTGAGGTCATTTAGTGTCTCATTTGAGCAAGTTTGACCAAGTCAAATTTGGTCAAATGAAAAAACAACACTTTGACTCTAGTATTATGAACTCTAAATAACTTCAAATTGAAAAGTATTGAATACCAAGTTTGATCATCTCAGCAAGATCTACAATTGTTGTTTTGGTCAACTTTCCATTTGAGAAAGTTTGGACGGTTCAAATTTGTGATTTTTAAATTTCGACGCCTACAAACTAGTTTTTGGAACCCTAGGTTATCTCAAATTGAAAAGTTTTGAATACCAAGTTTGTTCATCTCATCAAGATCTACAATCCTTATATAGTCCATTTTTTCATTTGAGAAAGTTTGAACAAAATGTAGATCAAATTTCACAAGTGTGTGACATAGTTTCAGAAAGTCTATATGAGATCAAAGAATTTGTGACTAGTGTTTGATAAAACTTTCTCAAATGGGAAAATAAGCTATGTAAGGATTGTAGATCTTGATGAGATGAACAACCTTGTTATTCAGAGTTTTTTCATCTGAGGTCATTTAGTGTCTCATTTGAGCAAGTTTGACCAAGTCAAATTTGGTCAAATTAGTGTCTCATTATAAACTCTAAATGACTTCTGGATGTTGCAATAGAGTGGATATTCAAATAGAGTCATCTGGATGTTGCAAAGGGTAGTCTCACACACATGCATAAAATGTAGTATCACACACATACAAAAATATGTAGTCTTACACACGTACACAAATATATAGTCTCACACGCATGCATAAATGAAGCCTTACAAACACACACAACTAGCTAGCCCGCTGTAACGACTTTCCCATTGACACCTTTTCGTTCCCATGGCATTATATCTTTGGGGATGTTCTTTTCCACAACACTGATCTTCTTAGGAAAGTCTGTGAATAACGGCATCTCATCATAGTTATTGTAAGCTTCAACATCGTCCACGCCATCAACTCCAATAATGTGTTGTTTCCCGGAGGCAACCACGTGCTTTGTCTTCTTCTTCGGGGGGAGGTTACTTTGTGGGTCAGACATATAGAAAACTTGTGCGACACGTGAAGCGAGCACCCAAGGGTCATCTTGGTAGCCTAGATTCTCGAGGTCCAGGACTCTCAATCCAATCTCGTTCAGTTGGTGTTGTTTGATCCAGCGGCATCGAAACAGGGCCACCGTTATATCCCTTCCATAGTCAAGTTCCCATATCTCTTCAATGATGCCAAAGTATTGGATCTTTCGCCCTAATCCATCGAGAGCCTCTATTCGAACGCCGCTGTTTTGGTTCACATATTTACTATCCTTTGCGTGGGTATAGTACGTGTACCCATTGATATCATAAGTATTCCAAGATGTAACTTGTCTCGATGGCCCCTCCGCCAACCTACTGATGGTAATAGAGTCTATGGTTTCTCCAGGCGGTATGTTTTGGTCCTTCAACCATATAGTTAGTCGTTGCTTGTGCTGTTTCATGACCCAATCATCCGAACGGCCATTTCTCTCCACCATAATGATAGCCAAGTGTTCATCAATATACGGTTGCATCAGTTGTGTACTCTGCAAGACACTGTAATGCGCCCGACTCACCTCTTTGTAATCATGGTCGATGAACACTTTTCTACCACTGGTGCCCTTCCTAGCCAGCCTACCCTTGTGACGAGAATCGGGTTTACCAATCCCTTTCTGTACTTTTAGGTACTCTTGACAGCACTCGACGACTTCTTCAGTACTGTAACCCTCTATCATGGAGCCCTCTGGGTATGCTCGATTATGCACGTATCGACTTAAAACTGACATGAACCGCTCATAGGACCACATTTCATGCAAGTAGCAAGGGCCAAGCGCCTGTATCTGATGAACCATGTGAATCATGAGATGTGGCATTATATCAAAAAAAGCAGGAGGTAAACACATCTCCAGTTGGTTTTGTGTCTCCATCACAAATTCATGTAGGTCACTCAGCTCTTCCTTGCTAATCGTCTTCTATGAGATCTTCGAAAAGAAGTAGCACATGCGGGTGATGGCCATTTTCAAGAACTCTGGCTTTATAGCCCTGATTGCAATAGGTAGAAACACTATCAGCATCACATGGCAATCGTGAGCCTTGCAGTGTGTTATTGACAAGTCCTTCATCGACACTAGCTTCTTCACATTTGCTAAAAACCCAGTCGGGACTTTGATCCCCCTCAGGAAAGTGCATATAGCTCTCTTCTCGTCTAGTGTTAGGTTGAAGCACGCCGCGGGCAGAGTGTATTTTCCATTAGCCTCAGGTACCGGGTGAAGCTGTGGCATCATGTTTAGCTGCACCATGTCTTTCCGTGCTTTCAGACCATCCTTTGACTTGCCTGTGTCCATCAAGGTAGCAATGAGACTCTCAAAGACATTCTTCTGTACGTGCATAGCATCAATGGCATGGGGGACCTCCAAGTCTAGCCAATAAGGCAGATACTGAAAGAAGATCGATTGTTTCTTGAAAGGTACGCCTTCGATAGGAGGTGTGCTTCTATCTCTGTTCGTCCCATCTGGATTCTTCTTTCCATAGACGACGCGTATATTTTTCACCATTCTGTACACATGTTCTCCGTTATGACGTCTCTCCGGAGGGGGTTCAATCTCTAGGGCGTTGTCATAAAATCTAAAGAACAATTTGCTACGGTACTTGTGACTTGTCTTTAAGAAGCGTCGGTTCCTTAGGTAAACTATCTTCTTGGATGCATCCAGGTACACCCATGTAGTACCATCCAAGCAAACCAAGCATCCCGTCTTCCCTTTGATCTGTCCAGACAAAGCAAACAACGCGGGGTAATCATTGGTAGTAACAAATATTATTGCTCTACATATAAAGTCCTCCTTTCGGAACGCATCGTACATCTGCTCCCCATGCCTCCATAGTCTCTCCATTTCTTGCATCAAGGGCTCGAGGAACACGTCTATATCAATGCCTGGTTGTTTAGGGCCAGAAATAAGAATAGTGAGGAGAAGGTACTTTCTCTTCTGACACAACCATGTTGGGATGTTGTACATGGTCAAGATCACTGGCCATGTGCTGTGGTTGCTCATCCTCTCATTGAAGGGATTCATTCCATCGGTGCTCAGGCCAAACCGTACATTCCTTGGGTCATCGCTGAATTCTTTATGCTTCTCATCAAACCTTTGCCACTGACTACAATCAGCCGGGTGTGCAATCTTATCATCATCCACCTTGCGCTCATCATCCCACCATGTCATGAGTGCGGCTTCTTTAGGGTTTAGGAACATACGTCTCAAGCGGTCGGTCACTGGCAGGTACCACATTACCAGGGCAGGAATTCTTCTCTGCTTTGCATCGTTGCCTAATGGAGTGTCCTCTGGGGGCTGAGATTCTTGTACCACCTTTTTTGTACCCTTCTTATTCCTCTTTTTCCCCGTGGATGGTTCGTCCCCACCGTAAAGGTCATTGTTCTTGTACCGGCTGGCCCCACACCGGGGACATTTATCCAATGACTTGAACGTTTCACCACGAAAAAGTATACAGTGGTTGGGGCATGCATGTATTTTTTCAACCCCCATTGTCAATGGACTTATGATCTTCTTCGCTTGGTATGTGTTGTCGGGAACTGAGTTTGGTTGTGGCAGCACCCATGACAGGAGATGCAATAGATCATTGAAACTATTGTCTGACCAGCCGTACTTAGCCTTCAGGATGAGCAGTTCAAGCACGAAACGTAGCAATGTCCAATGTGTCGGACAACCCTTTTCAACACCATACACAGTCTCCTTCAATGCTTTTGTCACTCTTTCCAAATTTTCTAGACCTTTCGGGCTATTTAGTAAAATCTCTGGTCCAAGGGTTCGAATCATGTCATCTAAATCATCTTCAACTCCGACACGTGCTCCACCATCATTATTGGCACCACCTTCGTCGTTACCATCCCAACCACCAGCATCACCACCTTGTTCATTGCCAAACTCGAAATCCATTTGTGCATCAAGCTCGGCTGAATATTGGGATAGGGATTCTATGGTTTCATCGTCGTATTCCTCCTCATCCTCGTCGTTAACAATAACCGTTTCACCATGATGAATCCACACTATGTAGTCCTCAACAAATCCTCGTATAATCAAATGTGATCTGATGATAGTCACATCTGTCCATGCCATACGGTTCTTGCAATCTTTACAGGGGCAAATAATTGTATCCTTATTCTCTTTCAATGTCGTTGCATGCTTCGTTGCGGCTTCAATAAATTTATCCACCTCTTCACGGAAACCTGCCTTGAACCTTAACGAACCATACATCCAAGAGTTCCTGTACTCCATCTTTTACAACAACAAAATAAACATTAAAGGACTACTATTCAGATATATATAAAAATTAATCAAAGTAATAATTATTTGAGAATAATTGTATATACCTCAGATATATATGAATATAAATCTAATATAATTACATGAAGCATACAAATACACCATGGTAGAGGAAAATTAATTAATGGCCCATTTATCCATAAATAATTAAAATACATATTTATTGATTACAATAAACAATTTCAAAGACAACAATTAGCAATAAATATACTTTACACAATATCTTTCGTACAAACCCTAGTCCAATTTTATCAAACATAAATTTACAAAAACGAAATTAATAAAAAAACCAAACCCTAGATCTAGATCACATGCACATGAAACATCCATAAAACTAACTAATGGTTCACTAAAATCAAGAAACATGGACCAAATAAGGGTATGATCTTGTTCCCCTCCCTAATTTACCCTAGTACATTTAAAAGTTGGGTCTAATTTGCTCATAAATAGCTCAAGCACCATAGAAGAGAGAGAAAAACAAAACTCTAATTATTCACTAATCAACCATTAAAACTTCAAAAAAAAGTGTGGAATAGCATTTTCTTACCTTCTACAACCTCTCCACCAAAGGATTTGAGACCAAAACCTTCCCCCCTTAGTAGAGCAATTTTTGGGAGGTGCCCAAGCCCTCCCCAACTTTCTTTCACAGGTTGGAGTGAATGACCCGAGGAGGAAGAAGGTGCTGCTTCAGTTTTGTATGGGGGTCATTTGTAGGGGCGGCTGGTGATTGAGCCGCCCCTACAAATAGAAGCTATAAATACGGGCTGTTTTTAGGGGCGGCTCAATCACCAGCCGCCCCTACAAATACCATTTCTAGAGGCGGCTGGTGATTGAGCCGCCCCTAAAAATCATACTCCATTTGTAGGGGCGGCTCGTATCACCAGCCGCCCCTGCTGTTCCATTTGTAGGGGCGGCTGGTGTCTGGGCACCCGAGCACGCCACTGTAGGGGCGGCTCCATCACCAGCCGCCCCTACAAAAAAATTGAACCGTTGCTAAAAATCGTTTTCTACGTAGTGAATATTGACATGGCAATTCTCTAGGTGGTTGCTGTGCTTTGGGGTTCCTCAATTTCATGGGTAGCGGTGAATCGATATTTGTAGTCTCTACATATGCACTTGGATATTACCTGTATAGAGTTTGCAGTCTTGATGTCAATGAGGCCACCACCAAATCAAATGATTAGTCAGTTTGTGAAGCCTGGACCAGCAGAGTGCAATCAAGATTTAATTCAACTGATCGAGCAGACAACATTGTATTGCAAATCAACTGCTCAGTTCCTTATACTGTTGCCGTCACTAGATGATGTTCACTGTTCAGCTTATGTCCAAAGTACTTGGCTTTCACCTTGGTGCCACTGTTTTGCGCCTCGTGGGTCTGTGGTGTTGCTACTGCCATGGCCACCTGATCAGTGTTTGGTCTCCAAATTCTAAGCTGTTAGTTGCAGCAGTTTTAGCACCTTGGGATCTTGGATGTTCTGTGCTGCAATTAGCATGGTGTAAAGTCTTCTAGCTAAGTTGTCCCTTCGTTTTTGTGCTTTTGGAAGAATTCTAGAACCCAGTGTGGTTAGCCGCATATACTTTCAAAGTGCTATGCAATGAAGCCAATGTGCAGTTCCACCATCTGGAAGTGTTCTGGTCCTTCAACAGAGGCCTGCTTCCCTTGGCAATGGAAATGAACTTTTCACTTCAGCTTTGTCAATGTGGTCATAATGGTAAGTCGTTCATCCACCAGGCCTACATCAATCGACTCTAGCAGGAAACGGTGATTCAGACTTTCGGAGAGCCATCTGTTCCTCCAGATCCAAGCGGCGGCGGTGGCGGCGAGGGGACCCCAAGCGACAGCGTCTTCGTCTTCGGCTTCACCATGGCAGTTCAACAAAGTAAGTGCTGGACTCTCTGAATTCAGTTCCTGACAAATCCATTTAGAGCAGTCTTGTATGAGCAATGTGTTGTAGCGGCTGTTATCATTGTCATAAATCCATTTAGTGCTGGAATCATAGATCATAGTTCAATGTGTTTTAGTATTCTGTTCCACTTAGCCTGTGATGTAATGTACTCCTATAAACCTGTAATGTACTCCTTTGAACTGGTTATGTATCAATTGGTAATGGTTATGAAGTTATGCCAAGGTCATGTCTTTTTTCTATTTTTTTAAAAAACAGCTAAATGGCATAGCTGCAGCTATCTCCCGCTATAGCTGCGCTTAGCTGCTCAGAAGGCCAGCAGCTAAGAGGCATAGCCGGCGATTTAAAACATTGGTTACAAACCAGATCTGCTCGACTCCATCTCGTTTTTTCACCTGCCTCGATGTTTACACGGTTTTAGGCAGCTTGTTTACTCATCATGTTACAAAACATAACAATCTTCCTAATATTTAAGTTTCATGAGTTCCATGCTTGTTAAAGATAGTGAGAATTGAATAAGTGGTCCTTTTAGATGCAGAAATGTTTGGATGCACAAATTAGCAAAATGCTTGACACATTATTAAGTGACACAATAATGATAACTTCCCAATGACAGATTATGTTCATGTAAAAGGCCGTACATTGGACGGCGCAACTGGAGCGACTTCATTGGGCCGAATTTGTGACCTCTAATCAGTAATTAATCACTAAATGCAATTAGCCTTAGTGCTGGTTATTTTTTTATTTTCAGTTTCTGGCCACAGTTCATATGAATCACAGTGCAAGCAATCAACAATCACCCGATAACATACGTGACTCTGTTGTGACATTATGAATTCCATGTCCACCGTGAGTTCTGACTTCAGAGTTCACCGTGGCTTCTAACTTCCGAGTCGACCATGACTTCCCTCACATTCCACATGACGATTCAGTGCACCCTTGCATTGGCATGGGCATGGGCAGCGACATTCTCACTCATGTTTACGTTGTTTTGGGTGGCTTGTCTACTCAACATGTTACAAACCATACTAATCTTTATATAATATTCATGAGTCAGAAGCTTGTTAAAGACAGCAAAAATCAAATGTGTACTTACCACTTGACCTTTTAGACGCAAAAATGAACTTGGACGCACAAATTATCAACTTGTTTGACACACTATTAGTGCTATCGGCACAGAATGATAGTGATAACTTCCTAATGATATTTTATGTTCACGAATTACAAACTTGTCCAAAGCCATAGGAATATAAAGTTGTACTCGATAATAGACCTTTTGGATGCAAATGGATTAGTAAGTTATGGGTTTATAGTAATTTGAATGTGTGATAACCATAATCTTCATTTTAGCAAAATTTATATATTTGTGCTGACCTAGCTTCTCGTTAACATTCACATTGGGTACATAATGCATGTATTCAAGCATCATGAGTTAGAAGCTTGTTAAAGACCACAAAAATTAAATGGTCCCCCTAATGTGATGCTGCGCTCAAGTCTCCATCTTCACCGAGAGATTTGGTCGAATCATCGGAGTATGGTCATTATTCAAAATCACAACCTCTAGGGACTGTGGAGATGGGCGACAAAGATCCTTGCAGTTTGGTCCCCTCGCATGATGCTGCGCTAGAGTCTCCATCTTCGCCGAGCCATTTGGTCGAATCATCGGAGAATGGTAATTATGCAAAATCACAGCGTCTAGATACTGTGAAGATGGGTGACAAAGATCCTTGTCGTGGTCCCTTCATGTGATGTTGCGCTCGAGTCTCCAATTTTCGCCAGGCGATTTGGTCGAATCATCGGAGAATGGTAAGTTTTCTTCTTTTATACAGCTTTTCTCTTGTAGTTTCTATCCTTCAAAAAGTATTTCTACCCTTTTGAAAACAATGAGAGAATAGCAGAAGAAGATTTTCCCTTTAGCCAGAAAAAAGGGGGAACGAGTTAGCAAAACAAAAGGTAGGAGGCTACAGTTATATCTCTCTGGTTGGCCCCCCGCTATGCCCATAAGTTTTTGGCCCAATAAAGGAAACCCAACTACATGATTGGCCCCGGCCAACGTATCAAAATTTAAACCCCAATCAAGACCTGACTGCGAGGCAGCGAGCTAGCGACACAACACCCACAGCCCACCTCTCGTATATAAACCCTGCCCCCTCTGCTCTCGCATTCTCCCTTCTGAATCCTCTGTTCTCCTCTGCTCCCGCTGATCAGGCAGACTCAACTGCGTTGGGTGGCTTGGGCATGGGAAGCAACAAGGGCACCCTTGCATCGCCATGGGCACGGGCAGCGACATTCTCACTGAAGTTTATGTCTTTTTGGGTGGCTTGTCTAGCCAAGATGTTACAAACCATATTAATCTTCGTAATATATAACTTTCATGATTCAGAAGCTTGTTAAAGACCGCAAAAATCAAATGTGTACTTACCACTTGACCTTTTAGATGCAAAAATGAACTTGGACGCACACATTATAGACTTGTTTGACACACTCTTAGTGCCATCGGTGCAGAATGATATTGATAACTTCCTAATGATATATTATGTTGACGAATTACAAACTTGTCCAAAACCAGTGGAATATAAAGTTGTACTTGCTAATAGACCTTTTGGATGCAAATGGATTAGTAATTTATGGGTTTATAGTAATTCGAATCTGTGATACCCATAATCTGCCTTTCAGCAAAATTTATATAGTAGTGCTGACATAGCTTCTCGTTAAGATTCACAATGGGTAGGTTACGCATATGTATTCAAGCATCATGGGTCAGAAGCTTGTTAAAGACTGCAAAAATCAAATCATCCCCTCATGTGATGCTGCACTCGAGTCTCCATCTTCGTCGAGCGATTTGGTCGAATCATCGGGGAATGGTAATTATTCAAAATCACAACGTCTAGAGACTGTGAAGATGGGCGACAAAGATCCTTGTGGAGTGGTTCCCTCGCATGGTGCTGTGCTCAAGTCTCCATCTTTGCCGAGCGATTTGGTCAAATCAATGGAGAATGGTAACTATTTAAACTCACAACCTCTAGAGACTGTGAAGATGGGCGACAAAGATCCTTGTGGATTGGTTCCGTTGTGGGATGCTACGCTGGAGTCTCCATCTTCGGTGAGCAATTTGGTCAAATCATCGGTGAATGGTAAGTTTTCTTCTTTTTTACAACTTTTGTGTTGCAGTTTCTATCCATCAAAAAGTATTTAAACCCTTTTGAAAACAATGAGAGAATAGGGGAAGAAGTTTTCCCTTAAGCCAAAAAAAGGGGAAATGAGTTAGCAAAACAAAAGGTAGGAGGCTACAGTTAGATTTCTCATGTTGGGCCCCCCACTAAGACCCTAAGTTTTTAGCCCAATAAACGAAACCCAACTACTTGATTAGCGCTGGCCTACGTATCAATAAACCCCAAGCATGACCCGACAGCGAGGCAGCGAGCCAGCGACCTAACAGCCACGGCCCACCTATCATATATAAACCCCGCCCCCTCTGCTCTCGCATTCTTCCTTCTGAATCCTCTGTTCTCTTCTGCTCCCACTGATCCGGTAGACTAAAGTGCATTGGGTGGCCTGGGCATGGGCAGCGACATGGGCACCCTTGCATCGGCATGGGCACGGGCAACGACATTCTCACTGAAGTTTATGTCATTTTTGGTGCCTTGTCTAGCCAAGATGTTATGAACCATATTAATCTGCCAAATGTATAATTTTAATGAGTTAGAAGCTTGTTAAAGACCGCAGAAATCAAATGTGTACTTACCACTTGGTCATTTTGATGCAAAAATGAACTTGGACGCACACATTATAGACTTGTTTGACACACTATTAGTGCCATCGGAACAGAATGATATTGATAACTTCCTAATGATATATTATGTTGACCAATTACAAACTTGTCAAAAACCAGTGGAATATATTAAGCTGTACTTGCTAATAGACATTTTGGATGCAAATGGATTAGTAATTTATGGGTTTATAGTAATTCGAATGTGTGATAACCATAATCTAACTTTCAGCAAAATTTATATAGTTGTGCTGACCTAGCTTCTCGTTAAGGTTCACATTGGGTAGGTTCTGCATATGTAATGAAGCATCATGGATTAGAAGCTTGTTAAAGACTGCAAAAATCAAATCAAACCCCTCAGGTGATGCTGCGCTCGAGTCTGCATCTTTGTCAAACGATTTGGTTGAATCATCAGAGAATGGTAATTATTCAAAATCACAACCTCTAGAGACTGTGAAGATGGGCGACAAAGATCCTTGTGGATTGGTTCCCTCGCGTGGTGCTACGCTCAAGTCTCCATCTTCACCGAGCGATCTGGTCAAATCAATGGAGAATGGAAACTATTCAATCTCACAACCTCTAGAGACAGTGAAGATGGGCGACAAAGATCCTTGTGGATTGGTCCCCTCACGTGATGTTGTGCTCTAGTCTCCATCTTCGGCGATTGATTTGGTAGAATCATCAGAGAATGGAAAGTTTTCTTCTTTGTTACCACTTTTTTCTCGTAGTTTCTATCCTTCAAAAAGTAGTTATACCCTTTTGAAAAGAAAGAAAGAATAGGGGAAGAAGTTTTTCCCTTTAGCCGGAAAAAAGGGGGAAAGGAGTTAGCCAAACAAAAGGTAGGAGGCTATAGTTAGATTTCTCTAGATGGGCCCCCCACTAAGCCCCTAAGTTTTTAGCCCAATAAACGAAACCCAACTACATGATTAGCCCTGGCCTGTGTATCAATAAACCCCAAGCAAAACCCGACAGCAAGGCAGCGAGCAGCGAGCCAGCGACCCAACACCCACAGCCCACCTCTCGTATATAAACCCTGCCCCCTCTGCTCTCGCATTCTTCCTTCTAAATCCTCTGTTCTCTTCTGCTCCCATTGATCAGGCAGACTCAAGTGAGTTGGGTGGCCTGGGGATGGGCAGCGACATGGGCACCCTTGCATCGGCATGGGCATGGGCAGCAACATTCTGACTGAAGTTTATGTGGTTTTTGGTGGCTTGTCTAGCCATGATGTTTCGAACAATATTAATCTTCCAAATGTATAATTTTCATGAGATAGAAGCATGTTAAAGACCACAAAAATCAAATGTGTACTCACCACTTGACCTTTTGGATTCAAAAAGGAACTTGGACGCACAAATTATTGACTTCTTTGACACGCAATTAGTGCCCTCGGCACAGAATGATAGTGATAACTTCCTAATGATATATTTTGTTCACGAATTAAAAACTTGTCCAAAACCATAAGAATTTAAAGTTGTACTTGCTAATAGACCTGTTGGATGGAAATGGATTAGTAACTTATGGGTTTATAGTAATTCGAATGTGTGATTACCATAATCTGCCTTTCAGCAAGATTTATATAGTTGTGCTGACCTAGCTTCTCGTTACCATTCATATTGGGCTGGTTATGCATGTATTCAAGCATCATGAGTTAGAAGCTTGTTAAAGACCGCAAAAATCAAATGGTCCCCTCGCATGACGCTGCACTCGAGTCTCCATCTTCGCCGAGTGATTTGGTCGAATCATCGGAGTATGGTCATTATTCAAAATAACAACTCGAGACTGAAGATGTGCGACAAAGATCCTTGTGGATTGGTCCCCTCGCGTGATGCTGCACTCGAGTCTCCATGTTGGCTCAGCGATTTGGTTGAATCATCAGAGAATGGTAATTATGCAAAATCACAACGTCTAGAGACTCTGAAGATGGGCGACAAAGATACTTGTGGTGGTCCCAACGTGTGATATTGTGCTTGAGTCTCCATTTTCGCCTAGCGATTTGGTCAAATCATCAGAGAATGGTAAGTTTTCTTCTTTTTTTAAGGCTTTTCTGTTGCAGCTTCTCTCCTTCAAAAAGTATTTCTGCCCTTTTGAAAAGAATGATAGAAATGGGGAAGAAGTTTTTCCCTTTAGCCCGAGAAAAAGGGGAAATGAGTCAGCAAAATAAAAGGTAGGAGGCTACAGTTAGATCTCTTTGGTTGGGCCCCCACTTAGCCCATAAGTTTTTAGCCCAATAAATGAAACCCAACTACACATGATTGGCCCCGGCCTACGTATCAAAATAAACCCCAAGCAAGACCAGACAGTGAGGCAGCGACCCAACACCCACGGGCCACATCTCTTATATTAACCCCACCCCCTTTGCTCTCGCATTCTCCCATCTGAATCCTATGTTCTCTTCTGTTCCCGGTGATCAGGCAGACTCAAGTGCGTTGGGTGGCTTGGCCATGGGCAGCGACATGGGCGCCCTTGCATCGGCATGGGCACGGGCAGCGACATTCTCACTGAAGTTTATGTGGTTTTGGGTGGCTTGTCTAGCCAAGATGTTACGAGCCATATTAATCTTCCTAATATATAACTTTCATGATTTAGAAGCTTGTTAAAGACCGCAAAAATCAAATGTGTACTTACAACTTGACCTTTTAGATGCAAAAATGAACTTGGGCGCACAAATTATAGACTTGTTTGACACACTATTAGTGCCATCGGCAAAGAATGGTATTGATAACTTCCTAATGATATATTACCATCACGAATAACAAACTTGTCCAAAACCAATGGAATATAAAGTTGTACTTGCTAATAGATCTTTTGGATGCAAATGGATTAGTAAGTTATGGGTTTATAGTTATTCGAATGTGTGATAACCATAATCTGCCTTTCAGCAAAATTTATATAGCTGTGCTGACCTAGCTTCTCGTTAAGATTTATATTCGGTAGGTTATGCATGTATTAAAGCATCATGAGTTAGAAGCTTGTTAAAGACTGCAAAAATCAAATGGTCCCCTCACGTGATGCTGCGCTCGAATCTCCATCATCGAGCGATTTTGTCGAATCATCAGAGAATGGTAATTATTCAAAATCACAACCTCTAGAGACTGTGAAGATGGGTGACAAACATCCTTGTGGATTGGTCCCCTCGCGTGATGCTGCGCTCGAGTTTGCATATTCGTCGAGCGATTTGGTCGAATCATCGGCGAATGGTTATTATTCAAAATCACAACCTCTAGAGACAGTGAAGATGGGCGACAAAGATCCTTATGGATTGGTCCCCTCACGTGATGCTGCGCTCAAATCTCCATCTTCGCCGAGCGATTTGGTCGAATCATCAGAGAATGGTAAGTTTTCTTCTTTTTTTACAGCTTTTCTCTTGCAGTTTCTATCCTTCAAAAAGTATTTCTACCCTTTTGAAAAGAATGATAGAAAAGGGGAAGAAGTTTTTCCCTTTAGCGGGAAAAAGGGGGAATGGAGTTAGCAAAACAAATGGTAGGAGGCTATAGTTAGATCTCTCTAGTTTTGCCCCCACTAAGCCCATAATTTTTTGGCCGAATCAATGAAACCCAACTACATGATTGCCCCCGGCCAGCGACTCAAAATTTAAACCCCAAGGAAGACTCGACAACAGGGCAGCAAGCTAGCGACCCAACGCCCACGTCCCATCTCTCGTATTTTCACCCCGCCCCCTCTACTCTCGCATCCTCCCTTCCGAATCCTCTATTCTCTTCAGCTCCTGCTGATCAGGCAAACTAAGGTGCATTCGGTGGCTTGGGCATTGGCAGCGACATGGGCACCCTTGCATCGGCATGGGCATGGGCAGCGACATTATCACTGAAGTTTATGTGGTTTTGGGTGGCTTGTCTAGCCAACATGTTTTGAACCATATTAATCTTCCTAATATATAATTTTCATGAGTTAGAAGCCAGTTAAAGACCGCAAAAATCAAATGTGTACTTACCACTTGACCTTTTAGATGAAAAAAAGAACTTAGATGCACAAATTATGGACTTGTTTGACACAGTACTAGTGGCATTGGCATAGAATGATAGTGATAACTTCCTAATGATATAACGTTGTACTTGCTAATAGACATTTTGGAATATAACGTTGTACTTGCTAATAGACCTTTTGGATGGAAATAGATTAGTAAGTGATGGGTTTATAGTAATTAGAATGTGTGATAACAATAATCTGCCTTTCATCAAAATTTATATAGTTGTGCTGACCTAGCTTCCCGTTAACATTCATATTGGGTAGGTTATGCATGTATTCAAGCAGCATAATGTATGTGTATTTGTGAGAATTAATGTTTATATTGTCTTTATAATAAGTCTAGAAAATATGTTTCCATGTCCACGATGGGCCCCTGTCCCATGGCTTTCCCACAAAAATCCTTTCCTTGTTGGATTCACTTTCTCGACTATGCTTCACCGCACTCCAATGCTAGATGGATCACCTCCCTTCCCATGGTTTGCGAATGAGGTCATCCCTTTCTCGTTTCCACTTTCTCAAATACTCATGAATCTAATACCAAATGGCAGGGGCTAGCACCATTGCACAGTTGCCTAGACCAAGGCCTGTGGCCAACTATGCTTAACAATATTTGTATGGTCAGATCTGCTCCACTCCCCTCTCGTTGTTTTCACCTGCCTTGATGTTTACATGGTTTTAGGTGGCTCGTCTACTCAACATGTTACAAACCATAATATTCTTCCTAATATTTTATTTCATAAGTTGCATGCTTGTTAAAGAGTGAGAATGAAAGGTGTGGATCATTTAGATGCAAAAATGAATTTGGATACACAAATTAGGAACACATTTGAGATGAGTA
Source organism: Miscanthus floridulus (assembly GCF_019320115.1). NCBI lineage: Eukaryota > Viridiplantae > Streptophyta > Magnoliopsida > Poales > Poaceae > Miscanthus > Miscanthus floridulus. The sequence continues at coordinate 118,531,917 of NC_089589.1, read as the reverse complement.
GAGCCATTCACATAGAGAAATAACGATAACTTCCTAATGATATATTATGTTCATGAATTGCGAGCATGTCCAAAACTATAGCAATGAAATGTTGTACATGCTAGCACAAATTTTAGATGGAAATGGTTTAGTAAGTTATAGTTTTATATAATAATTAGATTGTGTGATAACCATAATCAGGCCTTTCCTCAAGATATATATACTGGTGCTATCCTAGTTTCTCTTTAATATTCGTAGTGTGTAGGCTTTGCATATACATGGAGTGTAGTGTGTATGCATATTTGTGAGAATTACCATTTGTACCGTGTTGCTAAGATGGCTAGGAAATATGTTTCCAACTCCTTGATCGCCTCCCTTCCCATGGCGTCCCAATGAAGCCTTTCCATTCAGGTTCCACTTTGTCAATAATACTTTTCTAAAACACCTTACCCAACGCCAAATGGACTGACTCCATTACTATGGCTTTCCCACAATGCCATCCCTTTCTAGTTTCTTGTTTGTCAAATGTGCTCCACTTCAATCCAATGCCAGATGGTGGGGGCTAGTGCCCATGGCACGAGGGCCTGGCCCAAGGCAACCATGCTCAACATTATTTGTATGGTCCACTCTACTCCCTCACACCCCTTCTCATTGTTTCCAGTTTCCCACCCTAATGTTTACATGGTTTGCGCTACCTCATCTAATGAACATGCTACAAAGAAGAATAATGACCAGCCGAGGACTGGCTACTAAGGACGTGCACGACTGGTGAAGGAGGTGCACATTCCTTTTATGTTCTTTCTCAATTTATTTTGGTGAATGGTATTGGAAGGCGATGTCAAATATGTGGATATTAGGAATGAACACAATGAGATCAATTTGATTCTAACTCCTTCATAACTCATAAAATTTCTCCAAAAATTTTGAGTCCCACATGATTTGGCCATAGCCTTCCTAAGACAACCGTGCACCCCTCACTGAACAATAAAATAGTTTGCTACTTTCAGATTTACAAAACATTGTAAGAATAAAACATAAAAAAATTGATTTTCCCCAATAAAATAGTTTGCTCCTTTCAGATTTACAAAACATTGTAAGAATAAAACATAACAAAATTGGTTTTCCCTAAATAACATGAAAATTTATCAATCGTCCATTGAGACGAAAATTGGTTACCAAATTGGTAGAAATGAATAAATTGAACAAATTCACAAAAGAAGACATGAAAGAAGGATAGGTTCCTTTAAACATAGATATTACCTTAACATAGATAGTCACGTACTTCTTCCATCACATGACCAGGATCTTGCTATCCTCTTTTCTATAGGTTGTCTCTTGCGCTTGCGATGATATTCAATACTGACCTGTCCAAACTATTATAAGCTTCAATTCATCCTATTACCAAAACATAAGTGCAATTAATAATTGTATACCTATTTGTATCTACAAATATAAGTTAATTAAGTATTTCTCTTGCTCATTGCAAAAAAGTGGTTCAGAAATCAATCAAATGTAATAGGGGTAAATGATCATGAACAGTGCACTGCGTAGCCTAAATCTTGTCGTCCTACTTTTGATGAACATACCTAGATACTAGCCTGATCCAAAAATGGACTAAAAATATACAAATTTGCATGTTTTCCAATATAGGGAGAAAAAGAGTGAGGGCCCAGTTTGGCTCTCCTCCTTGGGAAAGGTTCACTAGCTACTCCTTAATCTTTGAAGTATGATTTCCTTCGGTTAGTCTACCAAATCTCAATGTTCAATAGATCGATATCCCATACGTAAAATAATATTTTGTACCAAATCGTCTGTGCCAGCTCTAGAGTCCCACCCGCCGCCGTCGTCAGTGCCGGCTCCAGATCTGCAAAGGGCTGAGAGGGATGAGCGAGGGAGATGAAGAGGGGAAGAGTGAGGAAGAAGGGGAGACTTGGCCTCACGAGCCTAGCTAACACTGACCTCCATCGGATTCGGCTGGCCTCCATCGGATCCGGCCGCCCTCCATCGGATCTCGCCAAGTCTTTGACCGAATCGGGCACATGCCACCAGATCTGTGCGTGGGCGCCCGTCTTGTCGCCTCCATGCCAGAGAGCGAGGCACGCCCGTGTGTCCTTGTTGCCTCCATGCCAGAGAGGGTAACAGAGGCGTGCCCGTGGTCCTTGTCACCTTGACGCCAGTGGTCCTCATCGCCTCCACACGCATGGAGAGGAAGCGCCGTGGCACGCAGATCTACCACGCCACGCCTCCATGCAGATTCGGCCTCATTGCCTCCATGATGGATAGCAAGGTGCTCCTATGGTCCAACTCGCCTCCACGCCAGTGTCGGAGGCGCAAGGGAGACGGAGGCATGAGTGCTCCTAAAACTCACATAGAGAGGGAGCAGCGTGAGAGAGACAAGCATGAGCACAAGGGTAGAGGGAGAGAGACGAGTGCTTCTCTTACCATGTGTTTGGTTCGGAGGATGACGTGGGACGGGATGGGATGGACTCGAGATCAGTGCTGTTTGGTTGGGAGGTGGAGTGGAGCGAGGACGTTCCCGACGCGAATATTCGCGTGAGATGCGGGGCGACCCCGTCCCGCAAAATTTCACGAACGGGGTCCGTCCAAGGTGGGACAAGCGGCGAGCGCGCGGGGGAGCTCCGGCTGGCGAGCGCGCGGGGGAGCCATGCCGGATGCAGAGGAGAAGTGGAGTGTGGGGGGCTTCGACTGGCGAGCACGTGGGGGAGCTCCGGCCGGCGAGCGCGCAGGGGAGATCCAGCCGACTGTCGTCGCGCGGGGGAGCTCCGGCCAGCGAGCGCGTGGGGGAGCTCCGGCCGGCGAGCACGCGGGGGAGATCCTGCCGGCTGCCATCGCGCGGGGAGCTCCGGCCGACGAGCGCTCGGGGGAGATCCAGCCGGCTGCCGTCGTGCGGGCAAGCGCGCAGCCGAGATCCGGCCCGCTGCCGCCGCGGGTGACATTCGGCTGCTGGCGTTCGGGTGAGGGCACGAGTGAGCAGCGGCTCCACCGCCGCCGTGCGGGTGAGGGCCAGCTCCGCCCCGCCGACGCTGCGCTGCGAGCCTGGGAGGACGAGGAAGACGATGCGTGCGTGTGTAGGAAAAAGGAAGGGAAAGGAGGAAGGAAAAAATAAATAAGGAAGAAGAAAAAAAAGAAAAGGGAAAAGAAAAAAAATCTGATGGATGTGGGCCCTATATGTCAATAGCTCATCCCACTTTTGAAATCCCTGAACCAAATAAAAAACGGGTTGGTCCCGTACTTTCTCAACCAAACAGAAAATGAACTCGTCCCGTCCCACAAACCAGAGACAGGACCATCCCACCCCACCTTGTCTCCCAACCAAACGCTACCTTAGAGTTGCGAGTGCTGAGGGAGAGGGAGAGAGCATAGGGAGTTGGGAGAGAGCCAAGTGTAGGGAGAGAGGCGAGCGCTTTTCTGTGCGGCGACCGGTGGTCAGAGAGGTGGAGAGAGGGAGTTGCTGTTTTAGAGTTAGGGTTCGGAGTGGGCTGCAGAATGGGCCTTGGGCCTTTTAACAGAGGCGGGCCTTCTAAGGGGTCCGCATCTGAAAATGGATTCATTTTCTGGGGTGGAACTCTTAAGAGGCCACCTCCGTTAATGGAGTTTAGGAGGCTGGCAATTTGTGACTTCCTACGTAAATGGATTTTAGTAGACGGGCAATTTTGGACCACTTGCGTAAATAAAGTGTCCGCCTCTGTAAATCCATTTTGCAAGATGGGCAACTGTAAACGCCTTCGTAAATAAAATGACCACCTCCAAAAATCCATACGTATTTTAGGAGACGGTTGCATTTTGTGACCTCCTGTGTTAATGTTTAGTGTCTAGCAAAATCCTTTTTGTAGTAGTGGATGACTTTTTGATGAAAATGATTAACATGTGTGCCAAAATGTGTTAAACAAGTTATAATAGGTCAAAGTGATCCAAGAGTAGAAGTGGCACGAAGACCGACAAGTAAACGAAACAAAAAGGACAGAGTATGGAGAAATTTCAAAAGCTAGAAGGCCCATTGGGGACTAAGTTGGACACGCTAGACTAGAGCATGTATTGTTTATTCTGACTCTGTGCCGAGGCACTTGTTCAGCTACCGTCGTACAATGGTCATCTCCGGAGAATTCGCCTGCCACCCAACGGTCAACTCCGAAAAAGTCGCAAGGTATACAACGGAAAGCAATACGGCGTAAACGGCCACAACATAGGACAACGGCTAGTTTTGCAGCCTAACGGCTACTATGCCAAGACCAGCGGCCACGCCAGAGCGGGCCAGGGGGGAACCTGCGGGGATTGGTCAGAGACGTGACTACGCGCAGTCTCCACACCCGCGGACGTCCTTGTTTAGGGCATTTTGAGCTGACGACACGCTCGGGCGGACCGTGGTCTCAAAAGGGGAGAACTGTTGTAACACGGCCTCTGAGAGTGGTGGAGACCTATGCGGCCAGCAGTTCACAGAGATGTCTCCGACCAACTACCTAAGCAAAGGCCCAGCTACCGCGCCTCTAGACCTAGAAAGATGACGGTTTCTCAGCCTGCTTGTAGGACGCTGCCGGTGACCCTAGCGCAGCCTCCGTCCATTAGCTCGTAGGCATCTCCGGGTGGAGGGGGCGGAGGCCGCCCCGCTGCAAGGCTAATCAAGTGCCAATGTTACCTACATGTGTGTGCAGGTAACCAGAGGAAGGTGCTCGAGGATGGCGCGGGCGCGCCGGTTCGGCCTCCGCTCGTAGGGGCAGAGACCCAAGCAAGAGGACGGCAATACTGGGTGTCGGGGGTCTATGGCCCCGGCGTCCCAGGGGCAGAGACCGACGGCGGAGGCCCAAAGGCCCTTTGCCGAATCCTAAGGCCTGATGAGGCGGAGACCGACGGCGGAGGCCCAAAGGCCCATCGCCGAGTTCTGAGGCCTGATGGGCCGGTTGATCGCGCAGGCCCAGTACCTGAGGGTGGCATGACAAGATTACTCCCGAGAGGAAAGGCGAGTAGTGGAATATTCCGAGAATGTACTGTAGCAGTTGAAGGGTATTATTGTAAACTCTGTAAAAGTGGTAGTTGAGCCCTATAAATAGGGAACACTTGTAACAGTGCTGGAGGTTGGTGAATGTATTAATGAAACCCTAGTTTTACGTGCCATTTCCCTACACGCCAACTTGTCGTGCCTGTTTCCCGAGCCTCCGCCTGAGGGCAGCGCTCAGCGGGCGGAGGCCTCTGCCTCCTCCACACTGTCTGAGACTGCAAGTCTCAACATAACCGCAAGGATATAGGATTTAGGTTGCCCTAATCTTGTGGGCAGTCGGGATCGCAACCGATCAGATTCATATGCAATCGAACTGTGATATTACACTACTAGAAACCGACACTTTGCCGAGTGCCGGAGGCTTTGCCGAGTGTATTTTATCGGGCACTCGGCAAAGACGGTGTTTGCCGAGTGCCAAATAAAATACACTCGGCAAAAAAAAAACACTCGACAAAGACGGCTTTGCCGAGTGTTTTTTTTTTCGGCACTCGGCAAAGATGTATTTTGCCAAGTGCCATTTTTTGGCACTCGGCAAATTGTGTCTTTGCCGAGTGCCTTTTTTCTGGCACTCGGCAAAGATGTATTTTGCCGAGTGCCATTAAAATGCACTTGGCAAAATGCGTCTTTGTCGAGTGCCTTTTTTCTGGCACTTGGCAAAGATGTATTTTGCTGAGTGCCATGTTTTGGCACTCGGCAAAGAGGCATTTTGCCGTGTGCATTTTTTTTGGCCCTCGGCAAATCATTTTTTCAAAGCAATTTATGAGGCCCTAAATGAATTCAAATGAAAAACTTTTCAACTACAAAGTTGTATAACTTCTCAAGATCTACAAAGTTTATTTTGGTCATTTATTTATTTGACAAAGCGACAATACCGTTGTTCCTAAAATCTACATCTCTCTCATATCTCTTATATTAGTTTCATGAAAGTAGAAGAGAGATATATAAGAATTGTGAACAATGTTACTACCACTATGTCGGACGAATAAATGACCAAAATAAACTTTGTAGATCTCGAGAAGTTATGAAATTTTGTAGTTGGCAACATTTTGATTTGAAATCATCTTGTCATGCAAAAACAACGTTTGAATTTGAAAATTTTAAAATTTGAATTTTTCAAAAGACCTCGGATGGAAAAACTTCCTAAATGAAAATTGTAGATCTCCAAAAGTTATGAAACTATGTAGTTGACAACTTTTTGATTTGAAATCATCTTATCATGCAAAACTACGTTTGAATCTCTCAAATTTGAAATTCGATTTTTTCAAACGACCTCGGATGGAAAAACTTCCTAAATGAAAATTGTAGATCTCGAAAAGTTATGAAACTTTGTAGTTGACCACTTTTTGATTTGAATTCATTTAGGGCCTCAAACAAGCAATTTACTCTTGGTTTAGTATAATATATAAGGATAGATAACGAAATCTTGATTCAAGTGACAGTGTAGTGCAGTGGTAGAGCAGCAGACACGCGAGGGAGAGGTCGTGAGTTCGAATCCCGCCGGCCGCGTTAGCCGCGAATTTTACGCAAGAAATGCATCGACTTCGATGGAGACGGGCGGGCGCTGGCCGATGGCGGCCTCCCCCGAAAAAAAAATTTGCTATTATTTTTGGATTTTTTTCGCATTTTCATTTTGCCGAGTGTAAATCTTTGCGGAGTGCTTTTTCGGCACTCGGCAAAGGCTTTGCCGAGTGCCCGACAAGAAACACTCGGCAAAGGCTTCTTTGCCGATTAATTTTTTGCCGAGTGTATTTCGGGCTTTGCCGAGTGCCACAGGCACTCGGCAAAGAGAGGGTGTCCAGTAGTGTTAGCTTTTACCGTATTTTAGTTCGAATTCGAATATGAATGCAGATATTTTTAGATACGGATATATACGAATGTTTCAGGTTTGGATTTCTATTCGAATATTTAGTCAATTCAACATTTCAACCCACAGTGCATATTGTTAAATTCAACATATATAAATAGAGTTATACTACTAAGTTCATCGATAACCACAGTCAAATAAAATCTAGTACAATTCTAATAATCTTCAATATTGAAGTTGTCTAAATTATGATGAATATATTCAATAAAAATAAATCAAGTGAAAAATAGTAGGCAATAAGTACCTATTTTTCTTTATCAATATAATTATCACACAAGTAGAGATAGATTAAAGTATGTGTATATATAACACATTGTTCAAAATCTCCGGCTATAGCCACCGCTATAGCCGGAGATCGCGGCTGAATAGGGCTGCCGCTAGGAAATCTCACTTTTAGCGCTAAACTACCAATGGCGCTAATAGCCCGATTTAGCGCGTGATATCCGCTAAGCAACGAGTGATTTAGCGCCGCTTAGCCGCTATCCTCAAGAGACCTACAGGGGCTGGCCAAGACCTTGCCTGCTGTTCACCCGGCGCTCAATTCCGGCTCTCTGCCACTGCAGTCTGCACGTAACAGCAGCAGCAGCTCCATTTGGGGGCGGTGCTCCGACCCCTCTCCTCTGTTCGTCGATCTGGCACCTCTTCTGTCATTGCGTTCCTGTGATGCATCCGCTCGGCTCTAGCTCGAGAAACAATGGGGAGAGAGTGCAGGGTGAGGGCGAGACGAGTTGGAGCAGAAACAGAAGTGTGAAGTGTGTGGACAGTGTTCCAGATAGAACATGTGGGCAAGGAGGCCTGAAGAGGTGGCCCACTAGCCTGGGTGGAGTTACGTGATAGCGGCTATAATAGCAGGCGATTAGCCGCTATAGCGGTTTGGAGAGGCTGCCACTAAACACGATCTCTGACGATTTAGAACATTGATATAACATAGACAAGGATAGCTCAAAAAGATAATATGGTCATTAATAAAATATTTAATAACCAATATATGAATTATTCAGTCATTATTATATAATATTTATCATGAAATTTTCAATTACAAAATAATTTACATTGTAGTAAACAAATTACTTGAAGTATTTAAATAATTTATAGCAACAAAAACATTGGGTTTAAATTAAATTAGAAAACAATAAAATTGATTAATCTTTAGGTATCATTAATATTTTTAGATTAATATTAGTAGCTATTTATATATATTTAAATAGTTTCAGTGCATCATTAGTAATATTAAAATGAAATAGTTAGTTACAAGTCATGGAGAAAAACTTTTAAATAGATTCAGGCACTGTTTGGCATAGCTCAGCTTCACTGGCGGCCATGAAGCTATTTTGAAAAAGAATGTTTGGCAAAAAACAACTCACAAAAGCTCATGAAGCTGTTGGTAAAGCTGTGCCAAATAGACCCTCATTATACTTTGTTCTCCATTGATATGGATAAATCTATGATATTCCATATTTTTGTTGGATACAGATCTGGAATTTGATTGAGAAATATAATGAAAAACAAATTCAAATACCTACATTTAGTATCCATGTTACAAACGGATGCGAATAAGCATATCTATATTACAAATTTTTAATGGATATGGAAGTCTCATAATTCGAATATCTATTTTTTGTCTAGAAATTTCAATATCTATTTTCATTTTCCATCCCAAGCGGCAGGGCTGCCCTCGTCCTTTTTCTCCTCTCTCTCTCTCTCTCTCTCTCTCTCTCTCTCTCTCGGCTCACTATAGCAGTAATTTGGTTACACTAACCGTGGAATTTAATTTGGTCATTAATTGTTCTACTCCATTCATCATGCAATACAAGGTATCCAAGTAATTTTATAGCACATTATATGATATAAAACAAATAATGAATGTAATTCTTCTTTAAATGTAAATAGATCATGTGCTTACCATATTTTGATTAGGGGAGTTCATTCATCTAGAATACATTATAATTTGGGTTTTGAGACTCGATTGCCTTTCACTCATATCAACTGGTCAAAGCCTCATACAAGACCAAATCACTAACACATGGCGGAGTTACATGCCACATCTCCAACTGGTGTGTGCTTATGACTCGATTGCCTTTCACTCATATCACGGAGTGTTTAGCTAAAACATGAGCCGCACTAGGGTGCTTAGTGCATCAGCGTTGTTTGGCCGCGCCAGGGACCAGCAAACTAACCATGTTATTTTTATGAATAGTATTAAAAAGGTTAAAAAAAATCAGAGTAGACAGGGCTGCTGCCAGCGACCAGCAAACGAGACTAAGACCAAAATAAAGTTTTCGAATTCCCACAAAAACAGAATGAGGGTTTTGAAAGGAGTTGGTTTGAATTGGATTCAGGGTAGGGAAGGAATAGAAATTCAAGGGAATATTTTTAGTGCCACAAATAATTTCTAGAAAAGCACACAAGTACTCAAAAACCCAAAATTCATATGGTGAATTTTAAGGCTTGGTTTTTGGCAAAAGATTTCAAAATAGATTTGCAGAAAATAAACTAAAAGTTTCAATTTGTCGTAAAATTTTAAAAATTTCAATTTTTTAGTGAATTTAAATGAGGGAAAACATAGGGTGTTACAAATAGTTACCAAACCCACCTCCCAATCTTTCCGCGCTTGGAAAAAAGACCAATCGTGTGGATATATTCGCGCATCTCCCAGTCAATTTAAAGGTGGAAGGATGTGGGGAAGAATAAAAAGTAGAAAATGATTTCTGATGCAAATGTACAAGAGAGAACATATAATAGTGGTTCGGATAATTTAGAAATAGTATAGGATTCTTGATATAAAATTGTCTTCTATATTTTATGAGTGAATTATTGGAAACGGTTGGAGATTGTCTTATTTGTTCTTCCTAATAATTTCTGGTGAGTTGGAAAACTCCATGGTTTCGGAAAAAAATTATTGGGAAGTCTTGGAGATGCTCAACATACATAAACAAAAACTCCCGGAAGCCAAGCCTAGAAAAAGATCATCGATATCTTTCAGAACTGGACCAAGAATGGACCGTGCAGCTCCATGGATCTTTTCCTACAGCTGTATAAGCTCTAGACGGTCTGTCTCCAAGTGAACCCGTTGCAGTCCAGATTGTCTAGCGATCCTCAAGGCATCCTGCACGCCAATGCCGCCAACATATACATGTATCATGTCATACCACTTGGCCTGTGCCATCAGAAACATGCCCTGATGATCGCACGTAGGATGCAGGCTGTTGCCCCGCTGTTCCTGGTCGCATTGAAGGCAATGTCAGTATTGATCGTCTTTGTCCAGCCAGTTTCCGGGGGCATCCACTTAGGTACATCTTGATCATCTTCCCGCTGCCTGGCATGATGTGGTACATGCCATAGATCATACACCGTGTCTGGAATCTAGCAAGCCACCTGTTGTGTACGATCATCGTCTGCTCCCCATGCCGTCGTTTGTTTCCCATCATCCAGCAAAGCGCCCACATTCCACATATGATGATCGCTCGGTCTCGCTTAGGACAGAGATCCAGCAGCAAATCGGCAGCCCAAGTCGCTATCCTTGCCTGAACCCAGAACTCCTTTGCCCAAGTCTTTCTCGAGCCAGATGTGTGTTTGGATTTTTGATAGAAGTAGATCCACTGGCATCTTCCTCCGCCTCCCCTCCTCCACTAGCAGGTGTAGTGGCGTATTTCTCCCTCTCACCACCACGACATACAGCACTCTCCTTGATTTAGCGGTGTGCAGCATACTGTATTCTCCCCCTGACTCATCTCTCCAGGATCTGGCAGTTCGCAGACCGCAGCTAATTGTGGCATAGAGAGGAGGCGCTAGGCCCACTTGCCTAGGTTATCTTACTATGGAGCACGACTAGCGGGGAAGGTGCGTGTCTTGCCGGCCGATTACTGCTTCCAGCATCTCCAAGAGCCTTTCTAAATTTCACTCTCTAAACCATCATTTTGAGAGTCATTTATATAAAATCATTTAATATATCTTTTCATTCTCCAACAGTTTTTCTATATATGATGCGCACTCTAGAGAGTCATTCTCGTCTTCTATTTTCGGCTAGCGAAAAATCTGAAATAAACACTATACCAAAATGGTGGACTGCTCCTAGTGTTTTTAAGTAGTAGTAAAACACTACCACTAGTCATAGCACAAGGAAATCTCACTAGGAGGCATTTAGTAGGAAAAATTTATACTAAATTTAGAATGCTAAAACACTGGGAGAAGTCTAAAATTCTGGTTGTGAAAAGATGGCTATATTTAGATAATCATTTAGAGAAGTTGTTGGAGGATAGTTTTTCATCAAAATCTCTATTCCTAGTATCTAATAATAATATACAGAGTCACTTGGAGATACTCTAAGGAGGGTGGCTGGTGAAGGTGTGCATTCGTTTTATATAGGTTCTCCATTGATTTACCGGTGAACTGTTATGGGAAGGAGATGTCAATATTGACACAAGCACATGTCCAACACCATATACACAGGCACACAACAAACAAACACAAATGCATGCATGTGTAGGCATATATTGGTAGTGCTAGCGCTGATGTCCGGACGCCCGCGCCAGCTCCATGTCACGCGCCCTGCCTGCTCAGATTGGCACGCTTTGTTTCCCACACGCACACGGGACCGTTCACACCTGCTCCGTTTTGCATGCGCACGCGGGGACTGCCCGCACGGCCCAAACGCCTCATCCTGCCCGCGCTGTCCGCACGCACGCGGGACCGCCCACACCCCTCCTTTCCAGCACACACACGGGGACTGCTTGCGCCTACTCTGTTTCACGTGCGTAGGAGGGAATCCACATGCCCCGCTTGTGGATGCATGCCGCGTGACTTCAACCGTCCCATCTAATAGTATACACTTGTGAAACATGAAACACTTGCAACATGAAAATACTTGATGCAATATACGTCTGAAACATATGGAACATACACTTGCAACATATATGTGTGAAATATATGCAACATGTGCAACATACTTCTGAAATAGATAAAACATTTTGAACAGATGCTTACAACATATGTATATAGCCATTCCAATATATGCAACATCCAGATATACTTTTATAGCATCCATATGAAACACTTGCAACATACCTCTGAAACATCTGCTGAAACACTTGAAACATAAGCTTGCAACATGCACTTTTATTGCAACATCCCGTTGATGAGGTCGCGCATGGCGACGACCACAATGTTCCTGGTGGGAACTGCGGTAGCAGCAACAAGCTCGGGTTGGTGGTGGCGCGGCTTCTAGCCATGCTGTCTTTGGCTGACCGCAGGAGACGATGTCCCAGCCAGCGGCAACCTTCTCCTGGTGGCGTTGGTGTTGTAGTGGTGCAGTGCACGCCATGGAGGCGATGGGCGAGGTGGATTGGGCCACGGTGGTGGATGGGGGTGTGGCAGGGGATGGAGCATTGTGGGGAAGACTTGGTGGGGCACAGCGTGGGATGGGGGCACCGCGTGCCGCGTGTCGCGTGTCGGATGGCGGCACGATAAGGCGGAGTGGGGCGGGTGGACGACACAGTGAGCCTCGATGGGTGAGGCGAGGAAATTTGTGTGGCAGGGTGTTGTATGTTCTTTTGGTGCTGTAGAGAGTGGAGAGATGGGAGAGAGCATAGAGGAGAGCAGTCTGGTTGACTATTGGGCCGGACCGCTCGCAGGCTTGGGAATGTGGCATCCGGACGGACTGACGCCCTGCACAGAGCATTATGGCACATATATCCCATACCTGCTGGGTGTTCGTAGCTCCCTCTTTTTTAGTTGCGGATCAATGACACCATGGCGTCCTGCACCAAATAAATTGCAATGCACAAACCAGCAATATGTGTGGGAGACATTTTTTGCTAACCGAAACACAAAACAATACTTTATGTTATTTATCGCTTCCGTTGTGTGTCATTATGGTGGCAAAATCTTTAGTTGGCTAGATGGCACATTCTTATTCAGAATACTCCGGCAAGTGTATTTATTTCTGCTCAGAATGTGTAAGTTGGAACAAAGCTTCCACAGTAACATTACGTTTTGTCACCTGTCAATCAAGTCTAGAAATTCACAAATGGTATAGAGCATAGGCATGTATTGCTGGAATTCTATGTGAGTACACCAGATATCTAGTTGCGACTTCACCTGATGTACGTAGTTTGTTTTTCTTCAATCTCAGTTGCATTTCAATGATGTGTACCTAGCTTAATCATATAAAATTCCTCAGCCCAGCTATCCATTATGAAGTGGAAACGATCTAGTGAGAGAGAGATAGAGAGATACAGTACGACCAAATGCATATTTTTACTGCAATCTCGATGGTAGAAATTGGAAGGAAGCACATTGTGATTATCTTGTGATCTGGGTCAGTAAACCATCAATCGGTGTGGAAAGTCTAGCAGTACATAAAGTCACAAGTTTAGAGGGTGACACGTGTGCTCATACTTGATCCCCTCTGTTTCCACGGCATCGTGCCCCACGAAACCTTTCCTTTCTGGTTTCCAGTTTCTTGACAATGCTTCACCTCACTCTAAAGCTTCGTTTGTTTGTTCAAATCAAAGGGATAGAAGGGGATTGGAGAGGGTTGAGGGGGATTTTGACTTGTAGGGGATTTAATACTCCTCAATCCCTCCCAACCCCCTTGGTTAAGGCATCAAATGAACAGGCCCTAATGCAGATGGATCGTCTCCCTTCACTTGGCTTCCCCCACGAAACTATATCCCTTTCTGGTCTTCTCTTTCTTGACTATGCGTTTTGTCAATCCAATGCCTGGGCTACCGCTCAGGCCACTAAGGCCTCGACCAAGACTTACATACGCCCAACCATGATAAAAAATTAAATATGTGTACGGTCAACTCTATATATAACCTTACTCCGACCCCCCTCTCTTTATTGCCACCTGCATTTTTGTTAACATGGTTTTGGGTGGCTTGTCTATTAACCGTGTTACAAACAAAGTTTTAAATAGCCGGCTATAGCTGAAGCTATAGCCGGAGATAGCTGCTGGAAAAGATAGAAGCTAAGATATGTAATTTTTAGTGCTATGAAACCAAATCAGCTAATAGCCAGAGATATCCGGAGATAGCCGCTATAGCTAGGCACATTTTAGCGGCAGCCCAGCAGCTTCTACCGCGCGAGAGCCCAAGATTTTCGCCGGCCCAGCAGCAGCCCCCGCCCCCACCATAAGGACCTGGCAAGCAGCAAGCAGCAACCCTAGCTCCAAGTCCCATCCTCTCGGTTTCTCTATCGTGCAAAAGGAGGCGGCGGCGGCGGCTTCTTCTTCTGGGCTTCAGCGGCGGTGGCGGCAAGGGTTCCCCAAGCGGCGCGGTAGCCGGTGTCTGGTGCGACCGTCTCCGCTCAAACTCGAAGCCATCTCTTCTCCTCGCGGCTTGGTAATCCACATACAAGAAGGCCGCACGAGAGATCACCGCAGCGCGGACACCGCTTCCCCGTCCGACGAGCTCGGGCGCGACGGCATCCATGTCGAGCTCTCCTGGTCCCCGGTGGCATCCCTCCGGGAGCATGCGCAGTTGGTGCTGGACAAGGCGTCACACTGCAGGCGTGGAGGCGCGCCATCCTCTCCGACCCATACAACCTGATGGGCTCGAGGTCGGGCGCCAATGCGTGCGCCTACCATGGCGGCTTCTGTGTGCCCTCGCCGCAGGACCCCGACCTCACCGTCGTTGCCTCCGTCGACCTCAGCCACGCCGACCTCGGCGGCCGCACCACCGTGGAGTTCCTCCAGACTGAGGACCACCTTCCGCACCTCAGCGCCCCCTACCTCCTCGCCGAGCTCGCTGCCATGACGCAGCTCCTACTCTCCTACCACCACCACCACCACGGGATGCGGCTACGGCTTCACCAATCACTACTCCACCACGAGATGCATCCTTGCTGGTCCTGGATGCTACTTTGAGCAAGCCAGGTGCTCACTCCGTTCATGCATCTAGGGTGTTCGACGAAATGTGGAGCTACCACTCAGTGCAGGTGCTACATTGACATGGCAGTTCTCTAGGTGGTTGCTGTGCTTTGGGGTTCCTCAATTTCATGGGTAGCCGGTGAATCGATATTCGTAGTCTCTGCATATGCACTTGGATATTACCTGTATAGAGTTTGCAGTCTTGATGTCAATGAGGCCACCACCAAATCAAATGATTAGTCAGTTTGTGAAGCCTAGACTAGCAGAGTGCAATCAAGATTTAATTCAACTGATCGAGCAGACAACATTGTATTGCAAATCAACTGCTCAGTTCCTTATACTGTTGCCGTCACTAGATGATGTTCACTGTTCAGCTTATGTCCAGAGTACTTGGCTTTCACCTTGGTGCCACTGTTTTGCGCCTCGTGGGTCTGTGGTGTTGCTACTGCCATGGCCACATGATCAGTGTTTTGTCTCCAAATTCTAAGCTGTTAGTTGCAGCAGTTTTAGCACCTTGGGATCTTGGATGTTCTGTGCTGCAATTAGCATGGTGTAAAGTCTTCCAGCTAAGTTGTCCCTTCGTTTTTGTTCTTTTGGAAGAATTCTAGAACCCAGTGTGGTTAGCCGCATATACTTTCAAAGTGTTATGCAATGAAGCCAATGTGCAGTTCTGCCATCTGGAAGTGTTCTGGTGCTTCAACAGAGGCCTGCTTCCCTTGGCAATGGAAATGAACTTTTCACTTCAGCTTTGTCAATGTGGTCATAATGGTAAGTCGTTCATCCACCAGGCCTGCATCAATCGACTCCAGTAGGAAACGGTGATTCAGACTTTCAGAGAGCCATCTGTTCCTCTAGATCCAAGCGGCGGCGGCGGCGAGGGGACCCCAAGCGGCAGCGGCTTCGTCTTCGGCTTCACCATGGCAGATCAACAAAGTAAGTGCTGGACTCTCTGAATTCAGTTCCCGACAAATCCATTTAGAGCAGTCTTGTATGAGCAATGTGTTGTAGCGGCTGTTATCATTGTCATAAATCCATTTAGTGCTGGAATCATAGTTCAATGTGTTTCAGTATTCTGTTCCACTTAGCCTGTGATGTAATGTACTCCTATGAACCTGTAATGTACTCCTTTGAACTGGTTATGTATCAATTGGTAATGGTTATGAAGTTATGCCAAGGTCATGTCTTTTTTCTATTTTTTTTTTAAAACAGCTAAATGGCATAGCTGCAGCTATCTCCCGCTATAGCTGCGCTTAGCTGCTCAGAAGGCCAGCAGCTAAGAGGCATAGCCGGCGATTTAAAACATTGGTTACAAACCAGATCTGCTCGACTCCATCTCGTTTTTTCACCTGCCTCGATGTTTACACGGGTTTAGGCAGCTTGTTTACTCATCATGTTACAAATCATAACAATCTTCCTAATATTTAAGTTTCATGAGTTCCATGCTTGTTAAAGATAGTGAGAATTGAATATGTGGTCCTTTTAGATGCAGAAATGTTTGGATGCACAAATTAGCAAAATGTTTGACACATTATTAAGTGCCAGAGGCATAGAACAATAATGATAACTTCCCAATGACAGATTATGTTCATGTAAAAGGCCGTACATTGGACGGCGCAACTGGAGCGACTTCATTGGGCCGAATTTGGGACCTCTAATCAGTAATTAATCACTAAATGCAATTAGCCTTAGTGCTGGTTATTTTTTTATTTTCAGTTTCTGGCCACAGTCCATATGAATCACAGTGCAAGCAATCAACAATCACCCGATGACATACGTGACTCTGTTGTGACATTATGAATTGCATGTCCACCGTGAGTTCTGACTTCAGAGTTCACCGTGGCTTCTGACTTCCGAGTCGACCATGACTTCCCTCACATTCCACATGACGATTTAGTGCACCCTTGCATTGGCATGCACTACTGGAATCTCACATTTTTCTGTGTGCGAAAACACACAGAAAAATGCGAATACCGTTAAAAAAATATTTTTCGGATGGTGTACCCTTAGAAAAATACCCACAGAAATATAATGACAGAAAAATTCAATTGTTCTGTGCGTTCGCCGTCAGAAATTTTTTTTCTGTGGGTGTTACACGCACAGAAAAATTGCGTTAGCCCAGATTAAATTTAAATATTGTGTGTGTTGATACTCACAGAAAAAAAGAAAAGCCCGACAGGAAAATGATTTTTCTGTGGGTGTTACACGCACAGAAAAATTACGTTAGCCCAGATTAAATTTAAATGTTGTGTCGGTCTCGGTTAACGCACAGAAAAATATCAGACCACCGACTGAAAAAACCCTTAACCATGCATCAAATTAGATACAAACAGAACAGTAGCAACAACATATTAAATATGGACTGTCCATACTGTAATTTCATCACAACATAATAGATAGCATACATATAAAGATCCAAATGTTCAGCACATTCATTAATGGCATCCGGGCTACATATAGATGATGTCCAAATGGTCCGGCATCAATACATTCAAAAGCATTAACATCTCATCTCAACAGTTCAAGTCTTAGTCAAGATGAGTAAAATACCAGCATGCATCATTGAGTCATATTATAGCTAAAACTAAAACTAAAGCTAAAGCTAAAACTAAAGCTAACACAACCATCACATTATCGATGCATGATCGCC
Source organism: Miscanthus floridulus (assembly GCF_019320115.1). NCBI lineage: Eukaryota > Viridiplantae > Streptophyta > Magnoliopsida > Poales > Poaceae > Miscanthus > Miscanthus floridulus. Next base: position 118,514,543 of record NC_089589.1, on the reverse strand, counting down.
ATTGTTGTCGGAACCTTGATTGTGGTCAACGTTTGCAGCATGAAGATCCCCCTTGGTGTGGCTGCAACATTGAACCAGTATAAGCAATCAATAGTCAGGATAAGTTAAATGGCCTGCTTGTGATAATACTTACAGCATGAGCACCCATTGGCGAAAATCCAGCTGACTTAGGGATGGATCCAACAAGCGGACCATTGGTAGGTGGAGGTGCTCTTGCTCCATTGGTAGGAGCAGCACAAGAGTGATCAGTAAAGAGTGTCTTGATGTCAGGGTTTGGTCTAGGGTTCTTGCAGAGCTGATGTTGCCAGTTCAGACTGAAAGGCATTAGAAAGAAAGAAATAAAGCCCAGTTAGCCTCACCTTTTACATGCACGAAATGTGCTTTTGGAAGCACTGTTAGACTTGTAGGCATAACAAGTAGAGAAATCCCAATTGTTGCATGTATGGATACGACCTTACAATAAGGAAAAAGGATGGTATCTGCTATAACATAAGCATCTAAAGCTAGAGCCGCTATAAAGTGATAAAATTTCTTTGCACATTGTCAATAAAAGCTGGTTACTTAGGATAAACAGGTAGAGATGTCCAAATCACATGAAAACAATCCCAAAAGAACCATATCAAGAAGGTTCTGTAGCGCTGGACAACTAGGAGCAATAAAATTCCAACAAGTCAAATGAACAAAGGAAGCATCGACTACATTTAACTGTCACCTTATCCATCCATAAATACTAAGGGAGGTCAAATAAACACATCATTTGGCATCAGAATAACCAAAAAGAAGATAAAGAACAAACATAGTAAACCTACACAAGTCAATATGTGTTATTAAACATATCAAAATTAAACCATCAAAATCACATTTGCTCATTTTGCCTGTTGATCATCAACACACAATCACATCTGGATGCACCGGCCCAATGCACTAAACATTTTGCTTCTGAAAGGAAAGTTACCGTACCTAAAATTCTCCAAGGTCAGCAGTTGTGTTATCTCCTTGAACAGCTCCTCATTGAAGGAGGCGAACACCTTCACATCCTTCACGAGAATCTCCACAACCTTGGCCCTATCATGCCTCTGAGTAGCGGTTGTCCTCCAGCTTGGTGAAGCCGCTGAGGTACCTCTCCACCTCGTCCCACTCGCCGCCCTGCACGAGGTCCTCGAAGTGCTTCATGTTGAAGTAGAAGCACGACTCCTGCTCCAGCCTGCACAGGCAACCACAAAAAGCATAAGAAATCCTAGTTCACCCAGCAAAGCAAGGCTCCAAAAACCTCATTCATGATTATGGCGAGTACTCACTTGTGCACTATCTCCTTGAACTTCTCCTCATCGAGGAACTGCAGGATGAGGAAAACCAGCTCCCTGCTAAGAGACGACATGGCTCCCCCGATCCCAGCCAGAGCCTCCAGCTCTCAAAAACACGCCTAAACCTCGAGCCGCCACCCATGCAGACATTGAAGGTTGCTACTGCTACCTCACTTATAGTGCCACCATACTTTTCCAAAAGTACCACAAACTGATAAACTAGTGAATTCTACATTTTCACAACCACAAACTGGAAAGCAGATGGATGGGATATGCAAGATAGGTAGCCAAATGGCACAATAATGTCCAGTACCCAGGTTCATCTATATTATTGATGTTGAGTAATCTTGAGTGGTTTGTCACATGAATGCAATAACAGAAAGCTAAAATTTTCGTCACCTATATCCCTGACTTGAATAAAGGCAATGATAACTGATAAATACCAAAACAAAACTATAGGCATAATAGCCCTTGTCATGATAAAGACAAACCTAAAATATCTTGGCCAAAGTCAGAAGGCAATCCATGAAACTCTGTCCTTGTTCAGCATTCAATCAACCATTGCTATGCATGGATATCTATAACTCCAGAAGGATAAGGGGTGTGGTCATGGTTGAAAGCAAAAGAGCCACGGTGCACTAGAAATCCATGATACCTTATAAGTGCATTGCTAGACCACATCATCGATTCAGATTTTAGAAACTTTGGTGTTGCATACATACTTATCCCATGGACAAGGTTAACTGACAGACCCAAGTCCCCAATACCCTACTGTATTGCAACAAATTCTAAAAATAAACTGCACAGTAGTATAGAACATCAAGCAAACACTAAAGTTGGTCATGCACATATGTATAGGTGGCGACAGTAAAATTGTCACACAAGAAAGAGGAGCCAAACCTGATCCAATCTGAACAAACATTCAAGTCCTAACTCTTAGCATCAATCGGAGCACAAAAACAAGCTCATATACAGGTGTCAGCTTAGCTAATATATTGAATTAAAAAAAGTCATGTTCTTCTACAAATAGCAATGCAAAAATCACAAAGCTCCATTGAACTGAGCTAATAGAAAACAAACTATTGGTCATTCCAGATCCATTAGAGAGCAGTATGTCAAAAGCACAAGAACTACATATATTTCACCTGGAGCAACTCGAGAAATGGCTCAGATTTACCCATTACCAGCATGACAACTGCAACTTAATTTCACCTAGGACTTAATTTAATTCTCTCTCTAATGGGAATTGAACTGGCCACAAAACTAGTTGCTTGTACTGGTACAAGCCATCCTAGTTAAGCAGCAATCAGAAAAAAATATCCCAAGTACCAGCTCATAAGGTGCTAAAGTGCAGAAGTTCTCTAATGGAAACTTGATTCATCACAGCCACTCAAGAGTAGTACAAAACAAAAAAAAGTCACAAGGCATAGTTAGGGAAGGGGAGAGCGGCGCGGCACGAGACCGGGGTTTCATATCATCTAAGCTCCGCAAATATCACATATCAAAATGATTGATCAGGTTGATATATACTAGTAACTTCCACGGGCGTCACCAATCTGACCAACCAAAGGTGCTAGATTTTTTTATCATAAGAATAACAAGATCCTGCAGCTACATCTATAGGACAACTACTACTAACGCAATGGAGCAAGGCAAGCATTACCATAGAGGCATATGCTGACATAATAGTTATGATAGGCAAAGCAACAATTGGAAAAAGAAAGACATGCTACATATGCATCCACAAACTGTGAACCCCAACCACCGCAGATGAAGTTTGATTTTGTCTATAGAAAGAGCAAAGCATATCAATCCACATAGATGATGACAGATTAACTTGTTGTGAGCAAACATTTGCAAATTTTGTTCAGTTAATTTACCATCAAGGATATGTTATACTGAAAGTCCAAGTACCGGATAACAATTTGAACATGTTTTTTTTCTAAACTTGATTGAACAAAAACTAAATTCACCTTTGTCAAGTGTAATCAGGGGCTCATTCAAGTTTGCAAATGGTTGCAGTGAGAATTCCATCTTCTCTTAGTAATGCAGCAATAAAATGACACCATGTAAGCCTATGACAAGATCAGACAAGACATGAACAGGTCAGAACTAAGAAAGAAAAAACAACCAGATATCATACTACTAAAACACTAAGAACAATTAGGAAATTCTCAAGCAGCACGGAAGCAAAGCAGCAAAGCACGAATTAAATTACTCACTAATTATACAGCTAACAGAAGCTCTAATAAAAAAATAAAAAAAGGCACGCTGACACCACGACTGCACCACCAGCACCGCTGCCGCTCTCGGCCAGGGGGCTGCAGCTCGCCCCTGGCCTGCACAGCCATCCCCACCGCCACCTAGGGTGCGCCGCCGCCGTGCCCCCTCCCTAGATCTCGTCGTTGGGGGAGGGAGGGGGTGGCACCGTTCGCCGGATCTGGCCGGTGGGGAGCGGGAGGGGAGGGGCCTCGCTAGGGAAGAAGGTAGGGGAGGGGGGGAGAGGGAGGGGGCGGCACCAGCCACGCGCGGATCTCGTCGGTGGGGAGCGGGAGGGGAGGGGCCGCGCCGGGGAAGAAGGTAGGGGAGGGGGAGCGGGAGGGGGCGGCACCGGCCGCCGGATCTCGCCGGTGGGGAGCGGAAAGGGAGGGGCCGCGCCGGGGAATGCCGGCGGCGCCGGATCTTGGGAAGAAGGTAGGGGAGGGGGCGGCACCGGCCGCGCCGAGGAAGAAGGGGAGGGAGGGGAGGGGCTGGATCCGGCGGAGGATGGGCTGGTGCGGGTGCGGGAGGAGCGGAGGGGAGTGTGGGGGGCTGGGGAGGGGAGGGGAGGGTGCAGCGGGGAAGATGAAGGGGAGGGAGGGGAGCGTGAGTGCGTGAGGAGCCGAGCGGGCGAGTCCGCGAGGCGGTGTTTGGGGCCGGCGGCTGGCGGGTTATGGTTAGGACTTCTTGGTTTTTTTCCATGCGTGTGTATGATTTTTCTGTGTGTTTTTAAAGTACCGATAGAATAAGTTGTATTTTTGTGTGAGTGCTGATTTTTTCCATGTGTGTATTGTCACGCACAGAAAAATCATACAATTATTCTGTGGGTTTTCGTATTTTTCTATTGGGATATTTTGAAACCGACAGAAAAATCATAATTTTTCTATGCGTACCGAAAAACAAGCACAGAAAAATTCGTCACCCACAGAACAATTCGAGTTTGCAGTAGTGATGGGCATGGGCAGCGACATTCTCACTCATGTTTACGTTGTTTTGGGTGGCTTGTCTACTCAACATGTTACAAACCATATTAATCTTTATATAATCTTCATGAGTCAGAAGCTTGTTAAAGATAGCAAAAATCAAATGTGTACTTACCACTTGACCTTTTAGACGCAAAAATGAACTTGGACGCACAAGTTATCAACTTGTTTGACACACTATTGGTGCTATCGGCACAGAATGATAGTGATAACTTCCTAATGATATTTTATGTTCACGAATTACAAACTTGTCCAAAGCCATAGGAATATAAAGTTGTACTTGATAATAGACCTTTTGGATGCAAATGGATTAGTAAGTTATGGGTTTATAGTAATTCGAATGTGTGATAACCATAATCTTCATTTTAGCAAAATTTATATATTTGTGCTGACCTAACTTCTCGTTAACATTCACATTGGGTACATAATGCATGTATTCAAGCATCATGAGTTAGAAGCTTGTTAAAGACCACAAAAATTAAATGGTCCCCCTAATGTGATGCTGCGCTCAAGTCTCCATCTTCGCCGAGAGATTTGGTCGAATCATCGGAGTATGGTCATTATTCAAAATCACAACCTCTAGGGACTGTGGAGATGGGCGACAAAGATCCTTGCAGTTTGGTCCCCTCGCGTGATGCTGCGCTAGAGTCTCCATCTTCGCCGAGACATTTGGTCGAATCATCAGAGAATGGTAATTATGCAAAATCACAGCGTCTAGATACTGTGAAGATGGGTGACAAAGATCCTTGTCGTGGTCCCTTCATGTGATGTTGCGCTCGAGTCTCCAATTTTCGCGAAGCGATTTGGTCGAATCATCGGAGAATGGTAAGTTTTCTTCTTTTATACAGCTTTTCTCTTGTAGTTTCTATCCTTCAAAAAGTATTTCTACCCTTTTGAAAACAATGAGAGACTAGCAGAAGAAGTTTTTCCCTTTAGCCAGAAAAAAGGGGGAACGAGTTAGCAAAACAAAAGGTAGGAGGCTACAGTTAGATCTCTCTGGTTGGCCCCCCGCTATGCCCATAAGTTTTTGGCCCAATAAAGGAAACCCAACTACATGATTGGCCCCGGCCAACGTATCAAAATTTAAACCCCAATCAAGACCCGACTGCGAGGCAGCGAGCTAGCGACACAACACCCACAGCCCACCACTCGTATATAAACCCTGCCCCCTCTGCTCTCGCATTCTCCCTTCTGAATCCTCTGTTCTCCTCTGCTCCCGCTGATAAGGCAGACTCAACTGCGTTGGGTGGCTTGGGCATGGGCAGCAACAAGGGCACCCTTGCATCGGCATGGGCACGGGCAGCGACATTCTCACTGAAGTTTATGTCTTTTTGGGTGGCTTGTCTAGCCAAGATGTTACAAACCATATTAATCTTCGTAATATATAATTTTCATGAGTTAGAAGCTTGTTAAAGACCGCAAAAATCAAATGTGTACTTACCACTTGACCTTTTAGATGCAAAAATTAACTTGGATGCACACATTATAGACTTGTTTGACACACTCTTAGTGCCATCGGTGCAGAATGATATTGATAACTTCCTAATGATATATTATGTTGACGAATTACAAACTTGTCCGAAACCAATGGAATATAAAGTTGTACTTGCTAATAGACCTTTTGGATGCAAATGGATTAGTAATTTATGGGTTTATAGTAATTCGAATCTGTGATACCCATAATCTGCCTTTCAGCAAAATTTATATAGTAGTGCTGACCTAGCTTCTCGTTAAGATTCACAATGGGTTGGTTACGCATATGTATTCAAGCATCATGGGTCAGAAGCTTGTTAAAGACTGCAAAAATCAAATCGTCCTCTCACATGATGCTGCGCTCGAGTCTCCATCTTCGTCGAGCGATTTGGTCGAATCATCGGGGAATGGTAATTATTCAAAATCAGAACCTCTAGAGCCTGTGAAGATGGGCGACAAAGATCCTTGTGGAGTGGTTCCCTTGCATGGTTCTGTGCTCAAGTCTCCACCTTTGCCGAGAGATTTGGTCAAATCAATGGAGAATGGTAACTATTTAAACTCACAACCTCTAGAGACTGTGAAGATGGGCGACAAAGATCCTTGTGGATTGGTTCCATCGTGGGATGCTACGCTGGAGTCTCCATCTTCGGTGAGCAATGTGGTCAAATCATCGGTGAATGGTAAGTTTTCTTCTTTTTTACAACTTTTGTGTTGCAGTTTCTATCCATCAAAAAGTATTTAAACCCTTTTGAAGACAATGAGAGAATAGGGGAAGAAGTTTTCCCTTAAGCCAAAAAAAGGGAAATGAGTTAGCAAAACAAAAGGTAGGAGGCTACAGTTAGATTTCTCATGTTGGGCCCACTAAGACCCTAAGTTTTTAGCCCAATAAATGAAACCCAACTACTTGATTAGCGCTGGCCTACGTATCAATAAACCCCAAGCATGACCCGACAGCGAGGCAGCGAGCCAGCGACCTAACAGCCACGGCCCACCTATCGTATATAAACCCCGCCCCCTCTGCTCTCGCATTCTTCCTTCCGAATCCTCTTTTCTCTTCTGCTCCCACTGATCCGGTAGACTAAAGTGCGTTGGGTGGCCTGGGCATGGGCACCCTTGCATCGGCATGGGCACGGGCAACGACATTCTCACTGAAGTTTATGTCGTTTTTGGAGACTTGTCTAGCCAAGATGTTATGAACCATATTAATCTGCCAAATGTATAATTTTAATGAGTTAGAAGCTTGTTAAAGACCGCAGAAATAAAATGTGTACTCACCACTTGACCTTTTGGATTCAAAAAGGAACTTGGATGCACAAATTATTGACTTCTTTGACACACAATTAGTGCCCTCGGCACAGAATGATAGTGATAACTTCCTAATGATATATTTTGTTCACAAATTAAAAACTTGTCCAAAACCATAAGAATTTAAAGTTGTACTTGCTAATAGACCTTTTGGATGGAAATGGATTAGTAACTTATGGGTTTATAGTAATTCGAATGTGTGATTACCATAATCTGCCTTTCAGCAAGATTTATATAGTTGTGCCGACCTAGCTTCTCGTTAACATTCATATTGGGTTGGTTATGCATGTATTCAAGCATCATGAGTTAGAAGCTTGTTTAAAGACCACAAAAATCAAATGGTCCCCTCGCATGACGCTGCACTCGAGTCTCCATCTTCGCCGAGTGATTTGGTCGAATCATCGGAGTATGGTCATTATTCAAAATAACAACTCGAGACTATGAAGATGTGCGACAAAGATCCTTGTGGATTGGTCCCCTCGCGTGATGCTGCGCTTGAGTCTCCATGTTCGCCGAGCAATTTGGTTGAATCATCAGAGAATGGTAATTATGCCAAATCACAACGTCTAGAGACTGTGAACATGGGCGACAAAGATACTTGTGGTGGTCCCAACGTGTGATATTGTGCTCGAGTCTCCATTTTCGCCAAGCAATTTGGTTGAATCATCGGAGAATGGTAAGTTTTCTTCTTTTTTATGGCTTTTCTGTTGCAGCTTCTCTCCTTCAAAAAGTATTTCTGCCCTTTTGAAAAGAATGATAGAAATGGGGAAGAAGTTTTTCCCTTTAGCCAGAGAAAAAGGGGAAATGAGTCAGCAAAATAAAAGGTAGGAGGCTACAGTTAGATCTATTTGGTTGGGCCCCCACTTAGCCCATAAGTTTTTAGGCCAATAAATGAAGCCCGACTACACATGATTGGCCCCAGCCTACGTATCAAAATAAACCCCAAGCAAGACCAGACAGCAAGGCAGTGACCCAGCGACCCAACACCCATGGGCCACATCTATTATATAAGCCCCACCCCCTTTGCTCTCGGATTCTCCCATCTGAATCCTATGTTCTCTTCTGTTCCCGGTGATCAGGCAGACTCAAGTGCGTTGGGTGGCTTGGGCATGGGCAGCGACGTGGGCACCCTTGCATCGGCATGGGCACGGGCAGCGACATTCTCACTGAAGTTTATGTGGTTTCGGGTGGCTTGTCTAGCCAAGATGTTACGAGCCATATTAATCTTCCTAATATATAACTTTCATGATTTAGAAGCTTGCTAAAGACCGCAAAAATCAAATGTGTACTTACAACTTGACCTTTTAGATGCAAAAATGAACTTGGACGCACAAATTATAGACTTGTTAGACACACTATTAGTGCCATCGGCAAAGAATGGTATTGATAACTTCCTAATGATATATTACCTTCACGAATAACAAACTTGTCCAAAACCAATGGAATATAAAGTTGTACTTGCTAATAGATCTTTTGGATGCAAATGGATTAGTAAGTTATTTTTTTATAGTAATTTGAATGTGTGATAACCATAATCTGCCTTTCAGCAAAATTTATATAGTAGTGCTGACCTAGCTTCTCGTTAAGATTCATATTCGGTAGGTTATGCATGTATTCAAGCATCATGAGTTAGAAGCTTGTTAAAGATTGCAAAAATCAAATGGTCCCCTCACGTGATGCTGCGCTCGAGTCTATATCATCGAGCGATTTTGTCAAATCATCGGAGAATGGTAATTATGCAAAATCACAACCTCTAGAGACTGTGAAGATGGGTGACAAACATCCTTGTGGATTGGTCCCCTCGCGTGATGCTGCGCTCGAGTTTGCATATTCGCCGAGCGATTTGTTCGAATCATCGGCGAATGGTTATTATTCAAAATCACAACCTCTAGAGACAGTGAAGATGGGCGACAAAGATCCTTATGGATTGGTCCCCTCACGTGATGCTGCGCTCAGATATCTTCGCCGAGCGATTTGGTCGAATCATCTGAGAATGGTAAGTTTTCTTCTTTTTCTACAGCTTTTCTGTTGCAGTTTGTATCCTTCAAAAAGTATTTCTACCCTTTTGAAAAGAAAAAAGGAATAGGGGAGGAAGTTTTTCCCTTTAGCCGGAAAAAAGGTTGAAAGGAGTTAGCCAAACAAAAGGTAGGAGGCTATAGTTAGATCTCACTTGATAGGCTCCCACTAAGCCCCTAAGTTTTTAGCCCAATAAACGAAACCCAACTACATGATTAGCCCTGGCCTGTGTATCAATAAACCTGGAGCAAAACCCGACAGCAAGGCAGCGAGCAAGCGACCCAACACCCACAGCCCACCTCTCGTATATAAACCCTGTCCCCTCTGCTCTCACATTCTTCCTTCTAAATCCTCTGTTCTCTTCTGCTCCCACTGATCAGGCAGACTCAAGTGAATTGGGCGGCCTGGGCATGGGCAGCGACATGGGCACCCTTGCATCAGCCTGGGCATGGGCAGCGACATTCTGAGTGAAGTTTATGTGGTTTTTGGTGGCTTGTCTAGCCATGATGTTTCGAACAATATTAATCTTCCAAATGTATAATTTTCAAGAGTTAGAAGCTTGTTAAAGACCACAAAAATCAAATGTGTACTCACCACTTGACCTTTTGGATTGAAAAAGGAACTTGGACACACAAATTATTGACTTCTTTGACACACAATTAGTGCCATCGGCACAGAATGATAGTGATAACTTCCTAATGATATATTTTGTTCAAAATTAAAAACTTCTCCAAAACCATAAGAATTTAAAGTTGTACTTGCTAATAGACCTTTTGGATGGAAATGGATTAGTAACTTATGGGTTTATAGTAATTCGAATGTGTGATTACCATAATCTGCCTTTCAGCAAGATTTATATAGTTGTGCCGACCTAGCTTCTCGTTAACATTCATATTGGGTTGGTTATGCATGTATTCAAGCATCATGAGTTAAAAGCTTGTTAAAGACCGCAAAAATAAAATGGTCCCCTCGCATGACGCTGCACTCGAGTCTCCATCTTCGCCGAGTGATTTGGTCGAATCATCGGAGTATGGTCATTATTCAAAATAACAACTCGAGACTGTGAAGATGTGCGACAAAGATCCTTGTGGATTGGTCCCCTCGCGTGATGCTGCGCTCGAGTCTCCATGTTCGCCGAGCGATTTGGTTGAATCATCAGAGAATGGTAATTATGCCAAATCACAACGTCTAGAGACTGTGAAGATGGGCGACAAAGATACTTGTGGTGGTCCCAACGTGTGATATTGTGCTCGAGTCTCCATTTTCGCCAAGCGATTTGGTCGAATCATCGGAGAATGGTAAGTTTTCTTCTTTTTTTACGGCCTTTCTGTTGCAGCTTCTCTCCTTCAAAAAGTATTTCTGCCCTTTCGAAAAGAATGATAGAAACGGGGAAGAAGTTTTTCCAAGGGGAAATGAGTCAGCAAAATAAAAGGTAGGAGGCTACAGTTAGATCTCTTTGGTTGGGCCCCCACTTAGCCCATAAGTTTTTAGCCCAATAAATGAAACCCAACTACACATGATTGGCCCCGGCCTACGTATCAAAATAAACCCCAAGCAAGACCAGACAGTGAGGCAGCGACCCAACACCCACGGGCCACATCTCTTATATAAACCCCACCCCCTTTGCTCTCGCATTCTCCCATCTGAATCCTATGTTCTCTTCTGTTCCCGGTGATCAGGCAGACTCAAGTGCGTTGGGTGGCTAGGGCATGGGCAGCGATGCGGGCGCCCTTGCATCGGCATGGGCACGGGCAGCGACATTCTCACTGAAGTTTATGTGGTTTTGGGTGGCTTGTCTAGCCAAGATGTTACGAGCCATATTAATCTTCCTAATATATAACTTTCATGATTTAGAAGCTTGTTAAAGACCGCAAAAATAAAATGTGTACTTACAACTTGACCTTTTAGATGCAAAAATGGACTTGGACGCACAAATTATATACTTGTTTGACACACTATTAGTGCCATCGGCACAGAATGGTATTGATAACTTCCTAATGATATATTACCTTCACGAATAACAAACTTGTCCAAAACCAATGGAATATAAAGTTGTACTTGCTAATAGATCTTTTGGATGCAAATGGATTAGTAAGTTATGGGTTTATAGTAATTCGAATGTGTGATAACCATAATCTGCCTTTCAGCAAAATTTATATAGCTGTGCTGACCTAGCTTCTCGTTAAGATTCATATTCGGTAGGTTATGCATGTATTCAAGCATCATGAGTTAGAAGCTTGTTAAAGACTGCAAAAATCAAATGGTCCCCTCACGTGATGCTGCGCTCGAGTCTCCATCATCGAGCGATTTTGTCGAATCACCGGAGAATGGTAATTATTCAAAATCACAACCTCTAGAGACTGTGAAGATGGGTGACAAACATCCTTGTGGATTGGTCCCCTCGCGTGATGCTGCGCTCGAGTTTGCATGTTCGCCGAGCGATTTGGTCGAATCATCGGCGAATGGTTATTATTCAAAATCACAACCTCTAGAGACAGTGAAGATGGGCGACAAAGATCCTTATGGATTGGTCCCCTCACGTGATGCTGCGCTCAAATCTCCATCTTCGCCGAGCGATTTGGTCGAATCATCAGAGAATGGTAAGTTTTCTTCTTTTTTTACAGCTTTTCTCTTGCAGTTTCTATCCTTCAAAAAGTATTTCTACCCTTTTGAAAAGAATGATAGAAAAGGGGACGAAGTTTTTCCCTTTAGCGGGAAAAAGGGGGAATGGAGTTAGCAAAACAAATGGTAGGAGGCTATAGTTAGATCTCTCTAGTTTTGCCCCCACTAAGCCCATAATTTTTTGGCCGAATCAATGAAACCCAACTACATGATTGCCCCCGGCCAGCGTCTCAAAATTTAAACCCCAAGGAAGACCCGACAACAGGGCAGAAAGCTAGTGACCCAACGCCCACGTCCCATCTCTCGTATTTTCACCCCGCCCCCTCTACTCTCGCATCCTCCCTTCCGAATCCTCTATTCTCTTCAGCTCCTGCTGATCAGGCAAACTCAGGTGCATTCGGTGGCTTGGGCATTGGCAGCGACATGGGCTCCCTTGCATCGGCATGGGCATGGGCAGCGACATTATCACTGAAGTTTATGTGGTTTTGGGTGGCTTGTCTAGCCAACATGTTACGAACCATATTAATCTTTCTAATATATAATTTTCATGAGTTAGAAGCCAGTTAAAGACCGGAAAAATCAAATGTGTACTTACCACTTGTCCTTTTAGATGCAAAAATGAACTTAGATGCACAAATTATGGACTTGTTTGACACAGTACTAGTGCCATTGGCACAGAATGATAGTGATAACTTCCTAATGATATAACGTTGTACTTGCTAATAGACGTTTTGGAATATAACATTGTACTTGCTAATAGACCTTTTGGATGGAAATGGATTAGTAAGTGATGGGTTTATAGTAATTAGAATGTGTGATAACCATAATCTGCCTTTCATCAAAATTTATATAGTTGTGCTGACCTAGCTTCCCGTTAACATTCATATTGGGTAGGTTATGCATGTATTCAAGCGGCATAATGTATGTGTATTTGTGAGAATTAATGTTTATATTGTCTTTATAACAAGTCTAGAAAATATGTTTCCATGTCCACGATGGGCCCCTGTCCCATGGCTTTCCCACAAAAATCCTTTCCTTCTTGGATTCACTTTCTCGACTATGCTTCACCGCACTCCAATGCTAGATGGATCACCTCCCTTCCCATGGTTTGCGAATGAGGTCATCCCTTTCTCGTTTCCACTTTCACAAATACTCATGAATCTAATACCAAATGGCAGGGGCTAGCACCATTGCACAGTTGCCTAGACCAAGGCCTGTGCCCAACCATGCTTAACAATATTTGTATGGTCAGATCTGCTCCACTCCCCTCTCGTTGTTTTCACCTGCCTTGATGTTTACATGGTTTTAGGTGGCTCGTCTACTCAACATGTTACAAACCATAATATTCTTCCTAATATTTTATTTCATAAGTTGCATGCTTGTTAAAGAGTGAGAATGAAAGGTGTGGATCATTTAGATGCAAAAATGAATTTGGATACACAAATTAGGAACACATTTGAGATGAGTAGGGCCATTCACATAGAGAAATAATGATAACTTCCTAATGATATATTATGTTCATGAATTGCGAGCATGTCCAAAACTATAGCAATGAAATGTTGTACATGCTAGCACAAATTTTAGATGGAAATGGTTTAGTAAGTTATAGTTTTATATAATAATTAGAATGTGTGATAACCATAATCAGGCCTTTCCTCAAGATATATATACTGGTGCTATCCTAGTTTCTCGTTAATATTCGTAGTGTGTAGGCTTTGCATATACATGGAGTGTAGTGTGTATGCATATTTGTGAGAATTACCATTTGTACCGTGTTGCTAAGATGGATAGGAAATATGTTTCCAACTCCTTGATCGCCTCCCTTCCCATGGCGTCCCAATGAAGCCTTTCCATTCAGGTTCCACTTTGTCAATAATACTTTTCTAAAACACCTTACTCCAACGCCAAATGGACTGCCTCCATTACTATGGCTTTCCCACAATGCCATCCCTTTCTAGTTTCTTGTTTGTCAAATGTGCTCCACTTCAATCCAATGCCAGATGGTGGGGGCCAGTGCCCATGGCACGAGGGCCTGGCCCAAGGCAACCATGCTCAACATTATTTGTATGGTCCACTCTACTCCCTCACACCCCTTCTCATTGTTTCCAGTTTCCCACCCTAATGTTTACATGGTTTGTGCTACCTCATCTAATGAACATGCTACAAAGAAGAATAATGACCAGCCGAGGACTGGCTACTAAGGACGTGCACGACTGGTGAAGGAGGTGTGCATTCCTTTTATGTTCTTTCTCAATTTATTTTGGTGAATGGTATTGGAAGGCGATGTCAATATTAGAGGCATATCTAGCAGGAGAGGCACCTAGCCCTGCTGCCATCTTCGTGCCTCCTAGTTCCCAAAAACTCCACCGCCTCCTCTACCTTCGCCCTATAGTCTTCCTTGAGCCAGATGCACTAGGATTTTTCGTAGAAGCTGGATCTTCCTCCACCTCCCCTCCACCACTAGCTGATATGGTGGTGGCTTTCTCCTTCTCACTAGTCACCACCGTGGTATACACCGCTCTCTCAGGGATCCAGTGGTGTACAGCATAAGCTGTGCCGCCGCCCCTATTCCTCTCTCCAATATCTAGCAGTGCAAAGCTATCGCTGACTCTGGTGCACAGAGGAGGAGCTTGGTCCACCGGCCTAGGGCATCTTGGGAAGGAGGCATGCTGCCGGCAGAGCAGCGTGACCAGTGAAGAAGGTGTGCGTCTCTCTGTCTAAGGACTGCATGATGTGGAGGTGCGTAGGTGGTGAAGGAGGTGCACATTCCTCTTTTGTTCTCTCTCGATTTATCTTGGTGAGCTGTTATTGGTAGGAGATGCCAATATTTTTGGCTTGTCTAACAGCAGAGGACACTAGAGTGATGACCTGCTTAACAAAGGCAGCTAGATTGTCATCGCCAGTAATACTTTATTTTTAAAATTTATCTCCCTTTATTGATGTTCGTGATGGGTTATCTCTCTAATCCCCAAGTCATTTACAAAACTCAGGACAGATAATTGGAATCGCACAAACCATCTTCCATGGTTTCCAAGGGCTGATCCAACAAATCATTATTATGTCCTTCCCTATTCATTGAAATCCTTGGACAACCTCATTGTTTTTCCACTAGTTTCGGAAAATATTTGAATTCACGGTCACCAAGAAATCTACAGGGTGCTATAGGGGTGCTGTAGCAGTTGAGCAAAATTCTCCACTAAATGATATAGCCTATAATTTAAAATAATGTGATCACCTAAAAGGATTGTTAAAGGTACCCCTATAAATTTATTTTTCAACTATATCTCTTTGGGATTTCATCCATAAATAGACCCTTATATATTTGCATGCATAAATATGTGCATACTCGTTCAAGAAGGTGATGCACTTGAGATTCTTTTGGAGGCCTCCAAGGGATAGACTAAGTATAGCTTGGATCGATACATAACAAGACACAATTATAAAGAATGTTTGCCATGAAGATATGACAAAAATTGTTAGATGCATATTCGTTTATAGCTTTTATACACTTTATTAATAGATAAAAAATAATGAATAATGAAACCAAGTAGCTAGTTAAAAAGACATACCTCAAATATGTGGATATTAGGAATGGACACAATGAGATCAATTTGATTCTAACTCCTTCATAACTCATAAAATTTCTCCAAAAATTTTGAGTCCCACATGATTTGGCCATAGCATTCCTAAGACAACCGTGCACCCCTCACTGAACAATAACATAGTTTGCTACTTTCAGATTTACAAAACATTGTAAGAATAAAACATAAAAAATTGATTTTTCCCAATAAAATAGTTTTCTACTTTCAGATTTACAAAACATTGTAAGAATAAAACATAACAAAATTGATTTTCCCTAAATAACATGAAAATTTATCAATCATCCATTGAGGCTAAAATTGGTTACCAAAATGAATAAATTGAACAAATTCACAAAAGAAGACATGAAAGAAGGATAGGTTCCTTAAAACATAGATAGTCACGTACTTCTTCCATCACATGACCAGGATCTTGCTATCCTCTTTTCTATAGGTTGTCTCTTGCGCTTGCGATGATATTCAATACTGACCTGTCCAAACTATTATAAGCTTCCAATTCATCCTATTACCAAAACATAAGTGCAAATTAATAATTGTATACCTATTTGGATCTACAAATATAAGTTAATTAAGTATTTCTGTTGCTCATTGCAAAAAAGTGGTTCAGAAATCAATCAAATGTAATAGGGGTAAATGATCATGTACAGTGCACTGCGTACCCTAAATCTTGTCGTCCTACTTTTGATGAACATACCTAGATACTAGCCTGATCCAAAAATGGACTAAACATATACAAATTTGCATGTTTTCCAATATAGGGAGAAAAAGAGTGAGGGCCCAATTTGGCTCTCCTCCTTGGGAAAGGTTCACTAGCTACTCCTTAATCTTTGAAGTATGATTTCCTTCGGTTAGTCTACCAAATCTCAATGTTCAATAGATCGATATCCCATATGTAAAATAATATTTTGTACCAAATCATCCGTGCTAGCTCTAGAGTCCCACTTGCCGCCGTCGTCAGTGCCGGCTCCAGATCTGCAAAGGTCTGAGAGGGACGAGCGAGGGAGATGAAGAGGGGAAGAGTGAGGAAGAAGGGGAGACTTGGCCTCACCAGCCCAGCTAACACTGACCTCCAACGGATTCGGCTGGCCTCCATCGGATCCAGCCGCCCTCCACCGGATCTCACCAAGTCTACGACCGAATCGGGCACATGCCACCAGATCTGTGCGTGGGCGCCCGTCTCGTCGCCTCCATGCCAGAGAGCGAGGCACGCCCGTGTGTCCTTGTTGCCTCCATGCCAGAGAGGGAAACGGAGGCATGCCCGTGGTCCTTGTCACCTTGACGCCAGTGGTCCTCATCGCCTCCACATGCATGGAGAGGAAGCGCCATGGCACGCAGATCTACCACGCCACGCCTCCATGTAGATCCGGCCTCGTCGCCTCCATGATGGACAGCAAGGTGCTCCTATGGTCCTCCTCGCCTCCACGCCAGTGTCGGAGGCGCGAGGGAGACGGAGGCACGAGTGCTCCTAAAACACACATAGAGAGGGAGCAGCGTGAGAGAGACAAGCATGAGCACAAGGGTAGAGGGAGAGAGACGAGTGCTTCTCTTAGAGTCGCGAGCGCTGAGGGAGAGGGAGAGAGCATAGGGAGTTGGGAGAGAGCCAAGTGTAGGGAGAGAGGCGAGCGCTTTTCTGTGCGGCGGCCGGTGGTCAGAGAGGTGGAGAGAGGGAGTTGCTGTTTTAGAGTTAGGGTTCGGAGTGGGCTGCAGAATGGGCCATGGGCCTTTTAACCGAGGCGGGCTTTCTAAGGGGTCCACATCTGAAAATGGATTCATTTTCTGGGGTGGAACTCTTAAGAGGCCACCTCCGTTAATGGAGTTTAGGAGGCTAGCAATTTGTGACTTCCTCCGTAAATGGATTTTAGTAGACGGGCAATTTTGGACCACCTGCGTAAATAAAGTGTCCGCCTCTGTAAATCCATTTTGCAAGATGGGCAACTGTAAACGCCTTCGTAAATAAAATGACCACCTCCAAAAAATCCATATGTATTTTAGGAGACGGTTGCATTTTGTGACTGCCTGCGTTAATGTTTAGTGTCTCGCAAAATCCTTTTTGTAGTAGTGGATGACTTTTTGATGACAATGATTAACATGTGTGCCAAAATGTGTTAAACAAGTTATAATAGGTCAAAGTGATCCAAGAGTAGAAGTGGCACGAACACCGACAAATAAACGAAACAAAAAGGACAGAGTATGGTGAAACTTCAAAAGCTGGACGGCCCATTGGTGACTAAGTTGGACACGCTAGACTAGAGCATGTATAGTCTATTCTGACTCTGTGCCGAGGCACTTGTTCAGCATAAGTTGTGGTCCATCCTTCAAAGGAATCTAGCAATGGGGTATCAAATAGGAAACATGATATAGTGAGGGGAAAAAGGCTAGCAAATCATGGTTTAGTTCAGAGGCATGACCACTATGCACTAGCAAGCACTAGAGAATTCGATGCGGTCAACTGCAAAGTACAGACGATCATCCGGTGCCGTTAAAAAACATGTCCATTATTAGGTTAAACACATGGTATGGTAGGACAGAGGAAGGAAGAGTGCGTTGGAGGAAGGGTGGACAAATTATGTTTGCAAGATCCACAAAAACTCTTCAATTGCTAGTTGTGATAGTATTGTTCAGCCAAGTCATTTATCTAAGGAGACCGTCCAACTGAAGTTGTGTTTATGTAGAATTTGCCCAACGAGTAGTTGAGTGCGGGTTTTGTCGCTATGTATACATGGACTTCCCTCGCTTGCCTGATGTTATTGGAGTACATTGAGACAAATAGAAGCGAAGGCAAGTGTTTATACACCTTATCCACTCTCTCAAGTGCATCAAGATCATATCCAAGGATTGAATAGACACCATAATTCATCCCTCTAAGATCATATCCAATGAAACACAGAAAGCTGAATCAAACACTGAAAGATGCAAAAACTTTAGAAAAGATGATAAACTGGAACCGCTGAAAGACTATAGAAACAACGACAATGGTGGTCTCACCTTTTGCTATATTTATGATTGGCAAAAGCAGATCACTCATGTGAAGCCTTGAATTAATGGTCTTTGCAACACAAAACGATGGGAGGAAAACTTTGATGGACCAATAATTCTAGCAGTCTACATGGCTCCAGTTCATATGGGGTGCCAAAAGAAAAAAATCCGTACTAGTCTAACCTGTTGAAACACATGCACGACGTCAACATGAACTGCATGCACCACTGATTTCTCGGATGCCCAGCACACGGTCCAGGCGTCCTGGTTGGCTCGCCCTCGACATTAGCTGGGAACGGAGACGATGGATGTGATCTTTTTTTAGTCCACGACTACTGCGATGGAGGTGGGGAGAATAATTCTCGGAACATGCCTCACGGACGAGCGATCGTGTGTATAATGGGCGGGCGCTGCGTCCTATCTTTTCTTTCCAAAAAACCACTGCATGCGCAGCAAACAAAGAGCGACATGATTGGCCGGAAACAACGCTGGGAAATCGAAAATTTCCTAATTACGCACACAGGAGTTAGGGAAATAAGTGGTCCATCTGTGTCTGAATGTGGGTCCAGTGTCAAATCTGCAAACGACCGATGTTTCGAGTCCCATTTTTGCAAATCGCCCAATTTGAAGTGGTGTATTACAGGGGTAGAGATAGAGAAGAGATATAGATTCTTTTTTTTCCTTTCCTTGATTCCTTCACTCAACGTCTCAACGCATGGTGAATAAAAGTAAAGAAAAGCTAAAGGGAAAGAAGGGACCGATGATTTCCCTAACTCCTGTGAGCATAATTAGGAAATTTTCGATTTCCCAGCATTGTTTCCCGTGGCGGGCGATTTGCAAAAATGGGACTCGAAACATCGGTCGTTTGCAGATTTGACACTGGACCCACATTCATAGACATAGATGGACCCACTTGTCATCCACCCGAGTGTCATCATAATTAAGGAGTCAATCTTTCGAGTGTCATTTTTGTAAATTTTTCCTTCAAATTATCCTAGATCTACCCAACAATTACTTACTCCACAGTCATGACCTTAACTACGTCCACACCAATATATGCACCTAAAATTATACCACCCTAAAAACGTATGAACCAGATTAACTCTCCTCCGTTCTCTCTCTTTACTCAACCATATCCGCCGGTCATCCTTCAATAGATCTCTAGGAACTAGCAACCCCTCCCGACTCCCTCACGCTCGCATGCAGGTCACAGTAGGCGGCCACGGTTCGATCCCTCTCGTCTCCTTTTTCAAAAAAAACACAGCTCCGGACTGCAGAAATGGAAAAAAAACACCGTGAGCGTGAGAGACCTCCGCCTCCGCCTCCGCCTACTGCTTCCTGGCGACGGTGAGCTCTCCAGCTTTGGCGGTCTTCTCCTGCTCGTCGGCGATGGCCGGATCTGGTGGCTGTAGTCGCAAACGCTCCTCCCCCTTCTTCTTCCCCGACGCCCGACACCATGGCTAGCCTCGCGGCCCCTGGGCAGCTCCTTGGCTGGGGGCGCGGCTGGTCGGGCCTCTGCCATGGCCGGTGAAGGGGACCGTGACGCCTAAGAGGGGGGGTTGAATTAGGCAACTTAAAATTCTAACTCTAAACTATGGCCTCTTTTTCTAATCCTAGCAAAACCTATGCAAGAGATAAACTATCTAAATGTGCAACTACGGTTTTGCTAGTGTATTGCTATCTCTACCGCAAAAGGAGTAATGTAATCAATGTGAATGCGGAAGCTAAAGAGCAAGGTAGAGATATGCAAACACCCGTCGATGACTCCGGTATTTTTACTGAGGTATCGAGAAGCGCGCAAGCTTCCCCCTAGTCCTCGTTGGAGCCCATCGCAAGGGCCAAGCTCCCAGTCGAGTAACTCTGTGGATACCCTTGGGCCTTCCCCACACGCAAGTGGGTCTCTGACATGACTTCCGGCAAGCCTCTCTCGGATGCTCCCCGCCGTCTTCACTATCAAGCTTCCGTCGAAACACCGTGGGCCTTGTTCCCTCCAGTACACGGTGGCGGCCACACCACAAACGCGATTGGTGTGATCTCGCAAGACTACAAGCCCCTCCGATGTACAACAATGGTGCTCGCAAGCACCGAGTGGTAAAAGGTATGCAAACCTCACTAAACACTAGGCCTAAACGTAGAGCAAGTGCATAAGCAGTGGTCTAATCAACCTAAGCACTTCGCAAAGCACCGACACTAATCACCTAATGAATCACTAAGCACTATGCAAGTGGAGATCACTAAAATGGTGTATCAACACCCTTGATATGTTTCCTCAGCTCCACCATCTTTATTTGGCCGGTTGGGGGTTGTATTTATAAGCCCCACTAAGAAAGTAACCGTTGGGGACGAAATCCTACTTTTCTGCTACTGACTGGACGCTAATCACGTCCTGACCGAACGCGTTCAGTCGTCCCGACCGTTAGAGCTACGATCAACTGATCGGACGCTGCCAGCGTCCGGTCACATGCCATCGGACGCATCCGGTCGTAGTATCGCCGCTCTGGAACCACTCCGTATTCGACCGGACTCTGCTGTCCTGCGTCCGATCGATTTGTCGCCAGTGTTCGGTCGCTACTGCTGACGCCTGTTGTCGAGCTTCTTGATTGGAGCGTCCGGTTGCTTTCCACCAGCGTCCGGTCCAGCGGCCGATCACCTCTGTGAGCTTGTTTCTTCGTGATCTTGCTTATGGCTTGGTTCCTATCTTCGTGCTTGGACTTTACTTGATCTCTTGGGTCTTCTCTTATGCTTCTAAGGTCTTGCTTATGGTGTTGATCATCGGATCATCACGTCGCCTTCGTCCAAGTCACATCTTGCACCCTATTGAACTATAAAACAATCACTTGCAAATTCATTAGTCCAATTTGGTTGTGTTGGTCATCAAACACCAAAATCCAAAGTAAATGGGCCTAGGGTCCTTTTCCTTACAATCTCCCCCTTTTTGGTGATTGATGACAACACGACCAAAGCAAGCAAATAATAAAAATTTGCAATTTAAAAGCTATCTACTTGCTAGGATGCAATGCAAGGGGCAAGGTTATATGATGCTAAAAGATGCTACTTGTAAGACTAGAAGATACCATTTGAACACTTATCTTGCCCTTGCAAAAATCCCCATGCGGTATTATGGATTTAAGCCTTGCTTCCTACAAATTCTCCCCATTACATAGGCAATCCATAATCCACTGTCCTCACTTTCTCAGACCATTACCACTTGTAGACACCACTTGTAGACCATTACCACTTGTAAATTATTATGATCTAGCTTTTTGGTCCTACAAATTCATGCTTGCTTTTGGTCCTCTAAATTCTCCCCCTTTGGAATCAAACACCGAAAAGGAAGACATTTGTAGCACAAGGGAGGGTCAAACTTTGTGATCCTTTGTATGAAGAGTGGAATGGGTCACAACATTTGACTCTCACATTATATAGACTAAGCTCCCCCTAAATATATGCATACATATGGTAAAAGGCAAAGCATATGCATAATTGGCAAATTATTGCTCAAGGGAGTTTAATCTATATAATGCTTGGAGAAAGCATATAATTATCAAAATGAAATCAACATGGTGATATCGGTTTAGAAATACCACATATAGAAATCAACTTGATTTCTACCACTTGCTTGATGGTGGATATTTGAAGTATGATGCTTAACTCTGGGGACTCCATTTTCCTTGCAATGAGACTACTACACACATGATAAGCTTGAAAAGGTGTTAGTCTCAAAGCATCCAACTTGTAGAGTAACCTCCCCCTAAATTTGTGCACACAAGTATGGATGACTTGTAGAAGACATGCACATTGATTTTAGAATCAATAATACCACTTGAAAGATGATATCACATGAATGTGAGAATCATTTTCGAAGGTGATATTCAGGAGAAATTATCTACATTTTGGACATTGACACATATTAGTTGAACAATTGTAAGACAAGCTATGTGCCGTGCTCCTAAATAATTTAAACCATGTAGGTTTGCTCCAAGGGTTAAGAGTGAAACCGAGCAAGCCTACCATAAGATATACCTAGTGTATGCATGATAAAAGATATAAGCATGCAAATGCAAACATAGGCATGAAAAGTAACTAGATGCTTAAAGATACCAATTTGTAAGAAATACCACTTGTAGGAAATGCAAATTGATACTACTTGAAGGAAATACTAATTGAAATTAATAACATCTAGTTACCTAACATGGGAAGGGGAATTTGGGTCCATAGTATTCACTAACCCTCTTGGCAATGACTTTATCCATAATGATGCACCCCATTAAATGCACCCATACTTTGCCAAGTCTGCAAATTCTCTGATGTCCATTAGACTTCTCACTTTCCTTTCGGGATCCAAACCTTCTTGGTGCTCTTCATGTTTGAAATAATTTCCTTTGGCACCCAAAAGCATTTGACCCCATTGTTGGCTTGCTTGTTCACCTTGATGGCCACCACCTTGTCATTTTTCTTCTTCTTCAAGAGATAAGGTGTGGAGGCCTTCTTGTCCACCTTGTTGGTGTAGGTGTTGGAGAGCTTGCTTGTTCGCTTCTTCTCTTTCTTCTTTGCTCCTCCCCCATTCTTCACCTTGCACTCATAGGACTTGTGGCCATCCTTATGGCATATGTAGCAAACCACGGTTTGTCCTTCATCAAGCTTCTTTACTCCCTTGACGGTGTTATCTTGATGAAGTTGGGCTTGCTTCGCCTTGCCTTTCACTTGAGTCAAGTCCTTGGTGAGGCGAGCTACTTCTTGCTTGAGTTGCTCATTCTCCTTTGCAACCTCTTGTGTGCATGTATCTACAACAACTTTCTCAACACAAACTTGGTTGCACAAAGATGAGTCTAAACATAAATCATTACAAGAAGTAGAGGCATCCTTTTTAGACATGTTAAAGATACAACTTTTCTTTTTAGATGCCTTGGTGGGGGTTGTACTAGCGGCTTCAAGATTAGCAACTTTATTAGTTAGCTCAGCACAATGTTTGCACATGGTTTCCATTTTAGCAAGCAAACTTTTATAAGCTTCTTGTGAGCTAGCTAACTTTTCTTTTAATTTTTTATTTTTCTTTACAAGTTGCTCATCATTGATTGTGCATGCACTTATTGTTGCACTAGCCTCAAGTTGCTCAATTTTAGTAGATAATTCAACATTGAGATTAGCAAAGTTCTCATATTGCTCAAGCAAAGTTTTGTATGCTTCTTGTGAACTATTAGCTTTCCTTTTAATTTTTTGAGCTTCTTTTATTGACTAGTGCAAACTTTAGCATAATTAAGATTTTGTTGCACAATTTCATCATAAGAAGGCATTTTATCATCACTATCACTCTCACTAGAGGATGAGCTTTCGTTACCTCGTGCCATAAGGCACATACGAGAAGAGCTTGATGATGCGTGCTTGCGCCCTCGCCTCTTGTTATGGTGTTCTTCTTCACTTGAAGAATCATCCCATGACCTTATTGATGTGAGGGCTTGGTTCTTGCATGCCTTCTTCTTTGTCTTGGGTGTGGGCTTGTTTGGACAAACTTCCACAAAGTGCCCCAACTCGCCACATCCATAGCATCCTCTCTTTCTTTGCTCATTTCTTTGATTGGTGAAAATGAGATCTTGAATTTGGATGGGCACACCCTTGACATTGAGCCTTTGGATCATCTTCTCCACCTTGTTTATTAGTTTGATTGATTCTTCATCAAGGTCGGAGGTGGAGGAGGAGGATTGATCATCATCACTTGAATCTTCATCATCATCATCATCATCCTCATCTTCTTCTTCTTCACTTGAGGAGCTTGAGCTTGAGCTTGAGCTTGTCTCAACTTGCTTGCCCTTCATCTTATTTTTCTCGCTACATGCGAGAGCTTTGCCTTTGCTTGATGAAGAGGCTTCTTCTTGACCCATTTTGCGTGATATTTCAAATGCCACTATCTTGCCAATGACTATGCATAGGGTCATGGTGCTCAAGTTCTCCATATTGTGAAGGATGGTGATGATGCTAGCATATTTCTTTTGTGGTAGCACGGAGATGATCTTCCTCACGATGTCCGCGTCATCTAGCTTTATTAATCCTATTGAATGGAGCTCATTGATAATTAGATTCAAACGAGAATACATATCACAAACAAGCTCATCATCATTCATTGTAAAGGAATCATAATTTTGCTTAGCTAGACAATGTTTTTGCTCACGGACATTAGATGTGCCGTCATGGAGCTCTTGAAGTTTTAACCAAATTTCATGTGCTGTATTTAAGGTGAACACTTGGTTAAACACATCCATACTAAATGATTCAAACAAGCAATTTTTAGCTCTAGCATTGAAATGAATTTCCTTTTCTTCACTCTTCATGGGTTTATCGGGATTCTTAATGGGTTTCATCCCGTCACGAGTGACTCTCCAAACTCCCAAATCAACCGCCTCAAGGTAGCAAGCCATTCTAGCTTTATAATAGGGGAAGTTAGTGCCGTCAAAATGTGGAGGCCTAGAGGTATCCATCCTAACCACTCTAAATGATGTCGGCTCAATGGCGATTAAGCCAAAGGTCCAAATT
Source organism: Miscanthus floridulus (assembly GCF_019320115.1). Lineage (NCBI taxonomy): Eukaryota > Viridiplantae > Streptophyta > Magnoliopsida > Poales > Poaceae > Miscanthus > Miscanthus floridulus. The sequence goes on along the minus strand of NC_089589.1, from coordinate 118,489,478 downwards.
GAGCCAACCTGGCTCTAATACCAATTGAGGGGGACCGTGACACCTAAGAGGGGGGGGGGGTGAATTAGGCAACTTAAAATTTAAACTCTAAACTATGGCCTCTTTTTCTAATCCTAGCAAAATCTATGCAAGAGATAAACTATCTAAATGTGCAACTACGATTTTGCTAGTGTATTGCTATCTCTACCGCAAAAGGAGTAATGTAATCAATGTAAATGCGGAAGCTAAAGAGCAAGGTAGAGATATGCAAACTCCCGTCGATGACTCTGGTATTTTTACCGAGGTATCAAGAAGCGCGCAAGCTTCCCCCTAGTCCTCGTTGGAGCCCCTCGCAAGGAATCCCTCGCAAGGGCCAAGCTCCCGGTTAGGTAACCCCGTGGATAGCCTCGGGCCTTCCCCACGTGCAAGTGGGTCTCCAACGTGCCTTCCAGCAAGCCTCTCCCAGATGCTCCCCGCCGTCTTCACTATCAAGCTTCCGGCCGAAACGCCGCGGGCCTTGTTCCCTCTGGTACACGGTGGCGGCCTCACCACAAACACGGTTGGTGTGATCTCACAAGACTACAAGCCCCTCCAATGTACAACAATGGTGCGTGCAAGCATCGAGTGATTAGAGGTATCCAAACCTCACTAAACACTAGGCCTATACCTAGAACAAGCGCATAAGCAGTGGTCTAATCAACCTAAGCACTTCGCAAAGCAGCTACGCTAATCACCTAATGAGTCACTAAGCACTATGCAAGTGGAGATCACTAACATGGTGTATCAACACCCTTGATATGTTTCCTCAGCTCCACCACCTTCATTTGGCCGGTTGGGAGTTGTATTTATAAGCCCCACTGAGAAAGTAGCCGTTGGGGACAAAATCTCGCTTTTCGGCTACCGACCGGACGCTGATCACGTCCTGACCGGACGCGTCCGGTCGTCCCGACCGTTAGAGCTGCGATCAACTGATCGAACGCTGCCAGCGTCCGGTCACATTCCATCGGACACGTCCGGTGGCAGTATCGCCGCTCTGGAACCTCTCTGTACTCGATCAGACTCTGTTGTCCTACGTCCGGTCAATTTACCGCCAGCGTCTGGTTGCTGCTGCTGACGCCTGTTGCTGAGCTTCTTGATCGGAGAGTCTGGTTGCTTTCTGCCAGCGTCCGGTCCAGCGTCCGGTCACCTCTGTGAGCATGTTTCTTCGCAATCTTGCGTACGGCTTGGTTCCTATCTTCGTGCTTAGACTTTGCTTGATCTCTTGGGTCTTCTCTTATGCTTCTAAGGTCTTGCTTATGGTGTTGATCATCGGATCATCACGTCGCCTTCGTCCAAGTCACGTCTTGCACCCTATTGAACTACAAAACAATCAATTGCAAACTCATTAGTCCAATTTGGTTGTGTTGGTCATCAAACACCAAAATCTAAAGTAAATGGGCCTAGGGTCCATTTTCCTTATAGCCGGACCCATGGCTGGGAGCGCGCCTCCCCAAGCCACAGGTGCAGCTATGCTTAGGGTTTTGAGATGGAGGCAGTAGCGGAGGCCAGGACCGGCGAGCAGGTAGGGACCTCGGCCTTCATCTCCCATGCCCAGCGTTGCTATCCCCTGCTCGCACTCTGCATCGTGCAGCGCTCGAGCTGCGTTCGATTGCCAACCCGCGCCCCATTTTCTTCTCTCTTCCGAAATAAACAAGATTTGGGGAGGGAGAGAATCCGGGGAGTGGAGTCCTAGCGGCGGCGGTCACTGAGGTCGAGGAAGCCCTACACGCCGCTGATGCTTCAACCTCTGAGGGCCTCGCGGCGCTTGAGGCCCGCGACTCCGTCCTCCCCCGCGCACCTCGCATCTCGGTCAAGCGGCCATCGTGCGGCGCAGCAGTCGCAGGAGCTCTCCGCAGAGGCGACCAAGCACTCGCGGCACTAATCTCGAAGACGGTGAATAAGTCCAAGGAGATCTTCTCCGAGACTGCCTCCAAGTCACGTCGACACTTGAGGTGGCACCGATGGTGTCTCACCCGCACTATCCGTCGGGCGGGGACGCCACCGAACCAGGTGGCTCATGCGATGGAGCGGTTGTGCCGTGCGGTTGGCTCATTGTGTACATCTGGCTCGGCGTGGACAGCCTCCTCGACACCCTCTTCGTCGCCAGTGGCGCGCCCCCGTACAGCTTCCCCTGGCACATCGACAGGATGGAGCGTGTTATCGTCAAAGAGGAGCCTGCCATGCGCCTCCGCTTCCAGGACCTCTGCGCCCCTGGCAGGTACCAGGCTACCAGCCCCCAGTATCTCATCCCGCCCTAACACCTCTGTTCTCCCTTCCCTCTCGATCCGGGAGGTTAGGGATAGTTCATCTCGCTTTCTATACACCGAAGGAAACTCGGTTGTGTTTTACTGACTGCAGACAAATGTAAAAATTTTACCCAAAACAACACTGACACTTCTTTGCCGATGAGAGATTCAACGCAGCACCTTTGATATTGTCTAACTGATGTTCGTGAAATTGGTAACTGTGGTCCGGAATTGCTTTGCTTTAGGGATTGGGTTGGTCACTCTACGTACTAAAATATGTCATTGTTTTTTCAGTTATGCCAACTTTATTAGTGTTATGTCAGAACTTGGATCTACTTTGTGGTTGTTCTTAGTTTTTTGGCTTACTGTTTCTTATACATTGCTCAGGCTTTCGACTGTTGAGGTTCTGTAAAGATTGGACATCAGTGGTTCTATTTACACATGTTAACTGTCCTGTTGAGTGTGTACCTGTAATTTGGACTTGTTGGATCATTCCAGCCCAATTGGTCTGTATATCTTCAATTTCAATTAGCCTGCTGTTTTATTTGGCTCTTTAATATTCTTCCATACTCCCTTATTCTGGTCAGAATTATACCAACGTTGTGGCTATTCTTCATGGGTTCACACATACGGTTTATTTTAGAGGAGAAACTCGATGCTTCTTGGTCTTGAAACATGGAAGCTGAGAGCTTATCAAAGCAAGGTTAATGACCAGAGTTGTAGCAATTATTATATCAGACTTAGTGGATGTCAACTGAATCACTTTTATGCCTTAGATCAGTGAAAAAATTTGATTTTATAAAAAATAATTTTTGTTTGCATTTTACTATTTTAATTAATAATCCAACATGGCTCTACTTTTCCTTGTTTATATATTCAACCATAATGAGCTGCAAATAACAATTATCTAGTGCAACATGCTCTAACCCTGGTAAGTTCTGTTTTTTTGTAATCTTTTTGCTTCAACTTTGTCAAGGTGATCTTGATATTTAGTTTACAAGACAACTGATTATTTTTAAATCTGTTTGGCATTGTCTTGTACTTTATGACCTGATCAATGTACTTTCATTTTCATTGTTCATAGTTCTGAAAAAGGAAGAGAAGAAGGAACTTATCCAGAAGAGTGAGAGATTGAAGCAACCACTGAATTCAGTAGGGGTGAGTGCATCTTGTTTCTGCAATCTTTGAAATATTGTTCAAACACAAGAAGCTGGCATGCACCTTCTTTTGTTTTTTGTGGATCTCATAGCTACAAGGCAATTCAACTAATATCTCAAAGGATGAAAAGGTGAACACAAATTATATCCTTTTCACTTTTTTTACTGGAAGGCGTGCCTTGTTCATCAATAATAATGCCATGATTAAATGTCGTGACACTCAGATTGTTGTCGCATGAAGAATGCTGTCTGCATGAATTAATTTGTGCCACTACCGGAAACAGTGGCTTTGTCGTGTGCCACAGGCACTCGGCAAAGCCCAAAAAACACTCGGCAAAGGATTTACCGAGTGTAACACTCGGCAAACAGCACACGGCATCTACAGTGACGGCAAATGTCTCTTTGCCGAATGTTTTCTATCAGGCACTCGGCAAATACTTTGCCGAGAGCTGAAACCGACGCTCGGAGAAAAAAGTAACGTGACGGCGCAGAGACGGTCACGGCGCGTTTGCTAAGTGTCCCGGGCCTGACACTCGGCAAACCTACCTCCTTTGCCGAGTGTCAATTCTGGGACACTTGGCAAAACTGGCTAGTTTGTCGAGTGTCAAATACCGGGCACTCGGCAAACCTGCCTTCTTTGCCGAATGTCAAATACTGGACACTCGGCAAAGACTAGCCCAAAATGATAAATGTTGGCTTCTTTGCCGAGTGTCACAGCGTAGACACTCGGCAAAGAAGTCATTTTAGTCCCAGAATGCATAGATTTTTGCCATGTGTCCAATTTGCCGAGTGTATTTTTCATGGCACTCGGCAAATAGCCATTTTGCCGAGTGTAAGACTCGGCAAAGCTGCCATATATAATCAGTTTATTTGGTTCAGTCACAGCCACGTACCACATTCAAATAAACATCACATCCGTCATAGATAGTTCACAATAAGCATCACAGGCAGTTCATATAGATATATCTGAAACGACCCCGATTTCCACGAAGGGAAATCCACAGCGTTGAAGTGTAATAAGACCGTTGTAGATCATATTACCCAAATTCCAGTCGAATATCACATCCATACAATGATAATATCAGAGTACAAATAGTGCGGAATTACATAAATTATTACATCGCTGCATTGGCGGAATCAAAAGTAGCATTCATTCAGAACAGCTTGAAGATAAGATCGCCAAACTCGAGCGTAGGCACGAACCCCTCAACCGTCAAACTCCTCGGAGCTATACTCCTCAACAGAACCTGTGTGTCAAAATTTATCAGTACGATTTGTACTGGCCACACCCAACCCTATGAGCATTGCTTTGTGAAAATTGGATGCATGTTGGATGTAATCAAAAGGAACCTATAAGGCTGGGGTTTCCTATGCATTAGCATATCAAGTATATAATAGTAGTTGGTCAAGTTTTAACACCATTCCCACACACATTCCACCCCATTCCCTTCCCAGAGCCAGGTTTCGATCCTGGGATCGATTTACCACCATCACCACACCATCACCATACCATAACCATACCATCGCTCAATCGACAGGCCAACTCCCTCTTGGCACTGTCTCAAGGCCCGTAGCCCCTAGCTACGACCGACACTCTCTCACGGGGGAAGAAAAGAAGGACTCATCTCATTATATAGTTTAAGCGAAACCCAGGCAAGGTCCATAGCCGACAAGTCATCACATGTATCGATCGATCAACCATACACTCTGCAGAGGTTTTACATAACCACAAGATCCGCCTTCCTCGCTGACCATCGTCAACTAGGCTGATTCCGGCCGCTTGCTAGCCTAGGATCATGCCACTCTACCATTCAGCCCTAGTACACCCCAAGTCTAGTCTGGGGTGGCTGGAACTGTGAGTCATGATCCGGGTCCACAAGGTCTCCATGAAGTCTCGGAAGGGTGTGGGGGAAATCCTCCATGCCCCATACCTCCTTACACTGTCCGCTATCAACCTAGCAGTAGTGGCAATATCCTACCAAGTAGTCCGGTCGTCCCGCACCATATAGGGCGAGTGGTACGTAAGGCTTCCCGGTGAATCTGAGTACTAGTAAGTCCTTAGGGATGACCAAGCCAGAATGTCTTCATCAGGGTTTCCATTTGTCGTGCTACCACAGCACCTCCACCCTGGGCTCCTCCCATCACAAGTTCACACCTAGGACCACCTCATATACCATTTACCCACCATAGGTATCCATTTCCAGGGGTGCCCAGGTAGCACCACATGGCAAGACTTGCCCCAGGCTCGTCGTATACACCAACTTGGTCGACACAACCCTCACCCTCCACACACCCAAGACACACATGCAGCACTCTCCCCATAGTCCAGATAACACCAGTTTCCACCACGCGTCAATGTATTATAAGCATAGTAGAAGTATGAGCAATGAAATATAGCAGCAAGCGTGTGTCTAGCCTAATAGCAGGATATGCAGGGGTAAGGTTGCATCAAGGTAAAGGCCACCAAGTAAGCATACTACCATGCAAGTCCTATCATAGTATGATTATAACAGTAAAGTAAAGCAATAGCAGTTCTATATTAGCCTGCGTAATAGGTGCTATGAGATTGGGTGGGATGTGGCACCTTCAGTGTAGTCGTCTTCGTTCTCCTCACGGTACTCACGATCCTTGTCCGTCTGGTTCTCCTCCGAGTTTGCATCGATCGCATTATAGTCGCGTTAGCGACGTCTATAGAATAGCACAAAGAAGCAATGGAAATTTCAAAAGATCCAAATGCACTCAAACATGGGTTCATTGCGTAGATCTTGATTTTAGATGAATTTTGGTCCTGGTTTCGTATTTTTCTGAGGTCGTATGAATTAGTTATGAATTTCCAAAGTTTAAATCATTTCTGAAATTAGAAAAAGGCTGAATTAATCCTAGGCTGACATGTGTCACGCAGTGACTAGTCCACGAGGCATGCTGACGTCAGCATGACGTCAGCGTCTCGGTTCCGAGCTGATAGGTGGGGTCCAGCTAACGTCAGCATGACGTCATCAACGTCATCAGTTCCGATAGGTGGGTCCAGGGGCTCTTGGGTCACTGACATGTGGGTCCGATCAAAGTCAACATCAGTCAACGGCAAGTCAACGGTCAACGGTCTATGGTCAACAGTCAGGGTCACTGATGTGTGGGGCTAGGGCTGCTGACGTCAGCAGCTGATGTCATCGTGGCATCAGCACGACGTCACCCTGGCTGTGTTGGCTTCTGACGTGTGGGTCCAGTGTGACGTCAGCATGACGTCAGCATCTGACATGTGGGTCTAGAGTGTTCGTGTCACTGACATGTGGGGCCGGGTCAATGGTCAACATGGTCCGGGTCTCAAACGGGCTCTGGTGGGCTCGGGTTGGGCCGGTCTGGGCCCGGCTGACCCGGACACGTGGTAGGCTATGACGTAGCCACGTCACAACCTTGGGCCTCCACTGGCCTGTGCACTACGGCTGTGGGCGTGAGCGTGGCTCACGGTGGACAAAGAGGCGCTGGTCTATGGACCTAAGGCAGGGTGCATGGTGGACCAAGCCTACCTCTCTTTCCTCGGGCACGGTCTATGAGCACCGGGTTCATGCACGGGTGGCCGGCGAGGGGAGTTTCCCCTGTTTCTCCCGCGGCTGTGCTCCCGCCAGTGGCGTGCCTCGTCGGCGAGCCTTGTCATAGGTGCTGGTGCCCAATTGAGGAGGGGAAAAGCTCCCCCACGCCATGGCGACTGCGACGGTGGGGTCAAAGCAGTGGCCAAAGCTCCCTAGGTCTTTGGCCACGACGAACGGTGGCTCATCGTGGCGGTGCTCGTCGGCGAGCCCCTTCCAGCGGCGCGGGTGTTCAACTAAGGTGGGCAACAGCTCGGCCTTACCTTGGCGGGTGCCCTAGTGAAGCTAGCAAGGTGGCTGGGCGGCTTCAGTTGGCTGGCCGTGGTGGCGGTGCACGGTGGGACTCTGGCCAAGGTCTAGTGCTCGTGGCCAGAGCGCTGTGGTCGGCTAACGGGGTTACGATCTACATGGCTATCGTCTAGACATCACGGTGATGCTCTGCAGCTATGTCCTAGACCAGCGAGGCGGCCGAATGCGCGTGTGGTGGCCGCACCATGACGGCGGCGTCGTCGTGAGCACGGTGTGCGCAGGCTCTGCTTCGGTGTCCATGGGGCTAGGAGGAGGTCTCAGCGGCGAGAAGCTCACCGTCGGTGCTGTGGAAGATGGGATGGAGGCGCAGTGACGAGTTGCGGCCATGTAGCTCTAGAAGAAGTGCAGCGCGGCGTCGTGGCATCGTCTCCTGCTCTAGCGACACCGGCGGCGTCGCACGGCTTTGGCACTCCCCCTTCTTCTTCCTCTTCTCCCTCTGCTCCCTTGGCTCTCTCTCTTGGCTCGGCGTGCAGGGCGTGGCCGCAAGGTGGCGGCGGGCACGGGAATGCGCTAGGGCAACCGAGGCCGGGGCTCTTATAGCCGAGCGAGGAATGGCGGAGCCCGGCGATCGGCCGATGGGGATCAAGGGCGATTAGAGGCGCGTGCTGCATCCAACGGCCGCGAGTGATTGCGTGGGAACGGCGCCAAGGAGACAAGGCCATGCCCCGGGCGTGACCCCCTGGCCCGTCCCTGCCATCGCTGTCGGCCTCCGGTCGCGCGACGGTTGAGGCGTGGCGTGGAGAAGATGAACAGGAGGGCTGACATGCGTGGCCCGTGTGGCAGCGGCTGTAGGTGAGGTGAGAGCGGCGTGCTAGGCCAACTCGTGGGCTGCGCGCGCGTTGGGAAGACAGGAAGGGGTTGGTAGGCCGGTTGGGCTGGCTGGGCCGTGAAGCCGAGCAGGCCTGGGCCACAGCGAGGCTTCCTCCTTTCTTTTCTTTTTCTGTTTTTCTTTTCTTCTCCTTTGTTTGAATTCAAATTTGGTTTTGGAATTCGAATTAAAAATTGGTGCACCAAATTCATTGGAGTTTTAGATAAGAGGCCCACAACATTCTTATATAAATATTAGGAATTTATTTAGCTATTTTGTATAACAAAAATAGGTGTTGTTTTGTTATACAAAAATAGAATTAGTTTTTCTCTTTAAACCTTTATTATTTGGTTTGAGTATTAATTATTTTATTGTTTATTACTTTATTGGAGTTGTTAAGCATATCATAACTCAAATGGAAATCCAAATCACATTTTGAATTAACAATGCATGCAATACTTTATTTGTTAGAATTTAAATAAACACAATTAACTAATGACATGCCATGCTTGTGTGTTGACTTGGGTTGGGGTTAGACCTAATGCATCTCTTAGGTTGGGTTTCTATACATGACACTCATCATCACATGGGGGTTTTAAGAAAAAATTTTGTAGTTGGTATTTTTAGTGTATGGATTTTTGGGTTGTTACAGTCCTACCCCCTTAACAGAATCTCATCCCCGAGATTAAAGCATAACGTACTCTTTGAAGAGGTAAGGATATCATAGCCGGAGGTCAGACTCTTTCTCCCATGTTGCCTATCTCTTCGTGTGATTGCTCCATTGGATCTTGCACATAGGAATAGTCTTGCTTTGGGTCTCTTTGGTATTTCTGCCCAGAATTCTGATAGGATGTTCTTTATACTCAAGTGTATCTTGTATGTCCAGTGTATCAGTTGGAACTACTTCATCGAGAACTCTCAAACACTTGCGTAGCTGTGAGACATGGAATACGGGATGTACACCCATCAATTCCTCGGGTAGCTCAAGTGTATAGGCGAGCTTTCCAATCCTCTTGCAAATCTTGTATGGGCCAACAAATCTAGGGGCAAGCTTTCCTTTCACATGGAATCTGACAGTTCCACGTAGCGGGGATACCTTGAGATAGACGAGATCTCCCACATTGAACTCAAGTTCTCTTCTCCTTTTGTCAGCATAACTCTTGTATCGACTTTGAGCAATTCTCAAATTCTCCTTTACTTGCGCAACTCCTTCTTCTGCATCCTGAATCTTGGCGGAGTCTAAGAACGATCTTTCTCCCGGTTGGGACCACATCAGAGGTGTCTTACATGGTCTGCCATACAGAGCTTCAAATGATGACATCTTAATACTGACTTGGTAGCTGTTGTTGTAAGAGAAATCTGCATAGGGTAGGCATTTCTCCCAGTCAGAGCCATAATTCAGTACACTAGCTTGAAGCATGTCTTCTAAGATCTGGTTTACTTGCTCTGTCTATCCATCTATCTGTGGGTGATAAGCGGTACTAAAATCAAGTTTGGTTCCAATGGACTTGTGCAGAGCTTCCTAGAATCGGGACACAAACTGAGGACCACGATCATATACAATACTAGAAGGAGCTCCATGTAGTCTAAGGATATGCTCAATATATAGATCTGCTAATTTTTTAGCATTGGTCTTAGTCTTAACTGGTACAAAGTGAGCAATCTTGGTCAAGCGATCAACAATCACCTAGATGGAATCATTGCTTTTCTGCGAACGGGGCAATCCAACTATGAAATCCATGGATATGCTCTCCCACTTCCACTCGGGAACGTCAAGAGGCTTTAGCAATCCTGCAGGCCTTTGATGTTCAGCCTTGACTCTGTTGCAGGTGTCACAACGTGCCACATGTCCTGCAATGTCCATCTTCATGCCTTTCCACCAAAAGTGTTTCTTCATGTCTTGATACATCTTTGAACCTCCAGGGTGAATTTAGTACTTGGAATCATGAGCTTCTGACAGAATTTCCCCTCGTAGTACTGGATCAGATGGAACACAGATTCTGTTCTTGAACCAGATGGTTCCTTGTTCATCTTCCTGGTAGTTGGTCTTGTAGCCTAGTTTCATCAGACCACGGAGATATTCGATCTCCTTGAAACTTTTTTGAGCTTGTCGGATGCGATCAGTGAGATCATACTGTATGTGGAGCTCATTTAACGAGCCATGCGGTAGTATCTCAAGTTGAAAATCATCAATCTCTTCCTTAAGCTCTGATGGTATGGATCCAGTGATCAGGGTGTGACAGTAACTCTTGCGACTGAGAGCATCTACGACTACATTAGCTTTTCCCCGATGATAGTGAATTTCCAGGTCATAGTCCTTGATCAACTCAAGCCATCGGCGTTGCCTCATATTCAAATCTTCTTGAGTGAAAAAGTACTTCAAGCTCTTGTGATCCATATAGATATCACACTTGTTGCCTATCAAGTAGTGCCTCCAGATCTTCAACGCATGCACAACTGCTGCTAACTCAAGATCATGAGTAGGATAACAGTTCTCGTGTTCCTTCAACTGTCGAGAAGCATAAGCTATCACTCTTCCATCTTGCATCAGTACACAACCAAGTCCTTGACGGGAGGCATCACAATAGACCACGAAATCTTTGCTGATATCAAGCAATGCTAGCACAAGAGTTGTGGTAAGCTTGTGTTTCAATTCTTGGAAGCTTTGTTCGCACTTGAGCGTCCATTCAAACTCCTTAGTCTTCTTCAGAAGGTTGGTCATTGGATGGGCTATCTTGGAGAAGTTCTCAATGAATCAGCGATAATATCCAGTCAATCCCATGAAGCTTCTGACTTCTATCACATTACAGGGCTGATCCCACTCTTTCACAGCTTTAATCTTGGCCGGGTCAACTGTGACACCTTCAGCTGATAATACATGGCCCAAGAAGGCAACTTCCTGTAGCCAAAATTCGCATTTGCTGAACTTTGCGTAGAGCTGATGTTGGGCTAGTTTCTCAAGCACCGTTTTTAGATGATGTTCATGTTCCTCCGTGGTGGATGAATAGACAAGGATGTCATCAATGAATACTACCATGAACTTATCCAGTTCATCCATGAAAACCTTATTCATCATGTTCATGAAGTATGCGGGAGCATTCGTGAGTCCAAAGGACACCACGGTGAACTCAAACTACCCATACCTAGTCACAAAAGCTATCTTTGGGATGTCACTCTCTCAAATCTTCATCTGATGATAGCCAGATCTGAGATCAATCTTGGAGAAATACTTGGCACCTCGAAGCTGATCAAGCAGATCATCAATTCTTGGCACGGGGTACTTATTCTTGATGGTCACTGCATTCAAGTTCCGGTAATCAATGCACATTGTCATTGAGCCATCCTTCTTCTTAACAAACAGAATAGGGGATCCCTAGGGTGAAGCACTGGGTCTGATATATCCCTTCGAGATGAGCTCATCAAGCTATTTCTTGAGCTCGGTCAGTTCATCAACTGACATGCGATAGGGTCTCTTGGCAATGGGTCCTGTTCCCGGCAAGAGATCAATGATGAACTCTACATCATGGTCTGGTGGCATACCCGGTAATTCTTCAGGGAATACATCGGGATAGTCTCTAACCATAGGCACATCATGAACTGTCTCCTCCTCTTTCTGTGATTCTGAACTGGCTTTAAGGGCACACAGGATAGAGGTGGACTTTCTGGACTGGGGTTCACATCTAATGACTTGGCCTGATGGGTGGGTCACTTGGACATATCTAGGTGAACATGATATGATACCTCGGTGAAGGGTTAGCCAATCCATGCCTAAGATGACATCTAGGTTTGTGGAAGGTAGCAGGGCTAGATCAGCTTTAAAGATAAGACCCTCAATGGTAAGACTCACTCCCGTACAGAAATGGGTGCATTTTAGGTCTCATAAAGGTGAACTGGTGATGATAGGCTTTTCACGTGGGGTTACAGGCAGGTCATGCTCTCGTGCAAACTTGGATGATATGTAAGAACAAGTTGCTCCAGAGTCAAATAGAACTGATGCAGTATTGCCATTAACTAAAAACATACCATACACAACATCAGGGGCAGCCTGTGCTTCCTCGACGTCTAGATGGTTGAGACGTCCACGAGTAGCAAATCCCTTGAACTGAGACTTCTGAGCAGCTGAGTTCTATGGGCACTCAGCGGCTTTGTGACCTAGTTGGCCACAAGCAAAGCAGGTGAAAGGCGTACCGCCTGTAGGGGTTGGCGCGGGTGCCTTCCAGTTTCTAGTGCTTGGTGCGGAGCGGTTCTATGCTAGGCGTTCAATCATTGAGCAGGGACGGTTGAAACGGTCCTGAGTGTTGCGGTCCTGAGCATAACGGTCCTGAGTGTATCGATCCTGAGCAGGGCGGGAGTATTTGGTGGTGTAGCCTCCACTACCCCTACTCGATCTAGGGTTGTCATCCCTATTGTGGTGAGAGTGTTCCCTAAAGGGTGCATCTCTGCGGAACCTCTTGCGATCACGGCCACAGAAGGACTCCTCAGGCTTACGCTTCCTCTCCCTATACTCCTCTCCAGCTTCAGCACGGTCCTTCTCAATCTAGATGCAGTGATCCACTAGAGCACACAACGTGTTACTCTCAAGACCGCCAAACTTCAGCTTGATGTGGAGGTTAAGCCCCTTGCGGTAATAGTACAACTTCTCCTTCTCAGAGTTCACAACATAGGAAGGTGCATAGCGAAGAAGATTGGTGAAACGAGTAGTGTACTCAGTCACCCTATCTTTTCCCATCTTGATGTTGCGGAACTCCTCAGCTTTGGCCTCCATGACACCCTTGGGAATGTGATACTCAGTGAATGCTTCGGCGAACTCATCCCACGAGATGTTGGCAGGGTCCTCATGGGAATCACTGAAACTGTCCCACCAGGCACATGCTGCACCTGTGAGCTAGTGTGCGGCTGCTCCAACACACTCATCGTTGGTCAAAGTAGTGAGGTCAAGCTTCTTCTCCATCTCCTTGAGCCAGTCATCGGCTACAAGCGGGTCAGGGTCGGTGCCATCATAGGTAGGTGGCCTTAGCTTCAGAAATCCCTCTAGCTTCCTTTGGAAGTCATTCTGCTGACCTCCCTAGCGATGGTTTGCTCCTTCAACAAGAGCTGCAAGAAGCTAGGTTTGTTGTGCCATCACTTCTGCCAGGTTTGGTGGTGGTGGTGGTGGAATGTTCTCCTTAGGCGGCGGGGTATTCTCTAGGTGGAAGGGTATCCCTCCACGTCCACGGCCACGGTTGTTGCCACCACGCCCCCCATTTGGTTCGACTGGTTCGGGGGTGGGCACACGTCCACGGTTCATTAGGTGATTAGATCGACAGTTCGGCATCTGCAACACAGATCATAGAGAATTTAGTGCTTGTGCCATAAGTGCTTTAATTCAATATGATTACATGATTTTGATGATTTAAAGAAAAACATTTATACTATCCAACACTCATTACAAAGAAGCAATAAGATTCATAAGATGCAATAAGATCGGAAACATTCATTACATGGGTTTTATTACATAGCATCATCTCCAGTAGCTACACTTGAAGACGTGCGAGAATTGTACTATGCATAATGTCTCATAATACATCTCATAAGCGGTACATCATGGGGTACAACTTACGGAAGCTACTGACATGACTCATAACCACGCAGGGTCATTCTACTCTAACTCGTACACCATAGCTGGGATACAACTGTTCTCGATCTCAATCTCCTTGTCAGACTTGTGAAGTCGGGATACGTACTTCAAGGCCTTGGCGAGCTCCTTAGTAGGCTTGGCTCCAGGTAGGGTAGGGCAGGCGTCTAGGTTAAGGCAAGTCGGGGCTAACTCAAACTCCTTTATCCTAGGCTTCGTCTTGCTGCGAATCTCCTTGGGTAGCTGATCCCACATACCCTTCATCTCCCTAAGGCGCTTCCTGTCAGACTTCTGCCAAGCCTGCCATGTCCTCTCACACTTGTCCTGTAGGTACTCAGTCTACCTGAGTGCCTCGATCAGGTGACCCTGGTTGCGAACGGCCTTCTTCCTGAACTCCTCTAGCTCTTGAGTCATGGTCTTGTTCCGAGATTGGATCTTCAGCATATCAATCCCCTTGGATCTCTCTCTGTCTCCTCTGCGGTTGAACTCGGCCTTCTTGTCGTCCAACTCTCTCTGCAACTCCAAGACCTTGCTGTCGAGGTAGCAGTTCCTGTTGCCTAGGTCAGTGGCTTTGTCCTGTAAGTCTGCGACCTTGGTTCTGTGGACTTCGTCATGACGGTTGAGCTCGTCCTGTAGCTTAGCAACTGTCTCCAGTAGACTAGCTCGCTCCTATGCTCCCTGTGAGTCTCGCTCCTGGTACTCCCACCGGAGGGCCTGGTCCTGACATCTCCCCTGCTCTAGCTGGGTCACGTACCTATCCTGCTCCAGTAGGTGGATAGCTGAGACGCGAAGGCATCTATCCTCCTCGGCAAGGATAACTCTGCCGGCTACGAAACTCTGCTCACTAGGGGTAAGGCTAAGGTCGAGGGCCTGGGGAAGTAGACAGAACTCTATCATCTTCAGGTTCTCGTAGTGGTCCCTCATCACTCTACGAAGTGCCTTGTGTGAGATAGCTTGTAGTCCCTCCTCGACTATGTCCTCTATAGTCAACTCGGTGAAAGCTGGGACAGAAGGTAAGGTAGTGCTAGCTGGGAACTCGACTGAGGCGACAACCGGTCCTTCGATTCCTCTTTCCTGAGCTGGCTTCCTGGTGTAGGTGACCTTGACAAGCTCGTCATGGACTCCTAACGAGATGAGAACTCGGCAGAGGGTCTGTGCAAAACCCACGAGCTCACGCAGGTCAAAGGTAAGCTTGGCGTGGTCCAGAGGTAGCGGTCCTAGAGGCGGCCAATCGACATTCGTTGCCATCTGCATGTTTTAAGGAACATGTGTTAGCAGGTCAATATTAGATAAGCCTTGCATAAAAGTAAATGCAGGGTCGGTATATAACCGAAAGAAGGGTTGTTCCCATCCTATTCTATCGTCCATTTCTAAGGGTTTCGTCCTATGGTCAAGTATGGCTCTGATACCAATTGAAACAACCCTGATTTCCGCAAGGGGAATCCACAGCGTCGAAGTGTAATAAGACCATTGTAGATCATATTACCCAACTTCCAGTCGAATATCACATCCATACAATGATAATATCAGAGTACAAATAGTGCGGAATTACATAAATTATTACATCACCGCATTGGCGGAATCAAAAGTAGCATTCATTCAGAATAGCTTAAAGATAAGATCGCCAAACTCGAGCATAGGCATGAACCCCTCAACCGTCAAACTCCTCAGAGCTATACTCTTTAGCAGAACCTGTGTGCCAAAATTTATCAGTACGATTTGTACTAGCCACTCCCAACCCTATGAGCATTGCTTTATGAAAATTGGATGCATGTTGGATGTAATCAAAAGGAACCTATAAGGCTAGGGTTTCCTATGCATTAGCATATCAAGTATATAATAGTAGTTGGTCAAGTTTTAACACCATTCCCACACACATTCCACCCCATTCCCTTCCCAGAGCCAGGTTTCGATCTTGGGATCGATTTACCACCATCACCACACCATCACCATACCATCGCTCAATCGACAGGCCAAATCCCTCTCGGCACTGTCTCAAGGCCCGTAGCCCCTGGCTATGAACGACACTCTCTCACGGGGGAAGAAGAGAAGAACTCATCTCATTATCTAGTTTAAGCGAAACCCAGGAAAGGTCCATAGCCGACAAGTCGGCACATGTATCGACCGATCAACCATACACTCTGCAGAGGTTTTACATAACCACAAAATCTGCCTTCCTCGTTGACCATCGTCAACTAGGCTGATTCCGGTGGCTTGCTAGCCTAGGATAATGCCACTCTACCATTCAGCCCTGGTACACCCCAAGTCTAGTCTGGGGTGGCTGAAACTATGAGTCATGAGCCAGGTCCACAAGGTCTCCATGAAGTCTCAGAAGGGTGTGGGGGAAATCCTCCATGCCCCGTACCTCCTTACACTGTCCGCTATCAACCTAGCAGTAGTGGCAATATCCTACCAAGTAGTCCGGCCGTCCCACACCATATAGGGCGAGTGGTATGTAAGGCTTCCCGATGAATCTGAATACTAGTAAGTCCTGAGGGATGACCAAGCCAGAATGTCTTCATCAGGGTTTCCATTTGTCGTGCCATCACAACACCTCCACCCCGGGCTCCTCCCATCACAGGTTCACACCTAGGACCACCTCATATACCATTTACCCACCACAAGTATCCATTTCTAGGGGTGCCCAGGTAACACCACATGGCAAGACTTACCCCAGGCTTGTTGTATACTCCAACTTGGTCGACACAACCCTCACCCTCCACACACCCAAGTCACACACGCAGCACTCTCCCCATAGTCCAGATAACACCAGTTTCCACCACGCGTCAATGTAGTATAAGCATAGTAGAAGTATGAGCAATGAAATATAGCAGCAAGCGTGTGTCTAGCCTAATAGCAGGGTATGCAGGGGTAAGGTTGCGTCAAGGTAAAGGCCACCAAGTAAGCATACTACCATGCAAGTCCTATCATAGTATGATTATAACAGTAAAGTAAAGCAATAGCAGTTCTATATTAGCCATGCGTAATAGGTGCTACGAGATTGGGTGGGATGTGGCACCTTCAGTGTAGTCGTCTCCGTTCTCCTCATGGTACTCATGATCCTCGTCCGTCTGGTTCTCCTCCGAGTCTGCATCGATCGCATTATAGTCACGTTAGCGACGTCTATAGAATAGCACAAAGAAGCAATGGAAATTTCAAAAGAGCCAAATGCACTCAAACATGGGTTCATTGCGTGGATCTTGATTTTAGATGAATTTTGGTCCTGGTTTTGTATTTTTCCGTGGTCGTATGAATTAGTTATGAATTTTCGAAGTTTAAATCATTTCTGAAATTGGAAAAAGGCTGAATTAATCCTGGGCTAACACGTGTCACGCAGTGACTGGTCCATGTGGCATGCTGATGTCAGCATGACATCAGCGTCTCAGTTCCGAACTGACAGGTGGGGTCCAACTGACGTCAGCATGACATCAACATGACGTCATCAACGTCATCAGTTCCGACAGGTGGGTCCAGGGGCTCTTGGGTCGCTGACATGTGGGTCCCATCAAAGTCAACATCAGTCAATGGCGAGTCAACGGTCTACGGTCTATGGTCAGGGTCACTGACGCGTGGGGCCAGGGCTGCTGACGTCAGCATCTGATGTCATCGTGACGTCAGCATGACGTCACCCTGGCTGTGTTGGCTTCTGACGTGCGGGTCTCGTGTGACGTCAGCATGATGTCAGCATCTGACATGTGGGTCCAAAGTGTCTATGTCACTGACATGTGGGGCCGGGTCAATGGTCAACGTTGACCGGTCAACGATCAACATGGGCTAGGTCTCAAACGGGCTCTGGTGGGCTCGGGTTGGGCCGGTCTGGGCCGGGCTGACCCAGACATGTGGCAGGCTATGACGCAGCCACGTCACAACCTTGGGCCTCCACTGGGCTGTGCTCTATGGCTGTGGGCATGAATGTGGCTCACGGTGGACCAAGAGGTGCTGGTCTATGGACCTAAGGTAGGGTGCATGGTGGACCAAGCCTACCTCTCTTTCCTCGGGCACGGTCTATGAGCACTGGGTTCATGCGCGGGTGACCGGCGAGGGGAGTTTCCCCTGTTTCTCCTGCGGCTGTGCTCCCGCCGGTGGCATGCCTCGTCGGCATGCCTTGCCGTAGGCGCTGGTGCCCAATTGAGGAGGGGAAAAGCTCCCCCACGCCATGGCGACTGCGACAGTGGGGTCAAAGCGACAGCCAAAGCTCCCTAGGTCTCTGGCCATGACGAACGGTGGCTCGGCGTGGCGGTGCTCATCGGCGATCCCCTTCCAACGGCACGGGTGTTCAACTAATGTGGGCAACAGCTCGGCCTTACCTTGGCGGGTGCCCTGGTGAAGCTAGCAAGGTGGCTGGACGGCTCTAGTTGGCTGGCCATGGTGGCGGTGCACGGTGGGACTCCAGCCGAGGTCTGGTGCTCGTGGCCGGAGCGCTGTGGTCGGCTAATAGGGTTATGGTCTACATGGCTATCATCCAAACATCACGGTGATGCTCTACGGCTACGTCCTAGCCCAACGAGGTGGCCGGATGCGCGTGTGGTGGCTGCGCCATGACGGCGGCGTCGTCGTGAGCGCGGTGTGCACAAGCTCTACTTCGGTGTCCGTGGGGCTAGGAGGAGGTCTCAACGGTGAGAAGCTCACCGTTGGTGCTATGGAAGATGGGATGGCGGTGCAGTGACGAGTTGCGGTCATGTAGCTCCGGAAGCAATGCAGCGCGGTGTCGTGGCGTCGTCTCCTGCTCCGGCGACACCGGCGGCGTCGCACGGCTTCAGCACTCCCCCTTCTTCTTCCTCTTCTCCCTCTGCTCTCTTGGCTCTCTCTCTTGGCTCGGCGTGCAGGGGGTGGCTGCAAGGTGGCAGCAGGCACAGGAATGCGCTAGGGCAACCGGGGCCACGGCTCTTATAGCCGAGCGGGGAACGGCGGAGCCCGGTGATCGATGGATGGGGATCAAGGGCGATCGGAGGAGCGTGCTGCATCCAACAGCCGCGAGTGGTTGCGTGGGTGCGGTGCCAAGGAGATAAGGCCATGCCCTGGGCGTGACCCCCTAGCCCGCCCCTACCATCGCTGTCGGCCTCCGGTCACGCAGCAGTTGAGGCGTGGCGTGGAGAAGATGAACAGGAGGGCTGACATGCGGGGCCATTCTTTCCATGTCTACAACCACAGTATGAGATAACTCCTTAGCACAAAGCTAGCAGAAGAAATTGCTCAACTCTGCCTGCACTATCCATACATGCTCAGGGACATAGCCTCGAACCATCACCGGCAGTAGCCGCTCAAGCCATATGTGGTAGTCATGACTCTTGAGCCCGTTGATTTGCAAAGTAGCTAAGTTCACTCTCGCTCATCGAAGTGTGCTTCATGATAGTCATTTCACATGTCTCCTACCCTGGCACCAGCATCATAATCCTCGATGCATTGTCTCATGACCTCATCTCTCACATGATCAGATTCACCGTGGTAGATCCACCGGGTATAGTCTGTTGTAAATCCATTTTTGCAAAGATGTTTACCCATGAGCACCTTTGTTTGCCGATGCGTGTTTACACAAATGCTGCAGGGACACCAAGTGGCACGCACTTCTTTAACCCTTGCAAATGCTAGTTCCAAGACAGCATCGGTCTTCTCAATCCATTCATCGGTCAACGAACCCTGACTATAGTGTCCCATGTACATCCACTCATGGTCATCCAACCTCTAACATATCAGCAAGTAATATAAAAATCAATTGCATCTACAGGTTCCTATGTGGCGGCCTAATAGGTAAATATAGGTCCTAATCCCACCCGAGGATGTATAGATGGGGTTAGTTTCCATGCTCTACTCCCATCTGAGACAAAATTTTGGCAGCACCTTCCCGCTGTTCTCCAAATACACGTCCTGGCAGGGAGATTGTGTATCTAGAGAACAATAGGGAGATGCTACCGAAATTCTATCTCGGATCGAAGTATAGCATGGAAACTAACCTGATCTACACATACTTGGGCTGTCCAAAAAACGTGGACAGTTTGAAACAGATACAGTTATAGATATGTAAAGATCTACATATTTCCAACCGTGTCTCTTTCGAATGGGAGACGCCTAGCTAGGTTACATGATATACGAACATCATACATAAAGAGGAGTGTATGATGCCTCACCTTGCTATCCTACAAAGTGACGAGTCGATGATAGTGGGGAATGATCTTTGTAATAGCCTCTCCTCCCACAAAGGAACATAATAGTATCAATTGTAAATTTCGACAACACCTCCCCTACACGGTGAGGTAACCAAAACCTGCAACAAACCAATGGCACGACGGCTGACAACCACATACATAGCAATATAACACTCAACAGATGGAGCTGTGCTAAATAAATTATGCTCAGACAACAATATCAAATTCCAGTGAATTCAATTAGCTACAAAGTGCGAAAGTAGTTCCTTCACAGCAATAACATCTTTATGTTTCCATCAACTATTATGGGGTACTAACATTAACACATTGCTATGTTAGTGTCACTAGATAAGGTAATGTTGCTAAATAGGGTGCTTATAAAATAATGTTGCAATGATTAGTCATTCTATAATCCTAGGGTGCTTACCTGATCGAGGCACAGGGAGTGGCAGGGCTAGGGCAGGGGGCCGGCGGGAGTGGCACAGGGGCTGGCGGCCGCAGGGCAAGGCGCTGGGGGGAGGGTGCACGGGGCTGCGAGGGTGGCTGCGCATGGGGCAGCTCGCCTGCCCCTGCTCGGCTTGGGCGCTTGGATGAGTGCAAGAGGGGCACGGCCGCATGCACAAAGCCATGAGCCGGCAAAGGAGCAGCCGAGCAGGGCGGCCAGTGGCAACCACTAGATTGGGGCAGGTGCGGGCATGGGGCCGGCGGCAGCACATGGGGGCCAAGCGCATGGGACCAAGTGCCGAGCGTGAGAAGCCAGCAGCTGGCACGGGTGCAGGGCCGACGGCTGGTGCACGGGTGGGGTGCGGGCGCACGGGCTACGGCGTTAGGCTTCTAGGGTGGCGGCGATGGGCGCATGGGCGGCGGCGACATGCTCCCATGGCTGTGGGTGCTATGTGTGCTGTGTGTGTCGCGTTCGTGTGTGTGAGGCGTGGGGTTGGTCATCCCACAATAAATCAAAACAGTTTGGAGAGTGCCCACGATCTAGCACTCGGGAAATCTAGACTTTGCCGAGTGCTAGATCGCGGGCACTCGATATAAGCTAGAAAACTATGTGTGGTGGGCTGGTGATGGACTTTGCCAAGTGTCCCTTATATGACACTCGGCAACTATACTGTTTGGAGAGAGCCTGACCAGGGGCACTCAGCAAACCTAATTCATATTTCATTCATATTTCTTCTCCTTCTTTTCCATAACTTGTCCTTATATAACATAGTATTGATAGTCCTCCAGTCATGCCCATCGGCGGGGTGCCTCATCATTGTATCTTTCTTTACGCTCTTCGCCATGCTAGCGCAACAGCTTGGCTGACTTTGCACATGAAAACAGCCTATGCACTCGGGGAGCTATAGAGAAATACCAAACAACCTTTACGGGACCTCCTTTGGTCTTGGTACACTCATCTGACGGCCCTTTCTTGTACCGTGGAGCTTCACACTTGGGGCACTTGTCCAAGTCTTTGTATTTTTCTTCACGGTACAATATGCAATCATTGGAACACGTGTGGATTTTTTCAACCTCGAGGCCGATTGGGCAGATCATTTGCTTGGCCAAGTATGTCTTTTCTGGTAACTCATTTTTTCTGGGAGCATTTTCCTTATTATACCTAACAATTGATCGAAGCCTTTATCGCTCAATCCATTTGTCGATTTGAACTCTAACAGCATGATGTCGGCTTCCAGTTTGCTAATTGGACAATTCTTATACAATGGTGTTTTGTCATCTTATCTCATTTTCTCTAGCTTTCTCAGTTGTCTTTCACTAAGACATCCGGTATCTACATTACGTAGCAGCGGAGAAATGCCATCGTTATCTTCGATGTCGTCAGCTAACGTGTTCTTAAACACATTATTAACTGTGGTCATAGGTTCCGTGTTGACACCAGGTTCCACGTCAGCATCGTGGATGGCTACGTCCGGCATGTCCACATCATCATCTTTTTCGAGCGGAACATTCACACCAACCGCACCATGCATAGTCCATATCGTATAGTTTGGCATGAACCCCCTGGTAATCAAGTGCGATCATATAGACTCAATTTGACGAAAGTTCATTTGATTCTTGCAATCTTCGCATGGGCAGAAGACAGGGTTCCCATTCCCAGCATGGGCTTTGGCATCGGTGATAAACTGGCTGACGCCATGCATGTACCGCTTGTCCATTCGGGACAGATGCATCCACTCTCAATCCATCTCTGCACACAAAAAAGTATTGAGACAGTAATTACAAAGAATTAATAAAAAATCAAGCTTCATGAACAACAATTGTAGCTCGAAAGTACCATTTTTGGTAAACATTATTGTACACTAATTATTGGAAAATTGAAATTGGTAGCCCTGGCCCTGTAAATTGAAAATCATAGTAAAAAAATAATTATTGCACAATAATGAAGAACTACTATTCTACTCTATGCCACATAAAAATGGAGACACTTATTTTAAAAAAGACTAAAATTAGAGACATGATCATGAACAACAATGTAGCTCTAAACAATGCCCATATAGATTGAAAAACGCAGCCCCATAAAAAATTATTGCACAATAATGAAGAACAATTATTCTACTCTATGCCACATAAAAATGGACACACTAATTTAAAAAAAAGTCTAAAATTGGAGACATGATCATGAACAACAATGTAGCTCCAAACAATGCGTTGTTATGTGACACATAGATTAATTTTCTCAACAAATTGTAAAAGAATCTACTCTACTTCTAAGAACTAATTATAGCATCACATACTAACAATGATGATCTTGACCACCATGGAATAATTAGCTAGGAATTTAAATAAGTTCATAGACACCAACCTTTTGGATGATAGATTCACCATAATTTGAGCCTTGCACAAATGTCCAATTGGAAAAGTGTTCTCTAGAATAGAGAAAGAACTAGAATGAGAATCAAGCAATGTAGCCATCAAAACAAAACTAATTAAGCAACAAAATCAAAGGAGTGGATGTTTGTTACTAACCTTAAAGCAAAAAGATCAAGCCATTCTTCAAAATCCAAGCGCTAGCTTCATGGTGAAGAGCAGCCGCAACAATGGAGGGAAGGGCCCAAACGCGAGCCTCTGTTCTCGGGATGGAAGAGAGGAGGAAGGAGAGGACGGCTGCAGCCTTTTGTGCTGTAGGCTTATCACTGTTGGTTCTTGGCTAGAACCGACAGTGATAGAGCCCAATCACTGTCGGCTCTTGGCTTGAACCGGTAGTGATATGTGGCCATCAAGCCATTGCTGGTTAGAGACACAAACCGGCAGTGATAGCCAAGAACCGGAAGTGAAGGGTCAACACTGCCGGTTCTCCTAATTCCGGTAGTGATGAAGCCGGCAGTGAAGTGCTATTCTGTAGTAGTGCCTATTTTTGCACAAGTACGACGACAGTGTTTGTAGATATTATCATTAAGAAGCAACAGAGTTCTTGGGTATGCTTATGGCACCGTATTCATCTTTTCCCTTTTTGATAGGTTTGCTGTCCGCACCTAAAGACCCTTTTCTTAGCATGAGGCTCGCGACTAATTTTGTATGGTTGACATAAGAACTTAATAGTGTGATCTTTTTAGTCTTAAATGTCAACAGGCAAGTGGGTGAATTAGTAGTCTACATAGCCTATCGCTGTTGCTTTAATTTTTTTTTTTTTGAATTTATCTCCCTTTTGGGTTAATCAGTACTCTCACGTTAGGACGGGCCAAACCATAATGTTGTGCCAGCGACGGGATGTTGCTGCCATCAACTCATCATATATGTCATTTTCTCAGAACTCATTTTCTAAAGTATGTTGCTAATGCCACACCATTGGATAGTATTTTGGTATGACGACGTTATGAACACAATCTATTATATATTAATACAAAAGTGTTAAAAGGAGCCACCATATTCAGCAAGAGGGTTAGAAATTATGGGATTAATCAAAAAAATAAGAATATGCACCGTTGGGTTTTATGATGATCTAAATATTATAAGCTAATCTAGATATAAATGAACACAATACATGTTGTACATGGGAACTCAATATATATAGATGATGCCATGGAAACAATTTCTTGCAATATTGGCGCAGGTGGACTTTACAAGGAACAAAAATAATACGAAGAATAGTGAAGAAATTTTTAAGCATTTATATGCTCATTTATCATCAAAGGTGCCAAACATAAAGTGGCAACTCTAATAGCAGATGAGCACTAGCCAGAAAGAACAGGATTTCAGCCACATCTTCAGGTAATATTGGATGAACAACAAAAAAATTGGCAAACAAATATATGAATCATAAAATAAGGACTAATCCATTTTAAACCATTTTAGATTTATTACTATCGGATGATCCAATCACGTATATCAAACACTTGCACTGGCCAAACAAGACCGATGACAATAAGATTCTGACCAGCATTGGTTCAATGACCGAAGGGTCTAATGCAATCAGAATCTACTTTGGGACATCTCCATATTTTTCCCATTGCGGTTTAGCTAACGGCAAGTATATTGCTACAAGTCAGAAGTCTCAAAGGTAGTTTAATGCAAAGCCATCACTACTACAAAAGGGATTTTAAGAGACAACATCTCTGATTAATTGAGGCAGACATATCTAGGAATCACCCCCGTAAATGGCTAGGTGGCTTGCACACAAATGCCTGCTGTCGCGGGGTCAAAACCACGACAAACATGTTGTTCGAGTCGGTATCAGAGTACGGGGTCTCCGGTGGCTAGGGTGGACTCAGGAACACAAGAATCACGCAGAGAAGATGCAACGATTTATCCTGATTTGGGCCAATTCGGTCCCTATGTCCAGCAGCTGATGATCCATATACTCAAGAGCACCCAAAATCTTGGGGGGGGGGCGGTTACAACAGAGTATAAAGAAAGAAAGTTTTGTAGGGGGGTTAGCTCGGTGCTAATCCTAAGATTGCCTCGCCGCCAGTGGAGTCTCCCCCTCGTTGGAGAGGAAGGAGATGGTGGGATGCGGTGGAGGAGGGAATCTCGGAGCCCCACTCCGGGTTGCCATGCTCTCGGTGCAGAGCAGAGGTAGATGGAATGGAATGGAGTATCTGGTGATCGATCTGGGATCCTCCCCCCTCAAGGTCTGACCTTATCCCTTATATAATAAGATAGGTCGGGTACAAGGTGGTTTGAGGGTTCTAGTCTATGGTCCATGTGCACCGAAGTCAAGGAGGGCCTTGCAGCAGTGCGCCATAGACCATTGAGGTGTCTTGGACTCAAAGAAGCCTGGGCGTTGTTCGGCTGCTTTGTTCTAACACTCTGCGTGTCAGAGGGTTTCGGCTTGGACTGGCCACCCTTGGGTGAGACCTTCTAGAGTCTTCTTGGTGGCGAAGGAGGTCGGTTCTAGGGGCTGACACGCAGTCCCGGAAGCCCCCAAGCCCCTGGAGGCCACGGGAAGCTTTTGTCTTCTTGAGTCACGTGCCGGACATGACCTAGTCGGAGGAGCAGTTGGTAGGGGCACGCCTTGGGAGTGACGCCAAGGAGCCCCGGGCATCGGTAGCCTAGGGCTTGTCTTCTTGTGCCCGAGACTTGGCTAGCATCGTTAGCCCGGCAGGAGCCAAGGACCGGGCTTGGTCGTGCCATAGATCGGGAGCCCAATCTCGGGGAAGCCCCCGAGCCCTAGGCGGAAGCTGCGATCGAGTCAGGCTCGGCCGGGTCTCTTTGCCAGAGGGTGTGCGTGAGCATGCCCAATGGGCATAGCCCATGAGTCCCTTGGCGATTGTTGGTATAAAATAATGCACACAGACTAATCCGCAAGCGCATGGATATTATACCGATGTAGCACTTCACCGGGAGCACCTAGTTTTATATCGAACTCAAGGAAACGTGTGTGAGAATAACCAAATCTAGCTATCCCAAACTCACAATCAAGGCCAGGTAATAGGAGCATAGAGGAGACTACTAAGGTCTTCTAATTCTAACCTCGGTAAGCTTTGTCTTCTATTGTTCAATTCTAGGGATAATATTAGAGAAAACACAAGCAAAGTATGTTTCCTATAGCAACACTGTCCTGCTAGTCCTATTAACAGGAGGTGAACTATAGAGGATTCAACAACGCTATAAAAGTCACCCTCGTGATCTACCACCGATCCGGAAAATAGGGTACATTCATGAGTAACCGAGTCTAAGACCATGCTTATACTACGAATACTACTCTAACCCAGGAGCTACAAGGATTAAAATACCCAAAAGAGAGTCGCAAACCTGAAGAACGATATGAACAAGATGCTTACTTGAATTAGAAGTCAATTACCAGAGAAATATCAGAAGCAAGCTCAAGAAGAACTTGATTTCGCTTGGTACAAGCCATAGAGAGAGCACCGACAGGCCAGGACTCCTCCAGAACTCTTCCCTCACACTTTATCTCTCTACTTCTAGAACTAGACTAGATCTAATGGAGGACTAATCTTCTCTTGATTGCTATGCTCTGATCCTGGTGGAATATGGAATTAGGGTTTCTAGTTCTCAGCTCTCAGGATCAAATGAGCAATGCCTCCTAGGGGGATGCAGGCTGGATTATTTAACCCTAGGGGTATAACATGGGCCCTTGGATCAAACCGACTTAAGCAACAGCCTAGATGCGTCCTCAAAGGTGGTGGGAAACCGACCTTTGAAGCTGGCTGACAAGTGGGACCCATAGGGGCCGTTCGGCCTATAGGTCGGCCCCACATGTCAGTCTCTGGTCCCTCGTTTGGTGATGTGGCTTCTGTACCTTTCTAGAGTCTTCCCATGTGGGTGTCGCGGTGGAATTCTATATTTTTTCCTTTGACGATTTGGTACCCCTTGGCGGTTTTCTGATAGAACCCTACTTGAAACACAGATTCACCAAAACTCATGGAATTTGTTAGTTTAAACCCCTAAGGCTACTTTGGTGATTCATTTATACCCTTTTGCATGTTTAATTGATGGTTAAATATGTATGATAACTACCATCAACAATTCCCTCACACTTAGGCTTTTACTCGTCCTTGATAAAAGATTGAACTACTCCAGACATAAGTTTAGGACAAGTCATCAACATAAAACCATTCCTAGTTATGCATGTACTGCAGGATTAAAAGTGTCTACCATGAAACTTTGGGCAGTTCTTCTTCCTTCAGTCAAGTCAATTGGAGAAACATTTTAATATTTTTGAAAACAGAACATAGCTTACCTTCTCCTTTTGTAGCACTCTCAAATCACTCTATATATGGTATTTTTGGATCCTTACCAACACATCGATGACTTTGCCTTCTTCTTGCCAACTTTTAAAAGCTTATGTAGAGCTTAGGTAGGGATGAATATGAAAACATACTTGCATTGCATATATTATAAAGTCAAAACAAGGATCCAAGGAGAAAGATGTCATACTCTTAGATCAAGATGTGCATGTGTGTGGCTATATAAGTGGCTAACCTAATTCTACTATGCTCCTTGAAACATGTCTCTCTTGATTGATACTTCAAAAACACTTTGCAAGAAAATATGGGCTATCTTATTCATCTCTCTCTTTTTTCAGGCGGGCATCTAAGTGCCCAATGTTTTAGATATCTTGGACACTTGTCCATTTTTTCCAATACTTTTATTTTCTTTTGAATAACTTTTGCATAGCCACATGCCTCTTTCTGCAATTGAAACTTTTCAAGAAAGACATTTACAAGAACTTCGAGCATTTATCCTAACAAATATATTTCTTTGTCTATTCCCAGTGTAGGAGTAGAACATTTTTCGGTGGATGGAAAACATGTTGATGCATACTCCCAGTGTAGGAGCAGCAGATATCTGTGGAGTGTACGTGATCTTGATCTTGAGAGCGTGATAAGTTTCTCAACAAGGGTCACAAGGTTTGACCAAACTTAGTACAATGACAAGTAATATATGTAGGAGGTTTTTCTAATCTATATTTGGCTCTAGTAGGACATTACTTACCACAAAGGAGAGGTGTAGCTATTCTTTTTACTTTTGAAATAAATTTCTCCAATAACAAGCCATCAATAATCAAGTTCTCATTATTCTACTATATCTCATTCCACAACAACTTAAGTAGCATGGGGTCCCTAATAATAAGTTCCCAATAGTAGCATGACTTTCAGGAAAAGTATTATGTGATTCTATCCTTTAATCATGACTGAATAATCTTTCCTCAGGTTTTTAAGTTAATTATCATAGGATTTTAAATTCGGATCGAAACGGAAAGCGAAACATATAAAAATAGAGTGTATTGGGCTCATACCATACTGTGGACAAAGCATGAAGCGAGACTCCACTGTGGTGGGCTAGTCGGCCCATAGAGGAGGCCAGGCAGCCCACTCTGGGGTCTGCTCGGGGCCTGCTTTGTTGTACGTGGTCCTTCGCTCATTACTTCCCGAATTTTGTGATTTTTTAGATCAAATCTTGTCTGGTCGTCGTGATGTGTCTCCCCCACACTTGTTTTCCTATATACCTTTATGCAAAACATGTGGAGACAAACACATATCCAAAAATAGAGATAGAAGACAAGTAATCATAATTAGACTTCAATAATATATAAGGCACTTTATTACACAACAACATATTAAGCACACACTTTTTCTGACCTAACACACACATTAATATTCTAACCATCTGAGCTAAGCGACAAACCTAAACATTAAACACTCAACCTAACCAATCATGCCCTATTATTATCTACCCTAACTTTCATCTCTTCGTCTTAATGACAAAATGACTTAAAGCCTCAATATCGCACTGTAGGCTCTTGCGATAAACGTGTTCCTCGTCAATCCTCTGCTCTAGGGTATAGTTCACATCGCATAAATCATCAATCCTCTTTTCTAATACAGAAATGGTCATTCTTGGACACTTCTCAACCTCTGGGATAGATGGTGATGGTGCCTTACTATTTGGCGGGACGACCTTGATTTGCTCTGGCATTGCACGAACTCCATCAATGGTGGTACGAGGGGTGGCTGACTTGTACTTTGCACATGTAACATCTCCAAATTTATTGGTTTTAATTCCAGTCAGCATCTCGTGTCCCTTTGGAGGAAGAAGGTTAATCTCCTTTGTCACCTTGATCAGCTTTGGGGTGTCTAGACTAGCTGGGCGTAGCTTGTCTTTAAGAAGTTGACGAGGCAGCAGAGCGATCACCAGACGACGAATGACTTGAACAAAGTAGGATTGGCTTGAACTAATGGGAGTTGCTTCTGGAGGAACGATGGTGAGAGGCATAGGTTCTCCTACTGGGATGATATCTAGAGATTTATCAGTAGATGATGGCCACCTCGAAATAGTCCCGTAGGGGATGATCTGCTTGTTGGCCATGGGAGCTAGAGAGGAGAGCTTCGTTGCTGATGCAAGAAGATGGCTTTGATGGGATGGCTATGGGGGAGGTAGAGGCTAGTTTATATAGGGGGAAGACTTGCGGCAGGGGTGAAGATCCATTCTCAAGGGGGCCATAACGAGGAAAGATATTTTGCATCAGAAATCTACGGGATAATGGCAAGGAAAGATCACGTAATCACACAAGATTTGACCAGAGGCGAGGGAGGCTGATAGTGGGTTGGCCGGCCTAGGGGTGGGACCGGCCGGCCCCACTTGTCATCCCCTCGGGGTGACTTTTCTCGCGGTGGTTGCTAACATTTTTCTAATCCTAAAAATTATATTTTTGCATTACGAGTCATTACAGAGGATGGTAGTGGTGTAAATTATGGTAAAATCAGAAAATTAACCACATCCAAATCCACCAGAGATTTGTCAGGTTCTAGGAAGATCTTGAGATGGTGGCCATTTACCTTGAATAACGTACCTTCATCGATTTGAAGTGTTACCACTCCATGCAACGAAGTACTTATCACCTTGAATGGTCCTTCCCATTTGCTCCGAAGTTTTCTGTGCCCGAATAATTTAACCCTGGAATTAAAAAGTAATACCTTATCTCTTGGTTGCATCTTCCTCTTAGTTCCTGTGGCTTCAAAGTCCATGTTCCATCGCTTGATAGCCCAGTGAGCTTTGAATTCTAGCTCAACAAGTAGAAGGCAGGTCTTCCCATAGACCAATTGATATGGTGACATTCCAAGTGGTGTTTTATAGGCCATTCTTTAAGCCCATAATGCATCGGGTAGTCGATCCTTCCATGCAATTCGCATCTCATTGATCGTCTTCTACAGAATATTCTTGATTCGTTTGTTTGATGTTTCTGCTTGGCCACTTGTCTGAGGATGATATGGAGTAGCAACATTATGACAGATTCCATGCCTTGACAAGTAATTGTGGAAATTCTTGTCTGTGAAGTGAGTTCTTCCATCACTAATCACCATCCTTGGAACTCCAAATCTTGGAAATATTATTTCTTCAAACATTCTTTTGGAGTGTTTTGCATTAGCAGTTCTGCATGGCATGGCTTCAACCCACTTGGAGACATAGTCAACTGCCACCAAGATGTACTCACGGTGCTTTGACTTTGGAAACGGTCCCATGTAATCAATTCCCCAGACATCGAAGAGTTCAATCTAGAGGGTGTTGATGAGTGGCATGGCATCTCTTGAATTGATATTCCCGTGACTTTGACATGCTCCACACCTCCTGATGAAATCCTTCGTGTCTTCATATATGGTTGGACAAAAGAATCCACTTTGCTAGATTGTTGAATGAGTGCGGAATGCTCCATAATGTCTTCCATATGGTGATGAGTGGCATTGTTCTATGATTTTGATCCCTTCTCCTACTGGGACACATCTTCTGAGTAGTCCATTAGAGCAGACTCTAAAGAGGTACGGTTCATCCCATATGTGGAGACGACATTAGTAGATAAGCATCGGTTTGTTCTCCCCTAGTGGTACATAACCTGCAACCATAAAGTTAACAATATTTGCATACCAGGGGTTAGATTTGGTGACCTTGAAGAGCATGTCGTTCTGCCGCAAATCATTGATGGGTAGTTCCTGCGAATTCTCAAACTCCATTCTAGACAAGTGATCGGCAACAAAATTTTCTACTTCCTATTTATCTTTTATTTCTATGTCAAATTCTTAGAGTAACAAAATCCATCTTACTGATATGGGCTTAGCATCTTTCTTAGTGAGCAGATATTTTAAAGTAGCATGATCAGTGTAAATAATCACCTTAGCTCCTACTAAGTAAGATCTAAACTTATCAATAGCAAAAACAACAGCCAGGAGTTCTTTTTCAGTTGTTGCATAATTAAGTTGTGGTCCTGTCAGAGTTTTGCTAGCATAAGCAATTGCATGATGCTTCTTGTCTTTAGTTTGTCCCAACACTGCCCCCACAGCATAGTCATTAGCATCACATATAAATTCAAAAGGTAGCAACCAATCTGGGGGTTGAATGATTGGTACAGAGATGAGTGCTGTCTTAAGAATGTTAAAAGATTTCATATATGCATCATCAAATTCAAAGGAAACATCCTTAGCCAAGAGATTTGTAAGTGGTCTAGCAATATGTGAAAAATTAATGCACTTCATCGGGAGTACCCAGTTTTATAAATTAATGCACACAGATCAATCCGCAAGCACATGGATATTATACCGATATAGCACTTCACTGGGAGTACCTAGTGAAAGGTCCTAATATGGCTAGAGGGGGGTGAATAGCCTATTTAAAATTCTACAAACCAACCAGAGCAATTTGATTAGTATGACAAATAGCGAAAAGCAAACTTGCTCTAGCTCTACAAGGGTTGCAAGCTACCTATCCAACAATACTAGTTACTATGATCACTAGACACACAATTTACTAAGTCACTACTCACTAAGAGCTCTCACACTTGCTACACCAAAGAGCTCCACTAGATGAACTTAAGCCACAAAGCAAACTCTCAATTCTAGCTACACTAAAGAGCTTACTACAACTAGTTTGCGGGTCTCTAAATGAGTAAGTAAAGTGATTATATCGCCGCGTAGAGGAGTGAACCAATCACAAGATGAATACTAACTCAATTACCGGGAGAATACTAAAGGGAAAGAGACAACCAATTTTCTCCCGAGGTTCATGTGCTTGCCAACACGCTACGTCCCCGTTGTGTCAACCAACACTTGGAGGTTCGGTGGCTAAGAGGTGTTGCACGAACCTCGTCCACATAATTGGACACCACAAGAACCTACCCACAAGTAAGGTAACTCAATGACATGAGAAATCCACTAGGGTTACCTTTTGGTCCTCCACCAGGGAAGGTACAAGTCCCCTCACAATCACCGGGAGATGGCCACGAACAATCACCAACTCGTGCCAATCCTCCTCCACTGCACCAAGCTGTCTAGGTGGTGGCAACCACCAAGAGCAACAAGGGAATTCGGCAGTGAAACACGAACACCAAGTGCCTCTAGATGCAATCACTTAAGCAATACACTTGGATTCTCTCCTAGTCTCACAAAGATGATGAATCAATGACGGAGATGAGTGGGAGGGCTTTGGTTAATCTCACAAGGTTGCTCTGTTAATGCAAATGGCCAAGAGAGTGAGCTAGAGCCAGCCATGGGGCTTAAATAGAGAGCCCCCACGAATAGAGCTGTTGGCTCTCTGTTCCCTGAAAAAAATAGGGTGACTAGACGCACCGATTAGATCGTCCCGGTCGCGCGATGCACGCCACGTGGCCCCTACTTCAAGTGCTGATCGCCCAATCTCAACGGTCATTAGTACATTTAAGTTATGACCAGACGCACTACAGTATAGGATCGGACACACAGTGCCCAGCATCCCGTCACTTCCAGTAAGGTACCAGTTGCGACCAGACGAGTCCGGTCATGCCCGACCTAACGCGCCCACTGTCAGATCACTCTCCCTCTTCTCTGTTGCACCACCACATCAGCATGACCGGATGTTGAACAGTGTTCAGTTAGAGTCTGATTGCCTATGTTTGGTCATAGGCCGAGAGTACCATCTTCTTTTATAATTGACCGGACGTTGCTCCCCAGAGTCCGGTCACCACATGACCAGCGTTTGGTGCACTATGTGAAACCCTATTTTTTCTGGACACTCCGCTAGTGAAGTTTTGAACCCTTGCTCCCAAGTGCTAAACACAATGTGTATCACCTGTTGGCATGTGTGTTAGCATATTTTCACAAACATTTTCAAGTGTGTTAGCACTCCACTAGATTCTAAATGCATATGCAATGAGTTAGAGCATCTAGTGGCACTTTGATAACCGCATTTCGATATGAGTTTCACCCCTCTTAATAGTATGTCTATCGATCCTAAATATGATCACACTCTCTAAGTGTCTTGATCACTAAACCAAAAAGCTCTTTTCAATTTCACCTTTGTCTTGAGCTTTTTGATTTTCTTTGTCTTCTTTTCAAGTCCAAGCACTTGATCATCACCATTGCATCACCACTATCATGTCATGATCTTCATTTGGTTCACTACTTGGAGTAGTGCTACCTATCTCATAATCACTTTGATAAACTAGGTTAGCACTTAGGGTTTCATCAATTCACCAAAACCAAACTAGATCTTTCACCTAGTTTTATATCAAACTCGAGGAAATGTGTGTGAGAATAAAAAAATCTAACTTATCCCAAACTCACAATCAAGGCTATAAAAGTCACCCTCGCGAGCTACCACTGATCTAGAAAAGTAGGATACATTCACGAGTAACCGAGTCTAAGCACCACGCTTACACTACGAATACTACTCTAACCCAGGTGCTACAAAGATTAAAGTACTCAAAAGAGAGTTGTAAACCAGAAGAATGATGTGAACAAGATGCTTACTTGAATTAGAGGTCGATTACCAAAGAAATCTCAGAAGCAAGCTCAAGAAGAACTTGATTGTGCCAGATACAAGCCGTAGAGAGAGCACCGACAAGCCGGGACTCCACCAGAACTCTTCCCTCACACTATCTCTCTACTTCTAGAACTAGACAAGATCCTATGGAGGACAAAACTTCTCTTGATTGCTATGCACTGATCCTGGTGGACATATGGAATTAGGCTTTTTGGCTTCTCAGCTCTCAGGATCAAATGAACAATGCCTCCTAGGGGGTGCAGGCTGGATTATATAGCCCTGCGGGTGCAACGTGAGCCCTTGGATCAAACCGACTTAAGCAACAGCCTAGATGCGTCCTCAAAGGCGATGGGAAACCAACCTTCAAAGCTGGCTGACAGGTGGGACCACAGGTGCCAGCCGGCCTGTAGGTGGGGCTGGCCGGCCCCACATGTCAGTCTCTGGTCCCCCGCTTTGGTGACATGGCTTCTGGACCCTTCTAGAGTCTTCCCATGTGGAATTCCGTATTTTCCTTTAACGATTAGGTCCCCTTGGTAGTTTTCTGATTAAACCCTACTGGAAACACAGATTCACCAAAACTCGTGGAGTTTGTTAGTTTAAACCCCTAAGGCTACTTTGGTGATTCATTTATACCCTTTTGCATGTTTAATTGACAGTTACATATTTATGATAACTACCGTCAACAGCGATCCTGAAGGGGTCAGTTGGTGGATCTTTTTCGTTCGGGAACCACTGGACCCGAGGCTTAACATACCTGTATGTTAGGATCTCGTCACCTACCTCCATTAATTATTTACAAACATGCCATTATAATGAGAAATGTGTGAGTGGGTGAAATAGTTTTTTAGGCAAACTAAGGCTTGTTGTTTTACAATTTTTAGAGCCAAATTTTGTCCTCTTCTAGGCTTGTGATTCTTGGTGGCTCATAATGATTGGCACTAGTAGAAATAAAACTGTGAGGCCATGGCTATGAATTGCTAGTGTAAAATTATCTTTCTGGTGGTTTTCTTATGTCTACCACAAGGAGAAATAATGTATTTACATAGGCGGTTCTCTTAACCTACCACCACTATAAGTCCGATTTGTACTAGCGGTATGCTTAAGGGAACCGAGAGTGTAAATACATGATATCTACTAGTGGTAGACTTATGAAAACCGCTGGTAAATATGCATTTACACTAGAGGTTTTCTTAACCTTGTGGCACAGCAAATAATTTGATTTTTTTTTGAATTTTTCAAATGATCTCATCTGGAGAAACTGACTAAATGAAAGTTATAGTACTTGAAAAGGTCCACAATTTTGTAGTTGAGTACTTTTCCATTTGAACCGATTTATGGTCCACAAATGATATTTTAAGATTAATGATTTTGAAAATTCATAATTTTTTTATTTCTCAAATGACCTCGATGGAAAAATGATCAAACTTTAAGTTGTAGATCTCGTTGATATCTAAAACTTTCGAGTTGAAATGTTTTTCATTTGAATTGGTTTAAGGCCACAAATCTCAATTTCAGAATGTGGTAGAGTGGATGTGAGGGGAATGTTTTTGCCTGGGTTGCAGTGGTATCGGGAGTAACACACGAGTTCTGCGGTTGTGAATTTGACTCCTGGAAACTGCGTTTATTTGTCGCGAAAACTATGAAAACCGTGTGGGGGGCCTCCCTAGATTAATATTTTTTTGCTAATTTTTTAAACATGATTTGTAATTTCTAAAAAAATCATTTACTCTGGAGCATCCTTAAGAAAATCGCCAATGAAAATCGTTTACTTTGGCAGCTTTCTTAAGAAAACTGCCACTGTATATTTTTGCCTTCCACACTGGTGGTTGCTAAAAGCGCTAGTAGAAATATAAAAAGTACCGCCAGTAAAAGCATTTTTTTACCAGTGCTACGAACAGACATACGTGCTGACATCACCTCATCGTAGATATCATTTT
Organism: Miscanthus floridulus; assembly: GCF_019320115.1. Lineage (NCBI taxonomy): Eukaryota > Viridiplantae > Streptophyta > Magnoliopsida > Poales > Poaceae > Miscanthus > Miscanthus floridulus. Next base: position 118,453,967 of record NC_089589.1, on the reverse strand, counting down.
ATCAGAACTCATTTTTTAAAATATATCATGCTAATATCAACAAAATAGATCAGATAGAACAAGAAGAAAACTGGTGAAGGACGCCTCTAGTTAGGGAGCATGGCTACACAAGAGCACGCCAAGAAAATTTGAACAACAACAAAATATTTTCTACTGAAAAACCAAAAGCATTACACACCAAAGTTTACCAATCTTTAGGCCCTGTTTGATAGAGCTTTGGTCGGCCCTGGCACTTTTGTATCTCTATTGTTAAAATGGACTATGACTGGTGAAGCCACTATTTTGGGCTATATATACCAGCTCTGTCTCCTTTGCATATTATAACAAGGAGCCTGAGAGCCATGTAAAACAGAGCCTTAATGAGACAAAATTTAAAGGAGGGTCCGCAAATAATATTACTATGCTAAGTCTCAATAAATAGGCTAGGAAAAAGTTGTGCAAACAGCTCCATCGGGAAAGAGGGGAAGCAGCTCTTTAGATGTTGGAAGCCATCACTCTCCAGGATTGCTTTCAGATTTGTAGTCGTCTTCAGAAACTCAAAACATGCCTCCTTGAGTCCTTGACAACCCTGCTGCTCAGCAAGTGCCAGTGTCGTCGCCAATGTACTTGTGTTGATGTTGTGCCAAAGCTTGTCCTCGCAGATTAGCTTTAGCCTCTCCAACCTATACCAGTCAGCTGCAACAAGCAAATGTTGTGCCATCACCGTCATATCATCCCTGTCTATCTCATGAAGGGTGTCGTTGTATATGAAGTGGAGCATAGCCTTGAACACGCTCGCCTCCATGTCATCGATCTGTATGTGGCTCATGCTGTTATCCTTCATTGGACCAAAAAGCTCCGCCTTGAACACCGAGACCGTGCCGCGAGCACGAGCCTATGTGCACTGAAGGTCTCCCCGTCAACCTCAAACGTGACATCAACCCCTTCTTGTGATGACAGTAGACCACCGATATGACAGTGCATGTCTGACGGTGGCACGGTGATGAGATGCCCAGCATGTGTGTTGCCATGACTGTTGACTGTGATATCACATCTGACTCTGAAGCAATCATCTCTTAGGTATGGAGACTCCTCCAAGACCTTCCTCTCAATGAACTGATTAAATCCCGCGAAACTGCAACTTGTGAATACCAAGTCCCCTGTCATGATGTGCGATGACAGTATGGTCGAGTAAGCTGAACCTGAGATGTATCTTGACTAGCGTATTGGTTGTCTCGGCCAGTACAAGATGCAGGGATATCCAGTCGGCGTTGGGAACTCCGTAACCTTTGGGGTAGTACGCGATATACCAGGTACGGTCGCCGACATTGAACAGGCCAGATTTGAAGTAATCGCCGTCGCTGAGTCCTTTTTGCCGAGAGTAGCCATGGATCGTGAGGACGTGCCACCCCTCCACGGCATCGGCGACGACGATGGTCGACGCGTTCATCGCCTTCTTGCCTGCACCGCCGACAGTGCAGGCGACTGATCTGGACATATATGGATCAGGACTCAGGAGTAGATCTTTCCCTGGATTGGTGGTGCGAAGAACACGGCAGTTTGTTCCTTGCGCACCCTCATTAGATGAGTAGATGGATCAGGACTCAGGAGATTGTTTATCTGCACGCCTTGCATGCGATTGTTCATATTCTTGTACAATTGACGTAATATATATATATAGTAGTTCTATATATAGGGAGAGGCTATTCAGCAGCCGGCTACAAAATAAGTTATTCTGTAGCCACCTCTATTTACCATAATTTTATATACTAATTTACCATAATGTCAATACATATTTACGATAGTTGGGTTACTATAACACATGGGAATATTTACCATAACGTTATAGTAAACCACTTAGTAAGGAGTTACTGTAAATCTCGTAAATTAACATAGTAATTATCGTAACTCAAAGTGGCTACAGAATAAGTTATTCTGCAGCCAGCTATAGGATAGTAGTTCTATATATATATATATATATATATATATATATATATATATATGAGGAAAAATACGACGCATTACAGCATTACGACTTTGGAGTCCGGGTCGGATCATGATACGTGGGCGTTGAGAAGACGACAATAGGATTCATACGATGCCTTGTTAGGTCTCTCTTGCCGTTTTTGCCTTGCTACTGCCTGTCTTGAGTGTTCTTTTTACAGAAAGTCAACCTTGACATGGCATGTAACACATGCTAAGCACATCTCCAAGAGTTTCATATTATCTTACAAAATATTTGCTGAATCATTCATTATTCCAAATGGCGGACAGGACACGGCCAGGTACATCCAAAGTCTTGAATGTGTAGAAGCAATTTTTTTTTGTCTTTCTTCAACTGTTGGCAACAAAATGAGCTTTCCGACTTAACCCTCCACCCCTAGCCGGACAGCACACGGCCAGGCACATCCAAAGTGCTAGGAGGTGTGGAACCAAAGGCGGCAAAGAAAAGCGAAACAGTTGTGACATGTGTACCCTTTTTTTTATCTGGGTAATATATTTGAATCAAGAAGATAATTATTTTTCCCTGTGCGTAACAATCATACTGATAGGGTAATTACTATTTTCCAGGTGCATTCTTGTAGAACCAATGGGGCAAATAAGTTTCCATGAGTGTTTATTCACGTACAGGAAAATAATTGAATTTTCATGTGACTTTTGTATTGTCCTGTCAGGATTATAAAATTTGACAAGTTTATCATGAATTTTCCTATCAGTATTGCTAAAAACAACACAAAAAATTGTTACTCACAGGGCAATTCACGTTTCATGATTGTAATTTGGCACCCACAGTGATAGTATCTCGCAATCGGCAAAATATTTTCATTTTGTCTTATCAAAGTAATTGCCACACAAATTCAACACCACCATTATTTTGTCTTATTGAAGTAATTTTTTGCTTCCTAAACTGCAGTGCTCCTGTATCTCATATGTGTTCCGGAATTATAACCTCTCTGCTCATACAAGTTAGAAGAACTCGTGTCCAGCGATGATCAATACAGCATATTCGGTTACGACCTTCGTATCTTAAATGTGACATGGACTCATAACCGGTGTTCATATGAGTTAGAATAACTCGCATCTAGCGATTATCGATATGTAGTCCGATTTCAGGACATGTTGGGTCCTGCTCTCCGCATTTCGTATGTGACCCAGACTAATGATTTGTGTGTCTATAGTCACAATAACTTGGCTCTAGCGATGATAGAGTTCGATTACTATAAGTATTCGGTTCTGTGGAATGCACGGATACATTTGCTAGTATTACTCAGAAGCCATAATCGTGCATTAAATTCTTTCATTGTGGTACGTATATGTTTGCTACTCTATGTTCATGCTTATGCACCGGTAGACTCGGGAGCTGGCACATGCGATCGTCTTTCAGTTTAGCATCCGAAGAGCTAAGTCTGAATGCAATAGCAGATGTCTTTGGCGTCACAAATTCCACCTGAGTAGCCCTCAAGTTGGCACCGACCTTTGCAATCTCGGCGATCTCCGCCACCACATGAGCCAATCCGGCTGCGCACAAACGAGTCATGCGGCGGCCATTTTACACCTTCTACATCTGCTCAACCAAAAAGAGATTTATTTTTACTGACATCACAAGCCGGAGGCAGAAGAAGACGACTAGACGAGGAGTCGTTGGTTACCTGATAGCAAATTGAACGACAGTACTAGGACACATGTAGCTGCAGCGGCAATCTTCTTGCAAGCCATGGCTGTAAAGTAGTTTGTGGCTCTCGATCAATTATGATCAGTTGATCTTTTTTCCACGACATTCAATCAATTGATCTGGGAGTGCTGTGGCTAGCTTTGATGGTAAACCAGGGATGCATATATTTATATAAGATCGTGGTGTAAGAAATATCAGAGGTGCTATCAGAGAGAACCACCACACCCCTATCTTGGGTTAGGGTGGGTAGATGCATGTTGACTGTGGGGATAGGAACAACCCTGTCCTTAGCTTACATATGGAAGGCGTCAATCACCAGGATATGGTTGTTACACATGCATAACATGCATTTATCCATGCCCGATAATATCCTAATTACAGCAACTCCCGTAATCTCTCTTACCATATGATTGCGCAACTTCTTTGCTTTAGACACGCTCACACATTACATGCATATACACATCATCTAACAGCCCCCCTCAATCAAAACCGCTATGTTCAGATTGTACTTAAATTCTCCAGGAGTTGAACTGACAGTGGTTTTGTAAATCCATCTGCTACTTGATCACCTAAAGGTACAAAACCTATTTCCATTAACTTTTGAAATACTCGTTCTCTCACAAAATGATAGTCAACTTCTATATTCTTAGTTCTAGCATGAAATACTGGATTGTTTGTCAAATATTTTGCACCGAGGTTGTCACACCATAACTTAGCAAGCCTTGGACTACTATATGCAATTCTTTGAGAAGAGTTTGTATCCACATTACCTCTGTTGTAGCATTAGCTAGAGCCTTGTATTCTCACTCAGTACTAGAGTGTGACACAGTACCCTATTTCCTTGCACAATACAAGATTTGATCTTGCAATACCCCAGTTTTTGACATCACTGCCGGATTTTGAACCAGCAGTGGCATATCGGCAGTGATGCTCGATGGCTACTGCTGCCGGTACTTCACCCGGTAGTGATAGGTTTAGAAAAACAAAAAAAGCAATCCAACAAGCATGCTGGCTGGAACATGCTCGTTACCACCACTGCCGTAACCATGCTCGCTGGCTACCACCGCCACTACATCAAGCATTTCATCCAAGAAAAAAATTCATACATCACAGACAAAGGACGGATTCAACACATCAGAAAAACTCATCCACAAATCGATTTGTGCATCGCAGACGAAGGAGAAGGGTTCAACACATCACAAATCAACCCATCCACAAATCGATTCGTACATCGTAGATAAAGGAGTAGGGTTCAACACAAACAAAATAACTCATCTAAAAATTGATTCACACAACATAGAGGGAGGGGAGGGGAGGCTAGGAGGGGGAGATTGGGGATGCCGCCAGGCAGGCCAAGTCACTCCAACGCCAGATCTGAGGCCGCGCTTCCAGTCACCGCCCCTATGACGACAGATCTGAGGAGACACAATGTGTGAGAGAGAGGAGAAAGCACCAGAAAGTGAGATTGCCGAGGAGAGAAGAGCGAGAAAAGAGAAAACACCGTGAGTAGTGCCGGCATCGGGGTGGATTCGCGATGAGCGGAGCGGCTGCGTTCGCACTAGTCACGCACGACCGCGCCCGCGGTGGCGTCATGCCTACGCTGGGGTGGATCCACGCGATGAGCCGCGCAGCCGCTCTCGCGTTGGTCCCCGCCCGACAGTGCCCAGTGGCCTCGTGCCCGTGCCGGTGTGGACCCGTGCCGACCGCCGAGCCGCTCGGGTTGCCGTGCTGAGGAGGCGTGGGGAGGAGGAGATAGTTTGCCATGGTTAGGAGGCGTGGGGAGGAGATAGTCTGCCGTGGTGTGGAGGTGTGGGGAGGAGGAGTGGTGTGGAGGCGTGGGGAGGAGGAGATAGTCTGCCGTGGTGTGGAGGCGTGGGGAGGAGGAGATAGTCTGCCGTGGTACTGTGGCGTGGAGGCGTGGTGTTGGGAGGCGTGCGGAGTTAACTGTGATTGATAAAATTTTTGGGTCCGGGAGTATGGATCAGTGCCAGTTAGGTAATTCAACTGACATTAAATAGACATTACTGCCGGTTTGTATTAACAACCGGCAGTGATGTGGTCCTTCAGTGTTGGTTTTAGCCCAGCCCCAATCATTTTCTCGTTTTCAAGCTCGGAAGCGTACATCACTGCTGGTTCTCATGAATCCGACAATGATGAGGCCGGCAGTGATGTCTAAATCTGTAGTAGTGCTAGAAACACTACAAATTCAGAGTAGATCTCCTATCATCTATGCTTCCTGACCAATCTGCATCTGAGAAGGCACTGACCAATGTGGATATTGATTTATGTATCTTCGACCCAAACTTGGTACATTGCTTTAGGTACCTTAAGATTCATTTGACTGCTGCCCAGTGAATAGTTAACTTAGTACAACGTTGTAGGAGCATGGAGAAATTGACACACTTTTCGGTCTCCAATTGTAGCGTCAAGGTGCCACGTTGGCGAGCAGCTCGCTGAGAAGGGAGGAGCGCGCAACTGGTTGTCAGATGCTGAAACTCAACACTATCCATGATCGCCTTCAGGTTGCCCGGAGACTTGAGAAACTTGAAGCACGCCTCTTTAAGCCCTCTGAAGCCATGCTGCTCCGCAAGCACCAACGTAGTTGCTGTCGTGCCTGTGTTAATGTAGTTGCAAAGACGGTCCATGCTGTACTTATCCGCCGCCACAACCACATGCTGAGCCACGACCGGCACGTTGCTGCCCCTGTCCATGTCTGGCAGCGAGTCCGTGTAGACGAAGTGCAGCATGGCCCTGAAGACTCTCGGCTCGATGTCATCGATCCGTACATGCCTCGTGGTATTCTCCTTCATCTGGCCGAAGAGCTGCGCCATGAACACCGGTGACCGAGCGGCGAGCACGAGCCAGTGCGCGCCGAAGGTCTCCTCTCGCCGACCTGGAACGTGACGTCCGTTACGACCTGGGACTCGAGGAGGCCGCCAATATGCTGGTGCAAGTCTGATAGTGGCATGGTGACAAATAGAGATGGACACTTACCTTGTAAATGATAAATAGAGATGGGCATTTACCTAGAGTCTGTCTCGTCGTTTTTAAAGGCAGTGCAAAAACAATGTCCACCTCTGTTAATCATAGGGCGTAACTCCTAACGTCTTTTTTATGCTGTGGTCATCGAATGGGGAGGGGGTTGTGGTGGTCAATGAGGGTGGCGGTGTTGGATGGTGCTAGCTTCGAATGGAAATGTGGAACTAAGCAAATGACCGTGCATTGACTAGGAGTTAGGCAGGATGGATTCGGTTTACGGTTTATTTTCTTTTCATTTTTTAGCACATTTTCTGTTCACCAAGAAGGCAGCATGCAAAATCCATTCGCCAACATGAAACAGTGTTGTGTGTACCCTTTTTTCTGTTTGTGTAAAATTTGACTCAACAAGATAATTGTTTTTCCCTGAGCGTAACAATCATAATGATAGGGTAATTATTCTTTTCCATGTGAATTCTTGTTGAATCAACGGGGCAAACAAATTTCCTTCTGTGTTTATTCTCCTACATGACAAAAAATTGAATCCTGTGGGTTTTTACATTGCCCTGTCATGATTATATAATCCGACATGTTAATCATCAATTTCCCTATCAATATAGCTAAAAAACAACACAAAAGTTTGTCACCCACGGGGAAATTCGCGTTTCATAGATTTAATTTGTCACCCACAGTGATAGAAGTTCACAATAGGGAAAATACCTTTATTTTTTCTTATCAGATTAATTGCCACACAGATTCAACACCACGATTTATATTACCAAAAAAACACAACCGCACATTAAATTCTTTCATGGTGGTACATATATGTTTGTAACTCTATGTTCTTGCTCATGCACCTCAAGACTCCGGTGCTGGCACAGGCGACCCTCTCTGGCCACCATTCAGTTTACCATCCGAAGAGCAGTCATTCTGAAGGCAATAACAGATGTCGTTGGCGTCGCAGATTCCACTCGGGTAGCCCTCAAGTTTGCACCGAGCTTTGCAATCCGTTTGATCGCCGCCGCCGCATGAGCCAATCCGGCTGCGCACAAACCGGTAGCACGGCGGCCATTTTAAACCTTGTATGTCTGCTCAATCAAAAAGAGATTTGTTTTTGCTGAGGTCAAAAGTTGGAGGTAGAAAACGATGACTAAAGGAGGAGTCGCTTGTTACCTGATGTCAAAACGAACGACAGTACTAGGAGACATGTAGCTGCAACGGCGATGTTGTTGCAACCCATGGTTGCAAAGTTAGTCTGTAGCTCTCGATCAGTTGATCTTTTTTTCCCGATATTCAATCAGTTGAAATGGGAGAGCTATAGCTAGCTTGGATGGTAGGCCGGGGATGCATATATTTATATAGGATCATGGCATGTGAAACGCATTGTTTCGGTTTTGACAGAGTACCGATTCATTTGCAACCTTGAACGCGGGGTGTACTGTTATTAAAACTTTTGATTTAAAAGGAAGATTTATTTGTACTGACAGTTAGAAGGAGTTACTACAACTAATGTAAGAGCAGCTGAAAAGGAGGATTTTAATTTACAGCTTGATAGTCATCCTGTGTTACTTTTAGTGCCTGTAGGGATTGATGTGAGCTTAGAGCTTATACCAGGAAATAGCAGGAATTGAAACCTGACTTGTTATTATTGCTCTATGGAGTAATCAAATATGGACTCCTAGTCTTTCTTGTATGTATGTATACATTTATTCCGATAAATTTAATATTTCTATTTGTACCTGCTTTGGGTGATTGTGGTCACAGATGGCATACTGTCTTACCAAATTACCGAATGACTAAGACGAGGGCCTTGGTATGCATTTAAAGATTACTAAAAATCACAAATCACAGCCAGTTTGGACGGGTTTTTGGAACCGGCAATGGACAAGTGGTAGCAATTTACCTGTTTTTTATTTAACACTCACTGCCATTAACTTACAATGCTATAGTGATGAAAAAAATGTGTGCTTCGAAGGATGGAAACAATGACCTCAAATCTCAAACATAGTCTCTGAAACTAGTTGTGGTAGAACCGCCTAGTTTAACCCACCCTGATTATGCATGTCTATGAATCACTTGACACTAGACACACTTAACCTAAAGGAGAGCTGAGTCTACGGATCGAGAGAGAGAGAGAGAGAGAGAGAGAGAGAGAGAGAGACGGAGTAGTCCAGAGGCAGACATCTCTTGGTTTTTGGTTGGGAAGGAGAGACCACTACAATACCACTACACTGTCGCTGCAGTAAATCTACACCACTGTAAATCCGATTTCTACTTACGGTGTCTATAAGAGAAGTGTCTGTGTAAATATATTATTTCTACTAGGAGTAGCCTTAAGAAAACCGCCAGTAAAGGTGTATTTACACTAGCAGTTTTCTTAAGCTACTGTCAATACAAATAATTTGAAATCAAATTTTGAACTTTTCAAATAATCTCGGATGGATAAATGATCTGAATAAAAGTTGTGCTACTTGAAAACATCTAAAACTTTTTAGTTCAATACGTTTTCATTTAAAATCGTGTAGCACCCGGAAATTATGTTTGATAAGATTAATTATTTTTGACATTCATATTTTTTTAAAAAAGTTCAAATCAGTTCAGATGATGGAAAAGTGACCAAAACCAAAGTAGTAGATCTTGATGAGATCTAAAACTTTCTAGTTGAAACTTTCTGGTAGAGTGAATACGTGGGGAACATTTATGCCTTTTTGTCACAAGAGGCTATAAGGTGCTGTGCCTAGGGGAGGAGGCATAATGTCGCACGTTTGATTTCTAGCAACCACACGTCTGGAAAACCGTGTGAGTTGGTGTGTGAGTTGGTTTTTAAGTGTTGTTCGCTGATTTTCACTGGCCTTTTACACTTACGGTTAATCAAAACGCCAGTACATAGCAGTTTTTCACCGCCAGTCAAAACATTTTCTGTACTAGTGGAAGTATTTTACAAGGTTGTAATAATTGGTCTCATTCTCTCTAAACTTTGTTTCCGTTATCTATGAAAAAGGATACAATCATAGAGAGATACTGATATTGCTTATCAATTTTTGTGTCTCAGATTCGAGCGTCAGGGTGCCACTAAGGATGAAAACGGTCGAACTCGGTCGAAAAACTCCTCAACCGTTTTCTACTTTTACATTTGAAATACGAAAGCGAAAGCGAAAGCGGACAAGCCGGACACGAAAACGAACACGAACTTACGAAATATCTAGAATTTCGAAAACGAACCAATTCGAGCGGAATTATGTCGAACACGGTCGGTATGCGAAAATTCAATATGAAATACCGACCCACAGTGCATAGCATTAAACAAGTGCACGACCAAATACATAACAAGTTCACAACTAACAAGTGCATGATCTAGTTCAAGTGCATATCATTAAACAAGTGCACGACCAAATACATAATAAGAGAGATGAGGCTGGGTGCCGTCTATAAGAGAGGGCAGCTAACCACCGGTAGAAAGAACACAGTTGCATGGTGAGCAGCCTGTAATTGGGTTGTATGACCTGTGCAGTTGGCCAAATTCGGTTTAAACCGAATTTTGAATTCGGAATATTTCAAATTAAAAGTAGAAAAGTAGAAAACGGTCGAAAAATGTGTAAACCGTTTTCTACTTTTACATTCGAAATACGAAACATCTCAAATGCGAAAGCGAAAACGGTAAAGTCGGACAAGAAAATGCGGATTCGATCGGATTAAATATAGAAAACGATGCGGTTCGGTTCGGGATATTTCCGTTCCGTTTTCATCCTTAGGTGCCACGTTGGCGAGCAGCTCGCTGAGAAGGGAGGGGCACCTGGTTGTCAGACGCTGAAACTCGTCACTATCAATGATCGCCTTTAGATTGCTGGGAGGCTTGAGAAACTTGAAGCATGCCTCTTTCAGCTCTCTGAAGCCATACTGCTCCGCAAGCTCCAGTGTAGTCGCTGACATGCCAGTGTTAATGTAGTCACAAAATCCTCACAGATGAGCTTCAGCCTCTCCATGCCGTACTTATCAGCCGCCACAACCAGATGCTGAGCCACCACTGGCGCGTCGCCGCCGCTGTCCATGTCCAGCAGCAAGTCCGTGTAGACGATGTGCAGCTTTGCCCTTAACACTCTCAGCTCGATGTCATCGATCCCTACGTGACTCGTGGTCTTCGCCTTCATCTGGCCGAAGAGCTGCGCCATGAACACTGGTGACCGAGTGGCGAGCACGAGCCAGTGCGTGGCGAAGGTCTCCTTGCTGACCAGGAACATGATGTCCGTTCCAACCTGGGACTCGAGGAGGCCGCCAATATGGTGGTGCAAGTCTGATGGTGGAACAGTGACAAATAGAGATGGGCCGGTACCTAGTAAATGATAAATAGAGATGGGCATTTACCGAGAGTCTGTCTCGTCATTTTTAAAGGCGGTGCCAAAAAAATGTCCACCTCTGTTAATCATAGGGCGTAACTCCTAAAATGTTTTGTATGAAGTGGTCGTTGAATGGGGACGGGGTTGTGGTGGTCAATGAGGGTGGCCGTGTTGGATGGGGCTGGTTTTGAAGGGAAATGTTGGACTAAGTAGATGAGCGTGCATTGAATAGGAGGGAGGCAGGATGGATTAGGTTTACGGTTTATAAACAGTTGTGTGTAGCTTTTTTCCATTTGCGTAAAATTTGACTCAACAAGATAATTGTTTTTCCCTGTGCGTAACAATCATACTGATAGGGCTGTTAGAATATGCTATATTTAGGAGTTGGTATATTTAGGAATAGTTGATCACGTGGATCCTATCCCGTGGCTATTCCATGTTTATAGTTGGAGTTGTTTACCATAACAACTCCCTATTGTAATTGTGTTGTACTCTTGTACTCCTATATAATGAAACACCGAGGACCCTTAGGAGGGATCTCTTCCTGCATATATTTTTACATGGTATCACGCCTCCTCCTCCTCACGGAATATCTGATTCAATCTACGCTTTCACACGCGTGTGCTCCTCCTCGCATCCATGGGGGAAACTTCTGCCTCCGCCGCCGCACCCCTTGCCTTCGGGCTTCTTCCTGTTGTCTCCGAGAAGCTTACTCGCGGGAACTACAACATGTGGCACGCCACCATGTCTTCGGCGCTCAAGGGGGCTCGCCTCGGTGGGTACATCCTGAGCACCGCCGAACTACCACCGGCATTGCTTGATGCTACGTCTGGCACTACGGCCGACGGCAAGAAGATTGATCCGCAGCCCAACCCGGCGTACGAGAAGTGGGTTGCGGAAGATCAGATCGTGCTTAGCTACCTGTTCTCCTCCCTCACGAAGGAGATTTTTGGTCAAGTCGCCACTGCATCCACCGCCAAGGAGTTGTGGGCTGCCATCCAGGAGCTGCACGCCTCTCAGTCAAGGGCGCGTATTATGTCTACGCGTATGGCCCTAGCCACGGCGACCAAGGGCGCGTCGTCGGTGGCTGAATTTTTTGTCAAGATGAAAGGACTTGCCGATGATATGGCCTCGGCAGGTCGCAAGCTTGAAGACGAAGAGCTCGTCACCTTCATCATCACCGGCCTCGGTGAGGAGTTCGAATCTATCATCTCCGTTGTGGCCTCTCGTGTCGAGCCAATCTCCGTCAACGAGCTGTATGCGCAGCTCTTAGCTTTTGAGCAGTGCAAGGAGATCCATGGTGGCAGCTCCCAATCCTCTGCTAATGTGGCCACCAAGGGTGGCCGTCGGGGTGGCTCTGGCGCCTCCAACCAGCAGCAGCGTGGCTGCAATGATGGTGGCCGCGGCGGCTTCCGTCGTGGTGGTGGTGGTCGTGGCAATGGCGGCCGCAACAACAGCAACAGCAATGGTGGCAGTGGTGGCCGCAACTTCCTTGCTGGCATCTTCTGTCAACTCTGTGGGAAAGAAGGGCACACGGTGGTTCGCTGCTTCAAGCGCTTCGACACGAACTTCACCGGGCCCCCGCAGAAGAGTGCTTCCTCAGCAAACACGGCTCCTTATGGGGTCGACACCAACTGGTATGTTGATTCTGGTGCCACGGATCACATAACCGGTGACTTGGAGAAGCTTTCGTTCCGTGACAAGTATCGTGGAGGGGAACAAGTGCTTTCAGCGAATGGGGCAGGTATGACAATTAATCATGTTGGTCATAGTGTTTTGCAATCCCTAGTTCGTAACATTCATCTTGTTTCAGCACATAGTCTAGTCAAAGATAACAATGCCTTTCTTGAACTTCATCCAAAATATTTTTCTCTTAAGGAACAGGTGACGAGGAAGACACTCCTCGAAGGGGAATGTGAGGGTGGTATCTATCCATTGAAGCCTCATCATCCACAAAACCAGCCTTCATCAAATAAACAAGTCCTTGGAGTTGCTAAGGCGTCCATCTCCTTATGGCATAGTCGTCTAGGTCATGCTTCATCGCCTGTCGTCAAGAGTGTTCTTAGTCGTCATAAGTTATCTTTTTCTAGTGAGTCAAACAATAGTGGTGTGATTTGCAATGCTTGTCAAATGGCCAAGAGCCATCAGTTACCTTATCCAAAGTCCAATAGTGTTTCCTCTAAACCTTTTGAGCTTGTGTTTACTGATGTATGGGGACCTACACCAACTTCGGTGGGTCGGCATTCTTATTATATCAGTTTTATCGATGATTTTAGCAAGTTCACCTGGATCTATTTGCTGCGTTTTAAGTCTGAGGTTTTCCAATGCTTTCGTGATTTCCAGAACATGGTTGAGCGCCCGTTTAGCCATAAGATCCTTGCAGTCCAGTCGGACTAGGGAGGAGAATATCAATCTCTTAATGCCTTCTTCAAGCGCTTAGGCATTGCTCACCATGTTTCCTGACCTCATGCTCACCAGCAAAATGGATCTGCAGAACGCAAGCATCGCTATATTGTAGAAGTTGGCCTCTCACTTCTTGCTCATGCGTCCATGCCACTCAGGTATTGGGATCAAGCCTTTTTAACTGTAGTATTTATCATCAATCGTCTTCCCTCAAAACCATTCACAACAACACCCCACACGATCTACTCCTTGGATCTTCACCGGACTATTCCTTCTTTAGGACCTTTGGGTGTGCTGTTTGGCCTAATCTCCGGCCATACAACACTAAGAAACTCCAGTTCCAGTCAAAACGTTGTGTCTTCCTCGGATATAGCAATCTTCACAAAGGTTTCAAATGTCTTGAGCCATCTACCGGTCGTATCTATGTTTCACGTGATGTGGTTTTTGACGAGACCATCTATCCTTTCTCTGAGCTTCATTCCAATGCTGGAGCACGTCTCCGTGCCGACCTTGACCTTTTGCCGGATATTCTTAAGAATCTAGATCCATCACTTGAATTTGGGAGTGCAAATATGCATGATCACCATCTGATTAATTGTCCTACTAATGCTGTTTCTAGTGTTCCTAGTGCTGTGGCTGATGCAGGGCAAAATTTGGAGCAATTTGGTGAAGAAACGACGCGTCCTGGGCATTATTTCATGCAGCCGTCCGGCGTACCGCGTCACGACAACGCTGGTGCGGCACACGGAGATGATACGTTCGTACCTCGTACGGGACCGGCGGCGCAATCCTCTTCGGGATTGGAGACAGCAGCGCCTGGTTCTGCTCCAGAATCTGGCTCGGAGTCTCCGCCATTCGATCCGGATGCTCCGACTGACATGTCGGGCTTGTTCCCGGCTGCGAGCCCGGGATCCTCTACATCGACTCCAGCTGCATCTGGCTCTCCGCCGCCTTCGCCAGGTGCTGCAGTGGATCCCGTGCTCCCCTCGCTGCCGATTCAGGAGTAGGCTGGCGTTCAGGATCCCGTCGCTGGTTCCGGTGTGCCTGTAGATCCTGTGGTGCATCCTGCGCCCCCGTCAACACATCATCATGGCACTCGACTTCGAAGAGGAATTACAAAGCCCAAGCAGTACACGGATGGCACGGTCCGTTGGGGGCTAACTAGCATTGTTGAACCTGACGAACCGACAACTATGAAGGCCGCTCTTCGTGATGATCGTTGGGTCACGGCCATGGACAAGGAATATGACACCTTGATGAAAAACTGAACTTGGCATTTGGTTCCTGCCCCCAAGCACAAAAATGTCATCGGTTACAAATGGGTCTACAAGATAAAGCATAAGGCTGATGGTTCTGTGGATCGCTATAAGGCACGACTTGTTGCTAAGGGATACAGACAGCAATATGGTATTGATTATGAGGATACCTTCAGTCCGGTAGTGAAGGTGGCCACAGTTCGTCTTGTTTTGGCAGTTGCAGTCTCAAAAGGGTGGTCGTTGCGGCAGCTCGATGTTCATAATGCTTTTCTTCATGGTGTGTTGGAAGAAGAGGTTTATATGCGTCAGCCTCCGGGATATGAAGACAAACGGTGTCCTAATTTTGTCTGCAAATTGGATAAGGCCTTGTATGGCCTTAAGCAGGCCCCTCGGGCTTGGTATGCACGTCTCTGTGGCAAACTCATTCAGCTGGGATTCACACCATCAAAAGGGGACACATCACTATTCTTCTATCGGAATGGACAGGTCACTATCTGTGTCTTAGTCTATGTTGACGACATCATTGTTGCCAGCGCATCCTTGGCTGCTTCAAAGGCGTTGGTCACTGCTCTTGAGACCGACTTTGCTCTAAAGGATCTCGGTGATCTTCATTTTTTCCTTGGCATTGAAGTGAACCGTGTTTCTAATGGTCTGGTGTTGACACAGCAGCGTTATGCTACGGATGTGGTCAAGCGTGCCAATATGTGGAACTGTAAACCGGTTGATACTCCCATCTCTGTCACCGAGAAGCTCCGTCTTGCTGCTGGAGATCGTCTTGGTGACGATGATTTCACCAATTATAGAAGTGTGGTTGGGGCACTTCAATACTTAACTCTCACCCGGCCTGATATTTCCTTTGTCGTTAATAAGGTGTGTCAATTTCTTCATTCTCCAACCACGACACACTGGAGTGCTGTTAAAAGAATTTTGCGGTATGTAAAAGGCACTCTGTCTACAGAATTGCAAATAAGGAAGTCAAACTCTACTCTTGTCAGCGCCTTCTCTGATGCTGATTGGGCAGGATGTGCTGATGATAGGCGGTCCACGGGAGGATTTGCAGTATTCTTTGGACCTAATCTTGTTTCTTGGAGTGCTCGAAAACAGCCTACGGTGTCTCGCTCTAGCACTGAGGCCGAGTACAAAGCATTGGCTAATGCGACAGCTGAAAAGATGTGGATACAAAGGCTACTGACTGAGCTTGGAGTTCCTCATTCTCCTGTTGCTCGGTTATGGTGTGATAATGTTGGTGCAAAATATTTGTCGGCAAATCCAGTTTTTCATGCCAGGACGAAACATATTGAGATCGATTTTCACTTTGTTCGTGAAAGGGTGGCACAGAAGTTACTGGATATCAGATTTGTCAGCACAGGTGATCGAGTGGCAGACAGTTTTACTAAACCTATCTCGGCATCCAAATTGAGAGAGTTTAAGTTCAATCTCAACCTTGCCAATGGCTGAGATTGCGGGAGGATGTTAGAATATGCTATATTTAGGAGTTGGTATATTTAGGAATAGTTGATCACGTGGATCCTATCCCGTGGCTATTCCATGTTTATAGTTGGAGTTGGTTACCATAACAACTCCCTGTTGTAATTGTGTTGTACTCTTGTACTCCTATATAATGAAACACCGAGGACCCTTAGGAGGGATCTCTTCCTACATATATTTTTACAAGGGCAATTACTCTTTTACATGGAATTCTTGTAGAATCAACGGGGCAAACAAATTTCCCTGTGTGTTTATTCACGCACAAGGAAAAAATTGAATCCTGTGCGTTTTTTCATTGCCCTGTCATGATTATATAATCCGACATGTTAATCATGAATTTTCGTATCAATATAGCTAAAAAACAACACAAAAGTTTGTCACCCATGGGGAAATTCGCGTTTCATAGATGTAATTTGTCACCCACAGTGATAGTAGTTCACAATAGGGAAAATACTTTTATTTTGTTTTATCAAAGTAATTGGCACACAAATTCAACACCGCCATTTATATTACCCAAAACACACACAACCACACATTAAATTCTTTTATGGTGGTACATATATGTTTGCTACTATATGCTCTTGCTCATGCACCCCTAGACTCTGGTGCCGGCACAGGCGACCCTCTCTGGCCACCATTCAGTTTACCATCCGAAGAGCAGTCAGTCTGAATGCAATAGCAGATGTCTTTGGTGTCGCAGATTCCACCCGAGTAGCCCTCAAGTAGGCACCGACCTTTGCAATCCTGGCGATCGCCGCCGCCGCATGAGCCAATCCGACTGCGCACAAACGGGTAGCACGGCGTCCATTTTACACCCTGTATGTCTGCTCAATCAAAAAGAGATTTGTTTTTAGCTGACATCACAAGCTGGAGGTAGAAGACGACGACTAGAGGTGGAGTTGTTTGTTACCTGATGGCAAAACGAGCGACAGAACTAGGACACATGTAGCTGCAGCGGTGATCTTGTTGCAAGCCATGGTTGCAATGTTAGTCTGTAGCTCTCGGTCAGTTGATCTTTTTTTTTCCGATATTCAATCAGTTGAAATGGGAGAGCTATAGCTTGCTTGGATGGTAGGCCGGGGATGCATATATTTATACAGGATCATGGCATCCGAAATGCATTGTTTCCGTTTTGATAGAGAGTACCGATTCATTTGCTGCCTTGAACGCAGGGTGTACTGTTATTAAAACTTTTCATTTAAAAGAAGATTTATTTGTACTGACAGTTACAAGGAGTTATTACAACTAATGTAAGAGCAGCGGAACAAGGAGGATTTTAATTTGCAGCTTGATAGTCCTGGCTGTGTTACTTCCCGTGCCTGTAGCCTGTAGGGCTGGTGTTGATGTGAGCTTAGAGATTACCAGGAAATAGCAGGAATTGAAACCTGACTTGTTATTATTGCTCTATGGAGTAATCAAATATGGACTCCTGCTAGTCTTTCTTGTATATATGTTTACATTTATTCTGATAAATTTAATATTTCTATTTGCACTTGCTTAGGGTGATTGTAGTCACAGATGGCATACTGTCTTACCAAATTACCGAATGACTAAGATGAGGGGCTTGGTATGCATTAAACACATTTAAAGACTACTAAAAATCACAAATCACAGCCAGATTGGTCTGGTTTTTGGAACCGGCAATGGACAAGTGGCAGCATTGTACCTATTTTTTATTTAACACTCACTACCATTAACTGACAATGATATAATGACGAAAAAAATATATGCTTCAAAGGATGGAAACAATGACCTCAAATCTCAAGTATTGTTTCGGAAACTAGTTGTGGTAGAACCACCAAGTTTAACCCTGCGAACCACTTGACACTAGAAATGCTTAACCCATGGGAGAGCTGAGTCTACGGATCGATCAAGAGAGAGAGAGAGAGAGTAGTCCAGAGGTGGGCATCCCTTGGTTTTTCGTTGGGAAGGAGAGACCACTACAATACCACTACACCGTCCCTGCATTAAAACTACGCTTGCGGTTCTCTTAACTATCACCGCTGTAAATCCGATTTCTACTTATGGTGTCTATAAGAGAAGCACCTGTGTAAATATATTGTTTCTACTAGCAGTAGCCTTAAGAAAACCGCCCGTAAAGATGTATTCACACCGGCAGTTTTCTTAACCTACTGTCAATACAAATAATTTGTAATCAATTTTTTCGCTTTTCAAATAATCTTGGATGGATAAATGATCTGAATAAAAGTTGTGCTACTTGAAAAGATCTAAAACTTTTTAGTTGATTACTTTTTATTTAAAAATAGTGTAGCACCCGAGATTATGTTTTATAAGATTAATTATTTTGAAATTCGTATTTTTAAAAAATTTCAAATCACTTCGGATGATGGAAAAACGACCAAAGACAAAGTAGTTGATCTTAATGAGATCCAAAACTTTTTAGTTAAAAGTTTCTGATAGAGTGGATACGTGGGGAATGTTTATGCCTTTTTGTCCCAAAAGGCTATCAAGTGCGGTGTTTAACCTTTAGGGTAGTAACAGGGGAGGCACAAGGTCACATGTTTGATTTCTGGCAACCACAAGCGTGGAAAACAGCGTGAGTCGGTTTTTAAGTGGTGCCCACTAATTTTCACGGGCCTTTTACACTTAGGGTTAATAAAAACCGCTAGTCAAAAACATTTTCTTTACTAGTGGAGGTATTTTACAAGATTGTAATAATTGGTCTCATTATCTCTAAACTTTGTTCCCATTATCTAAGAAAAAGTTTACATGCATAGAGAGTATACTTATAGCATATTAATTTTTGTGTCTCTGATTCGAGCGTCAGGGTGCCACGTTGGCGAGCAGCTCGCTAAGGGCAGTCCCAATGGTGTATTGATGATGGTTTCTATCCTCATTAAATGACTTGCCACGTAGGCAAAACGCTGACATGGCAACGTAATTGATGAAGAAAGAGAGCAAAAATCATAGAAATAATTTCCTCATGAAGAAATCAGGTCTTCTCTTGACCCAATGCACAGTTGGGAGAGAGAAAGAGAAAATAATTATTACTCATAGAAACCATGGGTTGAAAAGCAGTATTTTTTTGATGCGGTATCCTATGTTATAGAAACTACTAGTTTCTTTCATTGGGACTGCCCTAAGAAGGGAAGGGCACCTGGTTGTCAGACGCTGAAACTCGTCACTATCCATGATCGCCTTTAGATTGCCAGGAGTCTTGAGAAACTTGAAGCACGCCTCTTTCAGCCCTCTGAAGCCATACTGCTCCGCAAGCTCCAGTGTAGTCGCTGCCGTGCCGGTGTTAATGTTGTCGCAAAGACGGTCCTCGCAGATGAGCTTCAGCCTCTCCATGCCGTACTTATCCGCCGCCACAATCAGATGCTGAGCCACGGCCGGCTCGTCGCTGCTGTCCATCTCCGGTAGCGAATCCGTGTAGACAAAGTGCAGCATGGCCCTGAACACTCTCGGGTCGACGTCATCGATGCGTACGTGGCTCGTGGTCGTCTCCTTCATCTGGCCAAAGAGCTGCGCCATGAACACCAGCGATCGAGCGGCGAGCACGGGCCGGTGCGCGGCGAAGGTCTCCACGCCGACCTAGAACGTGACGTCCGTTCCCACCTGGGACTCGAGGAGGCGGCCCATATGCTGGTGCATGCCTGATGGTGGAACGGTGACAACCTGCGGGATGCTGCCGGTGCGGACCCACTAGTAGAGAACAGACCTTTGATCCTCGGCCAAAATGGGCTCTAGTCCCGGAATTTTTTTCCCCCGGGACTAGAAATACCTTTAGTCCCGGTTGGTGGCTCCAACCGGGACTAAAGGTCCCTACCCAACGGCTACTGCGCCAGACAGAGGTGGCAGGGACCTTTAGTCCCGGTTGGAGCCACCAACCGGGACTAAAGGTATACTTTTACTCCCGGTTGGTGGATCCAACCGGGAGTAAAAGTCTACTCCCGGGCCGTGGCTGCGCCCGGGGTTGGAAAATTACCTTTAGTCCCTGTATAAATCCACCAACCGGGACTAAATGTTCTCCCTTTATAAATCGGCCGTCTCCTTCTTCCTCCACGAGCCCGAGCTCAGCACATTTTGAAGCTCACTGCACTAATGATCTTGCTTCCTCCCTCCCTCCATTGTTCCTCCATCCATTCTTCGATTCCTCCGTCGATTTCTTCGATTCCTCCGTCGATTCTTCAGTTGTAAAGGTTACCAATCTCATACTCTCATTTTTCACCATTTTCTTATGCCATTTTGTTCACTATATATATTTATGGTTCTTTATTGTGGTTTTTTTCATTTGTAAGCAATTTGAGCTCAAAATCACTTCAAGCTTGCATATTTACATGAAAGAAGGTTAAAGTATATATAAATATAAACTTAGAAAATAGTTAGAAAATTATAGCAAATCCGTACTAGTTGAACTTGCGGACCATGTTCAGCTCGGCAGCATGTTCTCTGCCGAGCGGTAACGGACGTCAAGGAGGAGCTTTGATTCTACGAGAGAGAGCGACAACGGTCGTGGAAGACCGTGTTCCCTTCCTCGTAGAATCGGAGCTCTTCCTTGACCAAGTACGGTGCCGTCCGGTGGAGAAATGCTCGCCGAGATGATCACGTAAGCAAGGTCAACTAGTACGGATGGTTATTTATTAAAACATGTTTTTGAGCTATAATGTATTAAAAATGAGTATAGAGATCTAGATAATTTTATAGTTTGTTAATTTTATTTGTTTATAAAAGGAGAAATTTATAGTGTATTAAAAAATGAGTATAGAGAGTAGATGGCAACTGCTTCCGGGTCCTCGGCCTCTCATGGGTTTCCAAAGCGACTTAGGCTGGGCCTTCCTCTCATTCCATGCGGTAAGTGTCATGATGAGACGAAGATTGTGATGGAGTACCGAGTGAAGAAGGAGGGTCCCAACAAGGATTGTATCTTCTACAAGTGTCCGGATCGCAATGTGAGTTATTTTATCGTATTTAATGATTATGGTTAGTTTATACCTATTTTCATGATGGTTGTGATTAAAGTTCTAATTTTTTGTTTTAATTTCAGTGGGATGACAGTGGATGATGTTCAGGCTTCTACTGGGAGGAAGAGTATGTTGAACTCGTGCAAAAATATCTTGCACAATAGGCAGATACGGCGGCTAATGAGGCAGTGATCCAGCCGAAGAAGCCCAAAGATGTTGCACAATCGGGGGATCTGTCTGTTTTAGTTGAGATTGGTCGCGAAATCCTTGTGCTCCTGAAATATATTTTAGCTTTAGTTCTTTTAGTGGTAGTTGGGATTGTCTACATTGTAGCGATGCTTTCATAAATTTGTATCTTTTGTGGTGGCACGCATGTTGTATAAATAATTAATTATGATCTAGGTTTTAATATAATATTTATGTCATGTAATGCAGATGAGCCGTCATTGGATGTATAATGCTGATCGCCGCTCCCAAGAGTTCATTGACGGCGTGCATTCTTTGTTACGTGCGGCCGAGGCAAACAAACGCGACGGTTTCATGTGCTGCCCATGTGCCATATGTAAGAATACGGTGGAATATCCTTGCTCAAGGACTCTTCATTCACACTTGTTCAAGTCGGGTTTCATGCCAAACTATATTTGTTGGACAAAGCGCGGAGAAACCGGTGTTGTAATGGAAGAAGGTGAAGAAGAACAATGGGACGACAATGATATTATTCCTGATGGTGCGTGCTTTAATGATACTGCAATGGGAGAAGCTGAAGAAGAGGTAGCCGTAGAAGATGAGCCGGCTGATGATCTTTCTCAGGTCATTCGTGACGCACAAAGAGAATGTGAAAGTGAAAAGGAGAAGATCAAGTTCGAGCGGATGCTAGAAGATCACAAGAAATTGTTGTACCCAACTTGTGATGCAGGGCAGAAAAAGTTGGGAACCACACTAGAATTGCTGCAATGGAAGGCAAAGAATGGTGTATCTGACAAGGGATTTGGAGAGTTACTAAAAATCCAAAAGAAGATGCTTCCGAAGTACAATGAATTGCCCGCCACTACCTACGAAGCAAAACAAGTTGTCTGTCCTATGGGGCTAGAAATAGAGAAGATACATGCATGTCCTAATGACTGCATCCTGTACCATGGCAAAGAGTACGAGAAATTGGATGCATGCCCGGTATGCCATGCGTCGCGGTATAAGATCAGGCGAGATGACCCTGGTGATGTTGAGGGCGAATGTCCGCATAAGAAAATCCCTGCCAAGGTTATGTGGTATGCTCCTATAATACCATGCTTGAAACGTCTGTTCAGAAACAAAGAACGTGCAAAATTGTTATGATGGCACAAAGAAGACCGTAAGGTAGACAATATGTTGAGACACCCTGCTGATGGGTCCCAGTGGAGAGCAATCGACAGAGAATTCCCGGAGTTTGCAAATGACGCAAGAAACTTAAGGTTTGCTTTAAGTACAAATGGTATCAATCCTTTTGGAGAGCAGAACAGTAGTCATAGCACTGGGCCTGTTACTCTAAGTATCTACAACATTCCTCCTTGGTTATGCATGAAGCGGAAGTTCATTATGATGCCTGTGCTCATCCAAGGCCCGAAGCAACCTGGCAATGACATCGATGTGTACCTGAGACCACTTATTGACAAACTTCTCATTTTGTGGAATAAAGAAGGTGTACGTGTGTGGGATGAGTACAAACAGGAACACTTTGATCTGCGAGCATTGTTGTTCGTAACAATCAATGATTGGCCTGCTCTAAGTAATCTTTCAGGATAGTCAAACAAGGGATATAATGCATGCACACACTACTTCGGTGATATTAGAGGTGTATTCTTGAAAAAATGTTGAAAGGTCGTGTACCTTGGCCATCGTCGATTTCTTCCTGCAAATCACCCCGTAAGAAAGAAAGGCAAGCATTTTAAAGGGAAGGCAGACCACCTGACCAAGCCTCGCAACTGAACCGGTGAGGATGTACTCGATATGGTCAATGATGTGAAAGTCGTCTTTGGAAAAGGACATGGAAGCCAACTGTCGGGTACCATAGAATGGGGTACCCCAAGCAAAACATCAAATGGGTCGGCGCTAGCTAGAAGGTAAGTCGTGGGCCCCTCACCCACCACGACCGAGCCCACTGGGCCCTCCCCCTCCTCGCCTCGAGCCTCAAGCAGGAGGTCTTGGCATCCTGACGCAAACTCCGCTTCGTGCGAGGCTCCCCAGGGAAGGCCTCGGCAGGGAACGCCGTCTCCGCCTCGCCCGAGGCTCTCCATGGAAGGCCTCGGCAGGAGGCGCGATTCTCCGTTTCGCGCGAGGCCTCTCGCCCGAGGCCTCGGCAAGGAGCTTGATCTCCGTCTCGCGCGAGGCCTCATTCTCCGTGTCGCTCGAGGTCGGCTCGTCCGTGGTCCGATTGCCCCCCGCCTTGGCCGACCCTCCCGACAGCGTGTCATGTCTCATTAATGCTTCAACCACTCCCGCAATCTCAGCCGGACAGTGGCTCAATGCCACAGGACGGCCGACGTGACCCGAGGTCGCATCAGCGCCATACCGGCCAGGACGGGGCACGGCGGGGATTACCGGCCACTGTGTCCTACCGCTGTTTCCACGATTAGCGCCATACCGGCTGGGACAGGGTACGACGGGGATTACCGGCCACTGTGTCCAAACGCTGTACCCATGATCGGCCGCCCGCTCAAGGCCTCGGCACTATACACCAAGGCCTCGGCACTGTACACTAGGGCCTCGGTGATCTTGGGGTTCGAGCCTGCCGAGACCCCCCACCGCAGTACAAGCCTCGTCACCGACCAAGTCTCGGCCTCGCGCATAGCCCGTCCACAGTGGCTTGCACGTTCGCCGCCGCGTCCACTCCGAGGCATTTCCGGGGCTCCCACGACACACAGGATCTGATGGGACGACCACGCCGCCACAGGAACAGGCCACAGGGTTCGGACATGCCGCCCCTATTGGCATGACGCCGCATAGTAATACATGTACCATCCCTGTCCTCCCTTCAACTATAAAAGGAGAGGACTTGGGCCACTTAGAGGGGGGAGAACACCTTGTAACACACCGACACGCACACATCCCCGCCGCTTGAGAGCAATGTCTCAGACGGCCCACACGACACCTTGCCGAGACTTGGGACTAGTTCCCTCTTTCCCTTAGCTTGTAACCCCCTACTACGAGCACTTCGGTGCAAGAAACACAAGTTCGATCTCTCAGACTGGACGTAGGGCGCCGATTTCCCGAACCAGTATAAATCTTGTGTCACTTTGCATCACCATCCGGGATCAGGAGCACGCAGAACAAATTCACTAGTCGATCGAGGACCCCCCGGTCCAAAACACCGACAGTTGGCGCGCCAGGTAGGGGCCTCTACGTGTCAGTTTCGTCATCCCAGCAGGTGCCGGATGGCAGACCCCGTACGACCATTGCGTCTTGGCACCGTGGTTTGGTTCGGGAGCCTAGAGTTCATGTCTCTAGGGCATGAGTACGACATGGTACTCCTCACTCCTCGAGCCCCACCGTCCGACGATGAAGTTACGCACTAGCAGCCCAGGCGCAGGCGGCGCCCGGGCGGCCGCTCTCGCCAGGCACGACGCAAGCAACGCCACCCCGACGCTACACGAACCTGGGGCGGCACGCCACTCCCCGCCGATATCCTACAACCAGCTGTTGGTACGGGGTCCCTGGCTGGGGACCTGTCTGGCCTGAGCTTGGACAAAGGAAAATCGCCGGTGGCTCACGGCGATGCCCAGTCGTCAAGCTCCGCTCCCCCACTCCCTGAAGAACCGACCCAGGCGGAGCAGAATCTGGCGACGGCACCATCACCATACCCCTTTGGGTTGAGAAATGCCGCCGCTTCTTACGTCTACGCATACGCTGCCGCAAACGAGGATCCCTCAGAGCACTGCCAGCGCTTCGGTCTCGACCTAAGCACCCACACCGACTCCTTGGATGAGGACGCGGCATGGCCCGGAGTGGATTTCTCCGGGCTCCACGACTCTGGGGCTTTGCGCCAGTTCTTGGCCGCAAGCGACTACTGCTTTGGTTACTCTGACTCCGACGACGAAGGCACTTACGATCCCACTCGTGAGTGTTTCCACGTTGGGCTCGGGATGCCGAGGGCAGGCGAAGAGGACGAGGCGGCCGGTAGCCGCTACCCGCTTCGCCCAGGGACGGGCGCCGCCACGCCCCCATGCATTGCCCTGCCGGCCATACGAAATGAGAACGTTGCTCTTGCACGACCTCAGCGCCCAGACCTAGAGCAGCTCCGAGAGCTCCAGGCCAAGGTCAAACAAGACCAACTCCTTCTGCAGCAGCTTCGAGACACTCTCGAACAAGAACAGCGAGGCCACGGCGAAGGCGGGGGAGCCCGACGGAGGGCCTGCGATGTGCATCACCGCATCCACGATGACGAAGGGAGTGAGCAACCCCTAGTCTTCAATCGCGCTAGCCAGAACGTCGCGGCTGCGGTGATGCTAGTCCGTGCAATGCCCGAGCCTTCTACCACGGAGGGGCGGCGGGTCCGCGGCGAGCTCTGCGATCTCCTAGAGACCGCTGCGGTTCAGCAGGCCGAGAGTTCCACCTCCCGACGGCACGGGGGCGCCTCAAACCTGCCCACGGCGCCACCTCGGCAGGAGAAGGAAGCCCCGGCTCGCCCTGAGCCCAACCGAGCGCCAATAGCCCACAGGGTCCCCATACCGCTGGACCGCCTCGGCAATCGACGTGAGGTGCAGGGAGACCATGAGGTGGTCAGCAGGCGACGACGCCACGATAACGAGGGGCCCGCTCGGGGCTACCACCCACACCGGGGCGGTCGCTACGACAGTGGGGAGGACCGCAGTCCTTCCCCTAAACCACCAGGCCCTCGGGTCTTCAGCAGGGCCATCCGCGCTGCTCTTTTTCCCACCCGGTTCCGACAGCCGGCCAATCTCGCAAAGTACAGCGGCGAGACCAACCCGGAGCTCTGGCTTGCCGATTACTGCCTGGCCTGCCAGCTGGGTGGCGCAGATGATGACTTGCTCATCATCCGCAATCTCCCCTTGCTCCTGTCGGACTCGGCGCGAGCCTGGCTCGAGCACCTTCCTCCCTCGCAAATCCACGACTGGCGCGACTTGGTTAGGATCTTCATTGGGAACTTCCAGGGCACATACGTGCACCCTGGGAACTCCTGGGACCTTAAGAACTGTCGCCAAAAGCCGGACGAGTCTCTCTGAGACTTCATTCGGCGCTTCTCCAAACAGTGCACCGAGTTGCCCAGCATCGACGATTCGGAGATCGTCCAAGCTTTCCTCTCCAGCACCACTTGTCGGGACTTGGTCCGAGAGTTAGGTCGAAATGTGCCGCGCTCTGCTGCCGTGCTTCTCGACATCGCCACCAGCTTTGCCTCGGGTGAAGAGGCTGTCGGAGCCATCTTCCCCGACACCGACACCAAGGGAAAGCGGAGGGACGAGGCCCCTGAGGCCTCAGCCTCCCACCTCCCTAAGAGAAAGAAAAAGGGGCGCCTGGGGAAGCAGGAGGTCCTGGAGGCTGATCTGGTCGCAGCCGTGGAACGCAAGAACCCCCGAGGCTTCAAAGGCCCCAGGCCCTTCGACGACATGCTCAAGAAACCCTGCCCTTACCACCAGGGCCTGGTCAAGCACGCTCTCGAGGATTGCGCCATGCTGCGGCGTTACTACGCCAAGCTCGGGCTCCCCGACAACGACGCCAAGCAGAAGGGCGCCGGCGGCCGGGACGAAAACAAGGACGACGGGTTCCCCGAAGTATGCAACGCCTTCATGATCTTCGGTGGGCCCTCGGCCTGCCTTACGGTGCGGCGGCGCAAGAGGGAACGCCGAGAAGTCTTCTTGGTCAAGGTGGCCACCCCCTAGTATCTTGACTGGTCTCGAGAGGCGATCACCTTCGATCGAGATGACCACCCTGACCATATTCCAAATCCCGGGCAGTACCCACTGGTCGTCGACCCGATCATTGGCAACACCCGACTCTCCAAATTGTTGATGGATGGAGGCAGCGGCCTCAACATCCTCTACGCCAACACCCTGGAGCTCTTGGAGATCGACCGCTCGAGGCTCCGAGGCAACGTCGCACCCTTCCACGGCATCGTGCCAGGGAAGTGCACGCGACCCCTCGGGCGCATCGACCTTCCTGTCTGCTTCGGCACCCCCTCCAACTACTGCAAGGAAGTCCTCACCTTCGAGGTAGTCGGGTTCGGGGGAGCCTACCACGCCATCCTGGGGCGGCCGTGCTACACCAAGTTCATGGCAGTGCCCAACTATACCTACCTCAAGCTCAAAATGCCAGGTCCTGGCGGTGTTATCACGGTCGAGTCCACGTACGAACATGCGTACGACTGCGACGTCGAATGCATCGAGTACGCCGAGGCTCTTGCAGAGGCCGAGACCCTCATCGCCCACCTCGACCAACTCAGTGGCGAGGTACCTGACTCCAAGCATTGCACGGGGGCGTTCGAGCCCGCGGAAACCATCAAACTCATCCCGGTCGACCCCGCCTGCCTCGATGACCGAGCGCTAAGGATCAGCGCCTCCCTCGACATCAAATAGGAAGCCGTGCTCGTCGACTTTCTCCGCGCGAACGCCGACGTATTCGCATGGAGTCCCTCGGACATGCCGGGCATACCAAGGGAGGTCGCCGAGCACGCCCTGGACATCCGGGCCAGATCTAGACCTGCGAAACAACGCCTGCGCCGCTTCGACGAGGAAAAGCGTAGGGCCATCGGTGAGGAGATACAGAAACTCTTGGCGGCCGGGTTCATCAAGGAAGTGTCCCACCCAGAGTGGTTGGCTAACCCCGTGTTGGTCAAGAAGAAAAATGGGAAATGGAGAATGTGTGTAGACTACACCGGTTTGAACAAAGCCTGTCCAAAGGTCCCCTTCCCATTACCTCGAATCGATCAAATCGTTGACTCCACCGCAGGGTGCGAGACCCTATCTTTCCTCGATGCGTATTCTGGTTATCATTAGATCAAGATGAAAGAATCCGACCAGCTCGCGACTTCTTTCATCACACCATTCGGCATGTACTGCTACGTCACGATGCCCTTCGGCCTCAAAAACGCAGGTGCCACGTACCAACGATGCATGACGCAGGTCTTTGGCGACAACATTGGGCGGACCGTCGAGGCCTACGTAGACGACATCGTGGTCAAGACCAGGAAGGCCGAGGGTCTCATCGACGACTTAAGGATAACCTTCCAATGCCTTAGGGAGAAGGGCATCAAGCTCAATCCCGAGAAGTGTGTGTTCGGAGTCCCCCGAGGCATGCTCTTGGGATTCATAGTCTCGGAACGTGGCATTGAAGCCAACCCAGAGAAGGTCTCGGCCATAACTAGCATGGGACCAATCAGAGACCTCAAGGGAGTGCAAAGAGTCATGGGATGCCTCGTGGCCCTGAGCCGCTTCATCTCACGCCTCGGCGAAAAAGGCTTGCCTCTGTATCGACTCTTGAGAAAGTCCGAGCATTTTTCTTGGACCCCCAAGGCCGAGGAAGCCCTCGATAGACTCAAGAGGCTGCTCACCAATCCCCCTGTCCTGATACCCCCAGCCATGGACGAGGCCCTCTTACTCTATGTCGCCGCAACGACCCAAGTGGTCAGCGCAGCCGTAGTGGTAGAGAGACAGGAAGAAGGGCATACTCTGCCCACCTAGCGACCTGTTTATTTCATCAGCGAGGTGCTCTCCGAAAATAAAAACACGCTACCCCCACATCCAGAAGCTGGTCTACGCCATGGTCCTGGCCCGGTGCAAACTACGCCACTACTTTGAGTCGCAACTAGTGACTGTGGTATCATCCTTCCCCCTGGGCGAGATAGTTCATAACCGGGAGGCCTCGGGTAGGATAGCCAAGTGGGATGTCGAGCTTATGGGGGAAACCTTGACCTTTGCGCCTCGAAAAGCGATCAAGTCTCAGGTCTTGGTGGATTTCGTGGCTGAATGGATAGATACCCAACTGCCACCTGCTCAAATTCAGACAGAGTGCTGGACCCTGTACTTCGACAGATCCCTGATGAAGACCGGGGCAGGCGCGGGCCTGCTCTTCATTTTGCCCCTCATAGTACACATACGCTACATGGTGCGGCTCCACTTCACTGCCTCCAACAACGTGGCCGAATACGAGGCCCTCATCAATAGCTTGCAAGTCGCCATCGAGCTTGGGGCACGGCGCCTCGACGTCTGAGGTGACTCACAGCTCGTCATAGATCAAGTGATGAAGGAGTCAAACTACCTCGACCCCAAAATGGAGGCTTACTGCAAGATGGTGCGACGCCTAGAAGACAAGTTCGACGGTCTCGAACTAAATCACGTCGCGCGGAAATACAATGAGGCCGTCGACGAGCTGGCAAAGATGGCCTCGACGCGAGCCCCGGTCCCCCCGAACGTCTTCGCCAGGGACCTCCACAAACCTTCCATCGGCTGCACCTCGACAACAGAGGAGGGCCCACCTGTGGAGCCCATGGCGAAGCCGGATGCCCCCTCTGCTGCCGAGACCCCCTCGACCGAGCCCGAGGTCATGGAGGTCAATGTCGAGCCTCTGCAGACTGATCAGGATGCGGATTGGTGGGTCCCATTCCTCGGTTGGCTTGATCAGGGGGATCTCCCTGACGACAGGACCGAAGCGCGACGGCTCGCACGCCGAGCCAAGACCTACGCCCTCTACAATGGTGAATTGTACAGGCGAAGTCCCTCAGGTGTCCTCCAATGTTGTATCAGTGCCAAGGCAGGCCAGGCCCTGCTTTGGGACTTACACGCAGGCGCCTACGGGCACCATGCGGCGCCTCGGATGCTCGTAGGGAACGCTTTCCGCCAAGGGTTCTACTGGCCGACGGTAGTCGCTGACGCTACCGAGCTAGTACGCTCCTGCGAAGGATGCCAGTACTACGCTCGGCAGACACATCTCCCGGCCCTGGCCCTGCAAACCATCCCCATCACATGGCCGTTCGCCGTGTGGGGGCTCGACATGGTAGGGCCTCTGCAAAAGGCCCTCGGGGGCTACACCCATCTACTTGTATCAATCAATAAGTTCTCCAAATGGATCGAGGCTTGTCCGATCAATCGAATCAAATCTGAGCAGGCGGTGCTGTTCTTCACTGACATTATCCACAGGTTTGGGGTTCCCAACACCATCATCACCGACAACGGCACGCAGTTCACCGGCAAAAAGTTCCTGACGTTCTGCGACGACCACCACATCCGTGTGGCCTGGTCGGCCGTAGGACACCCAAGGACCAACAGCCAGGTAGAGCGTGCCAACGGCATGATCCTACAAGGCCTCAAGCCAAGGATTCACAACCGGTTGAAAAAGTTTGGCAAGAAATGGCTCGCCGAACTCCCGTCGGTCATCTAGAGCCTGAGGAATACTCCAAGCTGAGCCACGGGATTCATGCCTTTCTTCCTAGTCTATGGGGCCGAGGCTATCCTCCCCACCGACCTGGAATATGGTTCCCCGAGGCTGCAAGCCTATAACGAGCAAAGTAACCGCACCACCCGAGAGGGTGCCCTTGATCAGCTGGAGGAAGCCCGAGACGTCGCGCTACTACACTCGGCCAAGTACCAGCAGAGCCTGCGGCGCTATCAGGCCCGACGCGTCCGTGGCCGACACTTGAAGGTAGGCGACCTGGTGTTGAGGCTAGCACAGAGCAACAAGGGTCGCCACAAGCTGACCCCACCATGGGAAGGACCGTACATCGTCACCCAAGTACTGAAGCCCGGGACCTACAAGCTGGCCAACGAGAAGGGCAAAATCTTCACCAACGCTTGGAACATAGAACAGCTACATCGCTTTTATCCCTAAATTTCCAAGCATTGTATATGTCATCTCCCGAAATACAATTAAAAAGCATTCTTTAGTTGGTCTTATTTTTCGAGAAACCCCCCCGAGCCCATCGTAGGTCTCGGCAATACAATCAACACGACAAGGGAGACTCGGCTCCGCCTTGGCAGAACCAAGCCTCCCTCGGGGGCTAGATGGGGGACTCCCCCTAGGTCCCACGCACTATTCTTTAGTTGTTTTTCGCAAAAATTCCTACGCCAGGACTCTAGCAGGCTCTGACGAATCATTTGTAAAGACTCCTCGGACCAAGGTCTGTTTCCTAAGCAAGAGGCCGGTAGAGTCGTGAGACGGCCTACGCCCCCGAGCTACGGCACTCCCTCACTACCTCTCGCTCAAGGGACGGCTTAGGCCCCAAAGGGGTATTTTGCAAAACGAAATCTGATCAGAAGCAACAGAGGACAAAGTCTCGGAAGCATGAGAAAAACAACTAAGAAACACAAATACTTCAGAAACAAGGGCCTCGACGGCCACAAACATTACGATACAAAAATAAACCCTGTTCTATCTTTACATAGCCCCCGGGGCCCAGATTAAGGCTCGGGGCCTTCAGCACCGGCAGATGGTAGGGGAGGAACCACCTCCTCTTCGAAGAGCGTCGCCAGCACTGTGCTAGGGCCTTCCGCCGCCTCCATCAGCTTCACGACCGTCGTGTTGGCCTCCTCGTCATCATCGGGCAGAACATAGCCATCATTGATGGCCGGGAGGTCGACGCCAAGGTAGTGAGAGGAGATGACGGCCATCGCCCGCTTGACACCCGTGTGCAGCGCCCCTCGGAGTCGCTCGTGCACCTGGCTGCTCAGCGCAATCAAGCGACTCCCAAGGGAGCTGCCTGACTGAACCCCCTCGACCTCCAAGGCCTCGCAGGCGGAAAGGGCGGCATGTTTCAGCGCCTTGGGCTCCTCGATCTCGGTGTTGAGCACTATCTGCACCGTGCTGGAAGCCTCGGCGGCCCGAGCGAACTCCGCCTCTGACTCTGCACCGCGGAAAATGGAATGAGGTCGAGCCAGAGAAAAAACAACCCAAGTTAAGGACGGGAGCCCACGGAACTCACCCTTGGCCTTCTGCTCCCAGCGTCGGGTCTCGGCCGCCGCCCTGGAAGCTTCACTCCCCAGCTCTGTGTCATACAAAGAAGTTAGGGAGCGAACATAAGGAGGAAGAAATGAAACGAGGGGACTAGAACTCACTCTCGACCGTCCCCCTCAAAACTACAGCCTCGATTTGCGAGGCCTCAACCGAAGCAAGGGCCTCGTCCAAAGCGCCTTTGGTCAGCTGGTGCGCACTCTCCTCTGCCCCCAGCTGCCCGGCGAGGGCCTTGCCCGAGGCCGTCGCTTCTTCAGCCCAGGATCTGAAGGCATCCCGATCGCTGACGGCGCGGGTAAGCTCCTCCTCCAGCTCCTTGATCCGCGCCGCCAAGGGGGCGAGCTGCGTCTGAGCTGTGGCCGCCTCGACCCTTGCGTCGGCACAGCAAAGGCGGAGGTCCTCCACTTCCACGCTTCGTGCCGACAGGAGCTCGTTAGCATCGGCAAGAAGGCCCTTAGCATCGGCAAAGCAGAGGTCGTCAATTGCGACAAAACTGAGAAAAGAACAACGTCACGCGAGAAAGGAAAACACGAACCTGGGCGACTCCGGGCAGTTCGTCGGCCACCACAGACAGCGCTGTCCGTAGCGACCGCTCCGCCAGCTCGCGGTACTGCTCGAAGGTGCTCCAGCGCCCGCCCTCGGCCGTATCTTCGAGGGCAAACAGAGGCTCCCCCTCAGGGTCGTCCCGGCTCCGCCACAGTACCCGCGGGTGATCCCACCCGCGGGGCTCGGGTTGCACTGGCACGAGGGCCAAGTTTCCCTCGCCCAAGCACGGCGCCGGCTGCTCCACGGCATCAGTCTCCTCGGCGCCGACCAACTCCCGCGCTTGGGAAGTATCGTCGGAGGAGATCGGATAGACCTCCGTCTCTCGGGCGCTCTCCCGCAACAACGGCGGGCCCTGAGCCGTGGGCACGGCCGAGGCCTCCGTCGCCTGCATCTCCGCCTCTTGCACAGACGGCCTCGCCACCATCACGATGGCCATGGTGACCTCGGGAGCTCCAGCCTCTGCAATCACGGCCTCGGCGGTCTTGGGGGCTTCGGCCTCCGCCATTGTGGCCTCGGCAGACGCAGAAACGCCGACCGCGGACACTGCGGTCTCGGCGGTCGTAGGTGCCGGGGCCTCCATCGCCCCAGCCTTGGAGGCCCCGGGAGCCTCGGCAACAAAGGGCACGACAGCCCCATCTGACCGTGTAGGGGCCGCCTCGGCAACCCCTCCTTGGGCGGCCGGTTCCTTTGGGTCGACCCTCGCCAACGCCGCGCCACGTTGGATGGCGGCTTGTGCCTCCGCCACCCAGTGGGTGGAGGAGCCGGGGCTCGCCTTAAGCGCCTTGAGGGGCGCCAAGGGGAGGTCATCCGCAGGCCGCTTCCGACTAAAGAAAGTTAACCTACAGGGTCAGCGCGAGACCAAAAAAGCGAACGGGAGACACTACGACCCTGCCAAAAATACACTTACTTAGAACGGGGCGGCCCTTGCTTCGCCACAGCAAACCTCATCCGCAACGGCGGAGGCGGCGGCAGTGGCGTCGCATCCGTATCCATCGGCGTTGGTCGGTCCTCTGTGGGGGCGGTGGCGTTGCCTCCACCGCTACCTGCTCTGCCACGGCCGCCGAGCCTACCGGGCTGACGGCGTGTTTGCCTAACGCCCGCGCCTCAGGCGTATCGGCCTCGGCCCTGGAGCGGGCAACCGCCGGCCCTGGGTCCGCTTCTCCTCCCCTTCCCAAGGGTGCCAGGCTGCTTGCCGACGCCCCGGGCGCCACCTCCACGACATCAGGAAGGTGGTCCAGGGGACCTCACCCTCCCTCGCCCTTGTCGTTCCCGTCCGAGGCCTCCGTCGACAACGACGTCGACGGGGATTCCTCCAATGGGAGACCATCCTTCCATTGCTGACGGCGGCGCTTATCCAATGCCTCGCGCGCAAGGATGTGCTTCGTACACTTCGCCGCCTTAGCGTCCTTTCGCTTCTTCTGCGCGTCGGCGTGAGCGCGGTTGATCGCCCGCTGCCCCGTGTCCTCAGGAACGGGCGGCGGGGAGGAGCGCACGTCCCTCATCCCCTGAAGGAACGACAAACGCGCATAAGGAAACAAGGGATAAAGGGAGATTGAGGAGGCGCAGAGGCCATAGTGGCACTCGACTTACCAGCGAAAGGAACCCCCGCGACAGTCGCATCGCGAAGGGGGTCAGGTTGCCGCCCCTCAACTTCGCATCTACCGTCTCCCCCACCCGACGGTGAATTTCCTCGTCGGAGAGGGCGGAGGAAGACATCCGGGTGCCCTCAACGGGCTCACCCGGCCTCATCTCGAACAGCCGCCGCCGCCGAGCCATCAGCGGCAGCACCCTCCGGCGGTGGAAGGCGGCCACGACCACAGCGACCGTGAGGCCATGGCCCCGCAGCCTCGCCAGCCCCTCCAGGAGCAGCTCCAGCTTGGGCTGGTCGACCTTCGGGACGCCCCACTTCCATTTCTCCGGGCAACTCCCCACAATCCGCCCAGTGTAAGGGGGAAGTCCTCCGTCGTCGTTGCAGAGGTAAAACCAACTCGTGTACCACCGGCGGTTGGAGGACGCGAGTTGGGCCAGGATGTAGAGGTGCAGGCGGTCCTGACGCACTTGGAGAGTGCAACCTCCGGCCCTCGATGCCTTCCTCTTACCTGACGTGCCCGTCGGCTTGGTAGTATGCCCCGCCCGGAACAGGTGGAGCCACAAATCTCAATGGGGAGCGATCCCCAAATACCCCTCGCAGACGGCAACAAAGATAGCCGCCTGAGCAATGGAGTTGGGATTAAAATTGTGGAGCTCCACGCCGTAGTAGTGCGGGAGCGCCCGCATGAACCGGTCCGCTGGGACGTCGAGGCCGCGCTCGTGGAAGGAGATGAAGCTCACGACGTAGCCGTCGTGGGGCCTCGGCTCTGGCTCGCCGTACGGAGCAATCCACTCCGGCCTACTAGGGTCCGTCACCGGGCGGAGGAGTCCACCATCGACAAGCGACTGGAGTGTCTCCTCGGTGACGTCCGACGGATCCCAAGGGTCCGCCTCGACAACGACGACGTTGCTGGCCATGGGTGCGATGGAGGAATCGGGCGCGGCGGTGAGTTTTTTCTCTCTCCCTCCCACGCTCTCGCTTTTTTCCTCGCTTTCTCCCTAGGCTCGCTCTTTTCTCCTCTTCTTCCCAGCACCCGCTGCTCTAGCGACGGCTCGACGGAGGCGGTGCTAATGCAGGCAAGGTAAGATGAGGAGGGGCGAGATTCTTCGGGTATTTATGCAGGGAGGAGGCGAAACGAACGGGCGATGAAATCGGGGAGGTTTTCCCCCGTCCAGCGCGGTTAACCATGAGCCGATTTCGGCGGCCCACGCGCCCACGTCTCCCGCATTAAATGCGAGGACAGTTACGTCCTGTCCATCATATCGCGCTCGGCCACTACGGCAGCAGGCGTCGTTTCGCCTCCCCATGAAACCGCCTCAAAAGGCGCACCACCCGCGGCCGAGCCGATAGGGAAGATATTTCCCGCGGCCTGTTCCTTTCATAGGAAGGAACCAGGCTCTGAGCCTATTACGATCCAGGGGTTCTAAGGCTGGACCCCAAAGGGTTTCGACAGCCGCCCCAGGATAACAGAGTCAGGGGCGACTGCGGGCGAGCCTATACGGGGCCGAGACCCAAGCGAGCGAAACGCTTGGGACGCCCAAAGTCGTGTCCGAGACCGGCAGGAAAGTATCCGAATGGGATCCCACTGTAGGGAGGCACCGAGCCACCGAGGCCCAACGAACGGCCTCGGCACCCACTAGAGAAATCCTCGGGTACTCTTGGAGTGTGTCTCTGGACCGCTAGCCATCCCCTAACGAACGGGGTTCGGGCCTCCACTCGGACTACCCGATAACAGCTCACCGAAAGTGCCACCGCTCGTGCCCACCGAGGGTAGCGAGGCACATTCCACCCCTCCTTCCAAGCGAAAAGGAAGCACGAGGGTCGCATAAAAAGTCAGGGGAACCCCTGACGGCCTTCCTGCCCTATGTAGAGGCTAGGGGGCTCTTCCTGCAAATATGCCGAGATCCCACGACCCAGGCTCACGCCCAAATGGGCCTCGGCAAACAAACCCTCACGCGCGAGGGGCGTATAAAAAGTCAGGAGAATTCCCAACGGCCCTCTCACGTAGAGGCTAGGGGCTCTTCCTGCAACCTTGCCGAGACTAGAATGGCCTCAGCAAACTAACCCTCTGTCCGAACGAAAAGGACGTGTGAAGATCAGATAAAACGGCCAGAACACCCAAGACAAAGACAAACAGTCCGAAACCGCGCTAGAGGTTTCGCTACAAACACGATAAAAGGGCACCGAGCCCGTTACGGTCCAGGGGTTCGAAGGCTGGGCCTCCAAAAGGTTTCGACAGCCACCCCAGGGCAACAGAGTCAGGGACGACATCGGGGCGAGCCTACGAATGGCCCAGGCCCGAGCGAACGATCGCTCGGGGCATCCTAAGTCGTGTCCGAGACCGGCGGGGCAGTATCCAAATGGGATCCCACCGTAGGGAGGCACCGAGCCACCGAGGCCCGCGAATGGCCTCAGCACCCACTAGAGAAATCCCCTGGTACTCTTGGAGTGCGTCTCCGGACCACTAGCCGTCCCCCAGCGAATGGGGCTCGGGCCTCCACTCGGACTACCCGCTAGCAGCTCACCGAAAGTGTCCACGCTCGTGCCCATCGAGGGTAGCCTGGCACATTCCACCCCTCCTTCTGAGCGAAAGGAAGCATGAGGATCATACCCAAAGTCAGGGGACCCCTGACGAACCTCCCGCTCCGTGCGGAGGCTAGAGGGCTTCTTCCTGCAGCCTCGCCGAGACCCCCGCAACCCGAACTTGCGCTTGGGGGCTCGGCAAATGCAATAAGAACTACTCGTTTAGACGTGAAAATGAAGAAAGCCCCTGGAGGAATAACTCCACTCCTCCGGGGGCTCGGGGGCTACACCCGGCGGGTGCGCTCGCGCGCACCCACCGGAACCTTAAAAAACAAACCCCAATTCCTATGGGGCAGGTATCAACCAAGCCTCAGCAAACCCTCAGGGGGAGTGCACGCACTCCCCCCGAGGCTCGGGGGCTACTGTCGGGTACCATAGAATGGGGTACCCCAAGCAAAACATCAAATGGGTTGGCGCCAGCTAGAACGTAAGTCGTGGGCCCCTCACCCACCACGACCGAGCCCATTGGGCCCTCCCCCTCCTCGCCTCAAGCCTCGAGCAGGAGGTCTCGGCATCCTAACGCAAACTCCACTTCGTGCGAGGCTCCCCAGGGAAGGCCTCGGCAGGGAACGCCGTCTCCGCCTCGCCCGAGGCTCTCCACGGAAGGCCTCGGCAGGAGGCGTGATTCTCTGTTTCGCGCGAGGCCTCTCGCCCGAGGCCTCGGCAAGGAGCCTGATCTCCATCTCGCGCGAGGCCTCATTCTCCATGTCGCTCGAGGCCGGCTCGTCCGTGGTCCAATTGCCCCCCGCCTCGACCGACCCTCCCGACAGCGTGTCATGTCTCATTAATGCTTCAACCACTCCCGCAATCATAGCCGGACGGTGGCTCAATGCCACAGGACGGCCGACGTGACCCGAGGTCGCATCAGCGCCATACCGGCCAGGACGGGGCACGGCGGGGATTACCGGCCACTGTGTCCTACCGCTGTTTCCACGATCAGCGCCATACCGGCTGGGACAGGGTACGACGGGGATTACCGGCCACTGTGTCCAAACGTTGTACCCATGATCGGCCGCCCGCTCAAGGCCTCGGCACTATACACCAAGGCCTCGGCACTGTACACCAGGGCCTCGGCGATCTTGGGGTTTGAGCCTGCCAAGACCCCCCACCGCAGTACAAGCCTCGTCACCGACCAAGTCTCGGCCTCGCGCACAGCCCGTCCACAGTGGCTTGCATGTTCGCCGCCGCGTCCACTCCGAGGCATTTCCGGGGCTCCCACGACACATAGGATCTGATGGGACGACCACGCCGCCACAGGAACAGGCCACAGGGTTCGGACATGCCGCCCCTGTTGGCATGACGCCGCATAGTAATACATGTACCGTCCCTGTCCTCCCTTCAACTATAAAAGGAGAGGACTTGGGCCACTTAGAGGGGGGAGAACACCTTGTAACACATCGACATGCACACATCCCCGCCACTTGAGAGCAACGTCTCAGACGGCCCACACGACACCTTGCCGAGACCTGGGACTAGTTCCCTCTTTCCCTTAGCTTGTAACCCCCTACAACGAGCACTTCGGTGCAAGAAACACAAGTTCGATCTCTCAGACTGGACGTAGGGCGCCGATTGCCCAAACCAGTATAAATCTTGTGTCACTTTGCATCACCATCCGGGATCGGGAGCATGCAGAACAAATTCACTAGTCGATCGAGGACCCCCCGGTCCGAAACACCGACACCAACCTATTCCGAAAGACGCTAACGGTCACGCACCCATGTGGAAGAAGAAGTCCATATTTTGGGACCTACCCTATTGGCAAGTCCTGGAGATCCGTAGCTCGATCGACGTGATGCACCTAACGAAAAATCTTTGTGTGAACCTGCTAGGCTTTATGGGTGTGTATGGAAAGCCTAAGGACACATTTGAAGCACGATAGGACCTGCGTTGTTTGAGATAAAGAGACAACCTGCATCCAGAGAAGACAGATGATGGACGCCATTACTTACGTCCTGCTAGCTACACTCTAAGCAAAGAGGAGAAGGAAATCATGTTTGAATGCTTAAACAACATAAAGGTACCATCTGGATTCTCCTCGAATATAAAGGGTATTATAAATGTGCCAGAGAAGAAATTCTGTAACTTAAAGTCCCATGACTGTCATGTTCTCATGACGCAATTACTTCCAGTTGCATTAAGAGGAATTCTACCTCCAAATGTACGTCTAGCCACCGTGAAGCTATGTGCATTCCTCAATGCAATTTCTCAGAAGGCAATTGATCCAACTGATCTAGCTAAACTACAGAATGATGTGGTTCAATGTCTCGTCAGCTTTGAGTTGGTGTTCCCTCCTTCCTTCTTTGATATTATGACACACCTCC
Organism: Miscanthus floridulus; assembly: GCF_019320115.1. Lineage (NCBI taxonomy): Eukaryota > Viridiplantae > Streptophyta > Magnoliopsida > Poales > Poaceae > Miscanthus > Miscanthus floridulus. The sequence continues at coordinate 118,414,963 of NC_089589.1, read as the reverse complement.
TAGTTCACCTAGTCAAGGAGATTTTCACTCTTGGTCCTGTGTTCCTACACAACATGTTCCCCTTAGAGAGATTCATGGGAGTCCTGAAGAAATATGTTCACAACCGTGCTCGCCCAGAAGGAAGCATCGCCAAGGGCTATGGAACAGAAGAGGTCATTGAGTTCTGTGTTGACTTTATTCCCGACCTTGACTCGATTGGTGTTCCTGAATCGAGACATGAGGGGAGACTAAGAGGAAAGGGGACACTAGGGAGGAAAACATATATTGGTACGGATGATGATTATTTCAATAAAGCGCACTACACAGTTCTACAGAACTCCTCTTTGGTAGATCCGTATATTGAGACACACAAGGATCTCTTACGATCCGAGTTTCTAGGGAAGACTGAAGCTTGGATTACGCGTAAGCACATGGAAACTTTCGGCAATTGGTTGCGAAAAAAATGTCAAGGTGATGAGAGCATCCATGAGCAACTGTATTTATTGGCTATGCAACCATCATGGCATTACATGTTTTTTCCAGGAAGACTATCTTCAAACTTTATATCATAACATCAGAGATCGCCTGTAGAAGAAGAAAATAAATTCTTATCATTTCGGAAATAGTAATGGTTATATTAGCAATAAGACACATATACTTACATTTCATAATGACTTATACTTACATTATCAACATAGAATTTTCTCATATGATGAATGACTACATGGTTCACATGGTACATAGGATCACAACATCACGCACCGACACCGCCCCGGCCCGCCTCACGTCGTCGTCGTCGTCAGCACGCCGGCCCGCCTCACGTCGTCGTTGTCAGCACACGGGCCACCGCGCCGACACATATATATACGTCATTTGTATTCATATGCAAGTATATATACGTCGCGGAGCACCGCCGCCCTCGTCATGCGTTTCTATGTATACGGCGGAGCACCGCCGCCCTCGTTCACCCATGTGTACAAACATATATACGGCGGAGTGGAGCAGCACCACTCTTGTCACACCGCCCTTTCTCGTGGCCTAGTTGATCAACATTCGTATTATCGTTATCGTTAATGCTAAACAATCACACCAGGGCGAACCGCGCTGTTGATGTCACCGACGTGGTTCGCCCTAGTCACCGACGCAATTTGCCCTCGGCCGTTTATGTATAGCCCTAATTCGCCCTAGTACCGACGCAGTTCGCCCTAGTGTGGCGAATTGCGTCCGTGACCGAGGGGCAAGATTTAATAATGCATATTGTTCGTAGATTTTACGCATGTAAGCAAAGATTTGACGTACTATATATTGGTTTTGTTTTTTGAAGCTAGATGGCCGACCCGAGAAACATGGATGAGGAGGAGTTGATGATGAATTTGATCAACACTGGCACTCAAGTTGCCAGCAATGATGGTGCTAAAAATAACGTGCAAGAGGATGCAGATGACGGGAGTCAGTACTTAGCTCTTGAACAAAATGAGCAACAACATATTGGCCAAGTATATATTTTTTATTATTAGCTATATATATTATCATATGTCTTCTGTGTGCTCATGACATTAAAAATAATGTTTATGTTTTATAGCCCTCTGGATCGACATCAACAACTACAACGAAGAGTAAAAATGTTCGAGGTCCCAAAAAGCCATTGGAGGGCCGCTTCATCATCTCGGAGTTCAATGTGGATATAGGAGAACCGGGGGGGCCGAATAAAATGAAATTTGTGCACCACTGTGGTTACCTTGTACGGGACCGGTTCCCGATTAGTACCCGTAAATGGAAGAAGAAGACCAATGCTCCTCATATCAGTTTTGTCTCCGATCGTGACAAGGCGTTAATTTGGAAAGATGTCTTGGTACATTTCACGCTCCAAACAGATGGTTATAATGATATAATAGATGGTGATGAATTGAAGGAGCGAGTTAGGGATTGGGCAATGAAGAAGATGGCCACCCAGTTTCAGACTTGGAAGAAACACCTATAGACGATGTATGTCAAGAAGAACATAGCACCAGATTTTACTGTCCCAGGCCCGATCTCAAAGCAGAGGCCCTATTGGGATGAGTTTGTACAGTACAAGACTTCGGAAGAGGGTGTGAGTCGGGTGATAAAGAACCAACGTAATGCCCAATAGAAGACATACCACCATACCTTGGGATCAGGTGGCTACCCGACTGCCATTAAGAAGTGGAACAAAATGGAAGCAGACCTTCTTGCCAAGGGTATCAGACCAGAATCACTCGAGTGGGGAGAACGTGCAAAGAATTGGTTTTTCGCTCATGGGGGAACACTAGACCAGGAGACAGGGAAGTGCGTTTATGGCGCAAGACTGCAAGAAGCAGCAGAAAGATTGTTTTATGCTCAGAGAGCTACTGCTAGTGGTGCGTTCAGGCCCAACAGAGAGAAGGATGAGCTGACATACGCCATTGGGACTATTGAACATGGTGGCCGAACTAGAGGCAAAGGAAGTGTCTCGTGGGAGCATGGATTCCCTCAGGACAGACCTTCCTACAGAAGTCGCCAGAGAAAGAAGGAAGAAGAGGCACAGCGGCTCCAGAGGTTGGAGGAAGTGGTGCGTGAAGCACAGGAGCGGGAAAAAAACCTTGAAGCAAGAATGTAGGAGGAAATCAGAAGGCAAGTGCAAATAGCAGTGAGTGCAAGCAAGCAGGCATCAGAGCCAGGAATCAACATTAGCCAATCTGTTCAGTTGAAAAGCAGTTGTGCTTCCACGGAGATACCAAATCAAGGGGACACAGGACTGCGCTTCCCTGTGGATGACGTCACTGAACCTTGTACAACGTGTGAGCTACACATTCCGATGGAGAATTCCACAATCAAGGTGGCTATCGGTCTTGTTAATCCTATCGACCGAACCAAGACACCAAGGATTCATGGGAATATAATCCAAGAAGGATATGCTACCATCTCGGTAGATAAAGCTAAAAAAGGTTTTAGTGATTTGCCTCTTGACATTCCTGGAGGTGATGGCGAGAAGACTCTAGGAGAAGCGGAGAAGACATTCATTCTATGGCACAAGTGCTACATCATCATTCCAGGGATGTCGGCTCCACCTCCTCCTGAACTACCTCACCATAGGTACGTGCGGATGAAAACACTACATCATTAATTTGTATTGGCTTAAATAATTAATAATATGCTCATAATAATATGTCATTCCTTTTTTTGTAGCAGATCCTCCCCCAACCTAAATCCAATTGTTCAATCGCCAGATCATCATAGTGCTCTGTACGATGACATTATGTTGGAAGGCAAGGCTGCATCCACACCATCTCCAAGGAGGTCTCCAACGCCGCAGCCGCCACCTCCAAGGAGGTCTCCAACGCCGCTGCCAACACCTCCAAGGAGGTCTCCAACGCCTCCCCCGCCCCCGCCTACCAAGAAGCCTAGCAAGAGGCCAGCCCCTCAAACGAAGAACCAGTCCCCGCCTGCAAAGAAAGCCACCGTGAAACCAAGGGCTATTCCTAAAATAATATCTGAAGAGAAGGAAGAAGGAACTGATGCATATAAAAAGACATGTCTAGATTCTATGACAAACTTAAAATGAATCAAGAAGCAAGGAGAAACCCGGAGAAACCGTACTTCTTCATAGCTCCAGATATTCTAAGAAAAAAGGTGACTTCTTACCAGCAACAACAGCGGGAATCTCGTAAGCCGTCCAAATCAACGTTATCGGACTATGACCGCACTCTCACCAAGTCAATTGAGGCGGCACAGAAAAAGAAGCGGGCAGGGAAAGGAGTTGCCCAACTCGGACAACAAGCGCACCAATCAATCCCCCCGCTAGTTGTTGGTAATGAATATGGTTCGAATTTAGGATTAATGCATCAGGCAAACATACCTCCGGATGTCGATTTGGATCACCTTGGTGAATTTCTTGATGAGACTGGTCTCTACCTTTACCAGATGTTTGGTGATGGAAACATTGAGAGTGCGGCGGAGGTTGATATTTGGAAGAAAAAATTTGTACTAGGCCAGAGTCTATACAACCCTCAAGCCTTATCTAATCTGGGGACGCAAATGTACCTGCTAAATAAGTGGTACATGCAGGCGTCTACCAGTGGAGACTTCTGCGTTGGTGTCAGAATTCGAGACGAACATTGGTTTCGTGGCGATGATGTTATGTATGTTGACTTTGCAGAATTTCATCAACTATGCCACCTGACCTCTCTGGACAAAGTTATCATTAGCTGCTATTGCCTGTAAGTAATAATTCTTTCGATCTATTATTAAACTCATCATATGTGTGTATATGCATATAAATTATCCTAACAAGTACTATATATATGCAGATTTACAATGACAGAGCTCAGAAAGGAAGGCTGCAATGAAATTGGTTTTGTTGATCACCATATAGTATTCAAAGACCCAATTACTCCAAAGACTAATTGGAAGTCTGAGTCAGAGAGTAACCTCATGAACTTCTTAGTGAACCAACGCCACAAGAAGGATATACTCTTTCCCTATAACTTCAAGTGAGTGTTAATCATGTCGATCATATCCTTAATGGCTCATATGTTGATTCTAGTTAATTAATGAGTGTTATGCGTTATATCCTATAAACACATGCAGCAATCACTGGATATTGATGGACATCGATCTGGTGAAAAGTCACTTGATAATCTATGACTCGATGAGAAAACCACAACAAGACTACCAAGACATGATAGATATTATCCAGAGGTAATTTTGGGATCTCTAGCAACTATATATACACACAAACATGATGATTAACTATATCTGAAGACGTGGCAAATTTTTTATTGGGCAGTGTTTGGAAAACCTTTATTGAGAAGCAACACATGGAAAAATGCAAAGCGCCACTGAATGTAATCCCTTTGAAAGTAAGTCCCCTGAATCGCATCATCTTTATTAATTAAACATATAGCTTTCATTGGATGACAAATCTTTTTCTCGTAAAGTGGTGTCTGAGGCAGGAACAGGGGAACAACTACTGTGGTTACTATGTTTGCAAGTTTATCAAGGTGCTCTCCCAAAGAACTCCTACAGAGAGACTCAAAGTACGTTAAAAATACACTATATATTCATTTAATTATTATTATTGACTGTGTTACTATGTCTTTATATATATATATATATATGTACATATATTAATTTATTTTCCTTTAATTCAAACCTGTAGACTCGATGGTTGGAGGAAAAGGTCATACGGCAAGACCAAATCAAAGCAATTCAAGAGTCTATAGCCATATTTTTTAATGAGCAGGTCATCGATTCCAAGGGCGAGTTCTACTTCGACCCAACACTGCCATTGAAGCCAAGCTAGAGGATGAGAGGAAACTTGTTATGTCACAATAACTGTAATGCAATCTTTTGTAATATATGCACATAAAATAATATAATGTAAAATACACATATGCGTGCATGCATGCATGTAAATATATATATGATGCATGCATGCATATATATATATATATATATATATATATATATATATATATATATATATATATATATATATATATTTCTATGCTTGAATTGTGTGATTTAATACGTTCATTATGCTTGAACCGAAACATACTATACGCGCGTATAAATGTATAATTAGCAGCGTACAATACGACTTCGAAAACCTATTTTGAAAAGAAAACAAAAAAATGAAAAGAAAAGAAAAAAGAAAAAAACCTTTAGTCCCGGTTCGTATTACCAACCGGGACTAAAGGTGCCGGCCATCGTGGCATGTCACGAGGCACCTTTAGTCCCGGTTGGTGTTACCCACCGGGACTAAAGGTCCTCCTTTAGTCCCGGTTCCTGACCCGGGACTAAAGGATCCCCCTTTAGTCCCGGATGCTTGCTCCCGGGTGGGGAACCGGGACTAGAGGGGGTTCCCCACCAGAAGTAAAGCTCTGTTCTGTACCGGTGACTGCCGTCCAGACGTTGACGTCGCATCTGACTCTGAAGCAATCGTCCTTGAGATAGTCTGATTCCTCTAGGGTCTTCCTCTTGATGAATTTTGCACATCCCCATCCGTCTTCTTGGTTGAAAGTGCGAACCGTGTCGTGGCGAGAACGATACGACGGGACTCCGACGCGATCGAGCAAACTGAACTCCTAGGTTGCCTCGACGTCCGTACAGGAAGAAGCCTATCCAGCCGGAGGGTTTCGTGCAATCTCCGTCAGGGAAGTACCTGATGACCCAAGGATGCCCGTCGACGTCGAACGGGTCGAATGTGATGAATCTGTCGTTGCCGAGTCCCTTGATCCGGGAGTACGTACCCATCGATCTTCTGCACGTGCGACCCCTTGACGACCTGGGCGACGATGCCGGACGCGCTGACGCTGTGCGCCATGCCGACCCCAAGAACAGAGCCCGGCATATGTGTACGGAAGGAGTTGTAGGGTTGCCGGCCTGGCCACAATGGGAAATCGATGGAGATGAGAATATGAGATCAATCGATAGGCTTTTATATTACAACTCAAGACAGCCACAAGAAGGTATTTGATTGGCTTATATGCCTAGTCCGGAAATCATCGGCTCCGCTACGCCAAGGAAACCCTTGCTCTCACCACCCTGACCTCCTTTTTCTTACATTAGATACCTACTAGCAAATGTGACCATGTGTTGTAATGGAACCCAATACATATAGAAATCGAACTCGGGATGATCGCTAGAAAATATTATCTGAATTTTTATATTTTTAATTTATTGGTGCACTTATAACAACGGTTCCTCTAGCTACCTTACATACTTTATTATTCACATGTGTACATTACAATATGCCGCGCCTTCCCTCTCCACGCAGGACTGATGGCCAAGATTGTAAATCACCATGGCCCCTCGACCTTCAGATCGTCACCGTGTGGTGTGGCGGGTCATGGAGCACCGGGCATCGCGCCTGTTAACTTCACCTGCTGGCGCGTCAACCAATGATTGTAAAAAGAATACACCATGAGTCAGCCGGAAGGGAGCAGGCCCCACGGTGGCCTCACGAGCTACACCAGCCTCTTCGCTGGTAATTCCAGAGCCCGACCAATGCGCGCCCTGTGATCGCTTCCTGAGAGCAACAAAGATAGGAGCAGACGGCACTGAGTGGTGCACCCAACGAGTGCAACCCGAGCCTAGGGCACAGAACGCACCCGCCCATCGTAAAGTGCAGCCCGAGACAAGGAGGCCTGTCATCAAGCACTCACACGGGCGTGGGACACCGAGCGCCGGATTGGCACTAAGCCAGCGCCTCGACGCCGTGCCGCTTGACCCACACGAGGCCAAGGTAAGTTGGGTGCTCCACGCGGGCCCAGAGCTGGCGACTCCACGACGGGCCAGCTAGACCCTCGCTCAGGCCTCCTCATATGACGCTCGATCCCAGCATCGCTCTGCTTAGAAGCCGCGCGCAGACATAAAGGCTCGGGAACCGCTAGAAGGACGTCTGACCCAAGACCACCAGGACTCTGTGCACACCGATCGACCGACCCAGTCATCAATCATCGGGCTCAACCCCTCGCCATCACGGTGCAAGCCCCTGTCGGCCACTACTTCAGCAGGGTCACGAAACCGGCGTGACACAACATGGCACGGGACTTCAACTACTCCACGGGCAAAGGATCTAGGGCCCACTCGTCAACCCCGCCAAGTGGGGGCTCCTTGCCAACAGAGGAAGCCTCGAGATGGCTCACCTGGGGAGGCCGCTCCGCCACAAACAGCCTATGACGGGTAAGTGCCAGAACAATGGCAGCGACATCAGGAGACGGTTGTGGCTCTGTCGAGTCCTCCCTACATGACAAGGCGAGTTCCTTGAAGGCCGCGGCAGAGGACTCATGCACCCCGGTGCATAGACCATAGACTATAACCCAAACCGACCTATACACCGGCCCTCTATAGAATATAAGGGGAGGGACGACTTGTGTAGAGGGGGGGGGGGGGGGGGGGGGGGGGGGCGATTTCCAAGAGAAATATAGAACCTCAGCTAGAAAAGACCGATTCCTAACTCACTGAGGAAGAAAACTGACGAACACTAGGACAGCACCGAGCTATCCCCTATACCAAGCTCTCTTGATTTCCACCGTTATAACCCCCGATTGGGCATTCCTTAATGCAAAGATCACTATACTACTGGACGTAGGGCTGAAAATCCCGAACTAGGATTTTGTCCTTTTCATGGTTTGAGTGTCCGAGCCAATGGAGACCCATACATCGACTTTCGACGAACAACCACGATGCTTGCCACAGTTACTACGAACTTGCGACCCTGTCGCACAGGAAAGGAAAAGCAAAGGTTGGACAAGATGGGACAACTTTCAATAAATTCAGGAGTAAATGGCTATTAATTCATCATTCATTACCGTGTCACCAGCTAGGGACGGGTGGGGAGTATTGGGGCACTTTGGACATTCTGCGCGCCCAATCCAGCTACTCTACTGAAGCCGTAGGGGGCTCTTTCTCTTGGGACCACGATTGTCCGTCCTCCTTCTCACGGCGGCGGAGCCAGCCCCACGAGGGTTCCTTGCTGTCCGAACAGCCTTGCGACGCCGCTTGATCTGCAAAGATACAGGATCAATGTTACCTCTGCTGACTATTGTTGGGGACACCGTTCAGGGGTGAAAAAGATGAGGCGCCCTTCGCTGGGGTGCCGCTGTTGAAGGTGACGAGGGTCCCGCCATGGATAGCGCTTCAGCTGCAGCGGACATAGGCACGCTGGTTGCACCCTTGGGTGTGAGGAAAAGAGCCATGAAGGGTTCAGCTATGGGACGAGACTAGGACGGGGTGGCGCATCGAAGCCCCCCCCCCCCCCCCCCCCCCCAACACTGAAATCTAAAACTTTCTAGTTGAAAATTTATGGTACAGGGAATATGAGGAAAATGTTTATACCGTTTAGTCACAAGAGATTATGAGGTGCACACGCGAGGCCTGAGGTCGCTGGTTTGATTTTTGGCCATCACACGTGCGAATAATGGTGTGACTCAGTTATTAATTAATGCTAGTGGAGTTCACTTATTTTGACTCACACTGATAGTTCCTAAATTTCACCGCCAGTAAAAATATTTTCTGTACTAGTAGAAGTATTTTGCAAGGTTGTAATAATTAGTCTCATTCTCTCTAAGCTTTGTTTCCATATCTAAGAAAAAGGATACATGCATAGAGATTAGTGATAGCTTAATAATTTTTCTGTCTCAGATTGGAGCGTCAGGGTGCAACGTTGGCGAGCAGCTCGCTGAGAAGGGAGGGGCAACTGTTCGTCAGATGCTGAAACTCATCACAATCCATGGTCGCCTTTAGATTGCCCGGAGACTTGAGAAACTCGAAGCACGCCTCCTTGAGCCCTCTGGAGGCATGCTGCTCCGCAAGCACCAAAGTAGTTGCAGCCGTGCCAGTGTTAATGTAGTCGCAAAGCCTGTCCTCGCAGGTGAGCTTCAGCCTCTCCAGGTCGTATCTATCCGCTGCAACAAGAAGATGCTGAGCCATGGCCGGCGCGTCGTCGCCGCTGTCCATGTCAGGCAGCGAGTCTGTGTAGATGAATTGCAGCATGGCCCTGAACACTCTTGGGTCCATGTCATCAATCCGTACGTGGCCCGTGCTCCTTTCCTTCATCGGGCCAAACAGCTGCGCCATGAACACCGGCGACCGAGCGGCGAGCACGAGCCGGTGCGCGGCGAAGGTCTCCTCGCCGACCTGGAACGTGACGTCCGTTCCCACCTGGGACTCGAGGAGGCGGCCAATGTGCTGGTGCATGTCTGGTGGCGGCACGGCAACGGCCCGCGGGATGCGGACTGCTGTCGTGGAGACGGTGACGTCGCATCTGACGCTGAAACAGTCGTCCTTGAGATAGGCTGATCCCTCCAGGGCCTTCCGCATGATGAACCTTCGGCACCCAAATCCGGTGTCTGCGCACTTGAAAGTGCGTGCCGTGCCCTTGCCAGAGGAATACGACGGGACTGGCTCGCCGGCGGCGTCGAGCAGGCTGAACGCGTAGCTTGCCTCGACGCCCGAGGCATGGTTGTGCTTGAGGTGCAGGACGATGCCTATCCATCCAGAGGTCTTTGGGGTGCATCCATTAGGGTAGTACCTGATGTCCCAAGTAATCCCGCCGACGACGAACTCACCAGAGCTGATGAATTTGCCGCTGCCAGCCGATGCCTTGACCCGGGAGTACCCATCAATCTTGAGGACGTGCGACCCCTTCACGGTCTGGGCGACGATGGCGGACGCGCTGACGCTGTCGCTCTGCGCCACGCCGCCGCCGCCAAAAACAGATCTCGCCATGTGTATGTAATGAGTTGCGAGTTGCTGGCCAGAATGGGAAATTGTGGGAGATGAAGATGAAAGCTATAGGCTAGCTTTTACGACTCGAGATGGCCGAGTATGCAAGTCGATCGGCGGCGCTCGGCGGCCACCGTGAGACGTGGACAGAGGTGGTGGGCGAAAGACGGCAAGGTTTGGTTTATATGTGACCCTGCCAGCCAGGAGAGGAGTACCGGAAATTGAGTAGTAGTTGTCTATTAATTTTGGCCCAAGTTGCTAGTTCGGTCTATAGGGCCTAAGCCCAGTAGTTTATTTGAGTTTTCTTCACCTTTGCAATTTCTCCCTTGTTCTTTTTAAATAATGGAAAGTATCCGGCTTCATCTCTTGAAGCCAAGTGAATCGGACTAATTTTGACGTAAGTTGAAAACACATAAAAACAAACACCAGTAGAGAACCGAGCTTTACTCCCGGTGGGGAACCCCCTCTAGTCCCGGTTCCCCACCCGGGAGCAAGCATCCGGGACTAAAGGGGGGGTCCTTTAGTCCCGGGTCAGGAACCGGGACTAAAGGAGGACCTTTAGTCCCGGTGGGTAACACCAACCGGGACTAAAGGTGCCTCCTGACATGCCACGATGGCCGGCACCTTTAGTCCCGGTTGGTAATACGAACCGGGACTAAAGGTTTTTTTCTTTTTTCTTTTCTTTTCATTTTTTTGTTTTCTTTTCAAAATAGGTTTTCGAAGTCGTATTGTACGCTGCTAATTATACATTTATATGCGCATATAGTATGTTTCGGTTCAAGCACAATGAACGTATTAAATCACACAATTCAAGCATAGAAATATATATATATATATATATATATATATATATATATATATATATATATATGCATGCATCATATATATATTTACATGCATGCATGCATATGTGTATTTTACATTATATTATTTCATGTGCATATATTACAAAAGATTGCATTATAGTTGTTGTGACATAACAAGTTTCTTCTCATCCTCTAGCTTGGCTTCAATGGCAGTGTTGGGTCGAAGTAGAACTCGCCCTTGGAATCGATGACCTGCTCATTAAAAAATCCGGCTATAGACTCTTGAATTGCTTTGATTTGGTCTTGCCGTATGACCTTTTCCTCCAACCATCGAGTCTACAGGTTTGAATTAAAGGAAAATAAATTAATATATGTACATATATATATATAAAGACATAGTAACACAATCAATAATAATAATTAAATGAATATATAGTGTATTTTTAACGTACTTTGAGTCTCTCTGTAGGAGTTCTTTGGGAGAGCACCTTGATAAACTTGCAAACATAGTAACCACAGTAGTTGTTCCCCTGTTCCTGCCTCAGACACCACTTTACGAGAAAAAGATTTGTCATCCAATCTGGTGATCCGGTGAAAGCTATATGTTTAATTAATAAAGATGATGCGATTCAGGGGACTTACTTTCAATGGGATTACATTCAGTGGCGCTTTGCATTTTTCCATGTGTTGCTTCTCAATAAAGGTTTTCCAAACACTACCCAATAAAAAATTTGCCACGTCATCAGATATAGTTAATCATCATGTTTGTGTGTATATATAGTTGCTAGAGATCCCGAAATTACCTCTGGATAATATCTATCATATCTTGGTAGTCTTGTTGTGGTTTTCTCATCGAGTCATAGATTATCAAGTGACTTTTCACCAGATCGATGTCCATCAATATCCAGTGATTGCTGCATGTGTTTATAGGATATAACGCATAACACTCATTAATTAACTAGAATCAACATATGAGCCATTAAGGCTATGATCGACATGATTAACACTCACTTGAAGTTATAGGGAAAGAGTATATCCTTCTTGTGGCGTTGGTTCACTAAGAAGTTCATGATGTTACTCTCTGACTCAGACTTCCAATTAGTCATTGGAGTAATTGAGTCTTTGAATACTATATGGGGATCAACAAAACCAATTTCATTGCAGCCTTCCTTTCTGAGCTCTGTCATTGTAAATCTGCATATATATAGTACTTGTTAGGATAATTTATATGCATATGCACACATATGATGAGTTTAATAATAGATCGAAAGAATTATTACTTACAGGCAATAGCAGCTAATGATAACTTTGTCCAGAGAGGTAAGGTGGCATAGTTGATGAAATTCTGCAAAGTCAACATACATAACATCATCGCCACGGAACCAATGTTCGTCTCTAATTCTGACACCAACGCAGAAGTCTCCACTGGTAGACGCCTGCATGTACCACTTGTTTAGCAGGTACATTTGCGTCCCCAGATCAGATAAGGCTTGAGGGTTGTATAGACTCTGGCCTAGTACAAATTTTTTCTTCCAAATATCAACCTCCGCCGCACTCTCAATTTTTCCATCACCAAACATCTGGTAAAGGTCGAGACCAGTCTCATCAAGAAATTCACCAAGGTGATCCAAATCGACATCCGGAGGTATGTTTGCCTGATGCATTAATCCTAAATTCGAACCATATTCATTACCAACAACTAGCGGGGGGATTGATTGGTGCGCTTGTTGTCCGAGTTGGGCAACTCCTTTCCCTGCCCGCTTCTTTTTCTGTGCCGCCTCAATTGACTTGGTGAGAGTGCGGTCATAGTCTGATAACGTTGATTTGGACGGCTTACGAGATTCCCGCTGTTGATGCTGGTAAGAAGTCACCTTTTTTCTTAAAATATCCGGAGCTACGAAGAAGTACGGTTTCTCTGGGTTTCTCCTTGCTTCTTGATTCATTTTAAGTTTGTCATAGAATCTAGACATGTCTTTTTTATATGCATCAGTTCCTTCTTCCTTCTCTTCAGATATTATTTTGGGAATAGCCCTTGGCTTCACGGTGGCTTTCTTTGCAGGCGGGGACTGATTCTTCGTTTGAGGGGCTGGCCTCTTGCTAGGCTTCTTGGTAGGCGGGGGCGGGGGAGGCGTTGGAGACCTCCTTGGAGGTGTTGGCAGCGGCGTTGGAGACCTCCTTGGAGGTGTTGGCAGCGGCGTTGGAGACCTCCTTGGAGGTGGCGGCTGTGGCGTTGGAGACCTCCTTGGAGAGGGTGTGGATGCAGCCTCGTCTTCCAACACAATGTCATCGTACAGAGCACTATGATGATCTGGCGATTGAACAATTGGATTTAGGTTGGGGGAGGATCTGCTACAAAAAAAGGAATGACATATTATTATGAGCAGATTGTTAATTATTTAAGCCAATACAAATTAATGATGTAGTGTTTTCATCCGCACGTACCTATGGTGAGGTAGTTCAGAAGGAGGTGGAGCCGACATCCCTGGAATGATGATGTAGCGCTTGCGCCATAGAATGAATGTCTTCTCCGCTTCTCCTAGAGTCTTCTCGCCATCACCTCCAGGAATGTCAAGAGGCAAATCACTAAAACCTTTTTCAGCTTTATCTACCGAGATGGTGGCATATCCTTCTTGGATTATATTCCCATGAATCCTTGGTGTCTTGGTTCGGTCGATAGGATTAACAAGACCGATAGCCACCTTGATTGTGGAATTCTCCTTCGGAATGTGTAGCTCACACGTTGTACAAGGTTCAGTGACGTCATCCACAGGGAAGCGCAGTCCTGTGTCCCCTTGATTTGGTATCTCCGTGGAAGCGCAGCTGCTTTTCAACTGAACAGATTGGCTAATGTTGATTCCTGGCTCTGATGCCTGCTTGCTTGCACTCACTGCTATTTGCACTTGCCTTTTGATTTCCTCCTGCATTCTCGCTTCAAGGTTTTTTTCCCGCTCCTGTGCTTCACGCACCGCTTCCTCCAACCTCTGGAGCCGGTGTGCCTCTTCTTCCTTCTTTCTCTGGCGACTTCTGTAGGAAGGTCTGTCCTGAGGGAATCCATGCTCCCACGAGACACTTCCTTTGCCTCTAGTTCGGCCACCATGTTCAATAGTCCCGATGGCGTATGTCAGCTCATCCTTCTCTCTGTTGGGCCTGAACGCACCACTAGCAGCAGCTCTCTGAGCATAAAACAATCTTTCTGCTGCTTCTTGCAGTCTTGCGCCATAAACGCACTTCCCTGTCTCCTGGTCTAGTGTTCCCCCATGAGCGAAAAACCAATTCTTTGCACGTTCTCCCCACTCGAGTGATTCTGGTCTGATACCCTTGGCAAGAAGGTCTGCTTCCATTTTGTTCCACTTCTTAATGGCAGTCGGGTAGCCACCTGATCCCAAGGTATGGTGGTATGTCTTCTGTTGGGCATTACGTTGGTTCTTTATCACCCGACTCACACCCTCTTCTGAAGTCTTGTACTGTACAAACTCATCCCAATAGGGCCTCTGCTTTGAGATCGGGCCTGGGACAGTAAAATCTGGTGCTATGTTCTTCTTGACATACGTCGTGTATAGGTGTTTCTTCCAAGTCTGAAACTGGGTGGCCATCTTCTTCATTGCCCAATCCCTAACTCGCTCCTTCAATTCATCACCATCTATTATATCATCATAATCATCTGTTTGGAGCGTGAAATGTACCAAGACATCATTCCAAATTAACGCCTTGTCACGATCGGAGACAAAACTGATATGAGGAGCATTGGTCTTCTTCTTCCATTCACGGGTACTAATCGGGAGCCGGTCCCGTACAAGGTAACCACAGTGGTGCACAAATTTCATTTTATTCGGCCCCCCGGTTCTCCTGTATCCACATTGAACTCCGAGATGATGAAGCGACCCTCCAATGGCTTTTTGGGACCTCGAACATTTTTACTCTTCGTTGTAGTTGTTGATGTCGATCCAGAGGGCTACAAAACATAAACATTATTTTTAATGTCATGAGCACACATAAGACATATGATAATATATATATATATAGCTAATAATAAAAAATATATACTTGGCCAATATGTTGTTGCTCATTTTGTTCAAGAGCTAAGTACTGACTCCCGTCATCTACATCCTCTTGCACGTTATTTTTAGCACCATCATCGCCGGCAACTTGAGTGCCAGTGTTGATCAAATTCATCATCAACTCCTCCTCATCCATATTTCTCGGGTCGGCCATCTAGCTTCAAAAAACAAAACCAATATATAGTACGTCAAATCTTTGCTTATTACATGCGTAAAATCTACAAACAATATGCATTATTAAATCTTGCCCCTCGATCACGGACGCAATTCGCCACACTAGGGCGAACTACGTCGGTACTAGGGCGAATTAGGGCACGAGAAAGGGCGGTGTGACAAGAGTGGCGGTGCTCCACTCCGCCGTATATATGTCTGTACACATGGGTGAACGAGGGCGGCGGTGCTCCGCCGTATACATAGAAACGCATGGACGAAATGCATATGAATACAAATGACGTATATATACGTGTCGGCGCGGTGGCCGGTGTGCTGACGACGATGACGTGAGGCGGGCCGACGTGCTGACGACGACGACGACGTGAGGCGGGCCGGGGCGGTGTCGGTGCGTGATGTTGTGATCCTATGTACCATGTGATCAACCATGTAGTCATTCATCATATGAGAAAATTCTATGTTAATAATATAAGTATAAGCCATTATGAAATGTAAGTATACGTGTCTTATTGCTCATATAACCATTACTATTTCTGAAATGATAAGAATTTATTTTCTTCTTCTACAGGCGATCTCTGATGCTATGATATAAAGTTTGAAGATAGTCTTCCCGGAAAAAAATATGTAATGCTCATATTACTTTAGCAACATTAATATATTATATCTGTATATTCAAAGTTCACAAATGAAGAAACATGTGATATTTTTGATAAACTAAAAAACGCTTAGTTTATAAACTGGGTATCAAAATTGAGTTCCTATTTGACCATTATATATCCTACAACAAATCCTTCAAAAAAAAAGACCCTACATGAATATATTTGGATAAAATTTCGTTAACAAACATTGATCTATGAAGATAGAAAAAATTCTTCTATTGAAACTGCATCTTGAAATAATGGCATATCATATAGTGATGAATATATGGCGGTTGATGGGCTGGATCATTAGCGGATGGTTCGTAGCGTTGTTTCCAAATAATATATAACGTGTTTATTATACAAGCCATGGATTTACATCGATCTAATTAATTTCTAAAGTAATTTCATTGGTGATCCTTAATTATACTTGTCATTTAGAGTTCCAAATATTCAAAACTTGCCTTAAGATATGTTTTTATTTAAAATCATTTAGAGTTCCAAATATTCATTTTTAGTTTCTATAGATTTTGTGATTCAAAATTTGGAATTTTCAATCGACCTCGACCGTTGACATGGCTTACACCAAAGTTGTAGTTTTCGACGTGATCTATAACTCGGCAGTGGAGGGCTCGGACGATTGTACAAAGAGATCGACGAATATATCACCTCGAAGCTCGGCAGTGTACGTACTGGAGGGCCTCGGGCCGGCGCGGTGGGGCAACGCGCGGTGGAGGGCCTCGGGCGCGGAGGAGGGCGCGGTGGAGGGCCACGGGCAAGCGCGGAGGAGGGGCACGGGCGCGCGCGGTGGAGGCCGCACGAGGAAGAAGACGGCGGCGCCGGTGTCACGGAAGGCGAACGGACGCGGCGCGAGGTCGAAGAAGAGGGCGGCGGTGTTCGACGAGGAAGAAGACGAGCAGATCGATCTGCCAGGCGCTGGAGGTTATATAGCAGAGGAGAATTACTCCCGGTGCCAGCCACCAACCGGGAGTAAAAACCCTTTACTCCCGGTGCGTATTACCAACCGGGAGTAAAGGTGCCTTTACTCCCGGTGCGTGTTACCAACCGGGAGTAAAGGTATACCTTTACTCCCGGTTGGTAACACGCACCGGGAGTAAAGGCTTTTTTTGGCGGGCCACGAAACTGCAGCCCACCTTTACTCCCGGGTGGGCTTCCCACCCGGGAGTAAAGGTGGCCTGCAGTTTCGTTTCCCGCCTGTTTTAAGCAATAGTCTTGTTAAATACAATAGAAATGCAATAGTTTTTATTAAATACATAGTAAATTAAATAAAAGGCATAAAATTATTTTGTTAAAAATATGAATTTTATTTTTGTTTATTGCACATAGGAAAAATCGATAACCTAACTTTTTTTATTTTTTGTTAGAATTATAAAACATAATGTAACTAATATTTATTATTTTGTTAATGCAAAAATGTAGTGTTTAATTAAAATTATTAAAATTATTGGTTTTGGACAGGAAATTTGTTTTCACATCATTTTAACGTTAATATTTTAATTTTTCATCACTCAGTATCCTAATTTACCTTTTTGAGAGAGAAATCCCACCAAATCAAACATTGATTTAATTTGAAATATGACATAATAAACATCTGAATTCACAATTATTACATAATATCTCAAACACACACTATATTAAATCACTATATCATCAAGTGGGCACAGCAGTGAACTTCTTCTTTACGTATGTCCCTTGGTTATGATCGCTTCGTAACCATGGAGTGTCCTCATCATTTACCAAGATGCTAGGGTCTTTGTTCACTTTGAAGGGCGGAATTCGGTCATCCTTTTCATATTCTTCTGACATGTCCGACTTGTCCTCAATTCCCACGATGACTCTTTTCCCTGAAAGAACTATGTGGCGCTTTGGCTCTTTGGTTGAGTCATTATTGTTTTTCCCTCTTTTTGGTTTGGTAGACATATCATTGACATAGAACACCTGATTCACATCCTTGGCAAGGACGAATGGTTCGTCTTTGTACCCAATATTACTAAGGTCTACTGTTGTCATTCCATACTCGTTGTCTACTGTTACTCCGCCTCCGGTCACCTTGACCCATTGGCACTTGAACAATGGGATCTTCAAAGTAGGTGCATATTCTAGTTCCCATATTTCATCTATGCGTCCATAATATGTCTGCTTATTCCCATTCGGGTCTGTGGCATCTATGCGGACACCACTATTTTGGTTGGTACTCCTTTTATCTTGGGCTACTGTGTAGAATATGTTCCCATTTATCTCGTACCCTTTGTATGTGACGATATGCCATGATGGTTGCATAGCCAATAAATACAGTTGCTCATGGATGCTCTCATCACCTTGACATTTTTTTCGCAACCAACCGCCGAAAGTTTCCATGTGCTTATGCGTAATCCAAGCTTCAGTCTTGCCTGGAAACTCGGATCGTAAGAGATCCTTGTGTGTCTCAATATACGGATCTACCAAAGAGGAGTTCTGTAGAACTATGTAGTGCGCTTTATTGAAATAATCATCATCCGTACCAATATATGTTTTCCTCCCTAGTGTCCCCTTTCCGCTTAGTCTCCCCTCATGTCTCGATTCAGGAACACCAATCGAGTCAAGGTCGGGAATAAAGTCAACACAGAACTCAATGACCTCTTCTGTTCCATAGCCCTTGGCGATGCTTCCTTCTGGGCGAGCACGGTTGTGAACATATTTCTTTAGGACTCCCATGAATCTCTCTAAGGGGAACATGTTGTGTAGGAACACAGGACCGAGAGTGAAAATCTCCTTGACTAGGTGAACTAGGAGGTGTGTCATAATATCAAAGAAGGAAGGAGGGAACACTAACTCAAAGCTGACGAGACATTGAACCACATCATTCTGTAGTTTAGCTAGATCAGTTGGATCAATTGCCTTCTGAGAAATTGCATTGAGGAATGCACATAGCTTTACGGTGGCTACACGTACATTTGGAGGTAGAATTCCTCTTAATGCAACTGGAAGTAATTGCGTCATGAGAACGTGACAGTCATGGGACTTTAAGTTACAGAATTTCTTCTCTGTCACATTTATAATACCCTTTATATTCGAGGAGAATCCAGATGGTACCTTGATGTTGTTTAAGCATTCAAACATGATTTCCTTCTCCTCTTTGCTTAGAGTGTAGCTAGCAGGACGTAAGTAATGGCGTCCATCATCTGTCTTCTCTGGATGCAGGTTGTCTCTTTCTCTCAAACAACGCAGGTCCTGTCGTGCTTCAAATGTGTCCTTAGGCTTTCCATACACACCCATAAAGCCTAGCAGGTTCACACAAAGATTCTTCGTCAGGTGCATCACGTCGATCGAGCTACGGACCTCCAGGACTTGCCAATAGGGTAGGTCCCAAAATATGGACTTTTTCTTCCACATGGGTGCGTGACCGTTAGCGTCTTTCAGAATAGGTTGGCTTCCATGTCCTTTTCCAAAGACGACTTTCACATCATTGACCATATCAAGTACATCCTCACCGGTTCGGTTGCGAGGCTTGGTCAGGTGGTCTGCTTTCCCTTTAAAATGCTTACCTTTCTTTCTTACGGGGTGATTTGCAGGAAGAAATCGACGATGGCCAAGGTACACGACCTTTCGACATTTTTTCAAGAATACACCTCTAATATCACCGAAGCAGTGTGTGCATGCATTATATCCCTTGTTTGACTGTCCTGAAAGATTACTTAGAGCAGGCCAATCATTGATTGTTACGAACAACAATGCTCGCAGATCAAAGTGTTCCTGTTTGTACTCATCCCACACACGTACACCTTCTTTATTCCACAAAATGAGAAGTTCATCAATAAGTGGTCTCAGGTACACATCGATGTCATTGCCAGGTTGCTTCGGGCCTTGGATGAGCACAGGCATCATAATGAACTTCCGCTTCATGCATAACCAAGGAGGAATGTTGTAGATACTTAGAGTAACAGGCCAAGTACTATGACTACTGTTCTGCTCTCCAAAAGGATTGATACCATCTGTACTTAAAGCAAACCTTAAGTTTCTTGCGTCATTTGCAAACTCCGGGAATTCTCTATCGATTGCTCTCCACTGGGACCCATCAGCAGGGTGTCTCAACATATTGTCTACCTTACGGTCTTCTTTGTGCCATCATAACAATTTTGCATGTTCTTTGTTTCTGAACAGACGTTTCAAGCGTGGTATTATAGGAGCATACCACATAACCTTGGCAGGGATTTTCTTACGTGGACGTTCGCCCTCAACATCACCAGGGTCATCTCGCCTGATCTTATACCGCGACGCATGGCATACCGGGCATGCATCCAATTTCTCGTACTCTTTGCCACGGTATAGGATGCAGTCATTAGGACATGCATGTATCTTCTCTATTTCTAGCCCCATAGGACAGACAACTTGTTTTGCTTCGTAGGTAGTGGCGGGCAATTCATTGTACTTCGGAAGCATCTTCTTTTGGATTTTTAGTAACTCTCCAAATCCCTTGTCAGATACACCATTCTTTGCCTTCCATTGCAGCAATTCTAGTGTGGTTCCCAACTTTTTCTGCCCTGCATCACAAGTTGGGTACAACAATTTCTTGTGATCTTCTAGCATCCGCTCGAACTTGATCTTCTCCTTTTCACTTTCACATTCTCTTTGTGCATCACGAATGACCTGACAAAGATCATCAGCCGGCTCATCTTCTGCGGCTACCTCTTCTTCAGCTTCTCCCATTGCAGTATCATTGAAGCACGCACCATCAGGAATAATATCATTGTCGTCCCATTGTTCTTCTTCATCTTCTTCCATTACAACACCGGTTTCTCCGTGCTTTGTCCAACAAATATAGTTTGGCATGAAACCCGACTTGAACAAGTGTGAATGAAGAGTCCTTGAGCAAGGATATTCCACCGTATTCTTACATATGGCACATGGGCAGCACATGAAACCGTCGCGTTTGTTTGTCTCGGCCGCACGTAATAAAGAATGCACGCCGTCAATGAACTCTTGTGAGCGGCGATCAGCATTATACATCCAATGACGGCTCATCTGCATTACATGACATAAATATCATATTAAAACCTAGATCATAATTAATTATTTATACAACATGCGTGCCACCACAAAAGATACAAATTTATGAAAGCATCGCTACAATGTAGACAATCCCAACTACCACTAAAAGAACTAAAGCTAAAATACATTTCAGGAGCACAAGGATTTCGCGACCAATCTCAACTAAAACAGACAGATCCCCCGATTGTGCAACATCTTTGGGCTTCTTCGGCTGGATCACTGCCTCATTAGCCGCCGTATCTGCCTGTTGTGCAAGATATTTTTGCACGTGTTCAACATACTCTTCCTCCCAGTAGAAGCCTGAACATCGTCCACTGCCATCCCACTGAAATTAAAACAAAAAACTAGAACTTTAATCACAACCATCATGAAAATAGGTATAAACTAACCATAATCATTAAATACGATAAAATAACTCACATTGCGATCCGGACACTTGTAGAAGATACGATCCTTGTTGGGACCCTCCTTCTTCACTCGGTACTCCATCACAATCTTCATCTCATCACGACACTTGCCGCATGGAATGAGAGGAAGGCCCGGCCTAAGTCGCTTTGGAAACCCATGAGAGGCCGAGGACCCGGAAGCAGTTGCCATCTACTCTCTATACTCATTTTTTAATACACTATAAATTTCTTCTTTTATAAACAAATAAAATTAACAAACTATAAAATTATCTAGATCTCTAAACAATGATATTTTTAATGGTCATTGTGTTCTCGTGTTTTACTGCGGCAGGTAAGTAATTCATATGATATTTCCGCAAATTAACAGAAGAATGGGAATGTACACACATAACAGACTACTACGACGATATCGGGACGTGTGAATAAATAACCATCCGTACTAGTTGACCTTGCTTACGTGATCATCTCGGCGAGCATTTCTCCACCGGACAGCACCGTACTTGGTCAAGGAAGAGCTCCGATTCTATGAGGAAGGGAACACGGTCTCCCACGACCGTTGTCGCTCTCCCTCGTAGAATCAAAGCTCCTCCTTGATGTCCGTTACCGCTCGACAGAGAACATGCTTGCCGAGCTGAACACGGTCCGCAAGTTCAACTAGTACGGATTTTCTATAATTTTCTAACTATTTTCTAAGTTTTTATTTATATATACTACGTTTAGGTACGGTGATTGACAGACTACTACGACGATATCGGGACATGTGAATAAATAACCATCCGTACTAGTTGACCTTGCTTACGTGATCAGCTCGGCGAGGATTTCTCCACCGGACGGCACCGTACTTGGTCAAGGAAGAGCTCCGATTCTATGAGGAAGGGAACACGGTCTTCCACGACCGTTATCGCTCTCCCTCGTAGAATCAAAGCTCCTCCTTGACGTCCGTTACCGCTCGGCAGAGAACATCCTCGCCGACCTGAACACGGTCCGCAAGTTCAACTAGTAAGGATTTGCTATAATTTTCTAACTATTTTCTAACTTTATATTTATATATACTTTAACCTTCTTTCATGTAAATATGCAAGCTTAAAGTGATTTTGAGCTCAAATTGCTTACAAATGAAAAAAAACCACAATAAAGAACCATAAATATATATAGTGAATAAAATGGTATAAGAAAATGGTAAAAAATGAGAGTATGAGATTGGTAACCTTTACAACTGAAGAATCGACGGAGGAATCGAAGAATGGATGGAGGAACAATGGAGGGAGGGAGGAAGCAAGAACTCTACTGCAGTGAGCTTCAAAATGTGCTGAGCTCGGGCTCGGGGAGGAAGGAGGAGACGGCCGATTTATAAAGGGAGAACATTTAGTCCCGGTTGATAGATCCAATCGGGACTAAAGGTAACTTTCCAACCCCGGGCGCAGCCACGGCCCGGGAGTAGACCTTTACTCCCGGTTGGAGCCACCAACCGGGAGTAAAAGTATACCTTTAGTCCCGGTTGGTGGCTCCAACCGGGACTAAAGGTCCCTGCCACCTCTGTCTGGCGCAGTAGCCGTTGGGCAGGAACCTTTAGTCCCGGTTGGAGCCACCAACCGGGACTAAAGGTATTTCTAGTCCCGGGGGCAAAAAATTCCGGGACTAGAGCCCATTTTGGTCGAGGATCAAAGGTCTGTTCTCTACTAGTGAAACCGACTCAAAAACCAATCCTAGCATTATCTCGCCATCTAAAAGAAGTAAAGAACTGCATGGCCGCGGTTTGTAGCTGTAGCGGGCCGTAACGCCTAAGAGGAGGATTGAATTTGGCAACTTAAAATTCTAACTCCAAACTAGAGCCTCTTTTTCCATCCCTATAAAAACCTATGCAAAAGGTAATCTATCTAAATGTGTAACTACAGTTTTGCTAGTGTATTGCTATCTCTACCGTAAAAGGAGTAATGTAATCAATATAAATGCGGAATCTAAAGAGCAAAGTAGTGATATGCAAACTCCCGTCGATGACTCTAGTATTTTTACCGAGGTATCGAGAAGCGCGCAAGCTTCCCCCTAGTCCTCATTGGAGCCCCTCACAGGGAATCCCTCACAAGGGTCAAACTCCCGGTCGGGTAACTCCATAGATAGCCTCGACCCCAAGTGGGTCTCCGACGTGCCTTCCGGTAAGCCTCTCCCGGATGCTCCCCGCCGTCTTCACTATCAAGCTTCCGGCCGAAATGCCACGGGCCTTATTCCCTCCGGTACACGGTGGCGGCCACACCACAAATGCGGTTGGTGTGATCTCGCAAGACTACAAGCCCCTCCGATGTACAACAATGATACGCGCAAGCACCGAGTGGTAAGAGGTATGCAAACCTCACTAAACACTAGGCCTAAACCTAGAGCAAGCGTATAAGCGGTGGTCTAATCAACCTAAGCAATTCGCAAAGAACCAACGCTAATCACCTAATGAATCACTAAGCAGTATGCAAGTGGAGATCACTAAAATGGTGTATCAACACCCTTGATATGCTTCCTCAGCTCCACACACTTCATTTGACCGGTTGGGGATGTATTTATAAGCCCCACTGAGAAAGTAGACATTGGGGACGAAATCCCGCTTTTCTGCTACTGACCAGACGCTGAACACGTCCTAATCGGACGCGTCCGATCATCTCGACCGTTGGAGCTGTGATCAACTGATCGGACGCTGCCAGCGTACAGTCACATGCCACCAGACATGTCCGGTCGCAATTTCGCCGAACTAGAACCTCTTTGTACTCGACCGGACTCTGTTGTCCTACGTCCAGTCGATTTACTTGATCAGCGTCCAGTCGCTGCTGCTGCCGAGCCTCTGAACGGACCGTCCGGTAACTGTGCTACCAGCGTCTAGTGATCTCTATGAGCTTGTTCCTTTGTGATCTTGCGTCCGGCTTGGTTCCTATCTTCATGCTTGGACTTTGCTTGATATCTTGGGTCTTCTCTTGTGCTCCTAGGGTCTTGCTTATGGTGTTGATCATCGGATCATCACGTCGCCTTCGTCCAAGTGACGTCTTGCACCCTATTGAACTACAAAATAAATACTTGCAAATTATTTTGTCCAATTTGGATGTGTTGGTCATCAAACACCAAAATCCAAAGTAAATAGGTCTAGGGTCCATTTTCCTTACAATCTCCCCTTTTTGGTGATTGATGACAACACGACCAAAGCAAGCAAATAATAAAAATTTGCAACTTTGAAAAGTACCTAGTTGCTAGGATGCAATACAAGGGGCAAGGTTATATGATGCTAAAAAATACTAATTGTATGACTAGAAGATACCACTTGAACACTTATCTTGCCCTTGCAAATGTCCCCATGTGGCATTATGGATTTAAGCCTAGCTTCCTATAAATTCTTCCAATTACATAGGCAATCCATAATCCACTATCCTCCTTTTCTCGGACCATTACCACTTGTAGACACCACTTGTAGATCATTACCACTTGTAAATTATTATGATCTAGCTTTTGGTCCTACAAATTAAAGTTTGCCTTTGGTCCTCTAAATTCTCCCCCTTTGGAATCAAACACCGAAAAGGAAGACATTAGTAGCAAAAGGGAGGGTCAAACTTTGTGATCCTTTGAAGTAGAGTCGAATATGTCACAAAATTTGATTCTCACATTATATATATTAAGCTCCCTAAATGTATGCATACATATGGTAGAAGGCAAAGCATATGCATAATTGGCAAATAAC
Source organism: Miscanthus floridulus (assembly GCF_019320115.1). NCBI lineage: Eukaryota > Viridiplantae > Streptophyta > Magnoliopsida > Poales > Poaceae > Miscanthus > Miscanthus floridulus. The sequence continues at coordinate 118,389,916 of NC_089589.1, read as the reverse complement.
TGCACAAGGGAGTTTAATTTATATAATACATGGAGAAAGCATATAAATATCAAAATGAAATCAACATGATGATACCGGTTTAGAAATACCATATGTGGAAACCAATTTGATTTCTACCAATTGCAACAGATGGTGGGTATTTGAAGTATGATGCTTAACTCTGGGGACTCCATTTTCCTTGCAATGAGACTACTACACACATGATAAGCTTGAAAAGGTGTTAGTCTCAAAGCATCCAACTTGTAGAGTAACCTCTCCCTAAATTTGTGCACACAAGTATTGATTACTTGTAGGAAACATGCAAATTGATTTTAGAATCAAAAATACCACTTGAAAGATGACATCACATGAATGTGAGAGTCATTTTTGAAGGCGATGTTCGGGAGAAATTATCTACAATTTGGACTTTGGCACATATTAGATGAACAATCGAAAGACAAGCTATGTGCCGTGCGCCAAAATAATTTTAAACCATGTAGGTTTGCTCTAAGGGTTAAGAATGAAACCGAGCAAGCCTACCATAAGATATACCTAGTGTATGCATGACAAAAGATATAAGCATGTAAATGCAAACATAGGCATGAAAAGTAACTAGATGCTTAAAGATACCAATTTTTAAGAAATACCGCTTGTAGGAAATACAAATTGATACTACATGAAGGAAATTGAATCTGGTTACCTAACATGGGAAGGGGAATTTGGGTCTATAGTATTCACTAACCCACTTGGCAATGATTTTGTCCATCATGATGCACCCCACGAAATGCATCCATACTTTGTCAAGTCTCCAAATTCCCCGAAGACCATTGGACTTCTCACTTCCCTTTCGGGATCCAAACCTTCTTGGTGCTCTTCATGTTGGAAATGATTTCCTTTGGCACCCAAAAGCGTTTGACCCCATTGTTGGCTTGCTTGTACACCTTAATGGCCACCACCTTGTCATTTTTCTTCTTCTTTAGCAAGTATGGTGTGGAGGCCTTGAGGTATCCATCCCAACCACTCTAAATAGCATCGTCTCAACGGCGGTTAAGCTAAAGGTCCAAATTGAGCCAACCGGCTCTGACACCACTTGTAGCGGACCATGACGCCTAAGGGGGGGGGGTTGAATTAGGCAACTTAAAATTTTAACTCTAAACTATGGCCTCTTTTTCTAACCCTAGCAAAACCTATGCAAAAGGTAATCTATCTAAATATGCAACTACGGTTTTGCTAGTGTATTGCTATCTCTACCGCAAAAGGAGTAATGTAATCAATGTAAATGCGGAAGCTAAAGAGCAAAGTAGAGATATGCAAACTCCCATCGATGACTCCAGTATTTTTACCTAGGTATCGATTAGCGCGCAAGCTTCCCACTAGTCCTCGTTGGAGCCCCTCACAAGGATTCCCTCACAAGGGCCAAGCTCTTGGTCGGGTAACTCCGCAGATAGCCTTAGGCCTTCCCCACGTGCAAGTGGGTCTCCGACGTGCCTTCCGGCAAGCCTCTCCCAGATGCTCCCCGCTGTCTTCACTATCAAGCTTCCGGCCAAAATGCCACGGGCCTTGTTCCCTCCGATACACGGTGGCAGCCACACCACAAACGCGGTTGGTGTGATCTCGCAAGACCACAAGCCCCTCCGATGTACAACAATGGTGCGCGCAAGCACCGAGTGGTAAGAGGTATGAAACCTCACTAAACACTAGGCCCAAACCTAGAGCAAGAGCATAAGCGGTGGTCTAATCAACCTAAGCAATTCGCAAAGCACCTACGCTAATCACCTAATGAATCACTAAGAAGTATGCAAGTGGAGATCACTAAAATGGTGTATCAACACCCTTGATATGTTTCCTCAGCTTCACACGCTTCATTTGGCCGGTTGGGGGATGCATTTATAAGCCTCATTGAGAAAGTAGCTGTTGGGGACAAAATCCCGCTTTTCTGCTACTGACCATACGCTGAACATATCCTGATCGGATGCATCCAGTCATCCTGACCGTTGGAGCTACGATCAACTGATCGGACGCTGCCAGCGTCCGGTTACATGCCACCGGACACATCCGGTCGCAATTTTGCCGCTCTGGAACCTCTCTGTACTCGACTGGACTCTACTATCCTGCGTCCGGTCAATTTACTTGACCAGCGTCCAGTCGCTGTTGATGTCGAGCCTCTGAACGGAGTGTCCGGTCACTGTGCTACCAGCGTCCGGTCTAGCGTCCAGCCATCTCTGTGAGCTCGTTCCTTTGTGATCTTGCGTCCAGCTTGGTTCCTATCTTCATGCTTGGACTTTGCTTGATATCTTGGGTCTTCTTTTGTGCTCCTAGGGTCTTGCTTATGGTATTGATCATCGGATCATCACGTCGTCTTCGTCCAAGTCACGTCTTGCACTCTATTGAACTACAAAACAAACACTTGCAAATTCTTTTGTCCAATTTGTTTGTGTTGGTCATCAAACACCAAAATCCAAAGTAAATGGGCCTAAGGTCTATTTTCCTTACAATCTCCCCTTTTTGGTGATTGATGACAACACGACCAGAGCAAGCAAATAATAAAAATTTGCAAATTCGAAAAGTACCTACTTGCTAGGATGCAATGCAAGGGGCAAGGTTATATGATGCTAAAAGATACTACTTGTAAGATTAGAAGATACCACTTGAACACTTATCTTGCCCTTGCAAATGTCCCCATGTGGCATTATGGATTTAAGCCTTGCTTCCTATAAATTCTCCCCATTACATAGGCAATCGATAATCCACTATCCTCCCTTTCTCGGACCATTACCATTTGTAGACACCACATGTAGACCATTACCACTTGTAAATTATTATGATCTAGCTTTTGGTCCTACAAATTAATGCTTGCCTTTGGTCCTCTAAATTCTCCCCCTTTGGAATCAAACACCAAAAAGGAAGACCTTAGTAGCACAAGGGAGGGTCAAACTTTGTGATCCTTTGAAGTAGAGTGGAATAGGTAACACAATTTGATTCTCACATTATATATATTAAGTACCCCTAAATGTATGCATACATATGGTAGAAGGCAAAGCATATCCATACTTGGCAAATAATTGCACAAGGGAATTTAATTTATATAATGTATGGAGAAAGCATATAAATATCAAAATGAAATCAACATGATGATACCGGTTTAGAAATACCATATGTGGAAACCAATTTGATTTCTACCAATTACAATAGATGGTGGATATTTGAAGTATGATGCTTAACTCCGGGACTCCATTTTCCTTGCAATGAGACTACTACATACATGATAAGCTCGAAAAGGTGTTAGTCTCAAAGCATCCAACTTGTAGAGTAACCTCCCCCTAAATTTATGCACACAAGTATGGAATACTTGTAGGAAACATGTACATTGATTTTAGAATAAAAAATACCACTTGAAAGATGACATCACATGAATGTGATAGTCATTTTTGAATGCGATATTCGGGAGAAATTATCTACAATTTGGACTTTGGCACATATTAGATGAACAATCGAAAGACAAGCTATGTGCCATGCTCCTAAACAATTTTAAACCATGTAGGTTTGCTCCAAGGGTTAAGAATGAAACCGAGCAAGTCTACCATAAGATATACCTAGTGTATGCATGACAAAAGATATAAGCATGCAAATGCAAACATAGGCATGAAAAGTAACTAGATGCTTAAAGATACCAATTTTTAAGAAATACCGCTTGTAGGAAATGCAAATTGATACTACTTGAAGGAAATTGAATCTAGTTACCTAACATGGGAAGGGGATTTTGGGTCCATCGTATTCACTAACCCACTTGGCAATGATTTTGTCCATCATGATGCACCCCATGAAATGCATCCATACTTTGCCAAGTCTCCAAATTCCCCAAAGTCCATCGGACTTCTCACTTCTCTTTTGGGATCCAAATCTTCTTGGTGCTCTTCATGTTGGAAATGATTTCCTTTGGCACCCAAAAGCGTTTGACCCCATTGTTGGCTTGCTTGTTCACTTTAATGGCCACCACCTTGTCATTTTTCTTCTTCTTTAGCAAGTATGGTGTGGAGGCCTTGAGGTATCCATCCCAACCACTCCAAATAGCATCGGCTCAACGACGGTTAAGCCAAAGGTCCAAATTGAGCCAACCGGCTCTGATATCACTTGTAGCGGACCGTGACGCCTTAGAGGGGGGGGTGAATTAGGCAACTTAAAATTTTAACTGTAAACTATGGCCTCTTTTTTCTAACCCTAGCAAAACCTATGCAAAAGGTAATCTATCTAAATGTGCAACTACGGTTTTGCTAGTGTATTGTTATCTCTACCACAAAAGGAGTAATGTAATCAATGTAAATGCGGATGCTAAAGAGCAAAGTAGAGATATGCAAACTCCCATCGATGACTCCGGTATTTTTACCGAGGTATCGAGAAGCGCGCAAGCTTCTCCCTAGTCCTCGTTGGAGCCCCTCGCAAGGAATCCCTCGCAAGGGCCAAGCTCCCGGTTAGGTAACTCCGTAGATAGCCTCGGGCCTTCCCCACGCGCAAGTGGGTCTCCGACGTGCCTTCTGGCAAGCCTCTCCTGGATGCTAACCGCCGTCTTCACTATCAAGCTTCCGGCCAAAGCGCCGTGGGCCATGTCCCCTCCGGTACATGGTGGCGGCCACACCACAAACGCGGTTGGTGTGATCTCGCAAGACTACAAGCCCATCTGATATACAACAATGGTGCACGCAAGCACCGAGTAGTAAGAGGTATGCAAACCTCACTAAACACTAGGCCTAAACCTAGGGCAAGCACATAAGCGGTGGTCTAATCAACCTAAGCACTTCGCAAAGCACCTACGCTAATCACCTAATTAATCACTAAGCACTATGCAAGTGGAGATCACTAAAATGATGTATCAACACCCTTGATATGTTTTCTCAGCTCCACACACTTCATTTGGCTAGTTGGAGCCGCGATCAACTGATCGGACGCTGCTAGCGTCTGGTCACATGCCACCGGACGTGACTAGTCACAATTTTGCTGCTCTGGAACCTCTCTGTACTTGACTGGACTCTGTTGTCCTGTGTCCGGTTGATTTACTTGATCAGCGTCCGGTCGCTGCTGCTGCTGAGCCTCTGAACGGAGTGTCCGATCACTGTGCTACTAGCGTCCGGTCCAGCGTCCTATCATCTATGTGAGCTCGTTCCTTTGTGATCTTGTGTCTGGCTTGGTTTCTATCTTCATGCTTGGACTTTACTTGATATCTTGGGTCTTCTCTTGTGCTCCTAGGGTCTTGCTTATGGTGTTGATCATAGGATCATCACGTCGCCTTCGTCCAAGTCACGTCTTGCACCCTAATGAACTACAAAATAAACACTTGTAAATTATTTAGTCCAATTTGGTTGTGTTGGTCATCAAACACCAAAATCTAAAGTAAATGGGCCTATGGTCCATTTTCCTTACAGTAGCGCCCGACAAACTTCGGAGAAGTGATCCTTGATTTCATCACACCTTTGCAACCATGATCAATGTCGTAGTTAGTGCATTCCTTTGAATAAAACCTACAAAAGAGATTAGGGTTGGTATTTCTCAAAAATCATGCCAATTTTTACTAGCCATATGGTCCAACAAATGGCTGCTCCATCTGTCGATTCTCGATAGCAATGTTTTATTTGATCTACCCCTTTGTTTGTGCCAATCATAAAAGATATCCATTACATTCAAAGTGGTTTTGAGACCCAAAACAAGATGTATCGCCCACCATAAGAACGTATCATACAAACACTCCAAGAAGGGGTGTTGAACAGTTTCATCCCTACTACAAAACATGCAAGATTTGTCGCCACTCAAATTTCTTTTTGATAAATTATCTTTAGTTAAAACTATCCTTCTCTTAATAAACAACTGAAAAATTTTAGTTTTGAAGCCCCGTATTGACATATGGTATTTATACATGGATATGAACTTACCATTCCACTAAGGAGCCAAAAGAATCTATCTCATCCAACTTGTAAGTTAATATTCACGACTCTTGCTACTAAGTTATTCCACTCAACCCCCTTAATTCCCACTCAATTTGTCATGCGTTATATGTTTTATTTATCTATTTTGTAAAATATACTCCATCCATTCCAAATTATAAGACATTTTGACATTTAGATTTTACTATGTACTTAAATATACCCTATGTCTAGATGCATAGTAAAAGCAATTTATCTAAAAAGCCAAAATGTCATTAATTTGAAATATACCCTTTGTGTAGTTATAATAAATTCATTTATTTCATGACTTTTCAAAAATGTTATCTGATTTTTTATATTTTAGTTGTTCCCCGTATACAAACTATTCTTCTACCTTACGTACTTATTGTTCACCTGTGTATATTACTATATTCAATGGCCTGTATAATCAATTTATGCCAAAATTTTCTTCCCTACCTTAACAAAAACTTCTTTTCAATCTCGGATATTTTTCCAGAATCGAGAAAATTTTCCCCTTAGAAAGTTTTTCTTGTGTGGCCGCCTCGACTAGCAGGACAACGGAGACGAAATTGCCGCCGCCGTCCACGTCCACCGGCGAGGACAGCCCAGGGAGGACACGGCGCAGCCCTCCTCCATCCCGGTAGGGTGGCAAGGCCAGGACAGCCACTACTCATCTCGCGCGCTTGACGACGACTCCACCACGCCCATGGGGCCCGACGAACGGAGCTCCGTGGCGCCGCCTTTGGCCAGCCACCAATGCTTTTCTGTATTGGTCTAAAGACTCTCGCCGCTCGCGGAAGAACGGATGAGAGCACCCCCACCCCCCCCCCCCTAGCTTTTCATTCTTTGCTTCTCCTAACCCCTCCAGTCCTCTTCTTCTGGTCTAGTGTAGTTCTAAAAAAATGGTACATCAATCAAATCAGTTATCTGTTAGTTTTCTTTATGATCTTTATATTATGTGATAAAATAAAGGGGCATTAAAACATTCTGAATCTTGTCACTTGTCAGTTCAATGGTTTTCGTAAATTTACTTTTTATTTATCATTATCTGCAAAAGTGATGACCTATTGATGCACAGCATGACCTGTGTATGAAATTCAGTCAACTGGTATCAGATCTGGTCCTCTCTAGAGTTTCAATTGACACTATTATGTTCATTTGTTGCGGGAGAGGCTATTGCAAGGATCATTCCCCACCGTCCTCGACTCGTCACTTTGCAGGACAGCAAGGTGAGGCATCCTACACCCCTCTTTCCATATCATGTTCGTATATCACGTAACCTAGCTAGGCGTCTCCCGTTCGAAAGAGATGCGGCTGGAAATATGCAGATCTTTGCATATCTATAACCATATCTGTTTTGAATTGTCCTCGTTTTTTGGACAGTCGGAGGATGTGTAGATGGAGTTAGTTTCCATGCTCTACTCGGATCCGAGACAGAGTTTCAGCACCATCTCCCTGTTGTTCTCCGGATACACAATCTCCTTGCCAGGACGTGTATTTGGAGAACAGCGGGGAGGTGCTGCCAAAATTCTGTCTCGGATAGGAGTAGAGCATGGAAACTAACCCCATCTACACATCCTCGGGTGGGATTAGGACCTATCTTCACCTATTAGACAGTATAGGAACCTGTAGATGTAATTGATTTTTATATTACATGGTGATATGTTAGAGGATGGATGACCATGAGTGGATGTACATGGGCCGCTCTAGTCAGGGTTCGATGACTGATGAATGGATTGCGAAGACCGATGCTTTCTTGGAACTAGCATTTACAAGGGTTAAAGGAGCGCATGGCACTTGGTGTCCCTGCAGCATTTGTGCAAACACGCGTCGACAAACAAAGGTGGTCATGGGTAAACATCTTTGCAAGACGGATTTACGGCGGACTATACCCGGTGGATCTACCATGGTGAATCCGATCGTGTGAGAGACGAGGTTTGTTCTTGTTTGTTCTTGCACCGTGTCCTCCTTGGGCTAATAAAGCCGCCAAGAAACTCGTCAAGCACATGCACTATGAGGCGCGCATCCAGGCCGTGATCCAATACCACGCGGAATTTCTTATAGAGAGGATCCCTAAAAGGGCAACAAGAACCATGAGCCTAACCTCGTTACAATACATGAAGGTAAATATAGAACATTAATACTTATTTTTTCTAAGATTAATTGCGCTTAATTTCATCTTCTTATGTCATATACTTGATGACGTAGGTGCCTCCGTGTTGGTGCGCCCACGATATGCAGTGCTGGGCCCGGATGGTGGAAAGGTGGTGCGACCCTGCGTGGCAGGAGAATCACAACGCTTGCTGGGAGCGGCGTTTGCTGATGCCGGGTCCAACACACCATCAAGGCAACCTCAACCTCTCAGAATACGCGGCTAGATGGGTATGCAAATTCATTTCTTAATTCTAAGACTCAACTCTGCATAATTTCTAATCATATTGCTTTTTTTGCAGTCGGCGTCACACGGTGGCTAGCCCTGCACCTAGTTCGTGGCATATGCTTTGGCCCACAAGGGGAAGGCGACATCCGACATCGCCTACAACCCAGAGGACCCGCCCTTGGCGTACAGCAATGAGTCCGTCCACAGCCGTCTCGAAGGATACACATCTATGGCAAGGCAGGTTCGTGGCCCAGAGTACGATCCCATGACCTTGATGGAGAAGTGGTCATGGGGACGGGAGGAGGCAAGAAGCATGGCCGGTTCTGGATTGGCGACGGCACCATCGACATGGCCAGTACTTCCACTCTCTCCCAGATTCGAGCACGGAGCACGGGTTCCAGTCCGGCGATACGGCCACGGCCGGACTCTACATGGTTCCAGGTGAACGCACTCTAGGTTATTTCTGTTTTATTCATCGTTCATTGATTTTTACATACTTTTGCATTGCATTGTAACATTGGGATAAAATATTGTAGGCTCAGCTAGAACAAGAAACGAGGCGCCGGGAGGAGCTAGAGGCGAAGATGGAGGCAGAGCGCCAGAGGACGGAGGCAGAGTGCCAGAGGATGGAGGCAGAGATGGTGGCAGAGCGGCAGAGGATGGAGCTACAGATGTTTGAATATATGAGGGGTGTTTATGCTGCAATCGGTCAACCTCCACCACCGTTTCCAGCCCCTCCTCCTCCTGCTCAAAATATTGTTTCAGGCACTGTGAGTTGCTTTACAACCTTATAATCTAGTTTATGTAGAATCAATCTTACTTTGCATCCTTTGAAAGAGAGTAAAGTTATTCAAAATGTCATCTAGATATTGTCAGTTAACAAATGTCTTTCCATGGTTTTCAGTATGCTATTCTATTGATTCCCGTTAATTGTTTGTTGTCTTCTCTGAATTTGGAATCTCAGTTTATGTGTATGTATTAGCACACTAAATGTTCACTTTATTTCATATATTGGCGCCATCATTTCCCAGCACTGTATCTGTCATAATAGCAATATTTTAATTCTATCAATATTTATTTTATTGCTTGCATGATTTTAATACTATCAATATTTTATTCCTTCGCTGGTTCAGTACATGAAAGATGAATCATATCTTCAGATCAGCATTGTGCCCTTGTTGCTTGATGCACTGCTAGGTGCTGCCCTTATGCATGAGAGTGGTCCATGAGGTGCTGCCCTTATGCATGAGAGTGCCTTTGTGATTTACTATTAATACAAATGAGAAGATAAACTAGAAAATAATAGAAAACTGAGAAGATAATGCAATTCTTCTCCTTTGTGCATATGTGTTGTTTAATCTTGTCTCTCACACATGCAATCTTTTCTCCTTTGTGCAGCATCAATCGGCGGCATCGAATCAGCCTCATGACCCAGCCCCATCGCAGTGGAACTCGTGTCCTAAGTGAAGCCCTGTCACAGTGAACTCGTGGCCTAAGTACTTGTGATTTTATTTGTATTTGCATTTGTGGATTATCTGTGACTACTTGTGGTTGTGAATGAGCTGTGACTACTATTTGTGGATTCTGAAGTTTATTTGCATCTATGTGTTGTCGACATATCTATATGAATTGCCTGTGATGTCTATTGTGAACTATCTGTGATGGATGTGATGTTTATTTGAATGTGGTACGTGGCTGTGACCGAACCAAATAAACTGATTATTTGTGGCGTCTTTGCCGAGTGTTACACTCGGCAAAGAGCCTTTTTGCCGAGTGCCAGGTGTAAACCACTCGGCAAAGTAGACACGTGGCAAAATTCTGTGCACTCTGGGACTAAAATGGCATCTTTGCCGAGTGTCTGCCCTATGACACTCGGCAAAGAAGCCAAATTCTGTGGAGTTTGGAACGGTCTTTGCCAAGTGCCCATACTTTGACACATGACAAAAGGAGTCACTATGCCGAGTGTCCCCTCTTTAACACACGGTAAAAAGGCTAGCTTTGCCGAGTGCTCATAGTTTGACACATGGCAAATGGGGCAGATTTGCCGAGGGCCCAAAGTTTGACACACAGCAAACGACCAAGCTTTGTCGAGTGCCTAATATTTGACACTCGGCAAACGGGCCGTCACCGTTTCTGCTCCGTGACGTACTTTTTTTGCCGAGTGTCGTTTTCAGCTCTCGGCAAAGTCTTTGCCGAGTGCCCAACAGAAAACACTCGGCAAAGACGCTATTTGTCGGTACTGTAGCTACCGTGTGCTCTTTGCCGAGTGTTACACTCGGCAAACCCTTTGCCGAGTGTTTTTTAGGCTTTGCCAAGTGTTCATGGCACATAGCAAAACTACTGTTTCCGGTTGTTGACGGTGGCACCGTGAGGAACTACGAGGTGACCTCTGTCTGGATCTCCTTGTAGACAGTAACATGGCACCTGACCCTAAAATAGTCGTCCTTCAGATAGTCTAATTCCTCCAGGGCCTTCCTCTTAATGAAGTTTTTGTACCCCCATGCGTATGAGGAGTTGTTGAAAGTGCGTATGACGCCGTCGCTTAAACAATACGACGGAACTGGTTCTCCAATGTTGTCAAGTAAACTAAACATATAGCTTGCATCAACACGCCTTGCATTGATGTGATTGAGCTGCAGGTAGAATTCTATCCAACCAGCGCTCTCTTCGGTTTCACCATCAGGGTAGTACCTGATACTATAGTTGGCCAAACGGACCGCACGGCATGGTACTAGCACGGGCATGGCTAGGCACGGCACTACGCGACACGGTAGACTAGCCGTGCCATGCCTGTTAGTGCCGTCGTGCCGATGTGCCGGCCCAGGCACGGCACTATCAGGTCTTAGCCGTGCCGTGCCGTGTCACTGGGCACGGCAGCCCAGCAGTGCCCGTGCCCAGCACTGGCCCTGTAAGTGATCAACACTTCAAACTGATCAGAATCATAAAGTCTGAATGTTCAGAATCACAAACTAATCAGAATCAAAGAGTCACACAAACTGATCAGAATCAAAGAACTTATCAAAGAGTCTAAGTCACACAAAGTTACATGTTCTGAGAACTTATTAAAGACTCAAAGTCACATAATCACACAAACACAGCAGAGAACAAAATAACATTTTATTTGAAGCTTTAGTGCAATGGCTGCCTCATTAAAAATTTGTCTAGGTAAAACTCACCCTTGTGAGAAACCCTAAACAGGAAAAAAGAGTACAACCCAGCTCCAATAGTCCATAGTCCATAGTCCATAATATTACAATCCCATTACATAAATGATAACTAATCAAGATAAAGTTCTTCAAATGCTTCTTCAAGCTCCTTGTCCTCCTCCATGTGTTGCAGCCAAGCTTTAGCAGCCTCCCAATCTTTGATGCAGGTCATCATCTCCACCATTTCAGGCTTTAGCTTCCTCCGCCGCTCCTCGATGATCCTGCCAATAATACTAAAAGTGGATTCTGAAGATATGGTTGAAACAGGAACAGTTAAAATATCTTTAGCCATGATTGACAGCACTGGATATGTGAGTTTGTGCTGATGCCACCAGTCCAAGATGTTAAAATCATCATCTAAATGGTTCACAGTGTCACAGTCCAAGTAAGAAACAAGTTTAGAAACATTAGAACCTGAAGAACTTGCAGCCTGCATCAGGGCAGTTGCAGATGTATCTCTAGCCACGATCATCGCAGGGCTCGAGGACGATGGGAGATTGAACGTTATGGCCGAACAGCTCCGCGGCGTCCTTGTGCAGGTCGTCCTCGTCATCATCTCCGGCAAACCCGCACAACCGCCTCTCTTGGTTGGAACCGACCTCAAGCGTCTCGTCGTCAGATCCAGCCATCGCCACTCGTCGGCGCCCCGGTCCCTCAACGGCTTCAGACAAAATAGAGCAAGGGTTAGTACAGATTGAGGGTTAGGGTTATGGTTAGGATCAGGGTTAGGGTTATGGACTTACCTTCAAAGCCGGAGCACCAGAGTCACCGGTGAGGTCAACGAGGCGTGGATCCAGCAAGCTCAGACGACGAGGGACGGATCCGGCGAGGAAACCAATAGATCCTGAGAGGAAACTGATGGATCCGGCTTGGTCGACGATGGATCTAGCGAGGACGAAGTGAGATCAAGGGTTAGGGTTAGGGATTGCGCTAGTGCCGGCTAGCGGTGGCTCCAGAGGCCACCGGAGAGCGAGAAGAGAGGAAGTCGGAGGCGAGAGACGAGAGCGAGTCGCCGATGCGGCGACACCAACTCGCTGAGAGAGGAGAGCAAATAAATTAGGGCACCGCCGCGACGGAGCGAGATGTGGTCGGTCCGCCGGGACGGATCTTATACCCCCTATTCCAACGGCCGGATCCAATGGTCCGATGGGAGCGAGGCCGGAGATCCGACGGATCTGGCGAGGTCGACGACGGATCCGGTGAGGACGAAGAGAGATCAAGGGTTAGGATTAGGGATTGAGCAAGGGTTAGGGTTAGGGATTGTGCCAGTGTCGGCCAGCGATGGCTCCAGAGGCCACCGGAGAGCGAGAAGAAGAGAGGAAGTCGGAGGCGAGAGAGGAGAGCGAGTCGCCGACTCATCGAGAGAGGAGAGCGAGGCGAGAGAGGAGCGGGCGAGACGGCGCTGTAGGAGAGAGCCGAGAGCGAGGCGAGAATGATAGAGAGAGAGACTGAGAGCAAATGAATTGGGGCAACGGAGACTGAGAGCGAGGCAAGAGCGCTGCGGTTTTATACCCCCGATTCCGACGACCTAATCCAACGGTCGGATGGGAGCGACGTCGGGGATCCAGTGGCCACCTACGGCCGAGCCATGCCGCTGCCGGGCCGGCCCATATAGCATGCCGTGCCCGGGCCGGCACTATAGGCCAGAATGGCGGCCCAGGCACGGCACGAAGGTCGGGCCGTGCCAGGCACTAGCACGAAGGTCGTCGGGTCGGGCCGTTCCTGGGCCGTGCTGATTCGTGTCGTGCTTGGGCCGGCCCGTAGTGCCCGGGCCAAATGGCCAACTATACATGATACACCAGAGATGGCCTCCGATGTCGAACGGCTCGGATTTGATGAATTTGCCATGGCCGAGTCCCTTGGTCCGGGAGTAGCCGTCGATCTTGAGGACTTGCGACCCCTTCAAGGCCATGGCGATGATGGCTGAGGCGCTGCTTGCATCGCTGGTGCCAACCACGCTGCAGGACATGCACGCGCCCATATTGGAAGGACCATAATACTAATTTGCAGGCAGCGATTGCAATTTGCATGTGGAGGGTGTGAACCGAGATAATATGGTCATATGGCGATGGAGGCAGCCGGAACACCTTGGATCTCATCCAAACTGAGTTCTCGACTGTTGTTCTTTTTTTTGCAACAATTATCACTATTTAATTAATGATACAACTAACAAATGATTTATATACATTAGTGAAAAATTATATCAACTTACAGCAAACTGGAGGTCCATATAGTGGTATTTGTCTTTCTCCAACATAGAGGCGTTATTGGATGCAGCCATCCAAACAGCAAGGTTGAAGCAATTATGATCCATCTCCATATTCTCGTTTAAAATATCGCCAATTTCTCTACGAGTTAAAGAAATCGGATACGGTCGTGTGCTTCGGACCCATTCTTTGCTAAAAAACCAGGACAACAAACAAATGAATTATCATAGCAGTTGTAGCAGGGGTGATGAAAAATCTTTAAATTAGAACAAAATAATTTACTTTAGAATGACTTACTCTAAAGATTCAGGGTCATTATTCAACAGGATGCATGCACGAAATGCAGACAATAGGTCTTATTAGTGGGTGATGCAACCCATATAGATAAACATAAGTGAGGATCTGTGAGTAGATTGAGAGTTCCTTGCGTACCTCATCCTTGTCAGCACGCTTCCGCTTCCTGTCATCGTGTGGCTCTAGATTTAGTATTATTTCGCCATCGTCTTTGATTGGCAATTTTTCTATATCTGTATTAATCTGCTATGGGATATTATAATAAATGCTAAATGCTGTTTTTAATATTAGTACCTACGTATACTAATATCTGCAGGGTCACGTTTGTGAGATTACAAAAATTAAATAATGAGACTCTTTCACATAATAAACATGTATCCAATCTTTACCGCTAGCCACTGATAGAGCAGTGCCTATTGCCGTTGAGGTGCCAATGCCACCATGGCTATGATTCCCATGTGCGGTTGGTTGGATATTTTCCTTGTCCAGTATAATTGGTGAGTTTTGGTCTATCTGAGAACGATTAGTACCTGCATTTTTTTGGTCCATCTCATAACGTAGGTTTGAGTATATTAAGAGCCCGAGTAATAATAAACTAAGCAGGTGCAGTCAAAACACAAGAAGCGCTATTGTTTTGTGACTCGGCCTTCTTCCGTTCTCGGTAGTGACGTTGGTACTCACGTTGTTTCCTCCTCATCTCCTCCCTTTGTTCGTCGGTCATTTCAGCTCGCCGAATTCGTTGCTGCAAGTTCCTTTGTTCCCTAGTCCGCCAGGCCTCATCTATATGGTCATAGCACAGGAAATCAATTAGCCAATCCAAAGTTATATATTACTCCATCGGTCTCTGTAAAAATCAATTTGTAGAGTTATTGTAAGTCAAACTTTTTAAGCTCTGATCGAATGTCTAGAAAAGAGCATTAAGATTTATGGTACCAAATTAATACCAAATTAATACAATGTAAAATCATACCTGTGATGTTGGTGATGTCGCTTAGTGGATCGTGTGTATCTCTCGACGTAGGCATTTAGTTAATGTATCACAAGCAGTCTGTGATGACACAGGACCTTTGATTTTTATTTATAGTACCTATTACAAATGGATAGTCAATGTCAGCACAAAATCTCAGAAAACCAGAAATCAATTGTTCTCAAATTATTTGTGACCAATCCATCAACAAATGTGATAGGCGACAGCAAGATTTCTGATAGTATCGCAAGGAAGCCAGTAAACTTTAGCAGCACAGTGCCATGCACCAGTCCATGCACGCACACACGCATGTTCACCTGGCTGGCACCAGTACGCACACACGCACGCTCACCTGGCGACAGAGACGGTCCATGGCGTGATGAGCTGCTCCTCGGTGCTGCTGTCCTCGCCGTATGTAGGTGTCTTCGATGGTCGCCGGGCTGTGAGCGGCGTTCGTCGTGGGCACCGTGACCTTGTCGACTGGAGAAGTGCCCTCGCGAACGGACTGCAGCCTCTTGCCGACGCCTAATCTGAATGCCAGGCTCGGCAGGTCTCGCCGCGGCGTTCGCGGCACTGGTTCTGTGTCCTGGTCGCCGCGTACGACGTCGTCGTCCGCCGTCGTTTGCGGGTCTGACGGAGCTGTGCCGTCCGGTCGCCGCCGTTTGCAGGATGCCGGTGCCACGTACGCGCGTACGCGGCCCTAGCACGGCGTCCAGGGCTCGAAGCAGTAGTCGCAGTGCAGTCCGTCGGCGGCGGCGGCCAAGTGAGTCAGTAGGAGGCGGCGACCATCAACAGGTCGGCGATGGTGGCGAGAGTCGTCCGGAGTCTAGCATCAACAGGAGGATGCTGCGGTGCGGAGGTTGTCATGCCTTTTTTCCCGGACTTTCTTTTTTGATGGTTGAATGATCGGTGATCGGATCCTAATTGCCGAGAGCTACGAGGATGCAGGCGGGGAGAGTGCGGAGGTGAGGGGGTGTGAGAAGCGTCCATCAAACATCGTTTCTAGGCCTTTGGATTTGACGTAGATCTATTATGAACCCTTTGTGTTAACTGAAAGAAATAGATAAGTGCCTAGGCATGAACGTAGTAGTTCATATGGTCACGCATGGCATTGTGTCATCAGATTGATGTTGTTGATTCAGGTGTTACATAGTATCATTTTGATCTGTTTAGTTGTGGCTGTGGTGCTCATGGGAAGCTCACTGATTTTTTTTTCAAAAATATAAAGCTTTCGATTGGTTGTATGCCCACCCTTTAGGCTTTCATGTTGTCAGTCAATTAACTATTGCATTGTTAAAGGATGGAATCCAGAGGTGAAGGATATGAATTTTGCTTTTACATTATGCAGCACCTCTTTGAATGGTAAAACTGTAGCAGTCTGACAATTGCAAAAACTGAAAGCAGATGCTACTTGTTCTTAAGCAAAACTGAAAACAGATGCTATTCCTATCTCTATTTTTTCTATAGTACAATTTTCTTACAAATCTGGATTAGTTCTCTGCGTAGACAAAAATACTGCTTAGGAGTCTGATATTGACATGCTAGAACCCTCCTTGTTTGCCTTTCTTGTTAGTCATATATTGACATGCTGTTGGACTCATAATAGGATGCTTAGTTGTGATTCCTTTAGTTCCCTTACATTGTGTGCCTATTACTGATCATACAAATAGTGAAGTTAAGTAACTTTTGGTTTTTTATGCGGAAATTTGCTAAGATTTTTGGTAAGGAGAAGAAGAAACAACTAGCCACAACAGATAGCTTCGCCAATAAGAATTGAACCTTAACTATTGACACAATTGGTCCATTAAGCATAAATCACTATTCTCCAGATTGACGGATAACTTTCTGGTAGGTATACGCAGTCCAATTTTCAAATTGTTCTCATTGAATATGAATAGTGAGGTACTGATTATTAAATGATGTATTTGGCAAAAAAATAATGATCAGATAATTAATAAGAGTATACATTCCATTGCGTGGATCAGTTCTCACAATTTGGGTTTTGAGATTTCACTCCTACTGCACAAATGGTTACAATGAGATGATAAACATTCAAAGCTTCTTATTATCGTTGTGACTTAAATCTATTGGTCATTACTGCATAAATATGATTATTAAGTGACCAAGATCATCTTAAGAAGAGGTCATCACTGCATACATATGCTTATTAAATCTGCATGTATTTTCATAACTTTTTTGAACTGAAGACTGAATTCAGTATGAATTCTTTAGAGGTGCCTAAGTCATCACATATGTGGCTGAACGAAATCTAACAATAGCTTCACATAGCTTCAGAGTTCAGAGGTGCCTAACTCATCACATACTCTTAGTAGTGATCAGGCTGTGACATTATTATTATTTTTGTCGCTAAAGATATTTTGAGAACAATCAGATTGAGAATTATATGCACTAAAAAATTAGATCTGAGGATGTGGACTAATATATGTAAATTAACATGTAGTAGAAACCAAATAACTCTTATATCTTCAGAGATACGATTCTTACCTAATAAAGCTTGGCAAGTATTTTGGCTGTTCAGAGTGGGAAAATAGTTAGCAGGCTAGGAAGAAAAATATTGTAAATAGCAAACATAAAAAAAGTAGTAACATAAAGAAGAAAAGGTGAAAGATTTATACATGGTGAGATAGGTCCGCATCCATGATAATGACAAATTCCCTAACGTATGCTTTAATCCATGTAAATATGCGGTACCTGGATATTTCCAGGGGAGAATAATTTCACAAAAAAATTCAAGTCAGGTGTATAAACTCACCAAGTCCTAGCTTCCTTGGCCTAGCTTGCAGTAACTGGCATCTATGTCAGGTTAAAGATAGTGCATTAAGCCATGACACTGAATAAACAGATTGGCACCACATGTACAAAAGCTTAAGTGGACCAGGAGCATATTTTTTTAGATAATTACAACAAAATCTTCTATTATTGGTCCTGTCATTCAGAAATTTGGTATATTAGTCGCAGACTATAAGAAATAATGCCATAGATAAGCTGAGAGTTGTTTAGCCAATTTAATTAATATGTGAATTAGTGAATTGCATAATTATCTGCTTTTTGAAATCTTCCATTTGTGTTAGCAAGCTGACACCTCTCACATGTAGTTCATCATGGGTCAGTTATTTCAGTTTCTCCACCATCTCTCCAGTTACCTAATATGAATTGTCATTGTCATCATTACACAGTATAATACACCTCTGATAAGCATCAAGGCTGTTGCGTGCCATCAAGGCGTTTGTTGCCAGCTGCACACTCCATTTTCAGGTCAATTCTGATTGTTCTCAAAATATCTTTAGGGACAAAAAAATATCTGAAGTTGGCATATATCAGGAACTCAAAATAGTACTATCCTGGTTTACAAAAGCAGTAGGTCTCAACTCTGAAGTTGAAAGAGTAATGGCTAACTAATGCAGTGGCACAAGCATTTCTATAAAAAAAATCTGACTTTTCATGCAGCCTGCAACTACATGGGGAAGATGTCTGTTTAAAATGTAATCCAATAATATGATATCTATACTACTGATTGAAAGCAACCAAACATGATTTTCTACTGGTCTGAGGTGCTTAATACATCAATGTTTAGATTCAGGATCCTCTATTACATTTTTTGGGGCCACCTAAAAAGCAACTTAGTAGTGATCAGTATTGTTATCTTATCGTCCGATACGTGTGTTTTAAGTACAAAATGTTAGCTATCTCGTAGCAATGCACGAGTACGCTACCTAGTACATAATAAGTTGTCAAAAAAAAGAATGTCAAATCCCGCAGCGCCGCTATGGAGTTGGGCTGTTGTTGGCTTGTGTGGGGCCCACCGGTTTGTCTCTTTGGGTAACCGTGTTGTGGTAGTGCTTACCTGATTTAGGACGGGAACATAGGGAGCCTGCAGTTTCCTCCTATACCGCATCGGAGTTTTGACGACGTGGGCGCGCGCGCGAAAACGTTTGTGCACGAAACATCATTGACATCTTTGATTATACTGCTGGCATAATGCACATCAATGCACCTACGCTACATTCCCGTGTGTGTCTCTCTCTTACCCACAAAATCACAATTATGATAAACCTATTACTCAAATTCTTCAATTTAGAGCATATAATCAAGCGGGATCAAATTTATTTAGGTGCCGTTTGGATCCTTGAAATTGAATTCATTCTAATAATTATAATTTAGGCATAAATTAATTAAGCTAATATGATTCTATATGAAATATATTTGTATATTATTATTAATCATATAAGGAAGATACTTATATGTTGCATTTCTACTATAGGGAAGCAAGTCGAAGATGCTATAAGTTGGAGAGTAGAAACATAACTAGGTGATCTATAGAATAATTTTCATTTCCCACTCTATAAATTTGAGATACACATATATGTGAACTTGGAAAAGTTGTGGAATGTCAAATTCCAAGCCAAATAACCTAATCCATTAAGTAGATATCAATTTCTCCAAACTGAAAGGATCTAAACAGTCCCTTACATGATATATTATTTAGTTTTCAGGAACTACAATTTTGATTATTTTATGTCGAGAACAATAATAGTGTGACTCTTACTTAGAATTAAAGTAATTGCATGAGCTAATAAAATAGAATGATAGTTCACCCGCACTTAGTCGGTGACATGCGTGTGGCTTTAGGGCAGTCCCAATGCTGTATTAACTATAGATACTATAAAAATAAATAAAATGCTGAGCTGGCAAGCAAAATAATGAAGAAAGAGAAAAAACGATAGAAA
The DNA here is from genome assembly GCF_019320115.1 of Miscanthus floridulus. Classification (NCBI taxonomy): domain Eukaryota; kingdom Viridiplantae; phylum Streptophyta; class Magnoliopsida; order Poales; family Poaceae; genus Miscanthus; species Miscanthus floridulus. The sequence continues at coordinate 118,370,202 of NC_089589.1, read as the reverse complement.
CCGTTTCTCAAGAAAAAAACCATTTTGGCACCGAATCCAAGACGCTAGGGAACGGTGGTTCTCGTGTGTGGAGAAACCGATGGTTTCTTCCCTCACCTTCAGTTCCACATCCCCTTCTGTGACAGTGCGCCGGACGCCCACACGCCTGGCCGTGCTGCCAGCCGTGGGCACCTGCTTGCCGCTCTGCCCTCCGCGCTGGACAGATCCGGCGAGCTCAAACTACGAGGGACGGATCCGGCGAGGAAACCAATGGATCCAGAGAGGAAACTGATGGATCCGGCGAGGTCGACGATGGATCCGGCGAGGACGAAGTGAGATCAAGGGTTAGGGTTAGGGATTGCGCTAGTGCCGGCCAGCGGTGGCTCCAGAGGCCACCGGAGAGCGAGAAGAAGAGAGGAAGTCGGAGGCGAGAGACGAGAGCGAGTCGCCGATGCGGCGACGCCGACTCGCCGAGAGAGGAGAGCAAATGAATTAGGGCACTGCCACGACGGAGCGAGATGTGGTCAGTCCGCCGAGACGGGTTTTATACCCCCTATTCCAACGGCCGGATCCAATGGTCCGATGGGAGTGAGGCCGAAGATCTGACGTATCCGGCGAGGTCGACGACGGATCCGGTGAAGACGAAGAGAGATCAAGGGTTAGGGTTAGGGATTGAGCAAGGGTTAGGGTTAGGGATTGTGCCAGTGTCGGCTAGCGATGGCTCCAGAGGCCACCGGAGAGCGAGAAGAAGAGACAAAGTCGAAGGCGAGAGAGGAGAGCGAGTCGCCGACGCAGCGACGCCGACTCACCGAGAGAGGAGAGCGAGGCGAGAGAGGAGCGGGCGAGATGGCGCTGCGGGAGAGAGCCGAGAGAGGAGAGCCGAGAGCGAGGCGAGAGAGATAGAGAGTGAGACTGAGAGCAAATGAATTGGGGCAACATAGACTGAGAGCGAGGCAAGAGCGCTGCGGTTTTATACCCCCGATTCAACGGTCGGATGGGAGCGACGCCGGGGATCCAATGGCCACCTACGGCCGAGCCGTGCCGCTGACGGGCCAGCCCATATAGCATGCCGTGCCCGGGCCGACACTATGGGCCAGAATGGCGGCCCAGGCACGGCACGAAGGCCAAGCCGTGCCCGGCATTGGCACGAAGGTCGTCGGGCCGGGCCGTTCTTGGGCCGTGCTGATTCGTGTCGTGCTTGGGCTGGCCCGTAGTGCCCGGGCCAAATGGCCAACTATACATGATACACCAGAGATGGCCTCCGATGTCGAACGGCTCGGATTTGATGAATTTGCCATTGCCGAGTCCCTTGGTCCGGGAGTAGCCGTCGATCTTGAGGACTTGCGACCCCTTCAAGGCCATGGCGATGATGGCTGCGGCGCTGGTTGCATCGCTGGTGCCAACCACGCTGCAGGACATGCACGCGCCCATATTGGAAGGACCATAATACTAATTTGCAGGCAGCGATTGCAATTTGCATGTGGACGGTGTGAACCGAGATAACATGGTCATATGGCGATGGAGGCAGCCGGAACACCTTGGATCTCGTCGTCCAAACTGAGTTCTCGACTGTTGTTTTTTTTGCAACAATTATCACTATTTAATTAATGATACAACTAACAAATGATTTATATACATTAGTGAAAAATTATATCAACTTACAGCAAACTGGAGGTCCATATAGTGGTATTTGTCTTTCTCCAACATAGAGACGTTATTGGATGCAGCCATCCAAACAGCAAGGTTGAAGCAATTATGATCCATCTCCATATTCTCGTTTAAAATATCGCCAATTTTTCTACGAGTTAAAGAAATTGGATACGGTCGTGTGCTTCGGACCCATTCTTTGCAAAAAAACCTGGACAACAAACAAATGAATTATCGTAGCAGTTGTAGCAGGGGTGATGAAAAATCTTTAAATTAGAACAAAATAATTTACTTTAGAATGACTTACTCTAAAGATTTAGGATCATTATTCAACAGGATGCATGCACGAAATGCAGACAATAGGTCTTATTAGTGGGTGATGCAACCCATATAGATAAACATGAGTGAGGATATGTGAGTAGATTGAGAGTTCCTTGCGTACCTCATCCTTGTCAACACGCTTCCGCTTCCTGTCATCGTGTGGCTCTAGATTTAGTATTATTTCACCATCGTCTTTGATCGGCAATTTTTCTATATCTGTATTAATCTGCTATGGGATATTATAATAAATGCTCAATGCTGTTTTTAATATTAGTACCTACGTATACTAATATCTGCAGGGTCACGTTTGTGAGATTACAAAAATTAAATAATGAGACTCTTTCACATAACAAACACGTATCCAATCTTTACTGCTAGCCACTGATAGAGCAGTGCCTATTGCCGTTGAGGTGCCAATGCCACCATGGCTATGATTTCCATGTGCGGTTGGTTGGATATTTTCCTTGTCCAGTATAATTGGTGAGTTTTGGTCTATCTGAGAACGATTAGTACCTGCATTTTTTTGGTCCATCTCATAACGTTGGTTTGAGTATATTAAGAGCCTAAGTAATAATAAACTAAGCAGGTGCTGTCAAAACATGAGAAGCGCTATTGTTTTGCGACTCGGCCTTCTTCTGTTCTCGGTAGTGACATTGGTACTCACGTTGTTTCCTCCTCATCTCCTCCCTTTGTTCTTTGGTCATTTCAGCTCGCCGAATTCGTTGCTGCAAGTTCCTTTGTTCCCTAGTCCGCCGGGCCTCATCTATATGGTCACAGCACAGGAAATCAATTAGCCAACCCAAAGTTATATATTACTCCATCGGTCTCTGTAAAAATCAATTTGTAGAGTTATTGTAAGTCAAACTTTTTAAACTCTGATCGAATGTCTAGAAAAGAGCATTAAGATTTATGGTACCAAATTAATACCAAATTAATACAATGTAAAATCATACCTGTGATGTTGGTGATGTTGCTTAGTGGATCGTGTGTATCTCTCGACGTAGACATTTAGTTAATGTATCACAAGCAGTCTGTGATGACGCAGGACCTTAATTTGATTTTTATTTATAGTACCTATTACAAATGGATAGTCAATGTCAGCACAAAATCTCAGAAAACCAGAAATCAATTGTTCTCAAATTATTTGTGACCAATCCATCAACAAATGTGATAGGCGACAGCAAGATTTTTGATAGTATCGCAAGGAAGCCAGTAAACTTTAGCAGTGCCATGCACCAGTCCATGCACGCACACACGCATGTTCACCTGGCTGGCACCAGTACGCACACACGCACGCTCACCTGGCGACGGAGACGGTCCACGGCGTGACGAGCTGCTCCTCGGTGCTGCTGTCCTCGCCGTATGTAGGTGTCTTCGACGGTCGCCGGGCTGTGAGCGGCGTTCGTCGTGGGCACCGTGACCTTGTCGACTGGAGAAGTGCCCTCGCGAATGGACTACAGCCTCTTGCCGACGCCTGATCTGAATGCCAGGCTCGGCAGGTCTCGCCGTGGCGTTCGCGGCACTAGTTCTATGTCCTGGTCGCCGCGTACGATGTCGTCGTCCGCCGTCGTTAGCGGGTCTGACGGAGCTGTGCCGTCCGGTCGCCGCCGTTTGCAGGATGCCGGTGCCACGTACGTGTACGCGGCCCTAGCACGGCGTCCAGGGCTCGAAGCAGTAGTCGCAGTGCAGTCTGTCAGCGGCGGCGGCCAAGTGAGTCAGCAGGAGGCGGCGACCATCAACAGGTCGGCGATGGTGGCGAGAGTCGTCCGGAGTCTAGCGTCAACAGGAGGATGTTGCGGTGCGGAGGTTGTCATGCCTTTTTTCCCGGACCTTCTTTTTTGATGGTTGAATGATCGGTGATTGGATCCTAATTGCCGAGAGCTACGAGGATGCGGGCGGGGACAGTGCCGAGGTGAGGGGGTGTGAGAAGCCTCCATCAAACATCGTTTCTGGGCCTTTGGATTTGACGTAGATCTATTATGAACCCTTTGATTTTGATAGAGACAAGTTTTCAATTATAGTGGAGATGATCCGACAACTTCAGCGTTGATCCTGCAATTTGAATCCTACGTGGAATTCTGTGAACTATTCTTTGCCTCGTGAACCTGACATCCTGAACCTGACAAATACTTTCTTGCGGAGCATACAGCTTGAACTAAAATTTTGAGCTAATGTTGTGTTAACTGAAAGAAATAGATAAGTGCCTAGGCATGAACGTAGTAGTTCATATGGTCACACATGGCATTGTGTCATCAGATTGAGGTTGTTGATTCAGGTGTTACGTAGTGTCAACGAAATATGGTCGGCAGTCTACCTAGGGGTATGCCCAAGGTAGTAGATTGTTGGCAGACAGATGCGCAAGCCACAAACAAGACGGTGACGCAAGACAGACACGAGGTTTTATCCAGGTTCGGCCGCCAAGAAGGCGTAATACCTACGTCCTGCGTCTGATTTGTATTGCTATATGTCAATGAGAGATGTTTTTTAGAGGGGTCCCCTGCCTACCTTATATAGTCCGGGGGGCAGGGTTACAGATCTGGAAACTAATCCTAGCCAGTTACAATTGTCATATGTGGCCGGATAAGAATTCCTATTCTAACCGACCAGGATCTTGATTGATCGCCAAATCCGCCTTGACTCCTTGCGCGGGACTCCGATCAGGTTGGCCGGGCTGCACGTCGTCTTTTGGTGGACCGAACCCACCGATCCGGGCCAGCCCAAGCTTAGCCGTAAGGGTATAGGGGTTAATACCCCCATAGCTAGTCCCCGAGCACCATGTATTATGCTGCGACACGCCATTTTAACCTTCTCCGACAAGTAAGGCTTGAGTCCTCGACATCTCTGACCACCGTTGTCGCCGGAGAAGTAGGTTGTCCGAAGAATGTATGGTGCTCCTAAGAAAAAAGAAAAAGATTTCCGTCCTGGAAAGTGTGCCTACTTGTATTTCTGAACAGAAATGTAAGTGCGTCTTGAAGCGTAGCGTCCTTGATCATCAGAGGCGTAGGGGTCGAAAAACAAACACATTCATCGCAAGGTGAAGTGTGCCCACTTAGTCCCCGAGCTTGATAGTAGGTGACATAGGCACGTGGTGCCAGGGTCTGAAAAGAATTCCCAGTTAAGTTGAGAACCCAATTGTCGTACAAGCAATACGAGATGCACCGGCAGGTGCATCGTACCGATGAAGTCCCCGAGCTTGCTGGAAAGCGAAGTATGAGCCTTGTAGCAAGGTCTAAATAAATGTCTCTCAACTGTATGTGAGTACAAATCACATGTAGCTGAGAAGAATGATCTCCGAGCAGTGGTCGGCACAGTCCCCGAGCACGATAATAATCCTTACAATCAGTCAAAGCATAAGGGTCGATTAAACAAACACATTCACCGCAAGGTGAAGTGTGCCCACTTAGTCCCCAAGCCTGGTAGTAGGTGATGCAGGCACGTGGTGCCAGGGTCTAAAAAAGAATTTCCATTGAAGTTAAGAATCCAATCGTCGTGCATGCGATATGAGATGCACCGGTAGGTGCATCGTACCGATGTAGTCCCCGAGCTTGCTAGAAGGCGAAGTATGAGCCTTGTAGCAAGGTCTAAATAAATGTCTCTCAACTGTATGTGAGTACAAATCACATGTAGCCAAGGAAAGCGATCTCCGAGCAGTGGTCGGGACAGTCCCCGAGCACATTAGTAGCCGGAGCAGTCCCCGAACACGGCAGTGGTCGGAGCAGTCCCCGAGCACGGCAGTGGTCTAGGCGGTCCCTGAGCACGGCAGTGGTCTGGGCAATCCTCGAGCACGGCAGTGGTCTGGTCCATCATTGAGCACAAGACATGCAACAAAAAAAAATGAACGCCGCTTGTATTATTATTTGGTGTATTTATTTATCTCCTTACTCTGTCAAGTCCAATCTGCCATGTCTGGTCAAAAAAGTAGACGGATATAACACATCACTCTGCGTTCTTACTCTTTCTGGCAAACAGTCGCTTGGCGCCTGTATGGAGGTGCGTCAGTGCGGGCCCTCTCACATTATCAACGAAGAGGCGCGTACACTGGAAACGAAGAGGCGCGTTTATTGGCGTAGATCTCGAGGTTGTGAAAACAACTGTCTATGGCGCGTGCGCACGTCTCCCAAGAATCTCGGGCGGACAAAACGATGAAGCTCTTGGTTATTTATAATATAGAACTGGTAAGTTAATTTTTACCGATCCCCATTGTCATTCGCCGCCGCAACCTTCTTCTTCCTCTTGCCGAACCCTATTCCTCCGAAAATCACCAATCCCCCCTCCACCGCATCCACCCCCTTAGCAAGGGCAGATTAATGGCGAAGAGAGATGCCCAAAAGAAAGGCGGAGTCATGGCAAAGGAGTGGTGGAAGTCAAGGAGCAATGAGCAGACCATTGAAGACCTCGTCGCCATGGGAGTGCTCCATAACAAGGCACTCATGGGATGGCGTGCGCCGGAAGGAGAAAGCTTCCCCGATCCACAACAAGGTGAGATTGTGGTTTTCGAGGATTTCTTCAAGCGGGGTTTTGGGGTTCCAGTGCACCCTTTCTTTCAGGGGCTCTGCTTGTATTATGAGATTGGGATTTGCAATCTGCATCCCAACTCGATTCTTCTTGTCTCCACCTTCATCCATCTTTGCGAAGCTTATGGTGGCTTCCAGCCCCACTTCAACCTCTTTCGCCATCTGTTCTGTCTGCGGAAGAAAGGGAGCGGCAGCTCAAAGATAGCCAGAGGCGTATACCTCAATCTACGTGACGGTATGAAGGCCCAGTACCTACACTGCCCCTAGAACACCTCACTGGATGAATGGTACAAGAAGTGGTTCTACATCCATGAAGAGCCGAACACGATCACCCTGTGTGACGTGGGGTTGATTCCGGAGAAGAAGAACAGCTGGTCGGAGAAGCCCGAGCACTTGGAGCAGATCATAGAACTGCTCGGGATGATCCCGTGGGGAAAGCTGGATGGTCCAAGCGTGGTCAGGAACTTCATCAGCCGAAGGATGTAGCCCTGCCAGAAGAGGGTACATCCTGGCTTCGAGTACTAGGGGAGCGTAGATCCAACGAGGACCAGAAAAGAGGCGCTCGACAAGATAGAAGTCAAGGCCAGGATTGGGGAGCTATTCAACCTAGCCGATCCCAATTATGTTAGGTTAAACGACATCGAGCATGCCTTCAAGCTGGCCCGACCTCCCCCAAAGGTAAATGATGCTTCCTTGTACCTGTAGAATTATGTTGTAACAAAAAATTGACTGTTGTCTCCTTTATGTTTCCCAGAGTAATGGTCGTGACCAGGCAGCAGTGTTCGTGTCTCTGCCCCCTAGTGTGGATTGAACGCTAATTGCCGGCTCAACTGCCTAGACCAGTGCCAGGACCGAAGACGTCGACTGGGCGGTACTCGGGGTTGGGGAGGATGCAATGGCCAGGGCTGCTGGCAAGCGGCCGGCTGCCAACAAACGTTGCCAGGCCATCTTCCCCCTTTCAGACGATGAAACAGAGGATGCGGACATCTTCCGACTCGTCCCTCAAAAGAGGAGGAGGCAAATGGGGTCGATAGAGCAGGGTGGCTCCTTTGTGCCAGCAGTGATCGCATCACCGACCACTACAACGTAGAGGACAAGCGGGGGAAGTGTCGAGCACCAAACCCCGGTGCCAGTACCGGTGGTGGAAAAAGACCCAGTGGAACCCGCCGAGCACGTGGAGCAGGCGCGGTCGAAGAGACGCTCCTTCGCCACGTCATTCCGTGCTTCCAAGCTGTAAGTATTTGTAACTTTGATGTAAGCTTATAATTTGTATTGAATACTATTGTCTTCTGAACTTTTCTCTAGTATATTAGGTCGGCGTCCACCGAAAATCCCGACCAGCTAGCCGGGTGTGGCACAACTTCGCCAGTACTGGCGGAAAGAACTGCTCAGCAGCCGGCTGTGGAGGAACCTATAGAAGAAATTCCGTCGGAACCTCAGTAGACGAGCGGCCAGATGACAGTCCCCGAGCAGCTGGTCGAGAAGACAACCGAGCAAAGTACAAGTGCTCCGAGCACTAACCCTACTAAGGCGGATACCTTGGCACCAAGGGAACCAGACCAAGCTGAGGAGCGGCAACCAGAGTTGGCACAGAGCACGCTTGCCGATGCTACGGCTCATGGGAAAGCCATAGTGGTCGCGAAGACTACAAACTCCAGACCAGCGCCGCCCCCTGAACAAGAGGCCAAAGAGGATGAAGTCGAAGAGATCCTAGCCCATCCCCAAGACAAATGACAACATGTATATGTGTTGCGCTGGCGGAACGACGAGTGGGTTATGCATGAAGAAATCCCAGAGGTCGAAGAGACCCTAAAAGTTGAACGAGCGGCAAAGCATCTGGTGACAGAAGTCCAGGTATGTTTGGCTTGACCGCTTGGCCCTATTATGTAGTCGAACTGTCTGACTTAGCTTATTTATATGTAGGACTTGATGAAGACCGCAAAGTACCGAAAGAGGTGCTTCGACCAGATTGAGGGAATCACGGCGAACAATAGAGAACTGGTAGCCGAGGTAGAACGCTTATGCCGCCAACTTGAAGCCGCCGACCAGGAGAGGACAGAGCGAGAGGCACAGAACCAGAACCTGGTCGGCCAGCTCAATAACAAAGAGCGGGGAAAAACAAGTTGTCATTTTATCACATCAAGTGTATGACATGTGTTGTTGCATTGTTGGTAGTGACAGCTGTAATGCAGGCTTAGAAGCTGAGGTAACCCGCCTCCAAGAGGAGAATAGCCGCGTGACCGCAGAGTGTGGTCGCCTGAAGGAGGACAACGAGAAACTGGTGCGCAACCAGTCTCAACTCCAAGACCACACCACCAAAATGAAGGAGGAACTAAAGAGTAAGTATTCCAGACCACCTTTCTCATTCTGTTGCCCGCCTTATCTTGTCGTGCCGTTACATTTGATGTCTTATACGGTGTGCAGTTTTAAAAGTCAATGCCAAGAGGCATCTAGAAGCCATGATGAAAGAGCGTGACGGCTGGAAAGCACGATGCCTCGAGGCCACCGAGGATCGGGACACATGGAAGAACCGGTGCTAGGAAGTGGCAACTGGCATTTTGCCCGTCCTCGACCTTATCGACCCGACGCTCACAGAGGAAGAGCCAAGGACGCCCCAGCTCAGACTGGTCGAGAGATGCAGACAAGCATGGGGATGGTTCCAAGAGTTTGTGAAGGAGGCGGGTGAGTACATGGGTGCCCATGTGCTAAGCATGGTGCGTGCCCACTACCCCTTGATTGATCTCAAGCGCCTAGAGGCTGGATACCCGAAGGAGGTAGACCTAGACAAGGCGGAGGAGCTTCGGATGGCCCAGCTAGACCTGTCATCAAAGATAATTGGTGACATTAACCTGTGTGGTGGTGGGACAGCACCTGTACAGGTTACGCCATCGACAAGTCAGCTAGAAACGCCATCAGTTGCAAGCCAACCGACGAAGCCTGCGGTCTCGACCAGCCAGGCATCGGCGGGGCCATCCCCTTTAGCTCGACTAGCACAAGAGTCCTCGAGACTCGAGTAGGATATCGGAAGCAGCGAGCAGTAGTTGCCGTGCGCCCCGACCAGCCAATGTAATAGGCTTAGAGCTGTAGAAGGAGGACATAGTTGTGTTATTGTAAACTTGGGCCTCTTCAGGCAAGCTTGTAATAACGTAACTGTATATCATTATAAGCTTGTTTGCTTTGTATAAAACGTATTTAAGCTTGAAACTTATGTTGGTGTAACTAAGTGAGAACATGATAACGTTATGTTTAGTTGTACCATTTTGCTCGACACATCATCCTGAAAAGTTTGTGCGGCCCTAGTTTGCCATGTGGTCGGAGTGTGAGGTGCGTGACCTGTGCACACGCAGACGTGGACAAGTCAAACCAAGGGGGACCTGCCGATCACCCGTAACGTAGAGAGCGGATCCCATGCACGTGTTGGGAGGAACCGGAGACAGGTCCTGCTTCGAAAACCGTAGAAGGAGTGGTGGTCGGCTTTTACTAGCTAAGTTAGAATAACCATAAAAGTCGAAGTGACACATTAGAGTGGTCGGAGAAATCATAATAGCTTTATTGAAGTAAATCAAAAGTACAAGAGGGGTACATATCTCAGTAGTTAAGCATAGAAACGTCTAAGCTTGTTGATGTGCCACGAGTTTGGTACGTCCGTACCATCCAGGTGAGCTAACCTGTAAGACGTTGGTCGTGTGACCTCCTTGATCATGAAGGGCCCCTCCCATGGGGTTGCAAGTTTATGGACACCAGCCTAGTTCATCTTCCACTTTAGGACCAGGTCCCCGACCATAAAGAACCGCTCTTTAACATTCTTGTTGTAGTACCTGCGCAAAACAGCAAGGTATTTGGCCGTACGTACACAAGAATTGAGCCGCTTCTCTTTTGCGCTATTCACTTCTAGCTCCCGTACTTCATTGGCCTTGCCTTTGTCGAAGTTCTCTACCCGTGCTGATCTGAAAGCTATATCTGTAGGGAGGACTGTCTCAGCGCCGTAAACCATAAAGTATGGTGAGACGCCGGTGTTACGACTGGGCTGAGTTCTGAGTCCCTAGACCACGGCTGGTAACTCTTTGAGCCATCTTCCGGGAGCTTTGTCATTTTCTCTATACATCCTCTTCTTCAACGCGTCCAAGATCATGCCATTTGCTCGCTCGACTTGTCCATTAGCTCTAGGGTGCGCCACCGAGACGTATTTTACTACTATGCACCTTTCATCGTAGAAGTCCCAAAAAGCGTTCCCGGTGAACTGAGTACCCAGATCGTTGATGATGCTATTGGGTATGCCGAAATGATGGATGACCTGGTCGAGGAACGTGACAGTCTTTTCTAAGGATGCCTGTACCAAAGGCATGTATTCTATCCACTTAGAAAATTTGTCGATCAACACAAAGACGCATGTAAATTTCCCTAGAGCCGGTTTGAAGGGCCCGATCATATTCAGTCCCCAGCATGCAAAGGGCTAGGAGGCTGGTATTGTCTGGATCTCATGTGCTGGTACATGGATTCTCTTGGCGAAGAACTAACAACCCTCACAGTGGTGGACTAGCTTCTCTGCGTCGGCTACTGCTGACGGCCAATAGAACCCTGCTCGGAAAGCCTTGCCGACCAGCATTCTTGAGGCCGCGTGGTTGTCGCAGGAGCCAGAGTGGATTTGGTCCAGGAGATGTTCGCCATCCTCCTGGGTTATACACTTCATCAAGATTTCCTCCTTTGCGTTCTTGCGCCATAGCTTGCCATCGACGAGCAGGTACTGCTTACTGCGACACATCAGGCGCTCGTTCTCTGTCCGATCAGTGTAACCGCTGCCATCTATTAGGTACTTGATGAAAGGTATTCTCCAGTCAGGCTCATGAGTGGTCGAAGGGGGCTCGGCGGTGCTTGACGCCGGAACCGTAGCCACCAATTGCTGGTCTGGAGGCTTGTCTACCGTGGAATCTTCCTCTTCGATGGAAGGCGTGAGCAGGTCTTGGACGAATACGCCATGTGGCATTTTTGCTCGGGATGATCCTAACTTTGATAGTGCATCCGTTGCTTGATTCTTGTCCCGGACCACGTGTATGTACTCGATGCCATAGAACCTGCCTTCTAGCTTTCTAATCAATTTGCAGTATGCATCCATCTTTTCACTGGTTGTGTCCCAGTCCTTGTTGAGTTGGTTGATGACCATAGCAGAGTCTCCATAGACGTAGAGACATTTAACGCCAAGCTCAACCGCAATGCGCAAACCATGTAGGCATGCTTCGTACTCGGCGGCATTATTAGATGCTGGGAAATAAATCCTAAGGACGTACCGGAGCTGCTCCTTGGATGGTGACATGAAAAGGACTCCTGCTCCCGCACCGTCAATGTTGAGAGAGCCGTCGAAGTACATCGTCCAATACTCGTCAGATCCGGGAGAGGCAGGCGTGCTTAAGTCTGTCCACTCGACGATGAAATTGACGAGTGCCTGAGACTTGATTGTAGTGCGGCTTGCAAACTCCACGGAAAAGGGGCATAGCTCCATTGCCCATTTGATGATGCGCCTGTTCGCATCCTTGTTGCTAATGATGTCTCGCAGAGGGTACTCAATCATGACCACCACATGATATCCGTCGAAGTAGTGTTTCAACTTTCGGGATGTTATTAGTATGGCGTAGATCAACTTCTAAATCTGTGGGTACCTGGTCTTGGACTCATTGAGTACCTCACTAATGAAATAGATTGGTCGCTGTACCTTGTAGACATGGCCGGGCTCATCTCGCTCGACCACCATGGCCGTGGAGACCACTCGATTAGTAGCCGCAATGTATAGCAGGAGTATTTCGTCTTCTCTTGGAGCAGTGAGGACCGGAGGTGATGTAAGGTATTGTTTCAGCTGTGTGAAGGCAGCGTCTGCTTCCTCCGACCACTCAAACTTTTCGGATGCTTTGAGTAGTTTAAAGAACGGTAATCCTTTTTCGCCTAATCTTGATATGAAACGGCTGAGGGCGGCCATGCATCCGGTAAGCTTCTGAACATCCTTCACCTTTTTGGGCGGCTTTATGTCCAAGATAGCTTTAACTTTCTCTGGGTTAGGGCGTATGCCATCGTGACTGACGATGTTGCCGAGTAGTATGCCAGAAGGAACACCAAAGATGCACTTCTTTGGGTTTAACTTCCACTGGAATGTATTAAGGGCTGCAAAGGTGCGTTCTAGGTTGTCAACAAGGGTATGAGCTTCCTTGGTTTTGACAACTATATCATCAACATAAGCCTCGACAAGGTCATCTTTTATCTCGTCTTTGAGGCAAGCTTGTATAGCGCATTGGTAGGTAGCCCTGGCATTTTTGAGCCCGAACGACATGGTCGTGTAGCAGTAGGCGTCGAAGGGCGTGATAAAAGATGTCTTGATCTGGTCATCCTTTTTGAGAGCGATCTAGTGATAACCAGAGTAGCAATCGAGAAAGGAAAGGAGCTCGCAACCGGCGGTTGAATCTATGACCTCGTCTATGCAAGGTAAGCCAAAGGGGTCCTTAGGGCAGTGTTTGTTGAGATCAGTGTAATCAACGCACGTTCTCCATTCATTATTCTTTTTGCGTACAAGAACCGGGTTGGCTAACCACTCCAGATGATACACTTCTTTGATAAATCCGACTGCCAAAAGCCATGTAACTTCTACCCTAATTGCCTCCTTTTTGTCGCGACCGAACCGTCATAGCTTCTGCTTGATAGGTTTGGCCTTGCCGTTGACATTCAAGGAGTGCTCGATCAAGTTCCGAGGTACACCGGGCTTGTCAGCAGGTTTCCATGCGAACACATCCACGTTGCTCCTCAAGAACCTAACGAGCGCGTCTTCCTATTTGGGATCCAGGTTGGCCCCGATAAGGGCCGTTTTGCTAGGATCACCGTCAACCAGCTGGATCACCTTATGCTCCTTGGACTTGATGTTCTTGCATGGAGCCTCGAGCTCCGGGTCTCCTAGTGGTCGGTCAAGGTCTTCTTGGAGTCGAGCACGGTCTTGGCCATGCGAATAGAGAGGTCGTGAGCCTCTGCTATTTTGAAACTGTCATCTTCGCAGGTATAAGCTGCATACATGTTGCCTCGGAGGGTTAGAACTCCTTTCTCGGTAGGCATCTTGAGCACTAGATACCTATAATGAGGTATGGCCATGAACTTGGTGAGCAACGGTCGACCAAGAATAGCATGGTAGGTGCCGTCGAAGTCGGCGACCATGAAGTTGACGTAGTCGGTGCAGAAGTGGTCCGGGGTCCCAAACTGCATAGGTAGCGTGATCTGCCCAAGAGGTGTAGAGCTCTGTCCGGGGAGAACACCCCAGAACTGTGCCTCGTACGGCTTGAGGTCCGCCTGAGCTATCTTCAGGGCGGGCAGACTGTTCTTGAATAGTATATCAATGGAGCTGCCGCCGTCGATCAGTACTCTGTCAAACTGAACCTTATTGATACAAGGATCGAGGACCAGGGAAAAATGCCCTGGCTCAGGTATTGCGGCCCATTGGTCCTCTTTGCTGAAGGAGATTTCACGGTGAGACCACGGAGGGAGCCACAGATTGGTGAGGAGATTGTTGGTGTTGGCCACGTTTAAGCAAGCGCGGGCGAGCAGCTTGCATTCTCGTTTGGTCTCGATGGACACTTTGCCTTCGATGATGGTGTGCACGTGATCGGTTGGCTTGACGTACTTGTGACAAGGGTCTACATCGTCATCGTCGTTATCCTCGTTGCGCTGTTCCCCTACGTCGTTGGGCTTGTCGGATGTATCCGGAGCCTATTGACGCGTGTAGATAGACTTAAGGACGCGGCAATTCTCCATGGTATGGTTTGACTTAGGATGGAGCTGGTAGGGCCCTTTCAATGCTTTGGTGTAGTCATCTTCAAAGTTACGATGTCCGCCACCCTTTTTAACGGTGTTGACCTCGCTGTCGTCTTCCCGAGCACACTTGCTCCTGTAATCGTCACGGCGATTACGCCGCTGATTACGTTGGTCGCGGTGGTCGCGGGAGTCGTTGCGCTGGTTGTAGCGGTCAAAATTGTCGTTCCGACCACGGTTGTCATGGTAGTCATCGCGGTGTGGGGGTGGTCGGAGCGTGGAACCCTTGCTGCTTCTTCAATAATTATCTTCTTAGCGCCGTCGGCGTCCGCATATTTCTTAGCGATGGCCAGGAGCACTATGACCGATTCAGGTCTCTAGCGGAGGAGCTTGTCCCTTAGGGCATCGTGGAAGCAGAGGCCAGTGATGAAAGCCTCGATTGCCTCGTTGTCGGAGATTGATGAGACCTTGATGCGCATCTATGAGAAACACTGGACGTACTCGCACAGTGGCTCATCTTTTCGATCTCGAATTCGTTGCAGATCGTATTTGTTGCCTAGTTGTTCACAAGTAGCAATGAAGTTGTCGATGAAGGCTTGCTTGATCTCCTGTCAAGAGTCGAAGTAGTTCGCCGGCAAGCTGACCAGCCATTGGTGACCCGCATGGCCAACAGCGACTGGGAAATAGTTAGACATGACGTGCTCGTCAGCCATGGCTGATCTGCACGCAGTCTCGTAGAGCATGACCCATAATTCGGGGTTTTCCTTGCCATCGTACTTCTGAAGTTTCTCGAGCTTGAAATTCTTGGGCCATATGACTTGGCGAAGGTGTGGAGTAAACTGCTTCAAACCCGGCGGGCCGTGGGCAGTGTCATATTCCATACAGCGATAACTTTCATGGGACGCTCGATCGTCGGCTCTCTGGTTGATGCGAGTGCGCAGATCGCGTCCACCGAGCTAATGGCGGAGATTGTTATTGCCATCACAGCGATCTCGATTGCCATCTAGATTAGCCCTGCGACCGTGGTTATCGCAGCTATTGTCGTGGTTGTCCCGGCGGTTATCATCCTGGATGTCGCGGCGGTTGTCATCCCGACGACGGTTGTCATTCTGGCCACCATCATGGCCACCGTTTCCACCTTGATGGTTCTCCGATGGGTCGTTGTTGCGCGAGCCACGTTGGTTGAGTGGCTGTGAGCGACTTGGGTGCTAGCGGCTGTGGCTTGACTCGACTGAGACGGATGGAGCCCGAGCTTGGTTTACAATCTCCGCGGTCTGGGCCATAGCAGCCATCAGACAGGCTTGTATTTCATCACGAACTGCTTGGGTTTCCGGGGTGTTGGGTAGCCGTTGCATTGTCGCCATGGCGACGGCTACGTTGGCACTTGGAGTCCTGAAGACCTGTTTGTCCCCCACCCTGTCGAAAGCATCGTTGAGGTCACGTGGCTAGACCCTTATGCGTCGTGCCTCCTGGTCTGCTTCGCCTTCGATTTGTCGGTGATTAAACCGGTCAATATTGCGTGCTTCGTGTGCAGTCCTTTCTTGTTCTGTTTCGCCAACTACTGGCAATTCGTCATTGCTGACAACATGGATCAAATCCCCTCGTCTTGGTGGGAAAGACGGGAATTGTGAGAACCCCAGGGCGTGGTCTAGGATATCCAAGTCGTACTTGATGCCTTCATCTTCGTGATGCTGAAGCTCGGTGTGGACAGATGCATTAGATGCGGTGCCAGACGAGGAGCTGAAGTCGCCCTCTTGGACTGTGTGGATAGATCCTTCTTGATAATCTTCAATCCGGATCATGTTGATGAAGTTGCGTGGCTTCGGCCGAGGTCGGTGCATAAAACACAGATCCAAGCGGCGTTGTAGGTTGTAGGCATAGCTAGAGGCAGCGTTTCACAGGCCGTAGGGCTAGACCTGGTGGTTCTCCGTCGAGGCTTCGTACTCAGAGAGCCGGAGACCCGTCGCGAAGGCTGGCCGGTGACGAGTAGAGCGCCCTTCAGGAGTAGATGTGACCACGAGATCTGTACCAAGTCGTGCGGGACGACTGGTCCGAGCTGGTCAGGTAGATCTGTTGTGGGGAGCGGTTACCTGCTCATTAGGTTGACTTTGAATCGTACTTACCAGAGCTAGGGTTTTAGCGAGTTTGGTGCCGACCCGATCGATGGAGTCGAGCAGGTCGGTGTTGTCGATCTGCTTCCCTTTGTAGCAGGGAAGCGGATGACGAGTTGTCGGCGTGGCTGAAGGTGATGTAGGCGTGGTTGGAGCCAGATGTACCATAGTCGGAGCTAGATCCATCGTGGTCGGAGCCGTATCCATCGTGGTCGAAGCCATATCCGTCGTGGTCGGAGCCATAGCCGATGCAAGTGAAGCAGTGGTCGGCGCAGACTGAATCCACGCCTCCTCCGAGGTCATGGCGATGAAGTCGTCGGAGCCGGTGGTCCAGGTGATCTGGCCAACGGTGAACGTGAGGCCGTTCGGCGTAGCCATGGAGCCGGAGATGATGACCATCTTGTTTGCTTGGAGAGTAGTACGCACACCCCCTACCTGGCGCGCCACTGTTGACGAAATATGGTCGGCAGTCTACCTAGGGTTATGCCAAAGGTAGTAGATTGTCGGCAGACAGATGCGCAAGCCACAAACAAGATGGTGACGCAAGACAGACACGAGGTTTTATCCAGGTTCGGCCGCCAAGAAGGCGTAATACCTACGTCCTGTGTCTGATTTGTATTGCTATATGTCAATGAGAGATGTTTTTAGAGGGGTCCCCTGCCCGCCTTATATAGTCCAGGGGGCAGGGTTACAGATCTGGAAACTAATCCTAGCCAGTTACAATTGCCATATGTGGCCGGATAAGGATTCCTATTCTAACCGACCAGGATCTTGATTGATCGCCACATCCGCCTTGACTCCTTGCGCGAGACTCCGATCAGGTTGGCCGGGCCGCACGTCGTCTTTTGGTGGACCGAACCCACCGATCTGGGCCGGCCCAAGCTTAGCCATAAGAGTATAGGGGTTAATACCCCCACACATAGTATCATTTTGATCTATTTAGCTGTGGCTGTGGTGCTCATGGGAAGCTCACTGATTTTTTTTTTCAAAAATATAAAGCTTTCGATTGGTTGTATGCCCACCCTTTGGGCTTTCATGTTGTCAGTCAATTAACTATTGCATTGTTAAAGGATGGAATCCAGAGGTGAAGGATATGAATTTTGCTTTTACATTATGCAGCACCTCTTTGCATGGTAAAACTGTAGCAGTCTGACAATTGCAAAAACTGAAAGCAGATGCTACTTGTTCTTAAGCAAAACTGAAAACAGATGCTATTCCTATCTCTATTTTTTTTATAGTACAATTTTCTTACAAATCTAGATTAGTTCTCTGCGTAGACAAAAATACTGCTTAGGAGTCTGATATTGACATGCTAGAACCCTCCTTGTTTGCCTTTCTTGTTAGTCATATATTGACATGCTGTTGGACTCATAATACGATGCTTAGTTGTGATTCCTTTAGTTCCCTTACATTGTGTACCTATTACTGATCATACAAATAGTGAAGTTAAGTAACTTTTGGTTTTTCATGCGGAAATTTGCTAAGATTTTTGGTAAGGAGAAGAAGAAACAACTAGCCACAACAGATAGCTTCGCCAGTATGAATTGAACCTTAACTATTGACACAATTGGTCCATTAAGCATAAATCACTATTCTCCAGATTGACGGATAACTTTCTGGTATGTATACGCAGTCCAATTTTCAAATTGTTCTCATTGAATATGAATAGTGAGGTACTGATTATTAAATGATGTATTTGGCAAAAAAATAATGATCAGATAATTAATAAGAGTATACATTCCATTGCGTGGATCAGTTCTCACAATTTGGGTTTTGAGATTTCACTCCTACTGCACAAATGGTTACAATGAGATGATAAACATTCAAAGCTTCTTATTATCGTTGTGACTTAAATCTATTGGTCATTACTGCATAAATATGATTATTAAGTGACCAAGATCATCTTAAGAAGAGGTCATCACTGCATACATATGCTTATTAAATCTGCATGTATTTTCATAGCTTTTTTGAACTGAAGACTGAATTCAGTATGAATTCTTTAGAGGTGCCTAAGTCATCACATAGGTGGCTGAACGAAATCTAACAATAGCTTCACATAGCTTCAGAGTTCAGAGGTGTCACATACTCTTAGTAGTGATCAGGCTGTGACATTATTATTATTATTGTCGCTAAAGATATTTTGAGAACAATCAGATTGAGAATTATATGCACTAAAAAATTAGATCTGAGGATGTGGACTAATATATGTAAATTAACTTGTAGTAGAAACCAAATAACTCTTATATCTTCAGAGATACGATTCTTACCTAATAAAGCTTGGCAAGTATTTTGGCTGTTCAGAGTGGGAAAATAGTTAGCAGGCTAGGAAGAAAAATATTGTAAATAGCAAACATAAAAAAAGTAGTAACATAAAGAAGAAAAGGTGAAAGATTTATACATGGTGAGATAGGTCCGCATCCATGATAATGACAAATTCCCTAACGTATGCTTTAATCCATGTAAATATGCGGTACCTGGATATTTCCAGGGGAGAATAATTTCACAAAAAAATTCAAGTCAGGTGTATAAACTCACCAAGTCCTAGCTTCCTTGGCCTAGCTCGCAGTAACTGGCATCTATGTCAGGTTAAAGATAGTGCATTAAGCCATGACACTGAATAAACAGATTGGCACCACATGTACAAAAGCTTAAGTGGACCAGGAGCATATTTTTTGAGATAATTACAACAAAATCTTCTATTATTGGTCCTGTCATTCAGAAATTTGGTATATTAGTCGCAGACTATAAGAAATAATGCCTTAGATAAGCTGAGAGTTGTTTAGCCAATTTAATTAATATGTGAATTAGTGAATTGCATAATTATCTGCTTTTTGAAATCTTCCATTTGTGTTAGCAAGCTGACACCTCTCACATGTAGTTCATCATGGGTCAGTTATTTCAGTTGCTCCACCATCTCTCCAGTTACCTAATATGAATTGTCATTGTCATCATTACACAGTATAATACACCTCTGGTAAGCATCAAGGCTGTTGCGTGCCATCAAGGCGTTTGTTGCCAGCTGCACACTCCATTTGCAGGTCAATTCTGATTGTTCTCAAAATATCTTTAGGGACAAAAAAATATCTGAAGTTGGCATATATCAGGAACTCAATTAGTACTATCCTGGTTTACAAAAGTAGTAGGTCTCAACTCTGAAGTTGAAAGAGTAATGGCTAACTAATGCAGTGGCACAAGCATTTCTATAAAAAAAATCTGACTTTTCATGCAGCCTGCAACTACATGGGGAAGATGTCTGTTTAAAATCTAATCCAATAATATGATATCTATACTACTGATTGAAAGCAACCAAACATGATTTTCTACTGGTCTGAGGTGCTTAATACACCAATGTTTAGATTCAGGATCCTCTGTTACATTTTTTGGGGCCACCTAAAAAGCAACTTAGTAGTGATCAGTATTGTTATCTTATCGTCTGAGATGTGTGTTTTAAGTACAAAATGTTAGATATCTCGTAACAACGCACGAGTACGCTACCTAGTACATAATAAGATGTAAAAAAAAAAGAATGTCAAATCCCGCAGCGCGGCTATGGAGTTGGGCTGTTGTTGGCATGTGTGGGGCCCACCGGTTTGTCTCTTTGGGTAACCGTGTTGTGGTAGTGCTTAACTGATTTAGGACGGGAACAGAGGGAGCCTGCAGTTTCCTCCTATACCGCATCGGAGTTTTGACGACGGGAACAGTGGGAACAGAGGAAGAAAACGTTTGTGCACGAAACATCATTGACATCTTTGATTATACTGCTGGCATAATGCACTTCAATGCACCTACGCTACATTCCCGTGTGTGTCTCTCTCTTACCCACAAAATCACAATTATGATAAACCTATTACTCAAATTCTTCAATTTAGAGCATATAATCATGCGGGATCAAATTTATTTAGGTGCCGTTTGAATCCTTGAAATTGAATTCATTCTAATAATTATAATTTAGGCATAAATTAATTAAGCTAATATGATTCTATATAAAATATATTTGTATATTATTGTTAATCATATAAGGAAGATACTTATATGTTGCATTTCTACTATAGGGAAGCAAGTCGAAGATGCTATAAGTTGGAGAGTAGAAACATAACTAGGTGATCTATAGAATAATTTTCATTTCCCACTCTATAAATTTGAGATACACATATATGTGAACTTGGAAAAGTTGTGGAATGTCAAATTCCAAGGCAAATAACCTAATCCATTAAGTAGATATCAATTTCTCCAAACTGAAAGGATCTAAACAGCCCCTTACATGATAAATTATTTAGTTTTCAGGAACTACAATTTTGATTATTTTATGTCGAGAACAATAATAGTGTGACTCTTACTTAGAATTAAAGTAATTGCATGAGCTAATAAAATAGAATGATAGTTCACCCGCACTTAGTCGGCGACATGCGCGGGGCTTTAGGGCAGTCCCAATGCTGTATTAACTATAGATACTATAAAAATAAATAAAATGCTGAGCTGGCAAGCAAAATAATGAAGAAAGAGAAAAAACGATAGAAACCGTTTCTCAAGAAAAAAACCATTTTGGCACCGAATCCAAGACGCTAGGGAACGGTGGTTCTCGTGTGTGGAGAAACTGACGGTTTCTTCCCTCACCTTCAGTTCCACATCCCCTTCTGTGACAGTGCGCCGGAAGCCCACACGCCTGGCCGCCGTGCTGCCAGCCGTGGGCGCCCGCTTGCCGCTCTGCCCTCCGCGCTGGCCATGAGCACCCCGCTCCGCCCTCAGTGTGGACCACAAGCTCGCCGCGTCAGACACAAGCTCGCTGCGCTGCCGACCGCGTTGGCCACGAGTTTGTTGTGCCGTGCAGCGCTGCCATCCACGCCACACTAATAGTTACTTGTGCACTCACCGTGCTGCCCTCCACATCGGCCGCGTGCGCTCGCCGCCATCGACCTCCACGCCGGTACGCTGGCTTGCAGCTTGCTACGCCCGTCGTCCCTGTCCCGCCGCCCAGATAGAAGGCTGTAGGCAGGCAGGCGGACCCGAAGAAACGGGCCATCCACCACACCCAAATTCCCCGCAAGGCCGATCGATCACCACGCGGGCCCTGTTCTTTGCCAACTCGCAACCGTGCCGGTGGGAGACGTTGTAACTGGTTCAGCCCATAAGCCACAGCCCTCTTGGTCCAAGCAGACGTTGCCTTTTTCTTGGGGAGTACATGGTCCGACATTCTTCTCTTCTTGCTGGTGATGTAGCCCATAAGCCACAGCCCTCTGTTTCGTTTCATGTATTCAAATTTTAATATGAAATATGTTATGCAGTCAAACATGGGAATAATTAACTTGAAACAAACAAATCACTTTCTTTGTAAGGGAGGGGGTAGTGAATTATGAATGGGAAATTTTGTTAACAGACAAAAACAAATTTAGTGACGGGCACACACCAAACACTACCCGTCCATCCTCAAAAACTTATGTTCTAGCTTTGTTTTAAGTTAAACTATCTTAAGTTTGATCAAGCCTATACAAAACGTTCCAATGTCTACTATACTAAACAAGTATTATTAGATTTATTATGAAACATATATTTTCATACTATGTATAATTGGCATCAACAATGTTAATACTACTATGTATAAACGTAATAAGATTTGAAATAGTTTGACTTAGAACAAAAATACAACCACTACACCAGATTTGCAGATCACTGCCGGCATCATCACTGTCGGATTTGTGAGAACCGGCAGTGATGTACCTTCATTGCCGGTTATGAGCTTGAAAATAAAAAAATGATTGGGGCTGGGCTAATACCGGCAGTGAAGAACCACATCACTGCCGGTTTGTGGCTTGAACCGGTAGTGTTTTAACGGCCACTTATCACTGCCAGTTTAAGCCAAGAACCGATAGTCATTGGGCTCTATCACTGTCGGTTCTAGCCAAGAACCGACGGTGATAAGCCTACAACACAAAAAGGTTGCAGCCGTCATCTCCTTCCTCCTCTCTTCCATCCCGAGAATAGAGACGCACGTTTGGACCTTTCCCTCCATTGTTGTGGCTGCTCTTCACCATGAAGCTAGTGCTTGGATTTTGAAGAATGGCTTTATCTTTTTTCTTTAAGGTTAGTAACAAACATCCACTCCATTGATTTTGTTGCTTAATTAGCTTCGTTTTGATGGCTACATTGCTTGATTCTCATTCTAGTTCTTTCTCCATTCTAGAGAACACTTTTCCAATTGGATATTTGTGCAAGGCTCAAATTGTGGTGAATCCATCATCCAAAAGGTTGGTGTCTCTGAACACATTTAAATTCCTAGCTAATTATTCCATGGTGGTCAAGATCATCATTGTTAGTATGTGATGCTATAATTAGTTCTTAGAAGTAGAGTATAATAGTTGTTCTTCAATATTGTGCAATAATTGTTTTTTACTACGATTTTTAATTTACAGGGCCGGGGCTACCAATTTCAATTTTTCAATAATTAGTGTACAATAATGTTTTCCAAAAATGGTACTTTCGAGCTACAATTGTTGTTCATGAAGCTCGATTTCTTATTAATTCTTTGTAATTACTGTCTCAGTATTTTTGTGTGTAGAGATGGATTGAGAGTGGATGCATCGGTCCCGAACGGACAAGCGGTACATGCATGGCGTCAGCCAGTTTATCACCGATGCCAAAGCCCATGCTGGGAATGCGAACCCTGTCTTCTGCCCATGCAAAGATTGCAAGAATCATATGAACTTTTGTCAAATTGAGTCTATACGATCACACTTGATTACTAGGGGGTTCATACCAAACTATACGATATGGACTATGCATGGCGAGGTTGGTGTGAATGTTCTGCAGGAAAATGATGATGATGTGGACATGCCTGACGTAGCCATCCACGATGCTGACGAGGAACTCGGTTTCAACACAGAATCTATGGCCACAGTTAATAATGTGTTTAGGAACACACTAGCTGACGACACCGAGGATAACGATGGCATTTCTCAACTGCTACGTAATGTAGAGATCGGATGTCTTAGTGAAAGACAGCTGAAAAAAGCTAGAGAATGAGACAAGATGGCAAAACACCATTGTATAGGAATTGTCCAATGAGCAAACCGGAAGCCAACATCATGTTGTTAGAGTTCAAATCGATAAACGGATTGAGCGATAAAGACTTCAATCAGTTGTTAGGTATAATAAGGAAAATGCTCCCAGAAAAAAATGCGTTGCCAGAAAAGACATACTTGGCCAAGCAAATGATATGCCCCATCAGCCTCAAAGTTGAAAAAATCCACGCGTGTTCCAATAATTGCATATTGTACCGTGGAGAAAAATACAAAGACTTGGACATATGCCCCAAGTGTGAAGCTCCACGGTACAAGGAAGGGCTGTCAAATGAGGGTACCAAGACCAGAGGAGGTCCCGTAAAGGTCGTTTGATATTTTCCTATAGCTCTCCGGGTGCATAGGTTGTTTGCATGTGCAAAGTCAGCCAAGCTATTGCGCTGGCATGGTGAAGAGCGTAAGAAAAATATAATGATGAGGCACCCCGCCGATGGGCATGACTGGAGGACTATCAATACTATGTTCTATAAGGACATCGGTGAAGAGGTAAGGCACCTTGGGTATGCTTTGAGCACAGATGGGATGAATCCTTTCGACCAGGTTAGAAGCAATCATAGCACCTGGCTAGGGACGCTCTGTATATACAACCTTCCACCTTGGGTCTGTATGAAGCGGTCATACATCTAGATGCCACTACTGATCTAAGGGCCAAGACAACCTGGGAATGACATCGATGTGTTTCTGGAACCAGTGATCGATGAACTAGTGGAGATGTTTGAAAAGGGTGTGTCGGATGTTTGGGACGAGTACAAAAAGGAACATATCATGATCAAGGGAGTACTTATCGCTATAATCACCGACCTGCCAAGTCGAGGTTTGTTGTCCGGAGAGAAGACAAAAGGCTATACTGGATGTGTTGAGTGCTTGGATGACATCGATGCGGTAAATCTGCCAAATAACTCAAAGATAGTTTATATGGGACACCGTAGGTTCCTACCTAAGGATCACCCTTACCACAGGAACAGAAAAAGATTTCATTGGTACTATTGAGAAACACTTAGCTCCAAAATATCGAGACGAGCCTGCGATACTTCCAGAACTCAACAAACTAGAGGTTGTCCTTGGGAAGGGGGACAATGCAGTAGCAGCGCCGGATGGGAGCGTTTGGAAGAAAAAATTGGTTTTCTAGAAACTACCTTAGTGTTCATTTCTGAGTGTACGCCACTGTCTTGATCCCATGCACATCACTAAAAACATGTGCACTAACACCCTTAATACCTTGATGGACACCGGGGGGACACATGAGGTACTAGAAGAATGCTACTGAAGATAGAGCAACGCCGAAGATTAGAGATGCCATGAGGTTCACAGAGCCATCCGCTGTGGTGCGCTCTAGACTGTATGTCTAGAGAGACCTGGTGTGCTCTCGGCAATTTCCTGTCCCAGAGCAGCACTGGTTCATCGGTGCAGTGCCGAGCTGAATCAAATGTGCTCTGGACTGTACCGAGAAAAAGGCCATGTACAATAGAGTCATGGATTCATCGATGCCACCTTATCATCTCCAACCGGTATAGCTCATAGACCACCTCAGTGCTATTGTTTGACCCTAGTTGGTGCTAGAAGAATGCTACTGAGGTGGTTAAATTGTAATATGTTGATACACATTGATGGTAACATTGACCAGTACAAAAATAGGTCTTTGTTATCAGATATGAAATTTTAGTGTAAGGTCTTTGTTAT
Organism: Miscanthus floridulus; assembly: GCF_019320115.1. Lineage (NCBI taxonomy): Eukaryota > Viridiplantae > Streptophyta > Magnoliopsida > Poales > Poaceae > Miscanthus > Miscanthus floridulus. The sequence continues at coordinate 118,345,101 of NC_089589.1, read as the reverse complement.
CGTATATGTAACTTATTTCTATTTTTTGTAATTTTTTGATGTATTTCATTACTATCTAAATAAATATATCGTTGTTGTTAAAACTTTCCCATTGTAGTATCTAAATAAATATATTCTTTACATTTATGCACCTTCACTATCGGTTCTATTTAGAAACCGACAGTGACAGTAACTTTCACTGTCGGTTCTATTTAAAAACCGGCAGTGATGTCCATGCCCCTCTATATAAAACAAACTACCAGCCACATACATCTATCCCACCCACCCACGAACTCTCTAAGTCTCATTTCTCACGTTTCACTCTCACTTCTCAAGACATCCACTCTCTCTCTACGTGATTTGGTCATGGCTCCTGCATTTTTCAATGGTATTGATATGTTGTCTTCTCCAATATTCTATCTATATTCATTTGATCTATATTTATATTCATGTTTCTTTGCATTCTATATTTATATATATTCTTATTCCTTGCATTCAATCTATATTTAATTATGTTGTCACATTTTACTTGGAAGAATTTTTTGTGCATATATTTTATGTTCATATTTTTTTCATTTTATCGATCAGGTGGTATGAACAACGGACCTCCCCCACCACAAGAACCAGGTTTCCACCCTGGTGATGAGCTATTCGCTCCTAATGTGGCCATTCCACGGTTCCCTGTTCCAGCTATTGTATGAAATATTTTCCAACATCTTTTGTTTTTTCTGCTAACAAATAATTGTAATTAGTTTAATATCATTGTTGCATGCATATATGTCGCAGACTATATCCCTAATAGATTGGTTGCGAACAGGACTTAGCTGGTTCTTTATCTCGGATAGCATCGAGAACATGGCATCTAATGCAAGTGGTTGGCTATGGACGTGTGAACTCAGTTTTTCCAGCCCTGTGAGGGGTTCAAATCATTGGAACCATATCCATAGGACGGGAATATAGAGCCCGGACGTGATAAGCGCCCAATTGAGTGTTGTGCACACTTGTTTAGAGGCACTTCGACATATTTGCTATGATGTACCTGATTTCTCGCATTTCAAGGCACTTGCTTTGAATGCTGGTGATATCCCCGTCCCGCAAGCAAGCGAATGGTTTGCGAGCTACAACCATGCGGATGTGGTAAAATGGTCACTTATACCTGAGTCGTGGTTATTTATTGTTTATTATTGTAATAACATTCTCTAATTTTTTTCTTTTTCTCCACATGCAGATTGCGCTCCAGGACCTTACCTATGCTGCATGTGGCTTGTGGGCCGTTCTAGACCAAGCTACGGAGTAACTCAGGTATGATTGGAACTTCTGCAATGGAAACCTCGACCAGCTCACTATAGAAGGACGCTAGTACTGCATAAAGATTACTAATAGGGGCAATGGTCGTTCAGTAGGTTACATCTATGGCCGACCATTCTTTCGGTATTGTGAGGCACGAGAGAGTGCACTCATCGGGCATTGGACTTCATCGATACAAACGGATAACTAATTCGTGACATCAATTACCATATATGGCTACAGAGGCATGTTAGTGTGAGTGGCCCGATCGATCCCAGCAGTGATTCCGATAGTAATTAATGTTTATTTAGCTAGGTTTTCAAGGTCGTAGTTTAATTGGGTTCCAATTTTAATATGTACGGTTTTGCGTGTTTAATTATTGCCATGCATGTAATTCGTGTAAGATTTGTTGGGCAACTAGAAATATACATTCCGGTGTTGTATTGGTCTCAAAATTATTCTCAGGCTTGCACGTGCCACATGTGAAGGAAACACCAAGTTTGGGATTTTCCGAAAATGATTTGCTACTTTCTAAGGTTTAATTGAATTTCCGCGCGACGATACCGATTAATTATAGGTTGAACTGACTCTACCCACGAAAAGATCCGGAATGGTGCCAAACTTTTACACATGCTCTAATGTACCCTAGGGATAAGAATTTTGTGGAGGTGGATGAAAAAATCTATTAGGTCCAAGATGAAATTCACCCTCTTTTGTCTCATTCAGCACACAGAAAAATATAATACATAAAAAAACTAATCAGAAAAACCTAAGATCCTGTGTGGGGTCTTAATTTGGGTGTACAAGCTTGCCAAAAACATTGCAAGCCATTTCGACATAAGAATACATATGCTTCTATTTATTCAGTATATAAAAGAAATTTTTTAATATATATAAACATCACTGTCAGTTTTAAAAAACTAGCATTGATGAGAATAAACGGACAGTTATCACTGTCGGTTTATTTTTGAAAACCAGCAGTGATATATAAAAAATTAAAAAAAAATTATGCCAGCCCTCGGATTTGAGCGCAAGTCTCGGGCTGTAGAGTTCAGAGACTTAACCGCTGCGCTAGTATAGGATGTGTGCCAAGGGTTATTTACTTTTTCCTTTTGACCTTTAGGCCGCTTAAAAAATTATAAAATAGAACAAAAAAATTTGGGCGCCTAGGACTCGAACACGGGTCTCGAGGGCTAAGTTGAGAGGTCTTAATCGTTGTGCCAGTAGAAGGAGTTTGAAAGAAAATGAAAACTTATCCTACTTAACACCTAAGTTAACACCTAACTACTACACAACATCTCTGTCGGTTTAGGGAATGACCCAGCAGTGATGTACCCCATCACTATCGGTTTGCAAGCAAAACCGACAGTGATGAGCTCTTTCTCGAAATAAATTAATAATTTATAAAATAGAACAAAAAATTTGGGTCGCCTGGGACTCAAACACGGGTCTCGAGGGCTAAGTTGAGGGGTCTTAACTGTTGCGCCAGTAGGAGGAGTTTGAAAGAAAATGAAAACTTACCCTACTTAACACCTAACTGCTACAGCACATCACTGCTGGTTTGGGGAGTGAACCGGCAGTGATGTGCCCCATCACTATTGGTTTATAAGCAGAACTGGTAGTGATGAGCTACTACTATAAAAGTGGCACATGTTGAAATTATCCCAATTCATTTCATCCCTGCGCCAACCCCTCCCCCCGCGCCGCCGGAGCACCGCCCCACGCCATCCACTGCCCCAAGTCAGAGCAGCGCGCCGTCCGTGCCAAGCTGGAGCACCGCGCCGTCCGGAGCTCCGCGCCGTCCATCCCACTGCTGAGGCCTTTAGGAGCGCATGGACAACTGCTTTCCCACCCCCACGGTGAGTGTGTGGCTCACTGCCCGCTACGTGTTTGATGAAATGTCCCACAGCTGCTTACTTGAATCAGTTTGATCATGCAGTGTGTGCTGTCATACAGTTTGATCATGCAGCTATGAATGCTAGAACCTAGGTTTGCCACACAGTGTGTGTTGTCTGTTTCTTTGTGTTTCTAGATGCATTGCTAATAAGTAGTACATTGTTACTTAGTAGCACGTTGCTCAGCTCTATTCATCAGTATATTGATAAGAACAAAAGCGTAATTTTATTTTTTGTTACCAGGATAAACATAGCAGGGACTCATAATACTTGACAGAAATTGCTCTCTAAAAGTTAATGGTAGTTTGTTTTCGGAGTACTTGTATTTTCTCTGTGAAACAAACTTAAGTTTTCTCTATGAAACCATCTTGTGCATCATTGGAGCTGGCCGGATACATATGTGAAACCAATGGCTGGCCTCACCTCGTAGCTTGTAATTGCAACTGCGCTCCCATCAAGCGGATACTCAATATTTTTGGAACTGTGCCACCGATGCTCAATGTTTTTGGATGTGAGGATGGAGTATATATACTTTAGACCTATAGAACTAATATATGTCTAAACTTGTCATGGAATTCTCCATGCTATCAGCATAAAGATGCATAATTATTAACTTATGCAAGATTACAAGTAATACATAGTTATGTAGCCTTGTGCATTAAACTGGGAATATTTTCCAACAATCCTATCTTATTATGAGTTTTTGCATGTCACTTTCCTGGGATAGTATGAGATGCATATTTGCCCCTACCAAACATGTAAGTTTCAGATCAAAGTATCACTAATTTGGAAAGATACTCACCTGCACTGATACTTGTGAAAGAACCTCGCGTCGATGGTTGGGGGATTTATAGTGAGACTGAAGACTCTGAGACATCTCTAGGAGTATATCCAAAAGTCTTAAACTGGCTCTCTAAATCATCATTTGGTTTTTAATGAATAAAAAATATTCTTTATATCTTTCCTACATCTAACAACTATTACTAAGGCACGTGAATAGCTATTTTCCAAACACTCCTATCTATGCAATGGTTGTGTGTTATTCATAAATATATTAAATTGTATAAGAATACATCATGTTTGAATGACAACCTAATTTACTTAAATGTATAGGCAACCATGGCATGGTATGTAGTGCATGTTGGTCACATGCCTGGGATTTATCAAACCTGGGAAGATTGCTATGCTCAAGTCAATCGCTACCCTAGTAATTTGCACAAAAATACAACACAGAAGCTGAAGTTTTGAGGGCCTACTATAGTCATCCGGCCTACCTTACAAACCATGGGCAACTGGCCTACTATGGTCCAATGAATGCAAACCATGGCCATCCGCTGGCACTGGAGATCGAAGAGAAGCCACCCGCTGAAGATGTGAAGATTAGGAGAAATGCTCCTTGATCTCGGAAAGATGTCATGCTTTTATTTATGGCTCTGGTCATCGCTTTTCTTATTTGAAAGTTGATGTTGGCTTAGTTTCGTAGAATAGTAGGTGGACTTTGTTGTATGTGGTCAATCAAACAATGAATTTGTTCTAGGTGAACATATGCTATTATTTGACTTTATTTTATGTGGACTTATTATTAGACTTTGCATTAAACATATTATATATATATGAACATATGCTATAGTAGTTGTCTATGGCCAAAACTAACCATGATCGTGTCACAGCCATGACTCATCATCGCCTGTTACCCCGTCGCCGAAGAACAGATCGGCAATAAGAAGCGGCTGATATCGCTGGGATGGGAGAGCCGCATGATCCGACAAACGGTGACGGTATCAATCAGGTCGGTGAGAACGAGCAGCCATGGACCCCGTCGGGCTTGCTCGATCTGGGTCAAAACACTACAAGAAATCCTTTAATCCATGACGGATTCACTGTGATGGATTCAGGAAATGTCACTAACAGGATTTGCAACCTAGGATATCCAGCCCATATCCAAAACCCGCTTGCATATACAGAGGCCTAACCTAACAACAGCTGCCCCTCCTCTCCGCCGGCCTCCGCTCCCAACCCTCTCCCATCTAGGCTGCCTCCCTTCTCTTCCCCGGGCACAGCCATACCCTAGCACAACAACCATCCCAGCATGGAGGAGGCCGAGGGCGGTGCTCCACCCCGGCCCTCGGAGCGGCAGAGGCCTGCCGTTGTGCGCCTGCGCGCCCGCACACCCATGCCCGAGGTCGCTACACCGAAACCCTAGGCGAGAGCGTATGGAAGTGCAGCAGCAACACGCGCAGGTGGATCTGAGTGGGACGACCATGGGGATTCTAGTGACAGTGGTGGCTCTGATCTACTTTGGCCTTGGCTGGCCCCTGCGTCTCTCCTCTTGGCCATCAGCTCCCAGGTGAGCAGCACTTCGTTCTCTTGCAATCGATTTTTGGGTCAGATTTGAGCGGTGGTGCTTGCGGCTGGTTTGGATTTGTTGCAGGAGCACCATAGGAGGGGGAATCGAAAAGGCATGTTGGTGCTGGCTATTAGGTGCGCTCATGGCAGTGGCGTTGATATATTGCTGTTGTGCACAGGCACTTTCCTCCGTCTAATCTGTCTGGCACCTAAAAGATTGGGTAACAATTGTGTAGGGCTACTTAGGAGTTCCAAGTAGTAATTTGTTGATTTCTTTATGATTTGAAGAATAATGTCATGTATAGTCTATATGACCTTAAGTAGGGTCTGTTATTTAGTATTTATCCAACTTGCTCTTTTGTTTCCAGGAAAAGTTGAGGTTACATGAGACAGATTTCAGCATAGAAGTTTTATTTTATATGAAAATGGTACTAGGTTTGAAGTAATCTGGTTAGAGCCCGTGTGTTTTACATTAGAAAAGGTGGTTAGCATTTTTTCATGGCTCTTAACTGTAGGGACTTAGTGTATTGGAGTGATGAACTTAGGCTACTATTGTTTGAGTTAAGGCAGCAAGTAATTTATCTATGAAAAGCAATTGTTTGCTTCATGTCTGCAGCTTGTGTTTGCCTTTGCACTTTTATTTTTAACACATATGCTAAGGGAATATTTGATAAACAATCCTACCAGATAAATATAAATGACTAACATAATATTATCAGTCTATGATTGGCATGTATATAAAAAGCATTGCTTGAGGATGTTGGTTAACTATTGTTGGATGAATACTTGTAATCTGATGTTGGTTGCAAATTTATGTGATATATTGTTGGATGGAAATATGAGTTATTTTATTTAATGTGTGGGCTGTGTATTATTTTATTTTATGTGTGGGCTGTGTATATTGTTGCAACAATAATTATTTGAGCTGTGTGTGGGATGTGTATATGGGCTATATGTGCTGTAGTAGTGGACTGAAAAGTGGGCTAAAAATTAGTGATGAATTTGGGTTGCAATATGTTGAAATGGGCTTGTGAAAATGGCTGAAAATTGATGCGAAAATGGCTAAAATTGGGCCAAACTTGGCCCATCTTTGATTCTGGCCTGTTAACAAATGAGCTGGTGTATCTTTGATGTGGCAATTGATTCGTGACGGTTATTTTTCGTCACAGGAAATGGGTTTGGGCTGGACTAACTAGGCCTCGGGCTCTATCGTGACGGTTTAAAACCGTCACCGTTTATGTTAATCCGTGATGGTTTTTGACAAACCGTCACGCATGTCAATCCATGATGGTCAATCCATGATGATTTCTGAAACCATCACAGATGTTGTTTACTGACGTTTTTTCAGTGATCCGTGACAAAAATTTTCCATCATGGATTAACAGGATTCTTATAGTGAAATGACCAAGATGGCCAGGTTACTTTGGTATCATGTGACTATGTAGCCACACACGCTAATCAATTGAGAGGGTCATAGCTTACTTGGTGTCTCTAGCAGGAGCCTCCGCCGGCCGAGGAGTCAGAGGGTTCGGGTAGTAGGAAGGCCAAATCCAAGCAAGGCGTGTCAAAGATTCCTGTTGGTAGGAATGCACACTAGCACATTACTGAGTTTGTTGAATTCAGGGATCCACTCTCACCGCCTATAGCTTTGACCAAATACAAGACTATCCTCGGGTTACTTGATAGGGACTTCATCCCGATTAGGTACAGGAAGTGGATTGGGGAAGATGATGACCCGTGGAGGGTTCCCAAAAGTGAGAAGGATTACATATGGGATGTCAAGATCCTAGAGTATTTCACTTTCCAAACCGAGTATGACAGGGAGTTAGTCAAGAAAAAAGAAAAAGAAATCATGGGGACATGCTTCAAGAATTTCAAGGGGACATTGTACAAGAATTTTGTCCTCTAAAATAAAGAGCCAGATTTTGATGGTAGACAGTTTAGCAAGCAGAAGGACTTCTGGCAGGATTTCAAGGAATACAGGTTATCCGAGGAGTACTTAGCACTGAGCAGGAAGAATAAGGAGAACTCACAGAAAGCGACGAATCCTCATCATCTAGGCTCTCGTGGCTACGCCAAAAAGATGCCAGAATTTGGAGCAAAACTTCAAAAGATGGATCGTCTTGCTGAGGAAGGCGTTTAGGTTGAGACAGCCCATTGGGAGCCTAGATCGGTATTATACTGTATGGGGAGGAATGTACGGCACGCCGAGGATGGGAGCTTTAGCTCCACAAATGACCCATGAGCGAACTCATCCAGAGGATCTCCTAGGTAACTGAGGAGGTGAGGCAAGGGACTGGCACTTCTAATACGGGGAAAGATGTGCTCACCCAAGCACTCGAAACCAAGGAGCACCCTAGTCGCACTAGAGGAACCGGTGTTGTTCCTTAGAAACTACCATTCCCCCAAGAATCTAACACTTACCGGAGCTGCTCGAGGGGTAGAGCGGAATAGGAGGCAGAGTATTTAAGGCGACTAAAAGAGATGGAAGACAGAATGGAAGCACGGATTGAGGCGACTGTTAAAGCGCGAGTAGAGCAAATTTTGCTATCCAAGGGGTCAGGAGTACCACAAAACACTACTCCTACTGCCTTTAACCCATAGTTTAGGGGTCACAGCAGCTGCGGATCGACCCCACTTGATGAAGAAGAGGCGAATGTGCCTCATCTGTTGGATGGCATCACTGAAACCGTTAATGTCAAATTGTACATCCGTCAGGAATGGACAAAGGACAAGGTGGCACTTGGCCATGCCTGGCCTGTGGGAGATGGAACAACTAATGGCCACCCAATTCCACAGGGGTATGCTCGTGTCACCATTGACAGAATACTTGATAAGAAGTTTAACAAGATACCCATTGAGTACCCCATAGCAGAAGACAGGCCGAAACTTGGTCAAAACAAGGGCTCTCAAGTGGCCTGGCGCAAGCGCTTCATTAAGCTTGACCATCAATTGTCCTCTGATGATGAGGACATCTGTGAGTCTTCACCCACCCGCGATGATTACTCACCATCTCCCAATAGAGATCACTCCCCTCCTCATCCGGAGGCATCACCCCTGAGAAGGCAGAGGTCTCCTTCTATTTCTCCTCATCCGACTCCATCTTCATCAGCCCTGAGAAAAGAGACTCCTCCTCCTCCTCCATCTTCATCAGTGTCGGGAGAACAGAATTCTCGTCGTCATCCTCCTTCTCCTTCTCCACCTTAGCCCAAAACAAGATCAAGGACATCCTCGCAGTTGCAGAAAAGGTCCTTGGATTCGGTCGCTAATGCTCCCAAAGTGGACCAATAGAAAAGAAAAAGGCCGTTCAGTGGCAGCATTACCACCTTGATAAAAGAAAAATTTACAGCACACATCTCGAAGGAAGATTATGTTAATTTCTTCAATCTCTATGCCTCACTACCTTCGTTTTTGTTGAAGTCCGAATTCGAAAGGCAAACATAGAATAAATATGCTACAATAAGAGACGAAGAAATACACAATAAAGATTTAAGGAACATATAGAAGTACGTCGAAGACAACCCAGGATTAACCATGGAAGAGGCCGCGACCATCTATTATGATGTACAAGGGACGACAACACCGGTAATGAAGTATGAAAGGGGCAATCTTTTGGTTCCCGATCATCAGTATAAAAATCTGACAACATATATGCGTCAGTTACATGAATATTACATGGCTCATGCAACAGAGATGGACGACTTTGGTTTTGAGGTTATTATCCATTCGCCACATGTTTTCCATTATCCTAAAGAAGAGAAGTTCGATGTCGAGTGGGAGTGCTTGTTCTAGCTATACTAGAAACGCTCTCTCGATGTTCAAATATTGACACTGTGGACTATGTAAGTACCCTACAGGCAGGATATTACAATTAACTACTCTCTCGAGACATAAATTGTTAACTTTTGAGCACTTCCCATGATTTTTATGTAGGTGTATAGCAAAATTTTGCATTCTAAAAAGCAAATGGGATTACATAGGCTTCTTGGACCCCTTGCGAGTCAATGAGAGGACATGTCTAGGCCTCCATGGATGTGACATGGAAGACCTAAAATAGAGATTGATTGCTATTTTCGACGAATTCACGATGAAGAACAAAACCCACATACTTCTAGCCTACAACTGCGAGTATGTGTTCTCAACTTTTAATTTTATTCTTCTTTTTTCATTAAGATTATTCGATAATTAGGATTCTATGATTGCAGCAACCATTTTGTCTTCATTTGTGTTAATCTTGCCAAAAATCTGACCGAGGTGTGGGACTCGAAGAAAAAACCATTTCATCATCTAGATGCACTGGTGGTAGTGCTGAATTAGTAAACGATCCTAATAACATATTATTTTCTAATCACACATACCGCTTTCTAATGTTTCTCCTTTTAATGTTGCTCAGTGTCCGAAGAAGACATATCGGTGGGAAGCCGGTCCCATTCAAGGTTGTCGAAATGGAGGGAAAGTACCTATCACAGCCGGCGGGAAACAATGAATGTGGGTTTTATGTAATGTGGGCAATGATTCGCTACATCGGCGGGAAATCGGCAGAAGCCCATAAGTTGGTGTGTATAATCCCCATTTCATTTATATATGTTAATAATTCAATAAAATGATTTATTGTTCCTCTTTGGATATCGTCTTTTTTGAACGACAACGTAAGAAATATAACCACAAAAGGCTGTTAGACATGGAGATCATCGTACTGCAATCAGAGCTGGCAAAATTCATCTTAGCTGAGGTATTGGAAAAAGATGAGTATTTTCTATTGCACAATCTGTGAAGTACAAGGACCAGTATGGCCCAGAGCGGCTCGCTAGATTATTGTAAGAAGTCCGAGAAGCATGTGTGAAGTCCAAGAACATTTCTTTTTTATTTTGAGGGATCGAGATGTGGATAAGAACATTTGAACTGTAACCGTAATATTTGTAATGTTTAATATTGATGTAGCTGTCGTCTGTGTAGCGTATATAAAGCGAAATTCGATTCCATGAAAAAATATAAATTAAAATCAATTATAAAACAATAAATTGGGAACGTGACGTCACTGCCGGTTATCAGAGAACCGGCAGTGTTGTCGTAAACATCACTGTCGGTTAGCAACAAAACCGGCAGTGATGGCACTGCCGGCTCGAGCCACAAACCGGCAGCGTTTGCTTAGCCATCACTGCCGGTTTTTGTCACAAACCGGCAGTTATTCTTACTAGAACACTGCCGGTTGAAACACAAGTTGATAGTGTTGTTGGAACTGAGCTCTACCGGGTGGTCTTATGAACCGGCATTGTTGGTGGAAATGAACATTGCCGATTGTGTAAAGAATCGGCAGTGAAGAACAATGCCGGTTTGTAGGAACCGACAGTGATAGCTTACCCTTATCACTGCCGGTATGGTTGTGCCGGTTCAAAATCCGGCAGTGATGGAGTATTTTGAACCGATAGTGACAGAGTATTGTGACGTAGTGAACGTTAGATTTCTTGAGATGTAGCCTCTATTCTTTTTTAAATGACGTTCGGACCAATCTAGTTGGCCATTTCCAATACAAAGGAGTTGTCTGAAATGATATGAATTCAAGAAAAGAGGTAGTATAACATAGGAAAAAACCAAAGGACAGATGGGCCCAATGTAACCTGTCCTTTTTCTTTATGTTTTTTTATAGGCGTCCTGTCCTTGGTTCTTCATGCGATCAATCAACACTAATAGACTACGAGTACAGATACTACAACTTATACGAGTCTAGCCTAAAAAAAACACTAATAGATTACGTACGTGCTCCACAAGCACCGAGGCATCCAGTTCTTTCTGGGGACCTCCTTTGTTTTCTTGAAAAAGATCCCCAAATGAAATAAAAGAATAAACAAAAGAAAAAAGATAAAACAGTCGCACCCACCACAAAGGAAAAGGAAAAGGAAAGGAGGAGCCGAGGACCGACCAACCATCAGATCGAGGGCGTATGGCTGTAGGGCGTATGGCTGTACTTCTTTAATATGATACGATGTGCTGTCAAGTGCTGCAACATCTAAATGGTTGGAAGATCACTGTCTGTATTCTAGAAATTCAGTATATATATACAGCACTGGTTTGCCACGCTAGCTACAACTCCGTCCTATATAGCATGGCAGCATTTTCATGCAGCACAGCCCGTGTACGGTGATGTGGTAAGGGGTTTAGATTTGAAAATAAGACGAGCAAAAGGCTGCATTGCGCACTCAGGGTGGAGTCTTTGACTTGACAGGGACGCTCTTATTTCCGGCTAAGTATATTTTAAGTATTTTTAAATGACACACCTATATGGTGAATGTACGGTGTCGCTAGCTCTAAGATCCTGAAAGTGTTTAGGGGTGTATGTACGCTCATATAGAGCATATGTATGTGTATTTGAGCACTTATCATTGCATTATGTTTTGCGAAAACAAATATGTTGAACGTTTTATCGTAAAATGTACATTTTTGTTATATGATGTTTAGAAAATTTATAGCAAAAGTGCACTTCTACAGAGTTATAACATCACTTGTAGTCAAACTTTGGAATAATTGACTTATGACACCCTAAAACATGACTCGTTTGTACCGGGGGAGGGATCCGAGTAGTGAATTATGAACAGGGAATTTATTAGGAGATGAACACAATTTTATTAATATAGGCATGGACCAAGTATAACCAGCAAAGAACACCTGCGCTGGAAATTAAGAACAGAGGGGCCAAAGGCATCTGTCTGTTTTCTTTGTAAACTTTTCTTTTATAACTAACGCATCCTGTCCTTTGGCTTCTTCCTCTATCCGATACTTTTTGAGGACTAACACTCTGTGATCCACAATCATCGATGCATCCTATACCTTAAGGACAGAGGGGACCAAGAACACCTTAATAATGCATGCACCTTTGTACCAATTGATCGGAGGCGCACGGACGCACGCTCCCACTTTAGTTTCTTAAACAAGATCCTCAAATGAAAGAAACCGGTAAACAAAGACCGCAGGCAAAAAAGAGATAAAACAGTCACACCACCACAAAGGGAAGAAGAAGGAAACGACAAACCATCAGATCATGTATGCATGATTACCCATACACTGTACCACTGGCAAAAAAAATGATAGCTGCGAATGGATATGATGAATGGGGAATTTATTGAGAGATGAGCACAAATTTATTTAGAGGCACAAACAATATGTAACAAGAAAATAAAGAAGACATCCGCTGGAAAGGATCGGGGGCCCAAGGTATCATGTCTTTTTCATAACTTTTTTATATAATCAAAGCATCCTGTCCTTGGCTTCTTCATTTCCCTACATCAGGAGGCACCATGCTACTTTTTTACATATGTGCGCATCGCTACCCCGCTACTTCACACGATCAATGAACAATAGGCACCTAGTTCTTTAATTTATTGGGAGCTTTTCTTTTGTAATGCATGTGTATACAGTTGTACTAACCGGAGGCAAAGAGATGCGCACTCCCACTTGGATTTCTATATAAGAAATTGAGATCCTCAAAGGAAAAAAATACAATAAACAAGGACCGTAGACAAAAGGATAAAAGTCACATCACAAAGAAAAAGGAAAGAAGAGGGAAAGAAAGAACCAACCATCACATCATAGTGTATGCACAGTGCTTGTGGTGCATTCCTATAGCAGCATAATGCTATCTTTTTTCATACATTGTGGGTGTCATGTTTGCACATATAGGCACTGTACACCGACACATTGATAGTTATCCTATTCCCTCCATCCCACAAAAAGAAACAATTCTAACATTCAAAATTTGTGTACAAAAAATGCAATCCTAGCTAGGGTAAGACTATCCTTAGGGCATCCCCAATGGTTTGTGGGACTGAGGGAGTAGTTACAAATGATGCGGTACTGATCAGCAGACCTATAATCAGGGATAAATATGAGACAAGTAGTTACTTAATTGGTCATTAATCCCATATTTAGTTCATTTTTTCTCTTTTTCTTGCTTGAAAACCCAGATTAGCTAGTAGTTCTGTTTGATGTATTTTGGGTGACAACCCTGTGACTAAAAAAAATGAACTTGTATCCCTACTCAAATGCATTTAATTATTCGTTAATTATATTGTAGTTTTTTATATTCAATTTATTGAATTGATGTATGTGTTTTTCCTAACACTAAATTCACTCAAAATTGAAATTTTAAAATTTTACAACCAATAAAAATTCATTTTTTCACGAATAAACTAAAATTCATTTTTACTCGCATGCAAAATTGTTTTAAATTTTTTTTCAAAGTTCACATTAAAATTCACCATGTGCACTCTTGGAATTTGTGTTATCTTGAATTCATTTTTAGCACCAAAATATTCCCTTGAGAATTCCAAAACCCTTTGATCCAAAAATTCCTCCATGAAATCCCAAATCCAAGCTTATAATTCAGATTTGAGTCCCACAAAAGAAACACCTTTGTCTCTCCTCAAAACTATCTGAAAAGGATTAGGCAAGCGTGAGGGGGGTGGGTGAATAGGCATGTTTAAAACAAAACTCAGTGCAATGGTCAGCCACAGGTGCGGCACTGCTGCACTTTTACGTGGCACTACCAAGACACGGCAGTGCTAGGTAAAACTGCAATGGTCACACATATTAGAGCACCTCGAAGGCACAATTCAAAATCTACATAATGAAACTTAGATCAAATAAATTACTATTGTTCTTGGGTAGTGTTGAGCCTATTTCACCACTTGAACAAGGAGAAGCCAAGGCACAAGTAGATCAGGAGCAAACCCTAAAATACCAACACAAACAAGTAGAGCACAATACAATAGCAAGAACACAAGAGACAAAGAATATATTATGTGGTTCAGCTCACCACTAAGGCTTGCGTACCTACACTTTGTTGAGGAAGCCACCAAGGCTTGGGTTTCAAAAACTCTATCCTCTTTTCAAGTCAAGAGCACAAGCCTCCTGTTTTGAGAGTTCTCATTAGATGTTGGATGAGTTATAACTTCCCAGAGCACCCACAAGAGTTGAGAGATTCGACGGGCAATGCCTAGCTGGCTAGAAGCTCTTGCTCAAAGTGTAATGAACACAATTGCTAATCAAATGCATTTAATTATCCGTTACATATATTGTAGTTTTTTATATTCAATTTATTGGGCGATGGTGGCTATTATGACTTTCTGTAACACCCTATGTTTTTCCTCACGCTAAATTCACAAAAAAAAATGATCTTTTCAAATTTTACAACAAACTAAAATTCATTTTTTGCTCGCATGCAAAATTGTTTTCAAAAATCACCATGTGCATTCTTGGTTCATTGTGGCACCAAAATATTCCCTTGAGAATTCAAAAATCCTTTGTATCCAAAAATCCCTCCTTGAAATCCCAAATTTTCCTTTATCAAAATCACAAATTGCAGCCTATAATCTAGATTTACCTACCACAAAAGAATCACTTTTGTATCTCCTTAAAACTATCCTTGATTCAAAATCCAATCCCAAAATCACTCAAACCATATCTTTCAAATTTTATGAAGAATAAAAAAGAAAACCAAAAAACGAATAGCACCACGGGCTTAATCGCTTTCCCTCCTCCCTCCCTCTCTCTGTTTAGGCCCGGCATGACCCTCTCCTCCTCTTCCCTTTCTCCTCCACACTTGGGGGTGATCCTGCTGCTTGCTTGGCCCAATGGCAAGCCTAGCAATATTAGCCACCTCCAGCTCCACTTCTCTCTCTGACGTAGCGGCCCCGGCTATAAGCCCCTCTCCTTCGTCCCATGTTTTCATCCCCGCATTGTCACCAACGCATCTGGTCTCGCTGTCCTGGCTCGCCACTAAAGAAGGACAAGCATGAGCGCATGCCATCTATCCCCACCGACGTGTCCCATCATCTCTCTTCTCCTCCTCATTTTCTCACCGCACAGCGAAGCTATCGTCTGTCACCGCCTTACGGCTCGTCGGAGCCATTGAGGCGACCACACATGGCTTGCTTCCCCACCTCGCTTTCAACCTTGTGTAAATCGTTGTGGCCTCGAGGTCGACCCAACATGCCATGAGCACCCCCTCACACGGTCAGCAAATATCTTGGTGGGCATGAAATATTTCGCCGCCACGAACCACGTCATCATTCTCCTAATCGACCATACGTTCGGGGTGCTCATCACTTGGGGTGGCCTTGTCGCGACTGAAAGGATCAAGATGCCCAAGAGGGGGGTGAATTGGGATAATTCTAAATTTTACAATAATTAAACCCAACACTTAGCCCATTTCACCCCTTGTGCCTAGAATGTGTTTCTATTGTTCTGCCACACAAAAGTTTTGCACCATAGGTTCCTATCCTACTCTAGCATGGCAATTCTAGAAATGTAAATACATGAAATGAATTGTTCAAATGTAAATGCTCAAAGTAAAGAGAGGGAAAGGAACACGGCGATGTTTTCCTAAGGTATCAGAGAGTTGCCACTCCCTACTAGTCCTCATTGGAGCACCTGCGCAAGGGTGTAGCTCCCCCTTGATCCGCACAAGGATCAAGTGCTCTCTACAGGCTGATTCTTTGACACTCCGTCGTGGTGAATCACCCACAACCGCTCACAACATGACTTGGGTCATCCACAAGCTCCGCCGGATGATCACCAAGCTCCCAATCACCACCGAGCCGTCTAGGTGATGGCGATAACCAAGAGTAACAAGCATAAACTCTCACATGACCAAGACAAGCCTAATGACAAAGGTGGATTTACACTTGCTACTCCCTATGCACTAATGAGGTCCTTAATCTTGGATTATCAAATCTCAATCACCCCACTAGGCTCTTGCTCTCCCTTTCACTCCAAAGGTGTTTCTCAGCTGAACAAATGGGCAAGAGACCTCAAATGGACAAGTGGGATATGTATTTATACCCCCCCATTCAAAACATAACGGTTGAGGTCCAACTCATCAAGTATCGGGCTGACCGAACGCATCGGTCAAGGTGACCGGATGCTCTGGTTAGAGTAACACGTTAGCGTGTCAGAAAGAGTTGTTTGCTCTGGCCGGACTCTGGCCTACGTCCAGACAGGACCCACCGAACGCGTCCGGTCATCAAAAACCCTCTCTGGAACCTTACTGATGTTGACTGGACGATGGTACCTAGAGTTTGGTCATTTCTCTGTTCAGCGTCCGGTTCATGGTCAACAACCTATCCACGCTACTATAGATACGGCCAGCGTCACGTTTGGTTAGCACTAGTGTCCAGCGTCCGGTCGCACTCTAACTGCTGCTGCCGATCAAATGAACTGACCGGACTCTCCACGCTACGTCCGGTCACAACCAAACCAGCGTCTGGTCAGTCATTTAACCCTCCATTCACTTCCAATTCGAAATCCTTTGTGAATGAAGTTGACTTATATCGATCTTAGGGCTATTAGTGAGCTACCTAGTGCTAAGTTTGATAAGTGTGCACCACACCTAATCCATTAGACTCACCTAGGTCAAGCTACTAGTCCTTACCCCCTTAATAGTATGGCCAAAGGAAAAACAAAGTCCTAAACTACTCCAACTGTCTCTCCAACGCCAAACGACACTTAGAACTAGTCCGTCCTTAACCTTGTCGTCCATCATGTGAAAATCAAAATGATTTCCTTTGACAGGGGCATGACAACCATGATTGCCCAATCAATTTCCATTACCATGACCTAACTCAAGTTGCCTTTGCAATACACATGTTAGTCATAGTAATCTCATGTCGTCATTAATCACCGAAACCCAACTATGGGCCTAGATGCTTTCAATCTCCCCCTTTTTGGTGATTGATGAAAACACAACCCCAAGTATGTAAAAGGGATGAGTGAGGTTTTCAAATTGCTTGGTTCATATAAGCATTTGTCAATAAGAACAAAGGAGTTAAGCATGCTTATATGACCCAAGCCAATATGGTGTACTCAAAAGATATGAATTAAGCATGAGTACATGAAGTAAAGCTCATTTGAATTGGAGTAAAACACGGAACCAAAGCAAATGAGCATAACCAAGTGACATGACATATATATATCAATGTAGAGAGCACATGTCACATAAGTCTCACCATCACATGTATATAATACAATGCATGAAAGTAAATGTGAATGCATGAAGTATCACACACAAAAGACCAAAAGGAATCGAGTCCATCTCACACGCTCCCCCTAAATCTAACATACTCTTTCCCTCTCCCCTTTGGCGTCAAGCACCAAAACCTAAGGGTTAGATGACAGGACAGGAGCAGTCCAGTTAGGCGCTGAGGTGTGGTGAGAGATCTAGAACTAAGCTACAGCATCCTCTGACCCTGAGTTCTGCATGGTCTGGCCCTCTGTCATTGGAAGTGAAGGTGAAATGGTCTAGATCTGATTAGGAACTAGCACGGCCTATGACTCTAGAGGTGTCACCGTAGGAAGTGGAGCCAGAATTGCCACTGTCGCTATTGCTGAAGCCTCAAGTGTAGGAGTGACTGACTAAGGTGGCTCGGATGATGCAACAGATGACAGAATTATCTCGGTAGTCCTAGTAACTAGAACAACTGTGGTAGGTACAGGGACTCAGAACTCTAGAGGTGTAGGCTGCCCTATAAGCTCACTGAAAGTAGCATCGAGACTCCTGGAGACTGGGGTGTCCATCACTAACACCGAAGAAGTCTGAGTCAGAGTAAAGCCCATAACAATAGGAGTAAAGTGTGGAACCTACACAGTCACTAGTGAAGCAAACCACTAGGACACCTGCTCTGTAGGTAAAGCAAACTTAGTAGCTGGTTGTCCCTAACTCTAAAGCCCACTAGGCTATACAGCTAGAGTCACTGGAGTGGTAGTGGCAGGCTGACCTATCTACAAGGTGGGCTAGTGAGGAGAAAGCCCTATAGCGGTGAAGACATGCTGCATGAAGTCGAGTAACTGCTGCTGAATCACTAGCTACTACTATTGAAATTGATCCTGTCATGCCTGAACCTGAGCAAGTGCAGCGGCGGTCTCCTCTGCCTAGCATGCCTAGTCCTGCCTCATCCACTCAAGTACAGCTAGGAGTGTCGGGTCTATCTACGGTGGCTGTGGTGGAGCTGAGTTGGAGCCATTGGCCTCTCTATTGTGTAGATGAGGTGCCATCTGTGGAATCAGCTGATAGTCATTGTCTGAGCTATCACTCGAGTCGCACTCGATCTCATCCTCCTACTGTGCATCAAGCTGCTCCTGCTCTGTCTCAGCAATAGCCCTGATGGCCTCATCCTGCTCAGATATTGTCTCTAGCACCTCTGGGCAATGGCTCGGCTAGCTCTTGTCATACATTGGAAACTCAGTGGTAGCACCTGTCCACTCTGCCATTGTCTCTAGGGACTTGTGTGGAACTACCTTTCAGAGTAGGAAAGTGATCTAATGAGCATAAGGCAGCTGACGGTGACCTCTAAAGCCCTCTGCTACTGTGTCCTCCATCTCTGAAAGCATCACATCCCAAATATCAAAGACAGTCTGAGACACCAGGTAATGCACTAGCTACAACTAAATACGAGTTAGGCCCTCGTGGTAGCCCATCCTCATGAGTAGAGTCCTCCTTATAATAGCATCAAGGAGTTGAGCTGTAGGTGTAAGGTCACGTGGTGTCCTGCTCGACCCCTTGCCAAACAGCTGTGTGAAGCATGGTCTGACAAGATTTGTAGGTGGCACAAGTCCATCGTGAGGGCGTCTCGAAGGCTCTATCTATCCATAGCATACCTCATGAAGTTGAATAGGTGACTCTGGAATCCTCAGTATCTCTTTGACCCTAAAGCTCTAGAGCCTATAGTCATGGCCTCTAAAAGCAAAGTAAATAAACATGTGCCTCGAGTCAATCCATAGAGAGGAGTAGAACTCACAAACCCATAATGGAACATAGCGACCAGTTCGTCCAAGAAGATCTATCAAGCCTGGCAGATAAGTGAGGTGAGGATGGATCTGCTCGCCTGCAGTTGCAACTAGAGACTCTAAGGAGCAGATCCGCTATGATCTGAAGGCAACACCGCTGTTGAGATAAGGCTTATAGAAATCCTCCTATAGCATGGTGTAGAAGTACTCTAACGCACGCTCATCCCGCCTCAACGGAAACCAATCCTTGAACTATATGAACCGTAGCTGCTGCACCTGTCTCGCTGTGGTTGCACTTAGGTCAAGGTGTACCACCGGAGGTGGACCCTATGGTCTAGAAGGTGGACAAGAGCCTCGCCTCTGTGTCTAAGGCCTCGGTGACACCTGAGTGCATGTGCGACTGGAGCGTCAAAGCTATGGCTATGCTGCCTGCTCTGCCTCCTCAACCTGCTCTCCCTACTGAGCGTCCTCTGTCTACTCTATTGGCTGCCCTATCTCCACCTAAGTCTAAGAACCCTCTAGTGCATCCTCCAAAGAGATACGCCATCCTCCAAGCATGATAGTCCTAGGTGGACTACCAAGACTAGCCTCAACTCGCTCATTGGCGGTCCTCTGAGCTGGGGATAACTGATCTCCTATGCGAATGCCACTACCATGTCCACCTCTCTCGGCTCGTTCTGTGGCGGCTGCCACTGCTACTGCTCTCTCTACCTCAATATCATCTCTCTTGCACTTCTTCTTGGTAGTCTTCTTCTCCTTTCCTTTTTCCTGAACAGTCATGCGAGGTGGAGGCCTTGGATCCTCATCACCGAGACCACCCCCGATGTTCTTGCAACGAGCCATCTCTGAAGCTAACAAGAATCACTGCCACTGACAAGGAACAACTACCAACTGACACTCGTGAGGCTTGGCCTCAATCTGTACTCTCGGGCTTGGCCCCGAGTAAATCTATCAACTGCCCAACTGCCAAGCAGACTCACTGCCCGAACTGATTGCACGATAGAATAGGAGGCATACATAAGCAACTTTATATACTAGGGAAGCGAATGACCTAATGGAAAGCAAGCAGTAGGAAAGTGATGATTGAATATGGCTTGCTACCCTAGAACAAACCTAAGACATGCGAAGGGATAAGTTGTCATCATAGGGACACCACACGGGAACGAGAGAGGAATTAGAATTGAAATCAAGCCTGGTTGAGATAATTCGTCGAACACGTGGTAGGCAATGAAGATGGCTTACCCTTAGGGCTAGGGTTTGGCATCACAAAGCAGTGTGGTGGCTGAGGAGGCACAATGGTATGGTAAGGCATGGCACTGGGAAGCCGTTGGCGCGAGAGGATGGCAACGCGGTGGCGCGGTGGTGTGCGAGCACACGGCGGCACAGTGGAGCACGAGCTCGTGGTGATGGGCGTGGACGGCTGAGCAGGCAACACGTGTATGATGGCGGCATGGGTGAGCGAGCACATGGTGGCAGCGGTGGCATGGCGGCGCGGGTTCACGAGCTACACGACGGTAGGGCCGCGGCTGCCGGAAGAGAGCAAGGCGGCGGTGGTTAGGGCAGCAGCAGCGGTACGGCATACGGAGAATGGTATATATGGTGGCCCCCCATGACAGATAAGGAAAGAAAAGAAAAAATCTATTCCGCTTGCACTTTAGTGACCGAACGCACCGACAAAGATGACCGGACGTTGCCCTCCAGAGTTCGGTCAACAACAGAGAGGTCCAGAGACCCTCAAATCATGACCGGACGCGTTCGATGACCCTTGACCGAACACGGCACAGAGTTCGGTCCTTCCCTAAGATCCATCCTACACTGACCGGACACAGAAACATCATCACACCGAATGCTGTAGTAACATTGTTCATCATCCGGTCCACCTTCAGCAATTGTTCCTCCTTCAACAACTGCAGAAACACTGACTAGATGCTCGAAAGCAGAGTCCAAAGCAGCATCCAGTCACTCTTCAGCTACAGTCTTTCTTCGTTCCAACGAGCCCCCTTTTCCCAATCGAGTCCCAACTTCAATAAGACCAAAATAAACACCAATTGGGACTTATATGAGAGACCTCTCTCAAACCCTCAAGTTTTTTAAAATAATTTGCCTTCGGCTATAATTCTTTTTAAGAAAATAGGCAACAAAAGGGGCGAGGAGCACCATGTGACCAGACAAGAGGGTTTTATGATCAATAGGAGCTTCAAATGCTCTCCCTATTTAGCGATAAACACAGCGGGTGCTCAAAAGACAACCGAAAAGAAATGACAAAGCAACACACATGCACATGCAATGCAATACTTGAAAGTAAGTCTAGTTGCTTGTAAAGTTTGATCCAAGGTTAAGCTTCTTCACACGCTTTTCGGCGGTTATCTTAACCATGTTACACAAGCCCAAAGTGCATTACTAAAAATTAAACATGTTTTATATTACAATGCAATATAAGGGACAACACAAGCTCATTTTTTAGTGAAGTTACTAAGGTCAAGCACATTGAGCTCATTCCTCAACTAACAAAATGTAGCCTCATCTAGCGGTTTAGTGAAGATATCTGTCAATTCATCCTCGGTCCTTACAAATTCTAGTGATATATCATTTTTAGCAACATGATCTCTAAGAAAGTGGTGATGGATATCTATGTGCTTGGTGCGAGAGTGTTGAACTGGGTTATTAGCAAGCTTTACCATGCTCTCATTGTCACACAAGAGAAGTATCGTTTCTAGAAGTACACCATAGTCTAGAAGAGTTTGCTTCATGTAAAGAATTTGTGCACAACAAGCACCCGCGGCATTGTACTCCACCTCGGCGGTGGACAAGGCCACACTATTTTGCCTCTTAGAGGTCCAAGACACTAGTAATCTACCAAGCAAATCGCACCCTCCGGATATGCTTTTTCTATCAATTTTGCAACCGGCATAATCTAAATTGGAATAGCCAACTAGTTGGAATCTAGCTCCTTTGGGATACCAAAGACCAATGCTTGGTATGTGCTTAAGGTACCTAAGGATTCTTTTAACGGCAACCATGTGAGCCTCCTTAGGATTAGCTTTAAATCTAGCACACATACACACACTAAACATGATGTCAGGCCTAAATGGTGTCAAATATAACAAGCTACCAATCATAGAATGGTAGAGAGTTTGATCAACCAATTTATCTCCCTCATGTAGGTCGAGATGTCCATTAGATGGCATTGGTGTCTTGATTGTCTTACATTCATCCATTTTGAACCTCTTGAGAAGATCTTTGGTATACTTTTCTTGAGAGATGAAAATCCCCTCTCTCATTTGCTTGACTTAAAAACCAAGAAAGAATATAAGCTCTCCAATCATAGACATGTCAAACTCCTTTGACATCAATTCACCAAACTATTTGCAATAGTCTTCATTTGATGAGCCAAATATGATATCATCAATATATACCTGACAAATGAAGATCTCTCCATCAAGCTTCTTGGTGAATAGTGTGGTGTCGACCTTCCAAATAGTGAAGCCCTTCTCAATGAGGAAATCCTGAAGGCGCTCATACCAAGCTCTTGGGGCTTGCTTAAGCCCATATAGCGCCTTGGATAACCTATAGACATGATTAGGATATCTAGGGTCTTCAAACCCAGAAGGTTGATCAACATTGACTAGTTCATTTATGAAACCATTTAAAAATGCACTTTTAACATCCATTTGATACAATTTCATTTCATGATGAGACACATATGCAAGAAGGATACGAATGGCTTCATGTCTTGCAACCGGTGCAAAGGTCTCTCCAAAATCAAACCCTTCAACTTGAGAGAACCCCTTTGAAACTAGCCTTGCCTTGTTCCTCACAATGATGCCTTAATCATCTTGCTTGTTGTGGAACACCCACTTTGTTCCAATGACTCTTGCATCTTGTGATCGCTCTTCAAGTGTCCAAACTTCATTGTGGGTGAAGTTGTTCAACTCTTCATGCATAGCATTTATCCAATCCAGATCTTTAAGAGCTTCTTCTACATTCTTAGGCTCAATGCAACAAACAAACAAGTGATGTTCAATAAATGAAGCAAGTTTTTAAGAGCGAGTCATTACTCCCTTTGAAGGACTCCCTATGATGAGATCTTGTGGATGTGCTTGTAGTAGGGGTGAATTTCTTCTATCAACCACTTGAGAGGGAGGTTGTGGAGCATCAACATCTTGAGCTTGTGCCACCATTTGATCATGGGAGATATAAGTATATTCATTTTCTACTCTCCCATCTTTATCATCATCTTATGGCATATTTGATGAAGAGGGTGGATCAATCACTTGTACATCATCTTTGGGCTTGATGTCTCCAACCAGAATCTTCTTCATGTCCTTCCTCAATGGTTCATCACCTACATCATCAAGATTCTCATGTGCTCCTTGGGAGCTATTAGATTCATCAAATTTCATATCATATGTTTCTTCAACCAAGCAGGTGGCATTATTAATTACTTAGTATGCTTTGGACTTTGATGAGTAACCAACAAGAAAGTCAATATCACAACGTCTTTGAAAGTTCCCTAGGTGTTGCCGCTTCTTGTAGATGTTGCATTTGCAACCAAACACCTGGAAGAATGAGACGTCCGGCTTCTTCCCATTGAGCAACTCATAAGGGGTCATGCCAAAAAACTTTTGAAGAAATAGGCGGATGGATGCATAACATGCGGTGTTGATAGCTTTTGCCCATAGAGCTTCGGGTGTATTGTACTCATCAAGCATTGTTCTTGCAAGGGTGATAAGTGTCCGGTTCTTTCTCTCTACTACCCCATTTTGTTGAGGAGTGTATGTTGCGGAGACCTCATGCTTAATCCCAACGTCATCACAATATGCTTCAATGTTTGTGTTGTTAAATTCTTTTCCATTGTCACTTCTTATCTTCTTGAGCTTCACTTCAAATTCATTTTCTGGTCTCTTGACAAACTTCTTGAAACATGCAGCCACTTCGGTCTTATCATGAAGGAAGAACACCCAAGTATATCTAGAGTAGTCATCAACTATCACAAGACAATAGAGATTGCCTCCCAAACTCTTGTAAGTTGTTGGTCCAAATAAATCTATGTGGAGAAGCTCTAGCACTCTTATTGTTGACATGTAAGCTTTGGTTGGATGAGTGTTTGCAACTTGCTTGTTGGCTTGACATGCACTGCAAAGCCTGTCCTTCTCAAATTTCACATCCTTCAAACCTCTCACCAATTCGTTCTTCATTAGCTTCTTGAGTGAGCTAATCCCAACATGTGCAAGTCTTCTATGCCATAGCCACCCAAGTGATGTTTTGGTGAATAAGCATGTCTTCAAGTTTGCATCTTCGGAGGTGAAATCCACTAGATATAGGTTGTTGTATCTAAAGCCCTTGAATATAACTTGATCATCATCTTTGTTTGACACAACCACTTACTTCTCGGTGAACAAACATTGAAAGCCAAGATCACATAATTGACCAACGGATAGCAAGTTGAAACTCAATGAAGCAACATATAGCTCATTTTATATTGAATGACCATTTGATATTACAACTTTGCCTAATCCTTGAACTTTGCCCATTGAATTATCACCAAATGTAATCATTTCTTGTCCATCTACTTCTTCATCTAGTGAGGTCATATGTTGAGTGCAACCACTATCAATAACCCAATGACTTCCACCGGTCTTGTAGTTTACCTACACATAAGAGATTAAGCTTGTTGTTTAGGGACCCAAACTTGATGAGGGCCCTTGACTTTCTCAACTAGTGACTTCGCATC
Organism: Miscanthus floridulus; assembly: GCF_019320115.1. NCBI lineage: Eukaryota > Viridiplantae > Streptophyta > Magnoliopsida > Poales > Poaceae > Miscanthus > Miscanthus floridulus. Next base: position 118,320,084 of record NC_089589.1, on the reverse strand, counting down.
CAAATTTGCTTAGGCCTATTCTTGTTCGGTGGACCTAAGAACATGACTTTCATCTTTCCACTAGAATCCTTTCTAAGCATGTAGTGAGCATTGAAGGCAAAGGGTCTAGCATGCTTGGGCAAGGGTTGTGGTGGTGGAGTTTGACACTCATGAGCAAAGTGACCTTCTTGTCCACACTCAAAGCATCTCTTTGGGTTGTATTGTTGTTGATGTTGAGCTTAAGCTTTCTTCTCTTGATTTGCCAAGTACCCAATACCACTTCTTTCCATCTTCATCACGGTGTTCGTGAGTAGCTCACTTTAGAGATATTGGCCTCTTGTGAACTTGCTCAAACCGGTCTTGAGGTGCTCTTTCTCCAACTTGAGCTTCTTGTTTTCTTCTCTAAGTTCATCATGTTTTCTTTACGCATTTCATTCTCAAGAGCCATATCACAATCATTATCAAGATTCTCTATCACAATTGTGTTGGTGGTTGATAGTTTTTCAAGATCTTTCTTGAGCTTTTCATTCTCATTCTTGATCTTGACACAATCATTATAGTTGTTAGACTCAACCACTTTCTTGCCTTTGCTACTAGAACCTTGCTCAATGCTCTCAACAATCAAGTCATCACATGATGTAGCTATATCAATCTTAACAACATTGTTAGTAGCATCATGTGGCTCATTGGATAATAACTCATGAGAAAGAACACGATTGTCATGATTAATCTTAAGATTGGTGTACTCTTCTTTTAGCAAATTGTAACTAGTGGTGAGCTCATTATGTATCCCCTCAAGTTTATCATGTTTTTCACTAAGCTCCTTTTTAGAGGTTTTGAGCTCCTTGAGTTTGGATCACATAATTTTATTTTCTTCTCTAAGCTCAACACTAGCTTTTTCGGCTATGTCATACTTTGCTAAGAGTAAGTCCTTCTCAAGTTCTAGCTTTTCATTTTTAGCTCGTGTCTTTCTAATGATTTTAGTGTATTGGTTTAGCAACTTGACAAGATCATCATAAGAAGATGATTCAAATTCTTCATCACTATCACTACCACTCTCATCATTGTAGCATTATCATCACCACAACTATCATCATCATTTTGTACCTTTTGTTCACCCTTGGCCATAAGGCATAGGTGTGTAGAGGATGATAGCAGTGGTGTCGTTGAAGATAGTGAAGAACCAATCACAAGAGCGGCCACCATCTCCTTCTCATTCTCACTTTCATCATCAGATGAGCCACTTGATGATTCAATGTCCGTGAGCCAATCACCAACAATGTATGTCTTGCCATTCTTCTTTTTCTTGTAAAATTCCTTCTTCTTGCCATCTTTCTTCTTGTATGGCTTGTTCTTCTTCTTCTCATCATCATCTTCATCACTTGATTCATCTTTCTTGCCCTTGTACTTCTTCTTGTACTTGTCTTTCTTGGGTTTGGGGCATTGATGAGCTAGATGACCAAGTTCTCCACAATTATAGCAATCCATTTCTGAGATGGGCTTCCTTCTACTACTAGTGAAGAATTTCTTCTTCTTGCCATCAAACTTGACACCATTCTTGTTTAGCTTCTTGAGCATCTTGGTAGTTCTTCTCACCATGAGAGCAAGACTTGCATCATCAATCTCATCATCACTTGAGCTATCATGATCAACTCTTGCTTTGCCCCTCTTCTCTTGGCTAGCCTTGAATGCCAAATCTTTCTTCTTGGCGGAAGAGGAGCCATATTGTGGAGTGATGTGCATGTACATCTCATGTGCATTGATCTTCCCCAATATTTGAGTGTGTGTAGCAGTGAAAAGATCACCTTGATGAAGCACCGTCACAATATGTCCATACTTATAAATGGGGAGGACACTCAAGATCTTTCTTACAACATCGGATGGTTGCATTTGAGGGAGTCTAAGCCCATTGACTTCCTCTACAAGAACTTTCAAGCGTGAATACATCTCATTGGCAATTTCTCTAGGAAACATCTCAAATAAATTAAGTTGTTTCATCACAACGTGATAGCGTTCCTCACGCTCACTCCTGGTTTCCTCATGGAGCACACAAATGTTCGACCATAGTATATATATATGTTGAGACAAGGATAGCTTGATGTTAAGTGATATGATTAAATATGAACTCGAGTTGGATAATCAAATGAGTATGGTTAATGTGATCACTTGTGTATGACACCTAAATCTGTGTACATAATTTGCATTGGTCTTGAATGTTTGATCCAATGTATACGAGTTTTAGATATACAAGGTTTTATTTTTTATCTTGTTTAATTGAGCTCGATGGATTGTTAGTTGCTAAAAGGTCTTTATACTGTTGAACTATTGGTCGCTAAAAGTTGTAACGAGGTGTTGGTCACTATAAGTTGCACCGTTAGACCGTCGGTCGCTAAAGATCATATCTGTTGCTATTTACTTATAGCGACGCCTTTAGTAGCAACAGCAGGGTCCATCGCTATAAGATTTAGCAACTGACTATATGTCACTATACAGGCCTTTAGCAACTCCAAAGTCGTCGTTGTTTTAAGGTTGTGGTGTTGTGTGCACTCACGAACCATCCACCGCTCTGATGGACAATCTGGTAGAACCAACACTTAGCTGTTTTCACCTACCTGCATGTGTGGATGATCCGATAGCACCCCGGACAGTTCGCTAGTACCCCAACAACACCTATAAGCTTACACTTTAACACATATGTATGTCTTTAATACTTAATCCTATCCATGTCCAAGCATATCATATCCAACATGAGCATCATATTTATTTGTTGCACCTTGCACTCACATAAAAGTTGGGCCACACACCAAGCCTCTCTCACCTTATGATTTATCTTCTATTCTCTATCTTTTACATAATGTCTTGCATATATGATCATGACATCTCATACATATGTATACATTCAGATGCGTGATATCGGAGCGATGTCGAGTAATGGTCCAAGCTATTGGAACATTGCTCATCCACCAGGCAGGCACCTAAGTATCTTGACTTTTTTTCTAATTGCAAAATTAACTATGTGTTATGTATATCCTTCTCTATGTGTCCAATATGACTAGATCCCACGAGCACCTAGTTGAGTCTTCACCCTTGTTATTCATTCTGATTACCTTGAAGCATTGGTTGTTTTATAATTTTAGAACGTAATGCATGCTTAGCTTGCTTAGATACGGTGGAAGATGAATTGGTGACGGGTTTCTCATGATTTGTGAACTATAAAAAATGCTTGTCCACTAATCAACATCAAATTGAGCAATGAGCTAAAACTTGATCTATGTTATATGATGAATTTGACTCAATGGTAAGCGAGGGGTTGGGTCATGGAAATACGGGAGAGGTCTTGGATGATGTAGCTTGCTGGGCCAGTTAAGGACCGTATCTTAGTCGTAGCGAGTTTGAGTAACACCCCCCATACAGACCACATTCCGGGGATGGGGTCGGCAAGCAAATTAGCTAGTGGTGATCGGTTTTCTCATGGATTCGGCGCAGGGGTGATGCTGTGTAGATGAGATGTCATTACCTGGGTACCTTTCAAACCGTTTGTGGGCATTATTAGTGGCCACACTTGTGAAAGGATGGGGACGTGAGGCAACCCTTACTCGGGCACAGGTATGGCGGTTTGTCCTATCCTCAATGTGGGTACAGTTGTACACCTCTGCATAGTTCTCCTTGAATGCCTGAAGTCTTCGGACAAATTGGTTGTTCTTAGTCCTAGATTTAGAGTTGAGACGTTGATGGACTTGTGGAAGGTCGGGCTCTATTTTATGCTTAATGTTCATATATGTTATACCTTGCTATGCTTATATGTAGTTGGTAGATAATATTTCCTTTATACAAAAAATGATATTTATGCAACTCAACTTTTATTCCTTGCTAATGCGAAATGCATAATCCATTATTTATATATCGGGTAAGTCCCGTGGAGTACACTTCAGTACTCACGGTGTTTTTCGTTAAGTTGTTTTGCAGGTACCTACAGGACATTGGCGGCCATGTCCCCAAGTCGATGCCAGCAAAGTGGGTAAATGGCAGGGGTCATCCAAGCTATGGTGGCGATGCCCATGGGCAAGGCCATTGCCCGTTACTGGTTAAAGTGTAATTCATAGCACAGTTGTATTATGGTAAGACAGTCGTCTGATTCAATAAGACTTACATTTATGTTATACAATTAAATTGTTAATTCAATAAGACTTACAAATATATGTTTTCTGTTGATTTTAGGCAATCATTTGTTGAGATGGAATCTTGATTACCCAACTGGGATCTTGTGTCGATCTTGATATACTGGAGATGTGGATGGCATCTCCCAATGATCACCGAGGTTGAATTGCTTTAATTGATTTGGTCAAGTGGATGACACTCCATTTAGGTAAATCAACGTGGCAGGTCCCTTCATAAACGTGTTAAATTTGTTATATCATAGGATTGTATGTGTGCATTATTATTTTTATACCATAGAGTGCATAAGGTTATAATGTATAAACTTATTTAAAAATAACTTATGAAATTTATTATCATTGAATATTAATATAAAGTGTTATTGCTACGTGGATGTTACATATGTTGTTAAAATAAATATTTATCCTAATGTATATTTGTTTATTTGATATACATGGTGAAACATAGCATTGTAGTTACTTTATTTCACGATTATAGAAGTATGTAATTTAGAAATCTATATTTGTATCATAATTTACGGATAGTGATTTATTTTTTTAAATAATTTATAATACCGTTTACATGTACATTTTAGATATTTTTTTTTATTATAATGTCTAAGGTACAAACAAGTATAAAGGTAATACCTTATATTATCTTTCACGACAACATATATGGATAGGTTAAACACAAACTTAGAATGTTACTTTGCATTATCTCTCATAATGATAGGGGTTGATAATTTATGAAATCATTAGGAGATGTTTTAAGTTATCTTACATAATGATAGGTGTGTGTAATTTAGTTACAAAGTTAGAGGATTGTTTTAAATTATCTTTTATAATGATAAAGCTTGTTAATTTAGGCACAATGTAGAGGCTTATTTTAAATTATGTTTCACAATGGTCAAGGTGGGTAATTTAGATGCAAATTTAGCTGGTTATTTTAAATTATTTTTCATAATGGCAGATGTGGTAATTTTATAAAAATATATGGGGTAATTTTAAATTATCTTTTGTAGTGGCAGAGGTGAATAATTTACATCCAAAAATTAGTGAGTTACTCTACATATTTTTTTTGTAATGACAGTGGTGGGTACTTTTTTTTAAAAAAAAACTGCAATAGATGCGATGGCTATTATCGGTGACGTGGAGTCTAACCAAATCAAAGGCGAGATGTTTCTGATTGTTATGAGAATTTCTAGAATTTATCTTTTTCCTAAGGCGTCTGGTGAGAATTAACTTGGTGTCTATGTAGGGCCTCTAATTAGTAATATTAACATATGATAAGATGATGATTAGAGTCTACCAGATCAAAAGCGAGACGTTTCTGATTATTGTGAGAATTTCTAGGATTTATCTTTTTTTCCCTAGCGCGTTTGGTGAGAATGGTGCCTCTAATTAGTAATAGTAAGATAATATGACGATTAGAGTCCATCAAATCAAAGGCTAGATGTTTCTGACTATTGTGATAATTTTTAGGATTTGTCTTTTTTTTTTCCTAGCGCACCTAGCGAGAGAATCAACGTGACGCATCCGTTGAGGCCTCTATTAGACGTTAATAAACTAACTTGGCATTCACGTGATGCCATCATCGGCACTATATATGAGGATGCAAGCTAGAGCAAGCAAATCAAAGCCTTATCCCTCATACACTCATTCTGGTAGTACGCTTGGAATTGCAGCGATGGACAAAATCCGTAACCGGCCTTGCCCAGCAGAAATTCAGACGTACGTCGGTAACCTCACATCATCGTACACTGACAAGAGCAATGAGCCCAGTATGGTGGCCGCCTCTGTCATCATGTTTGTCCTCGCCGGACTCTTCTTCAACCTCAACCTCTTCAGCGGCATCTCCGATGTCAGCGCCACACTCGACCCCAAAGTCCGCCTGTTCCTCACCTCGGCGCTCTCCCTCTTCCTCCCTGTCATGTCCTACCTCTTATCCGAGGCGAAGAATGCTGCGTACACGACGATGAGCTCCTCCTCCACCACTGCGAGCGCTGTCACTGACCTCTCGCTGAGGGCGGGGCTGATCCTGGCATGGATGCTCCTGGTGGAGCTCCTCCGCAAGAAGGTGGACGAGATCCGCATGCGCGGGTTCTCGGGCACCATCCAGCGCGCCGGCCGTGTCATCTGGCTGGGAAGCCTCGTCTTCTTCAACATCAAGAGCGCCGGACGCAAGGCAGTGTTCAGCATCCTCTGGATCCTCTGCGCCACCAAGGTGTTGCAGAGGATCGCCTTCACCGAGATTGGGAAGCGCTCGTACGCCCACGGCAAGAACGCCCGGCTCATCAGCTCCTACATGTCCCAGATCCTAGAACAAGAGCCTCCTCACCATCAACAAGAAGCTGCCCAGGTCCATACCCACGGTGGGAACGGGAACGGGAACGAGCTGTTGAGGACGTGCAAGTACATTGTTATGGGAGAGGAGAAGCTGGTGGATATTGAGCCCACAGCAGATGGATACAAGCTGGAAAAGACGAACTCCGACCCCCCAGGCTACCACAGCATCACCAAGCTGCTCGCAGAAAATGACAGCATCGTCACCGTTGGTAAAATCTGGGAGCTCGACGACAAGGACAAGTTCTTCGCCTCCCAAGAGCAGATCCAACGCTTGAAGAGGATCTGCCTCTCCTTTGCTCTCTTCAAGCTGCTGCGCCGAAGGTTCGAGCACCTGCCGGTGGTGGCCAAAGAAGAAACGGACAACTCCCACCGCCTCATCCTAAGAGGCCTCTACGGCGAGACCCGCTCAGCGGAAGCAGTCTTCCAGGTCATGCATGACGAGATCAACTTCCTGAGCGAGTACTACCACTCTGTTGTCCCGGTCGTCCTCGCAAGCCCCTTCTTCCTCTTCGTAAACTACTTCCTCCTCAACATAATCGTGGCCATCTTGTGCTTCATGACTGTCATCCTCTGCGGCAACGGCGATATTGGGTACGCGTTCCACAGCATCGGCGAAGATAACTACACCTTACAGTCTGGTGTCCCCAACATAGTCCTATGCCTTGTGTTCAGAGCCACCAAATCGCCTCAAGCCTTCTTCTCCATAGTCGACCTCTCTATTACCGTCCTTCTGTTCATCATCTTCTTCTACGAGGAGGTATGGGAGTTCCTCGTCTTCTTGCTCTCCAACTGGTTCGTGGTGTCTCTGCTCTACAACTACACCGCCAAACCGCGGTGGCTTAGGAAAGCCACCCTCCGTGGGGCCTTCTTCTGGGGAGGATTCAGCATCATCATGTGGCTGCGGAGCAAGATGGGCTACCCCAGGGTTACCTTCAGGCAGTTCTCTGTCTTGAACATTCGTTGGCCCCTCAAGTTGCCTCTGTTTGCCACATTCACCAGTCTGGTAGTAAAGAAAGAGGTGGTGCCTAACAGTGTGAAGAAATCCATCATGGACTACCTAGCGGAGCTGGAGCATCACCGTGGTGGTAGTGCAAGTCACTATGCCCTTGACTGTGGCAGGTCGGCACTACGGAGGAACGGCCTCTCTGATCAGCTCTGGTGGGCATGCAAGAGCGACAGTGTCTCCGAGGTCATCCTCACATGGCACATCGCCACCAGCATCATGGAGGTAGAGCGCCGCCCGGCGGCGGCGAGCACGATGGAAGCTACCTCGAGTAGGGTGGCGATTAAGCTGTCCAAGTACTGCGCTTACTTGGTGGCCTTCCACCCGGAGCTACTGCCGGAGAACCCGGAGAAGGTGGAGCTCGTCTTTGAGAAGATGAAGGAGGAGCTGAAGGGCACAATTGGCTGCCGGGACTACTACCTCTCGCTGCTGCGCACACGGGTCCACAATATCATCAAGCCGCAGAGCCGACCGAACGAAGCGGTAGGCCCGAGTGATCAAAGCAGCAAAGTTGTACGAGACGGCATAGAGCTAGCAAGGTCGCTAATGGGAATGGGAGAAGCTACTAACAGTAACAGATGGAAGGTGTTGGCGGATGTGTGGACGGAGCTCATCGTCTACGTGGCGCCATCGAGCGATGAGGAGCGCGTCAAGGGGCATGAGGACGTCCTGGTGCAAGGAGGCGAGTTCATCACCGTGCTCTGGGCGCTCACCACCCACATCGGCGTATCTAGGCCGCCGACCAACAAACTGGCAACAGCTGTTGTTCATCTCGACGCTTAGATTATTGAGGAGGAGAAAAACAAGGCCTGCCGTGTTAGTTAATTTGGCGATGTGTGCTTTGCCTTTTGCAGCTATATGCCTTTGATATTGTGTAGTTCCTTCTGCTTGCGTGTGTGCTTTGTTTTAATTTGGCGTGCTTCCATGGATTGGTGAGACTCGTCTAGTCTGGTACTGTTATTTGATTTCACTGGTCTATCAACCCGTGCGGTTTATTATATATCTTTTGATTTTTTTTTAAAGTTAAGTGTTTCGAGAAATTTTACAACAGTTGAAAAAAACATGAGCCATTAGTAGGGCGAAATCAGATGGTGCAAAAATAAGAGTTACCCATACAAAAGTACTCAGAAGTACCAAATAGATGTAGGCAGTATCAAAATAGGTGATTAGTACTAAAGTTTTTTGGCCTAGAACTACTTTTCTTTTTTTTTTGAATAAGTGTAAATCAGTAGTCAGTAATTTCAATAGCTTCGTTCAAGGGTAAAACTGGAATGTTCCATCCCATCTTCACGGTGCGCCGCTGGACTCTGCCCAGACTGTCCACAATGTGAGCGGTGCCGAAAAAAATTTCAGTGTGACACAGAGCACCGATGCTTCAGCTCTCCAATTCTCACAGCGTGGGCACCGGTGCTTCACTGTGCTTGTGGACCCCGTGACACACCGTCGTAGCGGCCGCGGAGGCAGAGGCGAACAAGGAATAATATTTTTTAACGTTTGAAGCACCGGTGAACGAACATGCATCGGTGGCCACTTTTTTTTCATCTCAGCACCGGCTACAACATGGGCATCGGTGCTCCAAATAGGAGAGAGGGTGTTTGGGCACCGGTAAAAAGCAACGCTGTGGCTAGTCACCGGAGCTCACCTCGCCAAGGTGCCGCCGCGCCGGTGCCCAGTGACCTTATGTCCGCGTGTCGGAGCTCTCCTTGACGTGCGAAGGAGGCTGCCGTCACTACCAGAAACCGGCGATTTGCCGAGTGCCGGAGGCTTTGCCGAGTGTATTTTATCGGGCACTCGGCAAAGACCGTGTTTGCCGAGTGCCAAATAAAATACACTCGGCAAACAAAAACACACGGCAAAATACGTCTTTGCCGAGTGTTTTTTTCTGGCACTCGGCAAAGATGTATTTTGCCGAGTGCCTTTGTTTTGGCACTCGGCAAAGAGGCTTTTTGCCGTGTGCATTTTTTTTGGCCCTCGGCAAATCAGTTTTTCGAAGCAATTTTTGAGGCCCTAAATGAATTCAAATGAAAAACTTCTCAACTACAAAGTTGTATAAATTCTCAAGATTTACAAAGTTTATTTTGGTCATTTCTTCATTTGACAAAACGACAATAACGTTGTTCATAAAATCTACATCTCTCATATCTCTCATATTAGTTTCATGAAAGTAGAAGACAGATATATAAGATTTGTGAACAATGTTACTACCACTATGTCGGATGAACAAATGACCAAAATAAACTTTGTAGATCTTGATAAGTTATGAAATTTTGTAGTTGGCAACATTTTGATTTGAAATCATCTTGTCAAGCAAAAACGACATTTGAATTTGAAAATTTTAAAATTTGAATTTTTCAAACGACCTCGGATGGAAAAACTTCCTAAATGAAAATTGTAGATCTCCAAAAGTTATGAAACTATGTAGTTGACAACTTTTTGATTTGAAATCATCTTATCATGCAAAACTACGTTTGAATCTCTCAAATTTAAAATTCAAATTTTTCAAACGACCTCGGATGGAAAAACTTACTAAATGAAAATTGTAGATCTCAAAAAGTTATGAAACTTTGTAGTTGACCACTTTTTTATTTGAATTCATTTAGGGCCTCAAACAAGCAATTTACTCTCAGTTTATCGAGTGCCTTTTTTCTGGCACTCGGCAAAGCCGTATTTTGCCGAGTGCCTATGTTTTGGCACTCAGCAAAGAGGCATTTTGCCGTGTGCATTTTTTTGGCCCTCGGCAAATCAGTTTTTCGAATCAATTTTTGAGGCCCTAAATGAATTCAAATGAAAAACTTTTCAACTACAAAGTTGTATAACTTCTCAAGATCTATAAAGTTTATTTTGGTTATTTCTTCATTTGACAAAGCGACAATAACGTTGTTCATAAAATCTACATCTCTCATATCTCTCATTAGTTTCATGAAAGTAGAAGACAAATATATAAGATTTGTGAACAATGTTACTACTACTATGTCGGATGAACAAATGACCAAAATAAACTTTGTAGATCTTTAGAAGTTATGAAATTTTGTAGTTGGCAACATTTTGATTTGAAATCATTTTGTCATGCAAAAACGACGTTTGAATTTGAAAATTTTAAAATTTGAATTTTTCAAAAGACCTCGGATAGAAAAACTTCCTAAATAAAAATTGTAGATCTCCAAAAGTTATGAAACATTGTAGTTGGCAACTTTTTGATTTGAAAACATCTTGTCATGCAAAACTGCGTTTGAATTTCAAAATTTTAAAATTCAAATTTTATAAACGACCTCGGATGGAAAAACAACCAAAATAAACTCTGTAGATCTCGAAAAGTTATGAAACACTGTAGTTGGCAACTTTTTGATTTGAAAACATCTTGTCATGCAAAACTGCGTTTGAATTTCCAAATTTTAAAATTAAAATTTTGTAAACGACCTCGAATGGAAAAACTTCCTAAACTAAAAGTGTAGATCTCGAAAAGTTATGAAACTTTGTAGTTCACAACTTTTTTATTTGAATTCATTTAGGACCTCAAACAAACAATTTACATTCGGTTTAGTATAATATATTGAGAACTAAAACGAAATCCAGACACAAGTGACAATGTGGTGTAGTGGTAGAGGAGGTTTGTGCGCAGCGGGAGGTCTCGGGTTCGAATCTCGTCGGCCGCGTAGCCATGAAATTTACGCGAAAAAAGCTGGAGATGGATGGGCGCTGACCGGTGGGGTCCTCCACCAATTAAAAAAAATTATTTTTTGGGGTAAAAATTCCCATTTTTTTCGGGTTTTTTTTTCGGTTCCAACTTTGCCGAGTGTCGGGCACTCGGCAAAGGCTTTGCCGAGTGCCCAACAAAAAACACTCGGCAAAGACATCTTTGCCGACTCATTTTTTACCGAGTGGTCTTTGCCAAGTGCAGCACTCGACAAAGCCTTTACCAAGTGTAAATTGGGCTTTGCCGAGTGCCCCAGGCACTCGGCAAATTCACTTAGTCCGGTAGTGGGTACGCCCACCTGTTGCAGCCTCCTATTCCCGCATCACCGAATCCCTTTTTTCGCACGCTGGAGACTAGAGCCCGCTTCCCCGGGCTGCCAGAGTCCCTTAGCTCGTGCTCTGTAGCCCGCTTCCCCATGCCGCCAGAGCCCCTTTGCTTGCACGCTGGAGCTCTGCGCCATACCGTTGTAGCCTGTTTACTGGAGTGCCTGGAGCCTCTTCGCCTCTGCATTGGAGCTCCCCGCCTTGCCGGAGCGCGTCAGTGCATCAATGGAGAGAACGACAGAACGAGACCATCAGAGTCTGCTTCCTCCACTGGTAAGAAAAGGGCTTCTATTCGTGGCTGCCAATCCTCTTTATTCTCGGTTACGCAGCCGGGAATAGGAGTTCGAGAATAAAGGGTTAGTAGCCGAGAATAGAAGTGGACCTTTAGTCCCGGTTGGTGATACCAACCGGGACTAAAAAGGTAGCCACGCCAGCGCCTGGGCTGGCCCCTTTATTCCCAGTTGGTATTACCAACCGGGACTAAAGGGTCTTTTTTCGGCTTATTTTAATTGATGATTCTTTTTTGTTTTAATTTGGTTTTCAAATACGCATTATTCGCTGCAAAGTAATATACGTATACGCGCGCGTACTGTAAAGTTTTTGCTCGATCAATGCACGCAAGCAACACAAGTAAAAGTAAACTAAAACATAATATTACATTTCATCGTCACATGTAAAGTTTGCATTAATTGTACATTTCATCATCACATGTTCTTTGGATCAATATGAAATTTGGCTTCCATCATCACATATTTGGGTCATAGTAAAACTCGCCGCCGGGAGTTAAGACCTGATCATTCAGAAATCCACCTATTGTCTCTTGGATTGCTTTGAGATGGTGTGTGTCCAGGGTTTTTTCCTTCAACCAACGAGTCTTCAATTTGAGATATGAGATAAAGAAAAAGTATATTAGTGTGTGTATATATATATATATATATATATGTATATATATATGTATATATATATATGTATATGTATCAAGAATAATGATAAATAAATTGTATCTGTCACGAAGATATATATATATATATATATATATATATATATATATATATATATATATATATGAAGAATATATATATATATGTGTACACTTACCCTTTTTTTCTCTAGACTAGTTCTTTTTTAGCACACTCTCGTGAACTCGCAAACATAGTATCCACAGAGATTGATCTCCTGGGGCTGCAGCAGAACCCACTTTACGAGAAAAAGATTCGTCATCATCCAAGCATAGGGAAATTGAACTAATGTAGGTATATAGTACTTACTTTGTATAGCACTACTTTCAGTGTCACTTTGCATTTCATATGGTGTTCCTGACAGACCTTTTCCCAACAACTACCAAATAACATAAAAAATATTTGGATCATTAATTTGCATGCAGAGAGACTGGAATAGTTTTGCTAGTGAGACTGCAATTACCTCTGAATAATATCTATCATCTCCTGGAACTCTTTTTGCTCTTTTCTCATCGAGTCCCAGATGCCTAGAAGACCTTTCTCTAGATCGAGTTCCATCAATATCCAGTGTTCACTGCCATGTCCATTAACACTCATTAATTAGCTCACAGGTACAGTGAACATATATATATGGATACACGATCGTCGACATTATGAACACTTACCTGAAGTTGTAGGGGAAGAGTATACATTTCTTGTCACGTTGCTTCTCTAAGAACATCTTGATATCGGCCTCCGTTTCTGCTTTCCATGTTGGTTGGGGTTTAGGGTTTTTGAATATGATATGTGGATCAATGAAACCAATATCAGTACACCCTATCTTTTTGCACTCTTCCATCTCAAACCTGCATCATATATATATAGAGTGAGGATAATAAACACAGACATGTACGTACGTAGCGACTTATTATTAATTAGTAGAAAGAATCACTTACAGACAATAGCAGCTGATGAGAGTCTTGTTGAGAGAGTTCCGGTGGACTAGTTGGTGTAATTCAGCTAACTCAATGTAAATAATATCATCGCCACGGAACCAATGGTCGTCTTTGATTCTGACAGAAATATAGAACTCTTTCTGGTGACATGCGTCGAGGTACAAGGTGTTTAGCTTGAACAATTGTGTGGCCCGTTCATTGATGGTCTTAGGATTCCATAGACTCCTGCCATGCTCATATTTCTGCCATTCATCCGCTACCGGCGCACTTTCGAAGAGGAAATCGCCAAGGTCGATACCTCTCATAGCATAAAAGTTAGCAAGTTCCACCATATCCACTTCTTTATCAGCAGGTATTTCCATCATATCCAGCATATCTATGTTTGAACCATATTCATTAGCAATAACTAGAGGAGGGACTGATTGCAATTCTTGTTCTCCGAGTTGTGCAATAGTTTTCCCTGCTTTAGCAGCTTTCTTGATTATCTTGCTAAGAGTGCGGTCAAAGTCTGATGGTGGTAAGGGCTTACGAGCTTGCCACCTCTTTTTCTGCTCAACTTCCACCATCCGCCTTAGTTTAGCTGGAGGTAGGTGGAAGTTCTTCTGCTCCTACTGCTTCTTCTTCCCTGTGCCTGAGAAGAATGCTTCGACGTTTTTTTTAACCTCATCATCTAACTCCTCTTTACTCATTTCACCAGGCAATTTCTGTGGAATTGGCCTTGGTTTCACGGGGGCCTT